>NW_028090025.1:4946464-5609917 GCF_014824575.4 Sturnira hondurensis | reverse complement strand
TAGCCATCGCGNGCATGCTGAGACAAAAAAAAAAAAAAAACATGGCCCAAAGGAAAGAACAGATCAAAGCTCCAGGAAAAAAATACAACTCAGAGATAAAGAGGTAGCCAACCTATCAGATGCACAGTTCAAAACACTGGTAATCAGGATGCTCATAGAAATGGTTGAGTATGGTCACAAAGTAGGGAAAAAAGGTGAAGCCTATGCAAAGTGAAATAAAGGAAAATGTACAGGAAACCAACAGTGAAGGGAAGGAAACAGACTCAAACCAATGGTTTGGACCAAAAGGAAAAAATAAACATTCAACCAGAACAGAATGAAACAAACAAGAATTCAAAAAATGAGGAGAGGCTTAGAAACCTCCAGGACAACTTTAAACATTCCAACATCCAAACCATAGGGGCGCCAGAAGAAGAAGAAAAGCAAGAAATTGAACACTTATTTGAACAAATAATGAAAGATAAATTCTCCAGTCTGGCAAGGGAAATAGACTTCCAGGAAGCTCAGAGAGTCCCAAAGAATCTGGACCCAAGGAAGCACATGCCAAGACACATCATAATTACATTACTCAAGATTAAATAGAAGGAGATAATCTTAAAAGCAGCAACATAAAAGGAGACAGTTACCTACAAAGGAGTTCCCATAAGACTATCAGCTGATTTCTCAAAAGAAAACTTGCAGGCAAGAAGGGGCTTGAATGAAGTATTTGAAGTCATGAAAGGCAAGGACCTATATCCAAAGCTATTACTTAGAATGGAAGAGCAGATAAAGTACATCCCAGATAAGGTCAAGTTAAAGGAGTTTATCATCACCAAGCTTTTATTATATGAAATGTTAATGGGACTTACCTAAGAAAAAGAAGAACAAAAATACAAACAGTAAAACAACAACAACATAACTATCAACAATCAAACCAAACACACACACACACACACACACACACACACAACCTAAGGAAACAAGCAGAAGAGGAACAGAATCACAGAAATAGAGATCATATGGAGAGTTAGCAGTGAGGAGTGGGAGGGAGGAGAATAGGGGAAAAGTACAGGGAATACGAAGCATAAATGGTAGGCACGAAATAGACAGGGGGAAGAATGGCATAGGAAATGGTTGTAAGAATGGCATAGGAAATGTAGAAGCCAAAGAACTTATATGTAGGACCCATGGACATGAAATAAGGTAGAGTGGGGTTATGATGGTGGGAGGGGTGGTGCAGGGTAGAGGGGAATGAAGGGGGGAAATGGGACAACTGTAATAGTATAATCAATAAAGTATACTTTAAAATAACATTGGAAAAGCAAAAAATACATTAGAAATACCTATTGATTATAGAATATTGTGTTAGGTTCTTATTGCTGCTGTACTAATAGTACAAACTTATTGTAGACATAAATTTATCATCTTATAGTTCTGGAAGTCAGATGTATGAAATAGGTTTAACAAAGTAGAAATTAAGGTTTCATTAGAGCTATGATCCCTCTGTGGATTTCAGGGAAAATTCCATTTCCTTGCTTTTTCCAGCATCTGAAAAGTATTCCTTGGCTTTGAGCAACTTTCTTCCTCTTCAAAGTCAACAGAGTGGAATCTTTAATTATCTCTCCAACTCTGGCTTTTACTTCCTTTGTAACATCTCCTTTCCTCCCTCTAATTCTCCTTCCTCCCTCTTATAAAGGTCTCTGTGTTTACATTGGATTCACCTTATAATTTCATTACTTGTATGGTCTCCTATCACAAGACCATTAATGAAACCATATCTATAAAATTGTAAGATGATTTAGTCCTAGGTTCCAAGAATTATAATAGTGATACCTTGAGAGAGGATTATTCTATCTATCATGGTTGCTACCAAAATTATGCACCTTCCTGACAAATTTTAAATAAGACCATTTATTCAGCCACTCTCTTTAGATTAAGTTTGGTGCAGTGTCAATTAAAAAACACCTATGATTTATAAAAAGTTCGAAATGTTCTTTAAAAAGTATTTTAAATTGTTAAATGTTACAGAGGCCTAAGTAAAATCACAGAGGTTAAAAGATACAAGAAAGCTAGTTAAACTATATTAATTACTACTAATTGACTGATTATAATAAGAAGAGTAGAATATTACTGCATATAATTTAACATAAACTGATTTTTCATAAAGAATATGAAAAAGAACAGGTATGATTGACATGTTTTTTGAAGGTTATTTGTACTCCCTGGAAATTATTTACATCATTTTCATTTGAAGATACAGAATAGCATTATTAGAAAAACAGCCCTGGCTGGTATAGCTCAGTGGATTGAGTGTGGGGCTGCGAATCAGAGGATCACCTTTCAATTCCCAGTTAGGGTACACGCCTGGGTTGCAGGCCAGTTCCCAGAAGGGGATGCACAAGAGAGAGCCACATATTAATATTTCTCTCCCACTCTCTTTTCCTTCCCCTCTAAAGATAAATTAATAAAATCTTTAAAAAGACAAAAACAAAAACAAAGTATTAAGGAAGAGAATGGGGTGAGGGTAAAATATGACATATTTTTTTGTAATTGTTGCTCAAGTACAGTTTTCTGCCTTTTCCCCCATCCCAACCTACTCCCAGCCCTCCCCACCTCCATCATGTTTCCAGCCCCCCCATTATTGTCCATGTGTCCTTTACACTTGTTCCTTCAAACACATCACACTTTTTTTCTGAAATTCCCTCTCCTCTCCACTTTGGGCACTGTCAGCCTGTTCTCTATTTCAGTGTCATTTCTTATATTTTGCTTGTTTGTTTGTTTTGTTGATTAGGTTGCTGTTAAAGGTGAGATCATGTGGTATTTGCCTTTCACTGCCTGGTTCATTTCACCTAGTACAATGCTTTCCAGTTCCATCATTGCTGCCACAAAGGGTAGGAGCTCCTTCTTTACTTCTGCTGCATAGTATTCCATTGTGTAAATGTACCATAGTTTTTTGATCCATTCATTTACTGATGGGCACCTAGGTTCCTTCTGGAAACTGGCAATTGTAAATTGTGCTGCTATGAACATTGGGGTGCATAGGTTCTTTTGTCTTGGTGTTTTGGGGTTCTGAGGATATAATGCTAGCAGTGAAATTGCTGGGTCAAAAGGCAGATCTATTTTCAGTTTTCTCAGGAAATTCCATGCTGTTTTCCATACTGCTTGCACCAATTTGAAATCCCACCAACAGTGAACTAGAGTTCCCTTTACTCCACAACCTCTCCAACATTTGTTTGTTGCTTTGTTAATGATGGCCATTCTGACTGGTGTGAGGTGGTATCTCATTGTGGTTTTAATTTGTACCTCTCTGATAGCTAGTGATACTGAGCATCTTTTCATGTGTCTCTGGACCCTCTATATGTTCTTCTTGGAAAAATATCTGTTGAAGTCCTTTACCCATTTTTTAATTGGGTTGCTTGTCTTAGAGTGGAGTCCTGTGAGTTCTTTATATATTTTGGAGATCAAACCCTTGTCTGTGGTATCATTAGAAAATATGTTTTCCCATACATTTGGTTCTCTTTTTATTTTAATACTGTTTTCTTTAGTTGTGCAGAAGCTTTTTATTAGATGAGATTCCATTTGTTTATTCTTTTCTTTATGTCCTTTGCTTTAGGGGACATATCAGTGAAAATACTGCTGCATGAAATACATGATCTTTTCCTACCTGGGTTCTCTGCTAGAACTTTAATGGTGTCACAAATTATATTTAAGTCTTTTATCCCCCTGGAATATATTTTTGTGTATGGTGTAATTTGATAGTCAAGTTTCTTTTCTTTTCTTTCTTTCTTTTTTTTTTTTTTTTTGCATGTAGCTGTCCAGATCTCCCAACACCATTTTTTGAAGAGGCTATTTTTACTCCATTTAATGCTGCTGACCCCTTTGTGAAAAATTAATTGACTGTAAACACTTGGATTTATTTCAGGGCTCTCTGTTCTGTTCCATTGCTATATCTGTCTGCTTTTATGCCAGTACCAGGCTGTTTTGATTACAGTGGCCTTGTAATACAGTTTGGTATAAGGTACTGTGAGCCCTCTTCCTACTTTGCTCTTTTTTTTTCCTCAAAATTGCAGCAGATATTTGGGGTCATTTGTGGTTCCATATAAATTTTTTGAAGTGTTTGTTTTATATCTGTGATATATGCCTTTGGTTACTTAATAGGTATTACATTGAATCTCTAAAGTGCCTTGGGTAGTATGGGCATTTTGATGATGTTAATTCTTCCAATTCATGAACATGGTATATGTTTCCATTTGTTTGTGTCTTCCTTAATTTCTTTGTTTAGTGTTGTGTACTTTACTGAGTACAGGTCTTTTACCTCCTTGGTTAGGTTTATCTCAAGGTATTTTATTTTTGTTTTTGCTATATCAAATAGGATTTTTTCCTGATTTCTGTTTCTGATGATTCATTGTTGGTAAACAAAAATGTCTTTGATATCCGAATATTGACTTTATGTCCTACTGTTTTGCTAAATTCATTTAGGTGGAACAGTTTTTGGCAGAGTCTATAGGATTTTCCATGTACACTATCATGTCATCTGGAAACAGTGACAATTTTGTTTCCCCCTTTCCCATTTGGATGACTTTTATTTCCTTTTTTTGTCTGATCACTGTGGCTAAAACTTCCAATACTATATTGACTAGACATGGTGAAAGTGGACAACATTGTGTTGTTCCTGATCTAAGTGAGAAAGATTTTAGTTTTTGTTTATTGAGTATAATGTTGGCTACAAGTCTCTCATACATGGCTTTTATCATGTTGAGAAATGCTCCTTCTATTCCCACTTTGTGGAGTGTTTTTATGACACATGGGTGCTGTATTATTCAAATGTTTTTCTGCCTCTATTGATATGATCATGTGACTTTTATCTTTGCCTTTGTTTATGTGATGTATTATGTTTATTGGTTTGTGAATATTGCACCATCCTTTCCTGGGTTGCCAGGGTGGCATCCTTGCCACCAAGATTTTCTTCAAATATTTGGGTGCCCCTGTGTTGCCGGTATATATATTTTCAATATTTATGTTTTCTCAGTAGATTCTTTCCTTGAGTATTATGAAGTAATCTTCTAGGTCTCACTTTATGGCCTTTATTCTGAAGTCTGCTTTGTCTGATATGAGTATTGCTACCCTGGGTTTTTTTCCTGTCGGTTTGCTTGGAAAATTTGTTTTCTGCAACTCACTTTCAATCTGTGAAGGTCTTTTGTCCTGAGGTGGGTCTTTTGTAGGCAACATATGTGTGGGTCATGCTCTCTTATCCATTCAGCTATTCTAAGTCTTTTGATAGGAGCATTTAATCCATTTACAGTTAAGGTTATTATTGAGAGGTACTTATTCATTGCCATTTCTTACCTGTGTTCCTCTCCTTCTCTCTTTCTTTTCCTTCCTTTTCTTAAAGCAGTCCCTTTAGCATCTCTTGCAGAGCTAATTTTTTGGAGTTGTATGCTTTTATATTTCTTTTGTCTTGGAAGTTCCTTATTTGGCCTTCTATCTTGATTGAGAGCTTTGCTTGGTAAAGTGGCCTTGGTTGCAGGCCTCTGGTTCTCATTGCTTGGAATATTTCATTCCATTATCTTTTGGCTTAGAGCATTTTCATTGAAAAGTCAGCTGCTAACCTTATGGGGGGGCCCTTGTATGTTACTTCCTATTTCTCCCTTCCTGCCTTTAAGATTGTCTCTTTGTCTTGAAATTTTGACATTTTAATTATGATGTGTCTGGAAGTGGGCCTATTTGGGTTCCTCTTGATTGGCACTCCCTGTGTTTCCTGGATTTGTGTGACTTTCTATCTCATCAGATTAGGACAGTTTTCCATCATTACTTTTTCAAATAGGTTTTCTATCCCTTGCTTTTCTTCTTCTCCTTCTGATATACCTATTATATTATTACATTTCAGTTTTTCCTTCATTTCCCTTAACCGCTCTTCATTCTCTCTGAGCCTCTTTTTTTTCTTGCTCTTTCTTTGTGTTTATGTCTACCTTGTTCTCCAGCTCACTGATCTGGTCTTCTGCTTCATCTAACCTGATTTTGATTCCTTCTACTGTGTTCTTCAGTTCAGAAATTATATTCTTTATTTTCTCTTGCCCCTTGTTGATAGTCTCTATTTTCTTTTTCTTGTAGATACATTTTGCAGTGAGTTCATTGTAGTTTCCCTGTAGTTTTGGTTAATTCTTTGGGAGCTCATTGAGCTTGCTGATAACCATGCTTTGAACTCAACATCTGATAGTTGAGTTGCCTCTATTTCATTTAGCATTCTTTCTGGGGCTTCTTTCTTTCCTTTCATTTGGGGGTTGTTTCTTTGTCTTCTCACTGTTTGTAACACTCTTTTTGTTAGCCCCTGCTTCTTAAATTGTTCTGTTCTGACTCCCTGGGTTTATGGTGTGAATTTCTATGGTAGAATACCTGTGAGATTCAGTCGTGAAGTTTCTTTAATCTCCTGAGCTCACTGGTCTTGGGCTGCCATTTATGTTGGCTCTGTGTTTGTCTTTGGGTCTTGATTGTTTGGGGGTTTTTCTTTGGTGGGTCCTTTTCTCCATCTGGGCAACTGAGGTGCATTCTGTCCACCACATCTTGTATTCTGTTGTTCAGGTGTAAGACATGTTGTTTTTGAAACTGATTCTTCTTTGTGTACAATGTTCTATGTGTTTAGTTGTTTCTTGTGGGAAATTTTTCCACCTTTTAGTTGTATTTACAGATTAGTCCTGGATTGAGGTTTGTATGGCTTCCACTCCCTTCTTCACCTTCTTCTGTTGTTATTTGCTAATGGTTCCTTTATTGCTGGGTTTCTTCTTCCAGCAGGTGTACTGGTGTTCACTGCTCCCACCTTTCAAGTTCTCTGGAGTAGTAAAGTGAAATTTGTCTCATTGTCTCAGGATGACCCCTGTTTGGTCTAACTCTGGTGTTTTCTTCACTCTGGGTATTATTGTATTACCTCTGGGAAAAGAAGGGGGAAAGGGGAAGAAAAGAAGAGAGAAGGAATGAAAAAAGAAAGAAGGAAGTAAGAAGGTGAAAAAATGAAAAAAGAGAGATAGAAGAAAAGGAAGAAGAAATTTTAAAAATGAAGGAAAGAAGAAGGAATAACAAAGGAAAGAAAGGAAGAAGGGATAAAAAAGAAGAACAGAAAGGAAGTAGGGGTTTGAAAATATAATAATAAAATGAAAACCTCCTGCTGGTCTTAAACCAAACAGGCCAGTTCTGCTGGTCTTCCTGGCTATGTCAGGCTAAGGAGGGATTGGTTCCACTTTTCTCCTTTCTTGAGCCTCACTCTTCTGTTGTTTAGCCTCTAGGCCAGTTCCTCAGTGCCCTTCTGCACCCAGCCTAGGCCTTTAGTCCACCAGTTGCTCTGTCCTTGAGGTATGACAAATAGGGGCAACTCACACACCATCTTCTTGCCCTTTGATGTCCTAGACACTAGAGACTCTCAGTGCCCCTTGACGGTAGTTCAGCCCTTTTCTGAGTCAAGTCTTTCTGGGGACTGCAGCTCCATATACGGGGCTCTTCTGCCTTCCTCCTAGTGAGCCAGTTTGCCTTGCAGCGCTCTGGTCACTGGGGCCACATGGGAGGCGCTCTGTTTCTGGTGCCTCAGGTTCTGAGCACAGTCAGGCAGCTGCAGATCTCGGACTGGGTGCACACCATCCCCAGTGTTTCAGGCATGGGCACAGGTGTGCTGCCCTCAGCTGCAGACTGGGTGCACACAGACTGTGGACTGTAGGGTTTGGGGTGGAGGAGGTGGGTGGCTTCGGAGGAAAATTCCCCAAACAGCTGCAGAGTACCTATTTTTTCTCTTTTTCTTTTTGAAAAATTCCTCCTATTCAAGTCCCCTGGTCCAGATAAGCACCTGGGCTCCTCACATAGCACAGCCTAGCTTCCCAAGAATCTTGCAGCAGACCCAGTGGGTGCCAGGCCTGGGGCTGCAGCCACCCTGGTCCATGCGTTGGTTCCAGGGACCTACCTGTCCTTAAGCACTATCCTTACTGTCTGCTTTTTTTAATGTCCTCTATAATTTTTGGTCTCCAGTCTTCATGTATTCAGGAATACCATTGGCTGTTTCCTCTGTTCTGCAAAAGATTGGCTGGGTGTTTCACCCATATACAGGGGGGAGTAGATTCTGCTTCCACCTACCTCACCACCATCTTCTCCCCACAGACATATTTTTTTTAGGTTATCATGGACAAGGAGAGGCAAGAGCACCAGGAAATAAGTAAAGGCAAATACATGTGTAAGTGACTAGTTTTCTGTGAGTTACTATGTTTAAGATGTGAGTTGTTTAACATATGTGGCACAAAGATTAGGTGAGGTAGTTACATAAACAGAGGCCCTACCTGAAATCAAATATAATGAACTGTATTAATGGAAAGTAATTGCAAAATTTAATCACCCGCTGGATGCAGTAGAGGATTCCCCCATCATTTTTGGACAGTTGCTGGACACTGATAGATCTGTGTCTGGGTTCTCAGGGAACCTTTCCACAGGAGAAAGTCTTTAGTGTATCTGCTATAGTACTGAGTGTGGCTTTTAGGAAATCTTTCCATACACAAAAACTCCAAGCTCTTTTTTCCTTCTGTGGAGTGACATACTGACTCTTGACATATGACTCTCCTGACTCTTTGTAATAGTTGTAAGGATAAAAAACATGTATATTAAAATATGTAACTCATTACTTTAATAGAAGGGCTACAAAGAGTACAAGGCAGAGGGACATAAAGGTGAGAAAGAAAATGGGACTAATGTAATAGCATAATAAATACAATATATTTTTAAGAAAGAAGGACTACAAAGAAACACTTCAATAATTTTAGAGTGATGCTAGAGTAATTTTAATGTGCCACTCAGATTCCTGGGTATAAAACCCTTTGGGGATTGTACATTCTATTCATATTCTGCCTATATTTTTTCTTACCACATCTGTCAATCACCAACTTTAACTAACAAATAATAGTTTTAAAACAACTGTGTCAAAATTAAAATAAAAAAAGAAGGAAGAAACAAGAATTCAAAAAATGAGGAGAGGCTTAGGAACCTCCAGGACACCTTTAAACGTTCCAGCATCCAAATTATACGGGTGCCAGAAGGGGAAGAGGAACAGCCACCAGTGGAAAACTTACTTGAACAAACAATAAAGGAGAATTTCCTCAATCTGGCAAAGGACATAGACTTGTAGGAAGTCTAGGAATCTCAGAGAATCCCAAAGAATCCTATAGCAACTGTGAGCATGCTGGACCCAAGAAGGAACACACCAAGGCACATCATATTGTCAGTGGATTTCTCAAAAGAGACTTTACAGCAAGAAGGGGTTGGAAAGAAGTATTCTGAGTCATGAAATTCAAAGACCTACAGCCAAGATTGCTCTATTTGGCAAAGCTTTCATTTAGAATGGAAAGGCAGATGAACTGCTTCTCAGATAGGGTCAAATTCAAGGAGTTCATCATCACCAAGCCCTTATTATATGAAATGTTAAAAGCACTTATGTAAGAAAAAGAAGATGAAAAATATGAACAGTGAAAGGACAGCAAACCCACAGTTATTAACAACCACACCTAAAACAAAAGCAAACTAAGAGGACACCTAGATCAGGAGCACAATCATAGAAATGAAGAGCACATGGAGGGTTAGCAACAGGGGAGTGGGAAGAGGAGAAGAGGGACAAGGTACAGAGAATAAGTAGCACAGGCAGTGGGTAGAAAATAGACAGGGAGGAGGGCAAGAATATGGGAAATACAGAATCTAAAGAACTTGTGTCACATGGACATGAATGAAAGGTGGGGAAGTTGGGGGAGGGGTGTGCAGAGTGGAGGGGTGTGAAGGGGGGAGTGGGACAACTGTAATGGCATAATAAATAAAACATATTTTTAAAAAAGAAAAATAAAAAAATGAAAAAAAATTCTTTTTCTCTTAAACTAATGGTCTTTCAGTGTCTAATTTTATTGTATTCTATAGCAACTGTGAGCATGCTGGACCCATCTTTATTTATTTATTTTTTAAATATAATTTTTATTTAATTCTTGTTCAAGTACAGGTTTCTGTCTTATATTCCCAACCCTGCCCGCCCCCCAACCCATGCTCCCCTCCTCCCTCCCCTTTCCACCCCCCACCCTTAGTTATTGTCCATGTGTCTTTTATACTTGTTCATGTGAGTCCATTCCCTTTTCCCCTATGATTCTCTCCCCTCTCCCTCTGGGCCCTGACAGCATGTTCCTTATTTGAGTGTCATTGGTCGTATTTTGCTTGCTTGTTTGGTTTGTTTAGATTCCTGTTAACAGTGAGATCATATGATATTTGTCTTTCACCGCCTGGCTTATTTCGCTCACCATAATGCTTTCCAGTTCCATCCATGATGTTGCAAAAGGTAGGAGCTCCTTCTTCCTTTCTGCAGCATTTAATTCCATTGTGTAAATGTACCATAGTTTTTTGATCCAGTCATTTACCGATGGGCATCTAGGTTGCTTCCAACTCTTGGCTATCGAAAATTGTGCTGCTATGAACATCGGGGTGCATAGGTTCTTTTGGATTGGTGTTTCAGGGTTCTTAGGATATACTTCCAACAGTGGAATTGCTGGGTCAAAAGGCAAGTCTAATTTTAGTTTTCTGAGAAAATTCCATACTGTTTTCCATAATGGTTGTACCAGTCTGCAATCCCACCAACAGTGAACTAGAGTCCCCTTTTCCACACAACCTCTCCAGCACTTGTTGTTTGTTTCTTTGTTTAGGATAGCCAATTTGACTGGTGTTAAGTGGTATCTCATTGTGGTTTTAATTTGCATCTCTCTGATAGCTAGTGATATCGAGCATCTTTTCATGTGTCTCTGGATCCTCTGTATGTCCTCCTTGGAGAAATGTCTATTCAAGTCCTCTGCCCATTTTTTGATTGGGTTGCTTGTCTTCTTTGAGTGGAGCCGAATGAGTTCTTTGTATATTTTGGAGATTAAACCCTTATCTGAGGTATCATTGGCAAATATGTTTTCCCAAGCTGTTGCTTCTCTTTGTATCTTGATACTGTTTTCCTTAGCCATGCAGAAGCTTTTAATTTTGATGAGATCCCATTTGTTTATTCTTTCCTTTATGTTCCTTGCTCTAGGGGACGTATCAGTAAAAATATTGCTGCGTGGAATATCTGAGATTTTCTTGCCAAGGCTCTCCTCTAGGGTTTTAATGGTTTCACGGCTTATATTTAAGTCTTTTATCCACCTTGAATTTATTTTGGTGTATGGTGTAAGTTGGTGCTCAAGTTTCATTTTTTTGCATGTAGCTGTCCAGTTCTCCCAACACCATTTGTTGAAAAGGCTGTCTTTACTCCATTTTATGTTATTGCCCCCTTTGTCGAATATTAATTGACTGTAGAGAGTTGGGTTTATTTCTGGGCTCTCTGTTCTATTCCATTGGTCTATGTGCCTGTTTTTGTGCCAGTACCAGGCTGTTTTGATTACAGTGGCCTTGTAATACAGTTTGATATCAGGTATTGTGATCCCTCCTACTTTGTTCTTCTTTCTCAAAATTGCAGCAGCTATTCGGGGTCTTTTCTGGTTCCATATAAATTTTTGAAGTGTTTGTTCTATGTCTGTGAAATACGCCATTGGTACTTTAATAGGTATTGCATTGAATCTGTAAATTGCTTTGGGTAGTATGGACATTTTGATGATGTTAATTCTTCCAATCCATGAACACGGTATATGTTTCCATTTATTTGTGTCTTCCTTGATTTCTTTCTTCAGTGTTGTGTAGTTTTCTGCATACAGGTCTTTTACCTCCTTGGTTAGGTTTATTCCCAGATATTTTATTTTTCTTTTTGCTATATCGAATGGGATTTTTTTCCTGATTTCTGCTTCTGCTGCTTCATTGTTGGTATACAAAAATGCCTTTGATTTCTGGATATTAACTTTGTATCCCGCTGTTATGCCAAATTCATTTATTAGTTCCAGCAGTTTTTTGGTAGAGGCTATAGGGTTTTCCATGTACACTATCATGTCATCTGCAAACAATGCCAGTTTTGTTTCCTCCTTTCCGATTTGGATGCCTTTTATTTCCTTTTCTTGTCTGATCGCTGCAGCTAGAACTTCTAATACTATATTGAATAGAAGTGGTGAAAGTGGGCAACCTTGTCTTGTACCTGATCTTAGTGGAAAAGCTTTTAGTTTTTGCCCATTGAGTATGATGTTGGCTGTAGGTCTTTCATATATGGCCTTTATTATATTGAGGAATGTTCCCTCTATTCCCACCTTGCTGAGTACCTTTATCATAAATGGGTGTTGTACCTTATCAAAAGCTTTTTCCGCATCTATTGATATGACCATGTGGTTTTTGTCTTTGCTTTTGTTTATTTCGTGTATTACATTTATTGATTTGCGTATATTGAACCATCCTTGCATCCCCGGGATGAATCCCACTTGGTCGTGGTGTATGATCTTTTTGATATATTGTTGGATGCGATTTGCCAATATTTTGTTGAGGATTTTAGCATCTATGTTCATCAGTGATATTGGTCTGTAATTTTCTTTCTTTGTTGTGTCTCTATCTGGCTTTGGGATTAGGGTGATGCTGGCTTCATAGAAAGAGTTGGGGAGTTTTCCCTCCTTTTGGATTTTTTGGAATAGTCTGTGAAGAATAGGGGTTAGCTCTTCCTTAAAAGCTTTGTAGAATTCTCCTGTGAAACCATCTGGCCCAGGGCTTTTGTGTGATGGGAGTTTTTTGATTACTTCTTCAATTTCATTTGCTGTTATTGGCCTGTTCAGGTTTTCTGCTTCTTTTTCATTGAGTTTTGGAAGATTATATTTTTCTAGAAATTTGTCCATTTCACCCAGGTTTTCAAATTTCTTGGCATACAGTTCCGCATAGTAATTTCTTACAATCCTTTCTATTTCTGTGGTATCAGTTGTAATCTCTCCTCTTTCATTTCTGATTGTGTTTATTTGTGTCCTCTCTCTTCTTTTCTTAATGAGCCTACTTAAAGGTTTGTCTATTTTGTTTATCTTTTCAAAAAACCAACTCCTGGATTCATTGATCTTTAGAATTGTGCTTTTAGTCTCTATGTCATTTAATTCTGCTTTGATCTTGGTTATTTCCTTCCTTCTACTTGCTCTGGGCTGTCTTTGTTGTTGTTCCTCGAGTTCTTGCAGGCGTTGGGTTAGGTTGTTTGTTTGAAATGTTTCTATCCTCTTTAGGTGAGCCTGTATCGCTATGAACTTCCCTCTCAGGACTGCCTTCACTGTGTCCCATAAATTTTGGGTTGTGGTGAGTTCATTTTCATTTGTTTCAAGGAGTTTTTTGATTTCCTCCCTAATTTCAATCTTGACCCATTCATTGTTCAATAGCCTACCATTCAGTCTCCATGATTTTGGGTGTTTTGGGTTTTTTCCTGTGGGGTTGGTTTCCAATTTCAGTCCCTTGTGATCAGAGAAGATGCTTGGTATGATTTCTATTTTCCTGAAGTTGTTGAGACTGGTTTTGTGTCCTATCATGTGATCTATCTTTGAAAATGTTCCATGTGCGTTTGAAAAGAAAGTGTATTTAGTTTCTTTGGGATGGATGGCTCTATATATATCAATTAGGTCCATTTCTTCTAGAGTGTCGTTTAATGCTGCTATATCTTTGTTGATATTTTGTTTGGAAGATCTGTCCATTTTTGACAGTGGGGTGTTAAAATCCCCTACTATAATTGTGTTGCTGTCAATATCTTTCTTGAGGTCCTCTAGGATTTTCTTTATATATTTGGGTGCTCCTGTGTTGGGTGCATATATATTTATGATGTTAATGTCTTCTTGGTGGATTCTTCCCTTGAGTATTATGAAGTGACCTTCTGGGTCTCTCTTTATAGCCTTTTTTTTGAAGTCTATTTTGTCTGATATGAGGATTGCTACCCCGGCTTTTTTTTCATGTCCATTTGCTTGGAAAATTTGTTTCCATCCTTTCACTTTCAGTCTGTGGTGGTCTTTTGTCCTCAGGTGGGTCTCTTGTAGGCAGCATATGTGTGGGTCATGCTTTCTTATCCATTCAGCTATTCTATGTCTCTTAATTGGTGCATTTAATCCATTTACGTTTAAAGTTATTATCGAAAGGTACTTATTCATTGCCATTTATGTACCTGTGTTCCTCTCTGTCTCTCTCTTTTCCTTCCTTTCCTTAAAGCAGCCCTTTTATTAATTCTTGTAGAGCCGGTTTTGTGGAGGCGTATTCTTTTAGACTTCTTTTGTCTTGGAAGCTCTTTATTTGGCCTTCTATCTTGATTGAGAGCCTTGCTGGATAAAGCAGTCTTGGTTGTAGGCCTCTGGTTCTCATTACTTGGAATATTCCCTGCCATTCTTTTCTTGCTTGGAATGTTTCCGTTGAGTAGTCATTAGCCAACCTTATTGGGACCCCCTTGTTTGTTACTTCCTTTTTCTCCCTTGCTGCCTTTAGGATTCTTTCTTTGTCCTGGAGTTTTGCCATTTAATGATGATGTGTCTTGGAGTAGGCCTCTTTGGGTTCCACCTGCCTGGGACTCTCTGCGATTCCTGGATTCGTGTGACTTTCTCTCCCCTCATCTTTGGAAAATTTTCCATTATTACTCTTTCAAGTAGGTTTTCTATCCCTTGTTCTTCTTCTTCCCCTTCTGGTATTCCTATTATTCGGATATTATTACGTTTCATATTGTGTTGCATTTCTCTTAGACTCTCCTCATTTTTTCTGATTCTCTTATCCCTTACTTGTTCCGTCTGGGTGATTCTTTCCACCCTGTCTTAGAGCTGTCTTATGCGGTCCTCCGCCTCATCAATCCTACTCTTCATACCTTCTACTGTGTTCTTCAATTCAGAAATTGTATTTTTCATTTCCTCTTGGCCTTTGCTGATGGTTTCTATTTCCTTTTTCATGTTGGTATAGTTTGCGGAGAGTTCATTGTAGCTCCCCTGTAGTTTCTGGTAGCTCTTTGTAAGCTCTTTGAATTTCGTGATAACCAGTGCTTTGAATTCCACATCTGATAGTTGACTTGCCTGTATTTCATCTAACATTCTTTCTGAGGCTTCCTCCTTTTCTTTCATTTGGGGATTGTTTCTTTGTCTCCCCATTGTTTGTGCTGCTCTTCTCGTTGCCCTCAGCTTCTTAGATTGATCTTTTATGGTACCCTGAGTTTATGGCGTGAACTTCTGTGGAGGATACCTGTGGAATTCAGTGGTGCAGTCTCCTGTAGGTATCTTGGTCTTCTCTGCTTCCTCTACTCCTCCGGTTGGTGTCCAGGGAGTCAAACCATCTGGTCTCACTAACTGCAGCAGCCTGAGGGGCTGTTATTGTGGCTTCTCTCGCGCCTTGGTACACTCAACTGGTCTTGCCAGTACCCCCCAAAATCCAGACTGGCACCTCTCACCCGGGCCCTACTGAGAGCGGATTTTCTCCCAGGCTTCCCAGCCCTGTTCTGACATGAGGGTGCACCCTCCCAGCCTGGCTTTCTTGTTCTTGTAGGCTTGGGTGTGGACCTTTCCCTGTGTTGTGGCTGAATACACAGGGCAACTCACAATTCTCCCAAACCAACAGCAACAGCCTGACTCCCTGTGTTTCCCTGTCTGTGCTGACTGAGTAGGGGTGAAGCTGGCGACTGGCTCTCTTCCAGGGGCCCAGCCAGCAGCCAGAGACTCCCGGAATTTATTCACCAGCCAGTGCAGGTCCTGTGCCACACGGATCACCTGGGTGACTCTCAATTCCCCAAGCCGAGGGTCGGCGCAGACCCCGCCCCACCAGAAAAGCATGGGTGACTGGCAGTTCCCTGAGTAGACGGCCTGTTTGGGGGGGTGGCCCTCGGGGGCCAGGAAGGTGCTGGAGACCCGAGGCTGATGAAGCCGGGGGGGGGGGGGTGGGGGGGGCCGGGAAGGCGTCCGTCTGAAGGAGCAGGCGCGTCTGAGGGAGCAGGCGCCAGCGATGGCGCCGGTCGCCCGGGGACTGGGAGGCGCACGCGACTTGCAGCAGGTCAAGCCGAAGATCAGTGCTTGACTCACAGTGTCTCCTAGTCTGCGCCAGCTGAGCAGGGATGGAGCCGTCCCATGCCGCCTTGCCCCTGGGATGGGGCAAGCAGGGATGGAGCTGGTTTGTGTCAGCTGAGTAGGGATGGAGCTCGCAACTGACCCACTTCTGGAGGCCCTGACAGCAGCCCCGAGATTCCCCGGGACTGCTCGAGGGCAGGCACAGGCCCCTCGAAGCAGGGAGTGCTCTGGCAACTCTCAGTTCTCCCAAGCCAGCAACCTGACTCCAGGGGTTATCGGAGCTTTCTGGTTTGCTTCCAAATGCTCACTCCTCTCTCTGCCACTACTGGCAGACTGATCTCTTACGGTGTTTCCCAATCTGCGCCCTGCCAGATAGGGTTGGTGCCGGTGACCAGTTCTCTTCCAGAGACAGTGTTGCCCACCCTCGGCTCTCAGAGACCTGGGCGGCCGGCCCGGGCCCTGGCTTGGCCTGGCAGGGGGCCCCCGCCACCACCTCTGTGCTGCTCCCTCGTACCTTGTGGATCCACGGTCGTCTCCTCTCCTCAACCTCTGGTCATTCAGTGTCGCTACAGTCTCTGGAGTCCTGCCTTCTATATGCTGGATTCCAGTTTGGCATCTGCTGTGCTCTTCCGCAGATCAGCCAGGTCCTTCTCCGGTGCGTGGAGAGAAGCGAAATCCTTTGTCCTACTCCGCCGCCATCTTCCCCGATCTCCGGAATTTTTCTTTAACTAGCAAACATTGTTTTCTATTTTGCTCATTGTGACATCAATAATACATTTCCAGTGAAAAGCTCTAGAGTGTGTTGCTGTAGTCCAGGGCTCAAATGATCTTCATTCCATATCTAACCGTATCTAACTTATGCAGAGTGTTAAGTTGTCTTCCTCATGTCTGTCTGGAATCCTCACTCTTTCCTTCTGTGTTTCACATATATTTTAAACAAAACATATTCTATACTAACAGATTTTTGGCCTCAACTTACTTCTTCAATAACCCCTATCTCAGCCATAAACTAACCTTCCATTAACACAGCTAACCAATTCCCAAGTCCTACTGATTTAAATTTCTAATTATTTACCAATCCACCCCCTTCTTGTTACTGCCACTTACAATATCCTAGTATAAGTCACTTTCTTCTCTCTAACACAACACCTCAAAATGATTCTTCTGTCATATCTCTGTAAACCAATTCTTCAATCAGGAACCTCAGTGATTAGTTAACAAAGCAAAATTAATCTATAAGACTCTTCATGGTTTGGGTTCTAAAACTCCAGAATTAGGATAAACTTTTGCTCTATTCTTTAAATACTATTCACAGTCCTGATGCTATGCATCTTTACCTTTGAGCTATAGTGATCTTTTGTACATTTCTTGAATGTTAAAAAACCTTGTCTTATCTTAGGCATTTGTACTTCCTATTCTCTGCCACGAACATTCTGCTCATTCACAGCTCTTCCAAGTATGTTTTTCTGGTCTCACAGACTATGTTTGGCGTGCCCTTATACTCACTTGGTATCCACTGTGTGTGCCCATCTAAATTTATATTGGCTGATTAATTCATGGACTATGACCCAGTTCATTTCTCTACTGCTCCATCCAATCACCAACACTTCTCCGTAAACACATGAACTTCATGAAACATATGTTTAATGCATTAATACCTTGATAGATGCACAATATAAACATCAATTATTTATTGATAGAAACCAAAAATAGTCAGCTAGAAAGAAAACTAAATGAAACAACTTCAAACTACACTGTTCATTGTGTCATCTGTTCCCATATTACAACTTCTAATATCATAACTCATGGTGACATTATACAATAAACACAAAAGACTAAAGCATATTATTGAAAGAACAATTTCAAAATCTATAAAATAAATAACACACAAATAAAATCAAAATTAAAATGCCAAAATATAAATCCCAGTATACAAATTTAGAAGAAAGGAGAATATAATAAACAAAATAGTTAGAAATATAAACACATAAAAATAAAAATTAGAAATTTTAATGTAAAGCTATAAAATTAATATAATATAATGCATAATTATAAAGTAAAACTTTGAAAGTAAGAAAAGTAACCAGAAAAAAATTTAATCACATTAAACAAATAAATATTAGCATCCAGGAAAATGGTGACAGAGTAGGATGGAGCAATTCCAATTCTCCTACCCCTGGGAGAAAATCCTGGCAGATCTACTGAGAAACAACGCAATCAATTCCCCAACCAACAATTCCCTAGCATTTATGAAAATGGGAGACCAGAGATAGTGACAGACAAGATCGTTGGGGTCTCAGGGAAGTGAGTAAAGATGAAAGCGGCATTGGCCGGTGGCCCTCAGCCAGCGCCTAGTGCCCTTGGAGCTGCCGCTCTTGCTGAGGTCGGGGTCCAAAGGCTACCATATGCTCCTAGTGACAGGGACGTCTGCCAAGGAGGACTCATTGGGAGCCCGGCACCCCTGAGTAAAGTCAAAAGCTGTGGCAGGGCCAGTGACTAATGGCCTCAGAGCGGCCACTGCCACCGTGGTTGGGGTCCATAGGCTTCCGTCTGGGCCAGCGCTGGGCAGGGGGGTGTGCCACGCCTGCCACGGAGGACTCATTGGGAGCCCAGCACCAGGGGGATCTGCAGCAGCCTCTGTGGGAGCCTTGGGCCAGCTGCAGGGTCCTTGGAAGAGAGCTGGCTCCTTCCTTCCCCATCTAGGCGGGGCTGGACAGCACCAGAGAGAGACCTGTCTGCCTAGGTTTGCAGGGAGGGTGGCAAGGAAAGGGGGCCGTGTTCTGTTGAGATCTCTGTGGTTGCCAGCCCACCAGCCCACCAGACCTCCAGACCAGGCGATTGGGAGATTTCAGAGGAGCATTGTCCTAACTGGTTGGGCTGGGGATTGGGCTGGGCTGAGAGGCAGGCTTTCTGGAGAAGTATTTACTGAAAAGTGGACTGAGGTGTTCTCCTGTGAAGGCAACTTGCCTTGCTTCTCACCCAGACACAAGACTGGGAAGGACCGTAGCAGATCCCATGGGACCCAGGAGCCCATTGGGTGTGCGGGCGCCTACAAACCAGTCAGGTAGCCTGGTTGGCACGTGTGTGCACACTTGCACCTACAACCCAGCCCACAGAGAGGTCCTGCTGAAACCAGAAAAACTGGATTGGACAGTTTGAAACCAACAAGGGAGGATGTGGGTTTTTTTTTTAACTTTTTTTTTGAGTAATCATATATTTTTAAAATTTTATTATTGGTTTATCTTTCAATAATTTGTTTCTCTCCTTTCTTTTTTCCTGTTTTAGTCTTTCTTCCTTTCATCCCAAACTAATTGCTTTATCCTCACTTCTCCAGTCCTTTTTTTTCTTTTTTTGTGTGTTGGCTTGTTTGTTTGTTGCTTTCTATACCACTGTAAATACTTCACAACACATCTCTTGGGTGTTAGCCCACATTAGAGTTTCCTGAACTCTATCACTGTAGTGATTAACTACAAACACTCTATTTGCTCACACACTACACCTAGTTACTAATGTTTACTCTCACCTTACCTCAAAATCTGACCACCCACAACCTAACTGCTTTCTAGACCCAACTCACAAGCCTTCCCTCCCCAACAAGAGACTCATCTTTAGTTCATCCTTTCCTAAAAGTGGCAAGTTGGGTTGAAGATTACAGTTAACACGATATAGGCTAAAGATCTATCTCTTCTCTACCGGCTGTGACTGTAAATATCATAAAGTACTATCCGCTGTCATAAACCATTTTCCCTCTGCCGCTGCCTGCAGCAGCAAGGGTGGTCGCAAGGTGAGGCGAGGGACTTAAAAGAATGGAGAGGACCATAAGCTCTGCTGGCAAATGGCAACTTTATTCAAGGAACTGCTGGCTTATATGCAAACTGCAGTGGCCTGAAAACAATGTTGTTTTACAAAAGTTTGTACACTCCCGAAAGCTATCAAGAGGGCAAGATGTTCTCATATCCTAAGAATATTAGCCCGAAGATAACAGTGTCCTCATGACTATCACTTCCCTGGAACATGACGCATATGCCAAGATCTTGTTCTTTCCTTCAAGGCTGAGAAGGAGAAGGTCCGGAAGATGTCAAGATACCCGCCGGCTCCAGGGACCAGAAACCAAGTCCCTCCACCATTTTCACAGTGGGGGACTCTGTCCTTGGTCCCCTGTGGCCTGGCAGGCTCCCACATGCCTCCCACTCCAACTGTTCATGCACATACAAAGAAAAGAATAAGTAGAAGTGGAGCACATCAAGATACCTGCAGGAGAATGCACCACTGAATTGCACAGGTATTTTACCACAGAAGTTCACATCATGAACCCAGGGAGTCAAAACAGATCAATTTAACAAGCTGAGGCTAATAAGAAGAGTCTCACAAACAATGGAAAGACAAAGAAACAATCCCCAAATGAAAAAAAAAGGTGGAAGACTCAGAAAGAATGTTAGATGACATTGAGGCAACCAACTATCAGATATTGAATTCAAAACACTGGTTATCAGGAAGTTCAAAGAGTGAAAAATGAGCTACCAGAAATTCCACAAGAGGTACAATGAACTCACAAAAAACTATATCAACATGAAGTAGAAACTAACAGCAAAGGCCAAGAGGATATGAAGAATAACATTTCTGAACCGAAGAACACAGTAAAAGGAATGAAAAGCAGAATCAATGAGGCTGAAGATCACATCAGCAAGTTGGAGGACAAAGAAGATAGAATTTCCCACAAAGAGTATGAAAAGGAAATGAGGTCGGATTAAGAGAAATGCAAGACAATATGAAATGTAATAATATCCAGATAATAGGAATACCAGAAGGAGAAGAATAACAAGGTATAGAACACCTTTTTAAAGAGCAATGATGGAAAAATTTTCTAATTTGATGAGAGAAAAAGTCACACGAATCCAGGAATCACAGTCCCAATCAGGTGGAACTCAAACAGGCCCACTTCAAGACACATCATCATTAAAATGGCAAAACTCCAAGACAAGAGAATCTTAAAGGCAGCAAGGGAGAAAAAGGAAGTAACATACAAGGGAGGCCCAATAAGGTTAGCTACTGACTTCTCAATGGAAACACTCCAAGCAAGAAGAGAATGGCAAGAAATATTCCAAGTAATGAGAAACAGGGGCCTACAAACAAGGATACTTTACCCAGCAAAGCACTCAATCAAGATAGAAGGCCAAATAAAGAGCTTCCAAGACAAAAGCAGTCTAAAAGAATACGCCTCCACAAAACCAGCTCTACAAGAATTACTAAAAGGGCAGGTTTAAGGAAAGGAAGAAAAAGAGAAAGACGGAGAGGATGACAGGTACATAAATGGCAATGAATAAGTGCCATTCAATAATGACCTTAAAAGTAAATGGATTAAATGCTCCAGTTAAAAGACATAGAATAGCTGAATGGATAAGAAAGCATGACCCACATATATGCTGCCTAAAGGAGACCCACCTCAGGACAAAAGACCATCACAGACTAAAAGTGAAAAGATGGAAGCAAATTTTGCAAGATAATGGACAACAAATAAAAGCCGGGGTAGCAATTCTCATATCAGACAAAATAGACTTCAAAAACCGGCCACAGAGAGACCCAGAAGGTCACTTCATAATAATCAAGGGAAGAATCCAGCACGAAGACATTAACATCGTAAATATATATGCATCCAACATAGGAGTACCCAAATATATAAGGAAAATCTTAGAGGACTTCAAGAAAGATATTGACAGCAACACAATTATAGTAGGGGATTTTTAACACCCCACTGTCAAAAATGAACAGATTTTCCAAACAAAATATCAACAAAGATATTGGGGCATTAAACAGCACCCTAGATGAAATGGACTTAATTGATAAATATAAAGCCCTCCATACCAAAGAATCTAAATACACATTCTTTTCAAATGCACATGGAACATTTTCAAAAATAGACCACATGATAGGACACAAAATGAGCCTCAAAAAATTCAAGAAAATTGAAATAATGCCAAGTATTTTCTCTGATGACAAGGGACTGAAATTAGAAATGGACCCCAAAGAAAAAAACCCAAAACACCCCAAATCATGGAGACTGAATGGCATGCTATTAAACAATAAATGGGTCAATAATGAAATTAGGGAAGATATCAAAAAGTTCCTGGAAACAAATGAAAATGAACTCACAGAAACCCCACACTTATGGGACTCAGTGAAGACGGTCCTGAGAGGGAAGTTCATAGCAATACAGGCTTACCTAAAGAAGATAGAAACATTTCAAACAAACAACCTAACGCGACGCCTCGAAGAACTCGAGGAACAGCAACAAAGACAGCCCAGAGCAAGTAGAAGGCAGGAAATAACCAAGATCAGAGCAGAACTAAATGACATAGAGACTAAAAGCACAATTCTAAGAATCAATGAATCCAGGAGTTGGTTTTTTGAAAACATAAACAAAATACACAAACCTTTAAATAGGGTCATTAAGAAAAGAAGAGGGAGGACCCAAATAAACACAATCAGAAATGAAAGAGGAGAGATTACAACTGACACTACAGAAATGAAGGGATTGTAAGAAATTACTATGAAGAACTGTATGCCAAGAAATTTGAAAACCTAGGTGAAATGGACACATTTCTAGAAAAATATAATCTTCCAAACCTCAATGAAAAAGAAGCAGAAAATCTGATCAGACCAATAACAGCAGATGAAATTGAAGCAGCAATCAAAAAACTCCTGTCACACAAAAGCCCAGGACCAGATGGTTTCACAGGAGAATTCTACAAAGCATTTAAGGAAGAGCTAACCCCTATTCTTCACAGACTATTCAAAAAAATCCAAAATGATGGGAAATTTCCAAACTCTTTTTATGAAGCCAGCATCATCCCAATTCTAAAGCCAGAGAGAGACACAACAAAGAAAGAAAATTTCAGGCCAATATTGCTGATGAACATAGACGCTAAAACCCTCAACAAAATATTAGCAAACTGCATCCAACAATACATCAAGAAGATCATACATAATGACCAAGTGAGATTTATCCCAGGGATGCAAGGATGTCTCAATATTTGCAAATCAGTAAATGTAATATGTCACATAAACAAAAGCAAATATAAAAACCACATGATCATATCAATAGATTCAGGAAAAGCTTTTGATAAGGTACAACACCCATTTATGATAAAGGCACTCAGCAAAGTGGGAATAGAGGGAGCATTCCTCAATGTAATAAAGGCCATATATGAGAGACCTACAGCCAACATCATATTCAGGGTGAAAAAATAAAATATTTTCCACTAACATCAGGAACAAAGATTGTCCACTTTTACCACTTCTATTCAATATAGTATTGGAAGTTTTAGCCTCAGCAATCAGGAAAGAAAAGGAAATAAAAGGCATTCAAATCAGATAGGAGGAAACAAAACTGTCATTGTTTACAGATGACATAATAGTGTACATGGAAAATTCTATAGACTCTAGGAAAAAACAGCTTGAACTAATAAATGAGTTTGGCAAAACTGTGGGTTGTAAAGTCAGTATCCAGAAATCAAAGGTATTTTTGTATACTAACAATGAATCAGCAGAAGCAGAAATCAAGAAAAAAATCCCATTTGATATAGCAAAAACAAAAATAAAATATCTGGGAATGAATCTAACCAAGGAGGTAAAAGACCTGTATGCAGAAAACTACACAACACTGAAGAAAGAAATCAAGGAAGACACAAACAAATGGAAACATATACCGTGTTCATGCATTGGAAGAATTAACATCATCAAAATGTCCATACTACCCAAAGCAATTTATAGATTCAATGCAGTACCTATTAAAGTACCAATGGCATATTTCACAGACATAGAACAAGCACTTCAAAAATTTATAAATCACCATAAATGACCCTGAATAGCAGCCACAATTTTGAGAAAGAAGGACCAAGTAGGAGGGATCACAATACCTGATATCAAACTGTATTACAAGGCCACTGTAATCAAAACAGACTGTACTGGCGTAAAAACAGGCACATAGACCAATAGAACAGAACAGAAAGCCCAGAAATAAACCCCACTCTCTACATTCAATTAATATTTGACAAAGGGGGCAGTAACATAAAATGGGGTAAAGATAACCTCTTCAACAAATGGTGTTGGGAGAACTGGAGAGCCATGTGCAAAAAATGAAACTTGAGCACCAACTTACACCATACACCCAAATAAATTCAAGGTGGATAAAAGACTTAAATATAAGCCATGACAGCATTAAAGTCCTAGAGGAGAACATTGGCAGGAAAATCTCATATATTTCATGCAGGAACATTTTTACTGATATGTTCCTTACAGCAAGGAACATAAAGGAAAGAATGAACAAATGGGATTTCATCAAAATAAAAAGCTTCTGCATGGCTAAAGAAAACATTATTAGAATAAAAAGACAACTGTATGGGAAAACATATTTGCCAATGATATCTCAGACAAAGGTTTAATCTCCAAAATATACAAAGAACTCACACGACTTCAGTCTAAGAACACCTAACCCACCTAACCCTAAGAACACTAACCCAATTAAAAAATGGGAAAAAGACTTTAACAGACACTTCTCCAAGGAGGACATACAGAGGATCCAGGGACACATGAAAAGATGCTCGATATCACCAGCTATCAGAGAGATGCAAATTAAAACCACAATGAGATTCCACATTACACTGGTAAGAAGATGTTGGAGAGGGTGTGGGGAAAATGGGACTCTAGCCCACTGTTGGTGGGATTGCAGGCTGGTACAACCACTATGGAAAACAGTATGGAATTTTTCTCAGGAAATTAAAATTACCCCTGCTTTTTCACCCAGCATTCCACTGCTGGGATTATATCCTACGCACCCTAAAACTTCAATCCCAAAGAACCTATGCACCCCAATGTTCATAGCAGCACAATTTACAATAGCCAAGTGTTGGAAGCAACCTAGGTGCCTGTCAGTAAATGAATGGTCAAAAAACTATGGTACATATACACAATGGAGTTTTATGCTGCAGAAAGGAAGAAGGAGCTCCTACCTTTTGCAACATCATGGATGGAACTGGAAAGCATTATGCTGAGTGAAATAAGCCAGGTGTTGAAGGACAAATACCATATGATCTCACCTTTAACAGGAAGCTGAACAACAAAACAAACAAGCAAGCAAGATATAACCAAAGGCACTGAAATAGAGAACAGGGGTACAGAGACCAGAGGGGAGAGGGGAGGGAATTTCAGGGGAAGTAAGGGAGGGATTTAGAGGAATAAATACAATGGATACATGGAAAACAACTAAGAAGGGTTGAAATGGGAGGGAGGGGGAGCACAGAGGGGTGGGTTGGAATGGGAGTAATAGAAAACTGTACTTGAAAAATAATTAAATAATAAAAAAATAAATATTAGCAGAAAGGTACATTATAAAATGTTTGAAGGGAAAGAATTGAAAACAAATAGGCTAAAATAAGCACTAAAGTGATTAGAATTTTGAGTAACATAAAGTAAATGGAGTTACAGGTAAATAAATTTAGATTTGGAAATATGATTACATAGCTAAATTCAAAAAGAATAAGCTATAAATCATTACATAATAAGGAATCAACAGCAGGTTGTCTTATGATGAAAATAATTCATTTTTTATTCTGTTAAGCATATTTTATTGATTATACTATTATAATTGTCCAAAATTTTTCTCCTTGGCTACCCTCTGCTTATTATTGCCCTTCCCTCCAGCAATACTCCATTAATACACGTCCATGGATTATGCATTTAAATTATTTCTCTTCTTCATTCCCTATGCTATCCTTTACATTCCCTTGTCTATTCCCTACCTGCCAATTATGTTTCTGAATCCCTGCACCATTTCCTCCATTCTCCCCATCCCCCCTTCCAGTTGATACTGTCCAATTGACATCCATACCTCTGATTCTATTCTAGTTGTTTTCTTAGAGGTTTTTTGGTGTTTTTTTTTTGCTGTTTTAGATTCAATTGTTGATAGTTTTGAACTTGTTGCCTTTTTAATGTTAATGGTTTTGGTCTTCTTTTTCTTAAATAAGTCCCTTTAACATTTTTTGTAATAATGACTTGTTGATAATATACTCCTTTAGCTTTGCTTTGTCTGAGAAGCATTTATCTGCCCTTCCATTCTTTTTTAAAATTTTATTTAATTATTTTTTAAGTACAGTATTCTGTCTATTACTCCCATCCCATCCCACCCCCCGTGCTCCCCCCTCCCTCCTCCCATTTCCACCCTTCTCAGTTGTTTTCCATGTATCCTTTATATATGTTCCTCTAAATCCCTCCCCTATTTCCCCTGAAATTCCCTCCCCTCTCCCCTCTGGTCACTGTCAGCCTGTTCTCTATTTCAGTGTCTTTGGTTATATCTTGCTTGCTTGTTTGTTTTGTTGTTTAGCTTCCTGTTAGAGGTGAGATCATATGGTATTTGTCTTTCACTGCCTGCCTTATTTCACTCAGCATAATGCTTTCCAGTCACATCCATGCTGTTGCAAAAGGTAGGAGCTCCTTCTTTCTTTCTGCTGCATGGAATTCCACTGTGTATATGTACCATAGTTTTTTGATCCATTCATTTACTGACGGGCATCTAGGTTGCTTCCAACTCTTGGCTATTGTAAATTGTGCTGCTATGAACATTGGGGTGTATATGTTCTTTGGGATTGGTGTTTTAGAGTTCTTAGAATACAATCCTAGCAGTGGAATTGCTGGGTCAAAGGGCAGGTCCAATTTTAGTTTTCTGAGAAAATTCCATACTGTTTTCCATAATGGTTGTACCATTCTAAATGACAGGTTTGCTGGATAGAGTAATCTAGGTTGTAGATCTTTGTTTTTCATCACTTTGAATACTTCTTGTCAGTCCCTTCTTCCCTGCAAAATTTTTTTAGAGAAATCAGCTTATAGTCTTATGGGAACTCCTTTGTAGGTAACTCTGATTTTCACTTGCTGCTTTTGAGATTTTCTCTATATATTTAACTTTTGGCATTTTAATTATGACATGTCTTGGTGCAGTCTTCTGTAGGTCCAACTCATTTGGGACTCTGTGCTTCCTGGACTTTTATGTCTATGTTCTTCACCAAATTAGGGAAGTTTTCTTTCATTATTTTTTTTTCAAATAAGATTTCAATTTCTTACTCTCCCACTTCTCCTTCTGGCATCCCCATGGTTTGGATGTTGGCAAGTATGGAGATATTAGAAAGGTTTGGGAGCCTATCCTGTTCCCCCCCCCCCCGAATTCTTGTTTCTTCATTCTGTTCAGGTTGAATGTTTATTTCTTCCTTATATTCCAAATCATTGATTTGAATGTCATCTTTCTCTTAGCTGTTGGTTTTCTTTATATCACGTAATCTAATCTTCATTTCTCCCTTTATGTTTTGTCAGAGAACCCAATGAGTTCTCTGGCAACCCTGATCACCAATAATTTGAATTATGCATCTGCTAGGTGGCTATCTATGTTTTGTTTAGTATTTTTTTCTGAGGTTTTGTTCTGTTCTTTCATTTGGGCCATATTTCTTCATCTTCTCAATTTGGCAGCTTCTTTGGGTTTGTTTCTGTGTATTAGGTAGAGCTGCTTTTACTCCCTATCTTATTAGCATGGCCTACATAGATAAAGCACCTTCAAATTGTGTGGGGCAGAGCTTAGGTAGTTCCCAGAACTTGGCAACCTGCTTTACTGCTTTGTAGCTCTGTTTATGGGGTGGGAGAGGACTTGGAAGCAGGCAGTGGTGCCTTGCTTCTGGAGGTTTGCCTGACACTCACCCCTTTATAGTCACTACATTCATTTCCCATATGCAAATGTCACCCTTCCAGCTGCTACCCTGGTGGTGAAATCCAGAGTGGGTGGGTTTGCATATATTCAAATCCTATGCAGGCCCTTTAAGTGAAGAATATCCAGTAGTTTTGTCTGCTGCTGCAACCCACACTGGTTTTTATAGCCAAACATAATGGGGATGTATCTTCCCAGGTGCTGCAACCCTGGGCTGTGTGGTCTAGCCTGTGTGGTTTATCCACCATATGCAAAATTGGGACTGTCCATTCCATCACTTCTGCCACCACCACATCTCCATGCCACACCACCTCTCTGCCTGTCTCCATGACTTTATCATTCCTACCCATGTGGATGAATATGGCTTATTTAAGTCTTTGCTTGCCAGACTTCCATACAGCTCAATTTTCTAGTGGTTCTGAGTATTATTAGTTTTGATATGTGGTTGTAATTCTTTCTATGATTGTGTGAGGAGGAAAAACATGTACGCCAACGCTTCTGTCTTGACTGGAAGTTCTAGAAAATAGATACTTAGTAAAGAAAAATACACAAGCAAACTAGACAAATAAAAACAAATAATGACCTTTGAGGTGAGATAACTTTCCAGAGGATGAGGAACAAGACAAACTCACCAAAGGTAGAAGAAAGGGCAAGGGAAAGAGCACAAGTCATTAATCTCTTTCACTTTAACCCACATTTGGCGATTCAAATGCTGGCCCCTAATTCCCCTTCTTAGGTTCACCCGTAAACACAGCCATAGCAATCTATTTAAAATGTTTAGTGCCATTTTGCACACAGTGAGTCCTTAATGAGTATTGATTCATTGAAAAAATTATAACTTGAGTATATACTTGGACTGTTATTTCAGTAACTCACATCTTTAGCCCATACTAACCTACTAATCATTGACTTTAAAAAATTGAATAAGTGTTGCCTGTCTCTAGATAGATAATTAGACATGCAGATATTGACAGATCCCTAAAATATATATAGAAATGACAGAGACAAGCAGAAACACACACATTTACAGGGAGAAAGAGTAAGAGTGAAGACAACAGAGAATTGCATTCTAAGTTTGACAATGTATATGTGCCAAGCATAAAGAAGAAATTTTCTCCCAAAGAGAAAAATTAACTCAAAATGGATCAGAGACTATACAAATCTGATGGGTTTTTTTTGTTGTTGTTGTTGTTCTATTTCTTTAAAAATTGTCATTGGGATTTTGATGAAGATTGCATTACATCTATCTATTGCTTTGGGTAAGATGGACACTTTAACTATGTTGATTATTCCAATTCATGAACACAGATCTTGCCATTTCATTGTGTCTTTTCAAAACCCTTTTAATAATGCATTGTAGTTTTTTAGTATCTAGGTTCTTTATATATATTTAAAGACTTTATTTATTTTTAGACAGAGGAGAAGGAGGGAGAAAGAGAGGGAAAGAAACATCAGTGTGTGGTTGCCGCTTACATACTCCACATCAGGTACGTGGCCCACAACCCAGGCATGTGCCCTGACTGGGAATCTAACCTGCAACCCTTTGGTTCACAGGATGGTGTTCAATCCAGTGACCCACACCAGACAGGATGATTCTTCACATCTTTTGTGAAATTTATTTCTAGGTATTTTATTCTTTTTTGTTGGAATTACAAGATGAATTTTCCCCATTTTTTATTAAATCTCATTGTTAGCATGTAGGAATACAGTGCATTTTTGTACATTAATTTCTACATTTGAATTCTGTATAGTTTTTACTAACCAATATCACCCAATAAATTTAACTGTAGAATAAACAAATAAATAAATGCATCAAAGATTTAATATAAGACCTGAAGCAATAAATTACATAGAAGAGAACATAAGTCTAAACTTATGGACTTTAGTCTTAAAGAGGATTTTATGAATTTGACCTCAAAAGCAAGGGAAGTAAATGCAAAAATAAGTAAATGGGACTATATCAAAGTAAAAAAGAGAATACCAACAAAACAGAGAGTCAAACAACCAAATAGGAGTAAATATTTCCAAACAACAACCCTGACCTGAGATTAATATACAAAATACATAAAGAGCTAATAAATTAAATACCAAACAATTAAAGAGTCCAATTAAAAAATGGGCAGAGGTCTTGAACATATGCTTCTTCCAAAAAGACACACAACTGGCCAAAAGATAGATGAAAAGATGCTCAAATTCTCTAACTGCTAGGGAAATGTACATCAAAATTATGATAAGATACCATCTCACATATTCTGGAATGGCTACTATTATCAAGACAGATAATAACAAGTCTTGGAGAGACTGTGGAGAAAAAAGGAACTCTCATTAGCTGCTGGTGGGAATGTAAATTGATGCAGCCACTATAGAAAATACTATGGTGGCTCCTCAAAAATTTAAGAACAGAGTTATTGTATGACACAGCAACATAATTTTTTTAAATTTTATTTTCAAGATATGTGAAACCCTATGTTCATTGTAAAGTTATTCAAGGTGGTCAAGACATGGAAACAACGAAAATGTCCTCCTCTAGATTATTAAAATGCTACACAGCAATAAGACAAGATGAAATAGTGCCATTTGTGACAACATAGGTGGATCTTGAGAATATCACGTTAAACATAATAAATCAGACAGAAAATATCAAGCACCATATAATTTCATTTATGACACTATGCAGAAAAAAAACAAGAGTATACTCACAGATACTGGATATAAACTGGCTATATTACTGCTACAACTTCTTAGCCATATTTTTATGTCAATTGATAAAACTTCAAATATATTTATTGAATGTCTCTGGTTGGTTTAAAATATTCAGCCAGGTTTGAAAACAAATTCTGTAGTTTCTGAAAATATGCCCAACAAGTGAGGATAAGTACTGAATGCCTTTGATAGCCTCATAAGTCTATTTAGGAGACTAGGCTCTTGCTTTACCAGTGTGGTTCCCTCTACTAAAAGAAAGAAAATTGTAGTTGGATAACAATTGAAATAAATTAAACTAAAAAAATGAAAACGTTGAAGGGTCTAAGCAAAAAAAAAAATCATAGGCACAGACAACAATGTGATGATTACCAGAGGGAGTGGAGGCTGGGGAGAGTTAGAATAAGGTAAAGGATTTATAAATGGTGATAGAAGGAAATTTGACTTGGAGTAATGAACACATTATAATATGTAGGTCATGTATTATAGATTTCAACTTTACGCCTGAAATCTATATATTTTTATTAACCAATGTCACTCCAATACATTCAATTAAGAAAGAAAGAAAGAAAGCTTTTTGCAAGAAACTTTTAAATTGTAGTGAAGCCCATTTTTTTCATAGAGTATGCCTTTGGTATTTTATCTAACTTTAAGTGATGAAACCCAAGTTCATACAAATTTACTCCAAGGGTTTTTTAACATTTCTCCAAATTGCATTTATTGTATTATATTACATTATATTATTAATTATATTTATATGTATTATATTATATATTATATTATTTTATATAATGTAATACTAACTATATATTATATATAAATATATGTACTATATAATATACCAAATGCATATAATATATAATTATGTATATTATATTTATGTGCAGTCTCTGTGGGTGATTTTCTGTGGGTTTTGTAAGGTCTGTGTCTACATTTTTGTTTTTGAGGTTTGTATGAACATCCAAATATTCTAGCATTACATTATGCTAGAATATGGTTAAAAGAACTATCACTCTTTATCGAATTCCCTTTATACCTTCTTCAAAGATCAGTTGATTATATTTTTAAGTGTATTACTGGGGTCTCTATTCTATTTCTTTGACATATCCTTATATGTTTTTTACCAGTTGTAGACTGTCTTGATCTTGTTACTTTATACCAAGTATGGTAGAGTTATTTGTGCAATTTCGTTCTTTTCATTTAACATTGTAGGTCTTTTGCCTTGTCAGATAAACTAAGAATCACTTAGTTGGTACGCACAAAATAGCTTGCTAAGATTTTACTTGGATCAGTAATGTGTCTATAGACCAATTGAAGAAAAATTGATATCTTCATAGTGAGTCTTCCAATTCTGGATCCTGAAACATCTCTCCATTTATTTATTTATTTATTTGTTTGTTTGTTTGTTTGTTTATCTATCTATCTATCTTAGAGATGAAGGGGCAGAGAGAGAAAAATAAATATCAATCTGTTGTTTCACTTATTCAGGCATTCATTGGCTTCTTTCTTGTATGTGCCCCAAACCTTGGCATATTGGGATATCACTATAACCGACTAAGATAACTTGCCAAGTCTTTTCCATATATTTAGATCTTCTTTGATTTCTTTCATTAGGTTTTCTGCATATAGATAACATAGTGTTTTATTAGATTTATAGTTAAGTATTTTCTGGTGTTAATGTAAAGGGCATTACATTTTTTTCATATTAAATTTCAGTTTTTCCATGGCTGGCATACAGAAAATCAATTGACTCTGGTATATTAACCTGTATTTACTCATCTTGTAATAATTAATAACTTGTTAGTTCTAGGTCTTTTTTAATTTGTTGTTTCTTTGAAATTTTCTTTGTAGGGAATCATAGCATGTGCAAAAGAAGGCAGTTTGCTCTCTGTTCTCAATCTGTATGCATTTTCTTGTCTTGTCTTATTACATTAGCTATAATGCAGTTGTCAGTTGATATGATGGTAAGATATGGAGGGTAGGAAAAGCATTCTGAACTCTTATAAAGGTCAATATTGTATTGATTTCGGGTCCCTTGGCTGTGAACTTCACTATTGTTTCCCACCTACTCTCAATATTCTAGTTGAAGCAGGAAGGCTCTGAGTGTTCTGTAGTTGGATAACTCCTTCCAGGTATGATCAGCTTCTGATAAAGTCTTAGCCCTGGCTACATAGGCCTTTGTTAGAAAAAACAATATGGAATCCTTTCTCAATAGCTGGTCTCCCCATGCTCTTTCCTTTCCCCACTTTCCTTATACTCATAACTCCTTCCAGAAACTAGGACTAATTTTTCTGTACTCTTCTTCGTGAAAACCTGGAGGGATTACTGAAGGTGAATCTCATGAAAGTGTGACTCCCCCCTAAGTCACTGGCCTCATTGGTCCCCAGGATTTTCTCATTCTAAACATTAGTCCATGTTCTGGTTCCAGAAATCTACCAAAGTTTCCATTTAAGCATTTATAAGACTTTATGGCTCCAGTGGCTACTACTGCAGGCAAGTCGATCTGCATTTCTCGTTATTTGCCTGACTTTTCAGATTTTGGTGTGGCAAATTGCCCTGCAACATCAATTTCTGATGGACCCAAGTAAAGTTACTGATTTTTCAGTTTTTTTTCCCACAGTTTATTGGGGGGTAAGAATGAGATTTTAAAAAGTTCTAATCTTCTCACCTGTTGGGGCTAAACTGAAAGACAGGTAGGTTTTTGAAATATTTCCTTCCTGTATTTATTCACATGACTTCGGTAATAATAGATATTATTACTGAACAACTATAGGAACAATTGCATTTGGATTCTATTTTATCGTTGTTATTAGAAAACACAGAACTGGCCCTGGCTGGCGTAGCTCAGTGGATTGAGCGCGGGCCTGCGAACCAGACGATCGTGGTTCGATTCTCAGTCAGGGCACATGCCTGGGTTGCAGGCTGGTTCCTTGCAGGCCAACTCCCAGCAGGGGACGCACGAAAGGCAACCATACATTGATGTTTCTCTCCCTCTCTCCTTCCCCTCTAAAGATAAATAAATGAATAAAATCTTAAAAAAAAAAAAAGAAAACTCAGAACTGGATTTTCACACAATTTCATTACTTTTATCTCTTATTTTTCTTATAGAGCAAGTGTTGCTTTCACAATTTTCTAGACACATGATTAAATAATTATTTTGGAGGTACTTACAAAGACCACCACCAGTATACTACAGAAATGTTAATTTAATGAAATAAATCAGATACAATATTTCCACCTTCAAATAACTCATGGAATATGAACTATCTGAATATTTATCACATATGTCTTAAACTAAAACTTGACAAAATAAGATAAGGGATCTCAAGCACACTATGATCTTAAATGATGGTCAACATTCACTAGTGTTCATATAGTTTTGAATTTCAAATATTTTTTGTGATTCTTAACTACAATCATATTTTCCTCTTAAGGATTATCATTATTATAAAAAGACAATAAAGAGCTTTTATTCTTTTATGTTTTATATTTTATTATGTAGTCTAAACAAAACACTGATTCACTTAAAATATTTAATCCACATGCTTGGGAAGTACTGATTATCAAATGCCCCCATTCGTCCCTCACATCTCCTGTGGAGTGTTTTGTTGAAATATCAAATCACCCAGGTGACTCATCTTCCCTGCAGCCCAGATTTGGTTCCCTGCAACTTTTAGCTTTTCCCAAAACTAAAATCACCCTTGAAAGGTAAGAAATTTCAGATGTTGATGAAATTCAGGAAAATACAACAGGGCAGCTGATGGTGATTGGGGGAACTGTGTGAGATACCAAAGTACCTATTTTGAAAAGGACTGAGATGTCATTGTCTCATATACAATGTTTATAGCACCTTATATCTTCTCCAGTAAATGTCTCTATTTCATATTACATAATGGGATACTTTCTGGAGAGAACTGGTCTTATAGCCTTGGATAATTGATGTGAAATCTTTGAATTGAAAACTGGTATAAAATAAGAAGGTTGAAAGTTCACAATAATCTTAATTTTCTGTGTCCAGTTAAGACATAAATAATCTTTATGAAAGTGATTTTTATTAAAGGGTGTTTCTTTTCTTTAAACTTATTTTGTTTTAGAAAATGGGCAAATGATTGCAATGTTTTAATGATTATTGCTTAAATATTTTCTCAGGGAAGCACTTGGATTTAGCCCAATTAAATTTTTCAGAACTGCCTTTCAAACTTAAATACATATATATATACATCACTTTGAGATATTATTAAATTATGTTTTCTGATTCTGTAGGTCTGGCAAGGTGTCTGTGATTATGCATTTCTATAATACACTAAAAAGATCATACACCATGATCAAGTGGGATTCATCCCAGGGATGCAAGGATGATTCAATATTCACAAATCAGTAAATGTAATACATCACATAAACAAAAGCTAAGACAAAAACTGCATGATCATATCAATAGATGTGGAAAAAGCATTTGGTAAGGTACAGCACCTATTTATGATTAAAACACTCAGCAAAGTGGGAAAAGAGGGAGCATTCCTCAACGTAATAAAGGCTATATATGAGAGCCCAGCAACCAACATCATACTCAATGGGAAAAAACTAAAACCTTTTCCACTAAGATCAGGAACAAGACAATGTTGTCCACTTTCACCACTTCTCTTCAGTATTGTATTGGAAGTTTTAGTCACAGCAATCAGACAAGAAAAGGAAATAAAAGGAATCCAAATCAGAAAGGAGGAAATAAAACTGCCTCTGTTTGCAGATGATATGATAGTGTACATAGAAAATTCTATAGTCTCCACCCAAAAACTGCTCAGTCCCTCAACATTTGCAACCAGCCCCACAATCTCCCTCCTTTGAATGCTGTCAGTCTGTCCTTTGTATATATGAAAATGTTTCTATTTTGTTTGTCAGTTTATTTTGTTCATTAAATTTCACATATACACAAAATAATTTACTATTTGTCTTTCTCTCACTGGCTTATTGCATTTAGCATAATACTTTCCACATCTATCCATGCTATCATAAAAGTTAGATTTCCTCCTTTTTTATAGCTGTGTAGTATTTCATTGTACAAAAGCACCACAGCTTTTTTATCCACTGATCTACTGATGGACATTTGGGCTGCTTCCCAATCTTGGCTATTGTAATGACACTTCAGTGAACATAAGGATGCATATATTCTTTCAATCAAGTTTTTCAGGATTCTCTGATTATATTCCCAGGTTTGGAATCATTGAGTCATAAGACAGTTCCATTTTTAATTTTGGGGGCATCTTTCATAATGTTTTTTATAGTGGTTGTAACAAATAGCATTCCTACCAACAATGCACATATGGGGATTCCCCTTTTTTCCACATCCTTGACAACACTTGTTTGTTGATTTATTGATGACAGCCATTCTGATTAATGTGAGGTGATATATCACTGCAGTTTTAATTTACATTTCTCTAATGATTAATGATATTAAACATTTTTTCATATGTCTGTTGACCATCTTTGTGTCCTCTTTGAAGAAGTGTCTATTCAGTTCCTTCACCCTATTTCTATTTAGATTATTTGTTTGTTTGTTTATACTTTGGTATTGAGATTTGTAAATTATTTATAAATTTGGATATTGACCTCTTATCAGATGTATTATTGGCAAATATGTTCTTCCATTCAGTAAATTGTTTTTTATTTGGTGATAGTTTCCTTTGTTGTGTAAAGTTTTTAGTTTAATGCAATGCAATTTATTTTTATTTTTATTTTTATCCTTGCTCTAAAAGATGTGTCAGGACAAATATTGCTACAAATGCATGAGCCATGACTGCGTATGTTTACTTCTATGATTTTTAGCAATTTAAGTCTAACATTTAAACCTTTAATCCATTCTAATTTTATTCTTTGTGTGGTGTAAGATGGTGGTCTGAGAAGTAGAAAGCCTGAGAATACCAATAACAGCTAGTGAAATTGAAGCAGTAATAAAAAATTAAAAAAAAAAAAAACCCTGGTACACAAAACCCCTGGCCCAGATGGTTTCAGAGGAGAGTTTTACAGAACATTTAAGGTAGAGCTAATACCTATCCTTCTTAAGATATTCCAAAAAATCCAAGAAGAGGGAAGACTCCAAAACTTTTTATGAGTATAGCATCATCTTAATCCCCAAATCAGATAAAGACACACCAAAGAAACAAAACTACAGGCCAATATCACTGATGAACATAAACACTAAAATCCTCAACAAAATCTTTTCAAACCATATCCAGCAACATATTAAAAATATCATATGCCCTGATCAAGTGGGATTTATTGCAGGAATGCAAACATAATAAAATACTCACAAATCAATAAAAATAATGCATTACATAAACAAAAAGAAATACAAAAATCACATAATTACCTACTGATGTGAATCGATAGATATGAAAAAAGCATTTGATAAGGTATAGTGATCATCTATGATAAACACACTCAGCAAAGTAGGAGTAGAGGAAGCATACCTCAACATGATAAAGGCCATATATGAGAAACAGGTAGCCAACATCATAATCAAGGGGCAAAAACTAAAATCTTTCTCACTAAGATCAGAAATAATACAAGTGTGTCCACTTTCACCACTTGTATTCAACATAGTATTGGAAGTTTTAACCACAGTAATCAGAGAAGAAAAAGAAATAAAAGCATCAAAATTGGAAAGGAAAAATAGAGCCGTTACTGTTTTCAGATGGCATGACAGTATACATAGAAAATTCTATAGACCCCACCGAAAAAAAATACTTGACCTAATACATGAATTTGGCAAAACAGTGGGATATAAAGGCAATATTAATAAATCAAAGGCACTTTTGTACACCGACATTGATGTAACAGAAACAAACATTTTTATTAAAAAAAATCCTAGTTGCTATAGCAACAAGAAAAAGTACCTAGAAATAAACCTTATCAAGGAGGAAAAAGACCTGTACTCAGAAAACTACACAACCCTGAAGAAAGAAATTCAGAAAGACACAAATAAATGAAAGCATATACTGTGTTTATGGACTGGAAGAATTAACATCATCAAAATGTCCATACTACCTAAGCAATTTATGGATTCAATCCAATCCCTATTAAAATACCATATTTCACAGATATAGAACAAACATTTCAAGAATTTATATGAAACCATAAACAACCACAAATAGTTTCAGAAATTTTGAGAAAGAAGAACTAAGTAGGATGGATCACAATACCTGATATCAAATTATATTACAAGTCCACTGTATTTAAAAGTCTGGTAGTGGCATAAGAACAGATACATAGAGGCAAATAAACAGAATAGAGAGCCCAGAAATAAACCCATGGCCAATTAATATTTGACAAAGGGGACAGGACCATAAAACGTAGTAAAAATAGCCTCTTCAATAAACTGTGTTGGGAGAATTGGACTGGTACATGCAACAAAAGTGAAACTGGATCAACAACTTACACTGTACACAAAAATAAACAAATGATGAATAAAAGACAAATATAAGTAGTGATGCCATGAAAGTCCTGTAGGAGAACATAGGCAGAAAAATTTCAGATATTCCATGGAGCAGTATTTTTACCAATATGTCCCCTAGAACAACAGATGTAAAGGAAGAATAAGCAAATGGGATCTGATCAAATTAAAAAGCTTCTGCACATCTAAAGACAACATCAGAAAAAAAGAAAAGGGAACCAACCATGTGGAAACATACTTGCCGATGATAAACTCAAGGACAAGGGGTTGATTTCCCTTGTCCAAAATATATAAAGAACTCACACAACTACACACCAGAAAGAAAAGCAATCCCATTAAAAATGGGCAAAGGACCTGAGTAGACACTTTTCCAAGGAGGACATGCAGGGGGTCCAGAGACATATGAAAGGATGCTCAGCATCACTAATCATCAGAGAGATACAAATTAAAACAATGAGATCCCACTTTACATTGATCAGAGTGGTCATCATAACCTTATCAACAAACAATAAGTGTTGGCAAAGTTGTAGAGAAAAGGGAGCTCTAGCACACTATTGATGGGAATGCATACAGGTTTAGCCACTGTGGAACACAGTATGGAGTTTCCTCAAAAAACTAAAAATGAAACTGCCACTGGACGCATTAATTCCACTGCTGGAATTACACACTAAGAACCCTAAAACAACAATTCAAAAGAACTTAAGCACCCCAATATTCACAACAGCTTTATTTACAGCAGCCAAGTGTAGGAAATAGCCTAAGTACCCATCTGTAAAAGGGATCAAGAGACTATATTACATTTACACAATGGATTTGTACTATGAAAGAAGGAACTCCTACCCTTTGTGAGAGTATGGATGGATCTAGAATGAGCCAGGGGGTAGAAGACACATTTCTGGAAGTGAAATAAGCCAGGCGGTAGAAAACAAACGTCATATGATCTCACCTATAAGTGAAATCTAATCAACAAACCAAACAAGTGAGAAAAATAGAACTAGAAACATGGAAAGAAAGAACTAACTGACAGTGACCAGAGGGAATGGCGAGTGGGATAACAGAGGATAGATGGGGAAGGATCAAGTCAGGGAAATTGTATAGAGAACCAAAGGACAAAGGCAATGGGGTGGAGGTTTGAATGTGAAAGGAGGGATGGGAAAGTCAGGGGAGACGAATGGGAAATAATAGAAACAACTGCAATTGAACAACAATAAAAAAAGAAGTTGACCTAGTTTCAATTTTTTGTATCTGTTCGATTTTCCCAATGTCATTTATTTGATAGACTATCTCTACCCCATTCCACATTCTTACCTCCTTTGTCAAATATTAATTGACCATAAATTTGTACTTTTATTTCTAGGCTCTCTATTCTGTCCCATAATCTATATGTCTGCTCTCTTTTAAAATGATTTGATTTCTTTATTCTTAGATATAGGGAAAAGGAGGGAGAAAGAGAAAGAAATATCAATGTGTGGTTGCCTCTTGCTCACTCCCTGCTGGGGACCTTGCCTACAACACAGACCTGTGCCCTGGTCTGGGAATCAAACTGGAGACACTTTGATTCACAGGCAGGCACTCATTCCACTGAGCCACACCAGCTGGAGCTCTATATGTCTGTTCTTATGCTAGTACTAGGCTATTTTGATTAGCATAGCCTTGTAATATAGTCCTCCAACTTTGTATGTCTTTCTTAAGATGGTTGTGGCTATTCTGGGTCTTTTGTGGTTCCATATAAATTTTTTAAAGGTTCTTTTATTTTTTTAAAGATTTTATTTATTTATCTTAAGAGGAGAAGGGAAGGAGAGAGGGAGAGAAATATCAATGTATGGTTGCCTCTCGTGGGTCCCCTTCTGGGAACCAGCCCACAACCCAGGCATGTGCCCTGACCAGGAATCGAACCATGATCTTGAGGTTCACAGGCCTGCACTCAATCCACTGAGCTACACCAGCCAGGTCCATATAAATTTTTAAAATATTTGTTTTAGTTCTATGAAATATGCCATTGGTATTTTGTTTTTTTATTTATTTAATTATTTTTCAAGTACAGGATTCTGTCTATTACTCCCATCCCATCCCATCCCCATGCTCCCCCCTCCCTTCCATTTCCACCCTTCTCAGTTGTTGTCCATGTATCATTTATATATGTTCCTCTAAATCCCTCCCCTATTTCCCCTGAAATTCCCTCCCCTCTCCCCTCTGGTCACTGTCAGCCTGTTCTCTATTTCAGTGTCTTTGGTTATATTTTGCTTGCTTGTTTGTTTTGTTGTTTAGCTTCCCGTTAAAGGTGAGATCATATGATACTTATCCTTCAACAGCTGGCTTATTTCACTCAGCATAATGCTTTCCAGTTCCATCCATGATGTTGCAAAAGGTAGGAGCTCCTTCTCCTGCCATTGATATTTTTATAGAAATTTCTTTGCATATATAGATCATTGTTGGCAGTATGAATATTTTAATGATGTTAATTTTTTCTATCTATGCACACCATATTTGTATCTTCTTCAGTTTTTTTATTCAGTGTATTATATTTCCTAGTAACAGATCTTTTCCTCTTTTGTAAAATTTGTTTCTAAGAATTTTATTTTATGATGTAATTATAAATGAGATGATTTTCTTAGTTTTTTCCTAAAAGTTTGTTATTGGTGTGTATCAATGCAACTGATTTATGGATATTTATTATTTATCCTGAATTCATTTATTAGTTCTCGTAATTTTTTTGGTAGAATCTTCAGGTGTTCTTATGTACAGTAGTGTATTCTGTAAATAATGAGAGTTTTAGTTCTTCCTTTCCAATTTCAATACGTTTTACTTCTTTTTTGATTGCTGTGTCTAGGACTTCTTTTACTATGTTGAATAAGACTGGTGAAAGGAAACATCTCTGTTTTGTTCCCAATCTTAAGGGAAACACTTTTAGTTTTTGTCCATTGAGCATGTTGTTGACTGTAGGTTTATCATATATAGCCTTTATTACATTGTGGTATGTTCTCTTTATTCTCATTTTGCTGAGAGCTTTTATCGTAAATTAGTGTTCGACTTTATAAAAATCTGTTTCTGCCTCTATTAATATGGTCATATGATTTTAATTTTCCATTTTGTTTATGTGATATATCACATTTATTTATTTGTAGTTATTATACCAACCTTGCATACCTGGAATAAATCCAGCTTGATCATGGTGCATGATCACTTTTATTTATTGCTGGATCTGGTTTGCTAATATCTTGTTGAGGATTTTAGTACTTATATTCTTCAGGGACATTAGCCTATATTTTTTTATTAATAGTGTCTTTAAAAGGCACTATTTTAATATTATTTTATTGTATTTTTCTATTACCATTTATCCCTCCATATCCTCTTGCACCTCCACTCACTCCTTCCTCACCACAGTCACCACACTATTGTTGTTGTCCATGAGCTCTTTCTTTACAGTTTTCTTCTTTGTTTGATCCCGCCATCCATCCCCAGGTCCTAGATCTGTCAACCTGATCTCTATTGATGAATCTGTCTTTATTTTGCTTGGTAGTTCAGTTTATTCATTAGACTCCACATATGAGTGAAATAATATGGTAATTTTTTTCTCTTACTGAATTATTTCACTTAGCATAATGTTCTCCAGGTCCATCCATGAGAATAAAAAGTCATGTCATCAGCTAGTAGACCGTATATTCAAATCACATATTTGATAAAGGGCTTGTATTAAAAATACTAAGAGAAAATAAATAAGAAAACTAAGTAATCCATATTGTTATAAACACCTCACTGAATAATATACACAAATCAGTAAATAAGAATATAAAGATGTTCAACATTATTTGTCCTGAAAAATTGCAAACTGAAAACATTTTGAGATACCACTACACACCTTTTATAATAGCTAAACTAAAAAAAAAAAATGCCAAATGCTAATGAGGATGTGGGACAACAGGAACTCTTTCATTGCTAGTAATAACATAAAATATTCTAGTGACTTTTGAAGACAGTTTGGCTATTTCTTAAACAGTTAAACATTCCTATGCAATGCAACAATTGTGTTCCATAGTAATTATCCAATTAATTTTAAAATTATGAGTATTTAGAGGAGCTTTGTTCATATTTGCCCCATATTCAAGCAGCCAAAATAGGTGAATGGGTAAATAAGATGTGTATTAGAAAATGGAATACAATTCAGTGGTAAAGAGAAGTGAACTATTAAGCAACACGAAGATATAGCAGAAACTTAAATAAATAAATATTTTTAAGTTGGAGCCAGTATGGAAAGACTATATACTATGCAATTCCAATAGGACATTCTGGAAAAGGTATGATGATAGGGACAGTAAAATGAGTAATGGTTGCCAAGGTCCAAGTTAGAATATAGAGATTAATAAATAAAGTACAAGGCATTTTAGGGTACTAAAACTATTTTTATAATACTGCAATAATGAATGCATACCAGTATGTATTTGTTAATACTTACAAAATTTTATTGCACCAATAGTGAACTTCAATGCATTCAAGTTGATTTTCAATTAAAAACAAATTGTTCTGCAGGCCCTAGGATATCACTTAAAAAAAAAGAACAGACTATTTCACTGTGTTTTTGCAATTAGAAAAAACTCCAACTGTATTATAAACAAGTGAAACATCTTTTAAAAAGGGTTGGGGGAACTTTTAAAAAGGGTTGATTAAAGGAACTTTTCATATAAGTGAAGTCTGTAATGCTGACAGCCAAAAGAATTACAAGTTTTTATTGAACTTTAGTTACTAAAGTTTATCCCATTAGACCCTAATGAGTTAACAAGATACTACTATACATGTTCACTGAAATTAAAAAAGCAAAGAAATAAATAAATGGCATATATTGAGAAACAGGTTCCTCGCTATTGTAGGTTTTTCAGGTAAGCAAGGGGAAGAATCTAGTATGATTCATATGGATTATTAGAGAAATTAGTATTAACTTGTGTTTTGATTAAAATATATACAGATTACTATATACAGAAATATGTATAGGTATGTTTTAGACATGTGGTATTCTGTGAGCTGAGAGTGCTTAAAAGAAGTGATAGCTCATCATATTTTGGTTTCTAATACAATTTTTCAATAATAAGTGCTAGGGTTACTTGAAAACATGGCTGATTCTAGGATGAGGAAAAAGTTATAAGATAAGCCTGGAGCACTATATAGGATCAGAATTTTTAAAAACTTCAAAAAATAATAAATACCATTGATGATGTATGCTATTTTTCCAAATATTTTGGTTACATTGAGCCAAGTACAGTGCTAGTTTCCTGATTTTTCTCTTTTAACTCCTATAGTCCATAATTCCCAGGCATGCAAATTGGATAATTTACCTGGATCATTATAAGGCATATTATATTTTAGAGGGCAACATCATAGCTCAGGTAAATCACAGAACTAGGAATTAGACAAAAAGCTGCGTAACTCCCAATTTCACCTTTCTTCCAAATGAAATTTGAGGCTCTTATATTAGGCGATCACACTCAGAATTATTAAGATAGGCCTGTGACAGTATCAAAACAAGGGATATTTATATTATCAGAAAGTGTAATACATGTTTTAAAGTTAAAATAAAATTTTACTGTCTCTCTGAGTTGAAGATCCATTATTATTTTGAAGACAATCTCTGCATTTTGGCAATTCTAGATGGACTGACTTCTAACAAAATTTATTATGTAGTAAGTTATGTTATTGTGCTGGATTAGAGAAGCAATAACTATTAGATCATAATAAAGAAGTATCTTAGGCACTGGAAGAATATGATTCACTCATCCTGAGTGGCAATTGTCCCTTATTCTATATAGAGTTTCATTTTAAAGATAAATTTAACAATAATGAACAGAAGCCAAATTCTCTGCAATCCATGAACTGTGCTCATTGATGTTATCTCATAATCAAGTAATTTTATTTGCAAGTACAAATGGGTACTTGCTCATGCAAATTAATGAAAATTACAAAATAAACTATATCAGCATCCAAGAAAACCCTGTACTCTTCCAATCATAGCTAATACATTCTTAATTGTTAGTTTGTGATTTTCAAAATATTATGAAAAAACTTTTTTAGTATAAAGATTTACCTTAATATTTTCAATATTGTAGCTTTTATTTTCTCCCATATTTTTTGAAAAATACTGAATGTATAATGGTTAAAATAACCATATGACCATTTTCTGCACAATTGGTGTATCAAAAGAGACAGCTGTTCTCCTCTGGTTTTATGCCACCTATACAATTTCAATCTCATTTAAAATTTGTTTAAGCACTGATGCTTCAAACAAAATAAAACTTGGAGATCAGAGTTTCATACAGAGGCACATGAGCTTATAAGGTATTGCTTATCAACACAAATCTTCCATTTTCCATTTAAAATGTATCTTCTTGATAATCACCACAGATAAAATATCTATAAATATTCAATTATTCTCTTTCACTATGATTTTGCTGCATTCACAAGATTTTTTTTTTTTTTTGCACCAGACCAGGATTCTGGCTGACAGGCTTGGCCTCACCACAGCTGGGCAGAATTTTATTTTTAAAAAATATAAAAGTTAAAATTAATTCAAGACTCTATTCATTAATCAAAAAAGTGGTGTTCGGTGGTACTTCTTATGCTTTGGGTCAGTGACATAATTTAATATGAAGCTATTCACTTTTATTTTCCTTATTATTTTTAAAATATTTAATTTATTTATCTTTAGAGGGTAAGGGAAGGAGAAAGGCAGAGAAATATCAATGTATGGTTGCCTCTCATGTGTCCACTGCTGGGAACTGGCTTGCAACCCAGGCATGTTACCTGACTAGGAATTGAACTGCAATCCTTTGGTTTGCAGGCCCATGCTCAATCCACTGAGCTACACCAGCCATGGCTATTTTACTTATTTTTATTTTAATTTATAAAATTAATGAGGTTTTATGTACAACGGTATGACATATGATAAGTATTTTCTTTTGTTTCTGTAGTACAAAAATAGTAAAATGTCAAATGCAGGTCTAAATGACACTAGATGCAATAGTCATATGGACCTAATTCTGGTCATTTTAATTTTCCCATTATCATTATCCTTACCCTTTTAAATAATTTGTGTGACTATTTATTTCTTACACATAGACCACTGTCTTCTTTAGTCTGTTGTTTTTTACATGAGTATTGTCTTGTCCATGGACTTTGAATTAGAATTTTGCATGAATGTGCTCAGTTGTTAAAAGGAAATTGTATTTGGCCACCAATCCATAATGCTTGGAATGTTTCCAGATGGCCACACTGATTTTTCACTGTTCTGCTACACAATGTAGATTGTTTTAGGGCTGTCATTGGGATATTTTCAGAGATAAAATAACTTTAAACCATTTGGCCTTCTTTATCTTTTGTTTCTAGTTATTTTAAATGTCTACTACAGCACTAACAAGAGTTTTCTATAGAAAAATAAAAGCAGCCCTGGCTGGTGTACCTCAGTGGATTGAGTGCAGGCCTGTGAAGCAAAGGGTCATGGTTCGATTCCTAGTCAGGGCACATGCCTGGGTTGCAGGCCAGGTCCCCAGTAAGGGACACATGAGAGGCAACCACGCATTGATGTTTCTCTCCCACTCTTTCTCCTTCCCATCCTCTCTCTCTAAAAATAAATAAAAATATTAAAAACAAGAAAAATAAAAGCAAAACATACACACAAAAAAACCCTTATAGAATTATATTTCTAAGCAAGATTCTCTTTCCAAGGAATATCATCTTTTTTATTAAGCATACTTTTGTGCTTCTAAAAAAGTTTGAAATTATTTTTTTCCAATTTTTTTATTTAATTATTTTTCAAGTACAGTTTTCTGTCTATTACTCCCATCCCATCCCACCTCCCATCCTCCCCCCTCCCTCCCATTTCCCCCCTTCTCAGTTGTTGTCCATGTATCCTTTATATAGGTTCCTCTAAATCCCTCCCTTATTTCCCCTGAAATTCCCTCCCCTCTCCCCTCTGGTCACTGTCAGCCTGTTCTCTATTTCAGTGTCTTTGGTTATATTTTGCTTGCTTGTTTGTTTTGTTGTTTAGCTTCCTGTTAGAGGTGAGATCATATGGTATTTGTCCTTCAACACCTGGCTTATTTCACTCAGCATAATGCTTTCCAGTTCCATCCATGTTGTTGCAAAAGGTAGGAGCTCCTTCTTTCTTTCTGCAGCATAAAATTCCATTGTGTATATGTACCATAGTTTTTTGATCCATTCATTTACTGACGGGCACCTAGGTTGCTTCCAACTCTTGGCTATTGTAAATTGTGCTGCTATGAACATTGGGGTGCATAGGTTCTTTGGGATTGGTGTTTTAGGGTTCTTAGGATACAATCCCAGCAGTGGAATTGCTGGGTCAAAAGGCAAGTCCAATTTTAGTTTTCTGAGAAAATTCCATACTGTTTTCCATAATGGTTGTACCAGTCTGCAATTTTGTAAGAGTGAAAAAGAACTGTTCCATTTATCCTTAAAACAAACAGTAGGTGAACTATAATTTTACTCCTGTTGACTTAAGAATAGGTCTAAAAATTAGAGGTGGAATATAAATTTGAATATTTATAAACCTTTATTGTCTAGTTAAAAGTAAACAAATGAAACTTTTAAAAATATTTTTTATTCTAGGCAGAATGTTTATTTCAACTGATACCCGTGTTTTTTACTTTTTGCCTGTATTAAGTTAATTAATCCACTTATACAAATACTCAGATAGATATTTTTCGCTATAATTTTTCTGTTAAATATCCAACTCAAATTATAAAAGTAAAACTCTTTCTGGAGAAAAAGAATATATGTGTTAAGTTTGTAAGTAATCTGAATTTATAACAATAGCACTGGGCTTACCAATATTCTGGACCATAAGTGATTTGTTAGACTCTCTTTTGTCTACTTTTCTGCTTATTAAACTACTAGAGTATAAAACTTCTTAAAGGAACTAACTATGCATTATTCACAAGTGTATTCCCACATGATCCGGAATAGTTTCTGAGCCATAAATAAAAAATGTAGGCATTCAATATTTTGAAAAAAATTAACAAAATGTTTTTTTAATTCAACTCTGTAACCAAGTGATGAAGAAAAAGTACAAATGTGAACTGTTCATTCAACTATATTAAATATTAAGTTCTCAAACAAAATTGTCAGAATTTATGAGGAAAGATTTAAGCAGATATCACAATATGATAAAGTCAAGTTGGAGAAAAGATAGCAATATTTCTAACTAAACTATATCTTTAAAGTATAGATAGTAATTGAGTGGTAATAGAAATTTTCTTTCTGTCATGTTTGAGTAGATGTGAAGGGAAAGACATGCTGATATATAAAAGAAATATTTGAAGGAACCAGGCCATCAAAAACATTAACCTATCAAGGTTTCAAGTTTCTTAAAAATAATATAAAGTAACATCTTATAAATCAAAAAACTAATTATAAAAAGAAAACCACAAAATATAAGAGGACATCTACATGTGATTTATTTGGAATTTCTTCTTGGATTTAGATAAAAATTTATTTTATAGTTGAGATTAAGCATCACAAGATTAATGGCACACTTAGATAAGTACTTGAATGTTTTTTCCAGCTAGTTTCTTTGCATATCTGCCCTTAGAAGTGCACTAATAAATTACCTATAACTTATTACAGTTACATAAATAGTTAATTAATGCAGATGTAAATAATCTTTTCTCACAGTTGCTTTTTTTTTTTCTTACTATAAACATCCTTGGTGATCTCATTTTTTCAGAGAGTTTTGGGTACTATCAGTGACGGGCAACTACAATTTTACCCTAAATTTCTATTCCTAACATTATTTAAATATCCTCTTTCTTCACCCTACCTCCTAACAACTTTTTATACTGGGCCTGATTTGGGATATCTTAAGGTTGGTATTGTACAGTTTTTAAACTTATTTTGGGTCCAACTCCTAAACTATCTCTACTTCAAATTAATATATTTTCAAATTAAATTCTGCTCCAATTCCTAAACTAATTTTGCAGGTACCAGAAAAATTCAAAGGCCCAAAAAATGAGGATTTCACCAAAAATTTACAGTGTGGAAAGGGAGAAAATAAAATAATGTCACCAGAATTGTATCCCTCTTATTTTCAGTCATGCAACTTTTAATAGAATTATTCAATGAGACTTAATATCCATGAAAAAGTGCATTGTGGGGTATGTAGAGAGAATCTTTCACTAATAATTCTACTGGAGACATCCCTAAAGAGAAGTTGCACACCACAGATGGGAAATAAAAACAAACAAAAATTAAATCAAGATTTAATCAGTCAATTTCTGTTTAACATAGCAGCCTACATTAGCAATAATTTATTCTGAGTGGCTCATAGTATAACTATAAAAACATATATGTTGTGAAATGGTTAATTATGTAATTAGTCATTCATGGAAACATGGTTAAGATGAAAACCTTTGCAAACACTAATCTATTATTTTATGGGTCAATTAGTTTCCACTCCATCTAAAAAAGGGTATATTTAAGTGTTAATCTCAAGTACCTATGATGAATTATATATGAAAAACTGTGTATAAACAGTATCTGAATAAAGATGTTAAAAAAAGAAAATAGACTACCATTTCAAGCAAATCACAATGAGGTTGGGGATAAAGCAAACTACCTATCAACAAGAATTTTTGTTGAATTGAAATTGATGCTTCTCTTTTTGTCTTGATAAAATAAAAAGAGAAGCAACAGCTTAGGAAAACATATTTGCCAATGATACCCCAGACAAAGGTTTAATCTCCAAAATATACAAAGAACTCACTTGACTCCACTCAAAGAAGATGAGCAACCCAATTAAAAAATGGGCAAAGGACTTGAACAGACATTTCTCCAAGGAGGACACACAGAGGATCCAGAGACAAATGAAAAGATGCTCGATATTGCTAGCTATCAGAGAGATGCAAATTAAAACCACAATGAGATACCACTTTACACCAGTCAAAATGGCAATCATGAACAAAGAAACAAACAACAAGTGCTGGAGAGGTTGTGGGGAAAAGGGGACCCTAGTTCATTGTTGGTGGGATTGCAGACTGGTACAACCACTATGGAAAACAGTATGGAATTTTCTAAGAAAACTAAAAATGAATGTGCCTTTTGACCCAGCAATTCCACTCTTAGGAGTATATCCTAAGAACCTTGAAACACCAATTCAAAAGAACCTATGCACCCCGATGTTCATAGGAGCACAATTTATAATAGCCAAGAGTTTGAAGCAACCCAGATGCCCATCGGTAAATGACTGGATCAAAAAACTATGGTACATTTACACAATGGAGTACTATGCAGCAGAAAGAAAGGAGCTCCTACCCTTTGCAACATCATGGATGGAACTGGAAAGCATTATGCTGAGGGAAATAAGCCAGGTGGTGAAAGACAAATACCATATGATCTTATCTTTACAGGAGCCTAATCAATAAAATACACAAAGGAACAAAATTGAACCAGACACATCAAAATGAACAACAAAGGGACAGTGACTAGAGTGCAGGGGGTATGAGATATCTGGGGAATGAGGGGGGATGGGCCATCAAGGAACATGTATAAAGGACCCATGGACAAAGACAATGGGTGGAGTGGAGGATCAAATGTAGGAAGTGGAGGTGGGTAGCTGAGAGGAGTGTAATGGGATTATGCAGAGAACTAAAATTGAACAGTAAAAAACAAAATAACTTGATTCAGTCTTCATCTTCAAAATATTACTTTGTGTGCTTATCAGAAAATTCTGAGGATATGCTAAAGTGTTATATCTTGTTGTCTGATTTATTCAGATGGAAATAGAGGATTTAAGAAAAATCAGCCATATTTACATCTGTTGACTTACCATGTTCATTACCTAAAAGGTGTATGCAGGTGGATAGTAAGAACTTATAGTTTACTAAAATGATGTTTTCTTTAGGTAGAGAAGAGAAAACAAAGTTACAACTCCTTTCACATGAAATTAAGAGAGTGAAATAAGGTACTTAGTGTTTGCCTCAGCTATAGTTTGCAAATACTATGAATGTAAACATGAAAACTTAGAACATAAGTAAACAAGGTTAACAAAAAATGATATATAAGGAGTAAAATTAAAAAGTGTGCAAACAACATGGAGAATATTAGGAAAATTAAGGATAGCAGTACACAATTTAGACAGCTTTAACTGCTGTTTTTTATGTCTTATTATCATAATGGTACTTTATCTCTTAATTATGTACAAATAAAAAATGTCCTCCAACAATCATTTAATAAGCCGACTAACTACGTATTTTGCCTATTCCTTCCTACAAACCATATTAATACTGTCACAAAAAGTACAATACAAACAATAAAATTGCTTTTACTTTTTAAAGGAAAACATATATTTTAATTTTAGTGTTGCTCAAGTACAGTTTTCTGCCTTTCCCCCCAACCTCTCTCCAGCAAACCAGGCATCTCCCCCGGCCCTCTCCTGATTGCACCCAACCTTGGTTGTGTCAATGTGTTCTTTATAGTTGTTCCTGAAAACCCTTCTTCACCCTTTTCCCCTCTTATCTACCCTGTGGTTACTGTCCATTTGTTCTTAATTTCAATGTTATATTTCTGGTTATATTTTGCTTGCTTGTTTGTTTTGTTGATTAGGTTCCACTTAAAGATAAGATCATATGGTATTTGTCTTTCACTTCCTGGTTTATTTCACTTAGCATAATGCTCTCCAGTTCCATCCATGCTGTCTCAAAGGGCAGGAGCTCTTTCTTTCTTCTGTGTAGAATCCCATTGTGTAAATGTACCATAGTTTTTTGATCCACTGATTTACAGATGGGCACTTAGGTTGTTTTCAGCAATTGGCAATTGTAAATTGTGCTGCTATGTACATTGGGGTCCACAGGTTCTTCTGAGTTGCTGTTTCAGGATTCTTAGGATATAATCCTAGCAGTGAAATTTCTGGGGCAAAGAGCAGTTCCATTTAAGTTTTCTGAGAAAATTCCATACTGTTTTCCATAATGGTTGTACCAGTCTACAATCCCACCAACAGTGGACCAGAGTCCCCTTTTCCCCACACCCTCACCAACATGTGTTGTTTATTGCTTTGTTTACATAGCCATTCTCACTGCTGTAAAGTGGTATCTCATTGTGGTTTTAATTTGCATCTCTCTGATAGCAAGCGATATTGAGCACCTCTTCATGTGCCTCTGGATCCTCTGTATGTCCTCCTTGCAGAAGTGTCTGTTCAAGTCCTTTCCCCATTTTTTAATTGGGTTAGTTGTCTTCTTAGAGTGAAGTCATGTGAGTTCTTTGTATATTTTGGAGATAAAACCTTTATCTTAGGTATCATTGGCAAATATGTTTTCCCATACAGTTGGTTGTGCTTCTATTTTAATACTGTTTTCTTTAGCCACGCAGAAGCTTTTTATTTTGATGAGATCCCGTTTGTTTATTCTTTCCTTTATATTCCTTGCTTTAGGGGACATATCAATAAAAATATAAAAATATCTGATATATTCCTGCCAAAGTTCTCCTCCAGGACTTTAATGGTGTCACAGCTTATATTTAAGTCTTTCATCCACCTTGAATTTATTTTGGTGTATGGTGTAAGTTGGTGCTTGAGTTTCATTTTTTTGCATGTAACTGTCCAGTTCTCCCAACACCATTTGTTGAAGAGGCTATCTTTACCCGATTCTATGTTAGTGCCCCCTTTGTCGAATATTAATTGACTATAGAGAGTTGGGTTTATTTCTGGATTCTCTGCTCTGTTCCATTGGTCTATGTAACTGTTTTTATGCCAATACCAGGCTGTTTTGATTACAGTGGCTTTGTAATACAGTTTGATATTAGTATTGTGATCACTCTGACTTTGTTCTTTTTCATAATTGCAGCTACTTTTGGGGGTCATTTATGGTTCTATATAAATTTTTGAAGTGTTTATTCTATGTCTGTGAAGTATGTCATTGGTTCTTTAAAAGGTATTGCATTGAATCTGTAAATTGCTTTGTGTAGTATGGACATTTTGATTATGTTAATGCTTCCAATCCATGAGCATGGCATATGTTTCCATTTGTTTGTGTCTTCCTTGATTTCTTTCTTCAGTGTTGTGTACTTTTCTGTATGCAGGTCTTTTACATTCTCAGTTAGGTTTATTTCTAGGTATTTTATTTTTATTTTTGCTCTATTGAATGGGATTTTTTTCTTGATTTCTGCTTCTGCTTTTTCATTGTTGGTATACAAAAATGGCTTTGATTTCTGGATATTGTTTGTATCCTGCTGTTTTGCCACACTCATTTATTAGGTTGAGCAGTTTTAGGGTAAAGTCTATAGGATTTTTTTATGTACACTATCATGTCATCTGCAAACAATGACAGTTTTGTTTCATCCTTTCTGCTTTGGATGCCTTTTATTTCCTTTTCTTGTCTGATTGCTGTGGCTAAAACTTCCAATACCATATTGAATAGAAGTGGTGAAAGTGGGCAACCTTGTCTTGTTCCTCATCTTAGTATAAAATATTTTAGTTTTTTCCCACTGAGTATGATGTTGACTGTAGGTCTTTCATATATGGCCTTTATTATATTGAGGAATGCTCCCTCTATTCCCACTTTGCTGAGTGCTTTTATCAAAAATGGGTGTTATACCTTACCAAAAGCTTTTTCCGTGTCTATTGATATGATCATGTGGTTCTTGTCTTTGATTTTTTTTATGTGATGTATTATACTTACTGATTTTCGAATATTGAACCATCCTTGCATCCCTGGGATGAATCCCAGTTTGTCATTGTGAATGATCTTTTTAATGTCTTGTTGCATGGGGTTTGCCAATATTTTGTTGAGAATTTTAGTGTCTATGTTTATCAGTGATATTGGCCTGAAGTTTTCTTTCTTTGTTGGGTCTTTATGTGGTTTTGGAATTAGGATGATGCTGGCTTCATAAAAAGAGTTTGGGAGTCTTCCATCATTTTGAACTTTTTGCAATAGCCTGTGAAGAATAGGAGTTAGCTGTTCTTTAAATGCTTTGTAAATTTTTCTGCGAAACCATCTTTTCCAGGGCTTTTGTGCTTTGGGAGATTTTTTATTACTGCAATTTAATTCGCTGTTATTGGCTTATTCAGGCTTTCTGCTTCTTCTTCATTGAGTTTTGGAAGATTATTCTTTTCTATAAATTATTCTATTTCACCTAAGTTTTCAAATTTCTTGGCATACAGTTCTTCATAGTAATTTCTTACAATCTTTTGTGCCTTTGTGAGGTCAGTTGTAATCTCTCCTCTTTTTTTTCTGATTGTGTTTATTTGGGTTCTCTTTTTTTCTTGATGAGCCTACTTAAAGGCTTGTCTATTTTGTTTATCTTTTCAAAAAATGAACTCCTGGATTCATTGATCTTTAGAATTGTGCTTTTAGTCTCTATGTCACTTAATTCTGCTCTGATCTTGATTATTTCCTCCCTTCTACTTGCTCTGGGCTTTCCTTGTTGTCCTTCCTCCAGTTCTTGCAGGCGTTGGGTTAGGTTATTTGTTTGAAATGTTTCTAGCTTCTTTAGGTAATCCTGTATTGCTATGAACTTCCCTCTCAGGACTGCTTTTGCTGTGTCCCATAAGTTTTGGGTTTTTGTGAGTTCATTTTCATTTGTTTCCAGGAACTTTTATTTCTTCCCTAATTTCATTCTTGAACCATTTGTTGTTTAATAGCATACCATTCAGTCTCCATGATTTTGGGTGTTTTTTTTCCTTTGGGGTTGGTTTCCAATTTCAGTCCCTTGTGATCAGAGAAAATGCTTGGTATGATTTCAATTTTCCTGAATTTGTTTACATTCTCTTTGTGTCCTCTCATGTGGTCTATCTTTGAAAATGTTCCATGTGCATTTGAAAAAAAATGTGTATTTAGCTTCTTTGGGATGAAGGACTCTATATATATCAGTTAAGTCCATTTCGTCTAGGACATTGTTCAATTCTAGAATATCTTTGTTGATATTTTATTTGGAAGATCTGTCCATTTTTTACAGTAGGGTGTTAAAATCCCCAAGTATATTGTTTTGATGTCAATATCTTTCTTGAAATCCTCTAAGATTTTCTTTGTATATTTGTGTTCTGCTATGTTTGGTGCATATATATTTATGATGTTAATGTCTTCTTGGTGAATTATTTCCTTGAGTATTATGAAGTGATCCTCTGGGTCTTGTTTTATGGTCTTTTTTTGAAGTCTACTTTGTCTGATATGAGTATTGCTACCCCAGGTTTTTTTTTTCCCCCTGGCCATTTGCTTGAAAAAATTTTTCCCAGCTCCTCACTGTTAGTCTGTGTAGGCCTTTTGTATTTACATGGGTCTCTTGTAGGCAGCATATGTGTTGGTCATGCTTTCTTATCCATTCAGCTATTATATATCTTTTTATTGCAGCATTTAATCCATTTATGTTTAAGGTTATTATTGATTGGTACTTATTCTTTTTCATTTTTATACCTGTGTTTGTCATTGTCTCTCTCTCTTCCTTCCTTTCTTTAAAGCAGACCTTTTATTATTTCTTGCAGAGCTAGTTTGGTGGAGGTGTATTCTTTTAGACTTTTTTATCTTGGGAGCTCTTTATTTGGCATTCTATCTTGATTGAGAGCCTTGCTGGATAAAATAACCTTGTTTGAGTGTCTTTGGTTCTCCTTTCTTGGAATATTTCTTGCTATTCTCTTCTTGCTTGGAGTGTTTCCACTGAGAAGTCAGCAGGTAACCTTATTGGGGCTCCCTTGTATGTTACATCCTTTTTTCCTTCGCTACCTTTAAGATTTTCTCTTTGTCTTGAAATTTTGCTGTTTTAATGATGATGTGTCTTGAAGTAGGCCTCTTTGAGTTCCTCTTGACTAGAACTTTCTGTGTTCCCTGGATTTGTGTGACTTTTTCTCTCATCAAATTAGGAACATTTTCCGTTATTCCTCTTTCAAATAGGTTTTCTATCCCTTGCTCTTCTTCTTCTGGTGTCCCTATTATTCGGATATTATTGCATTTTATATTGTCTTGCATTTCTGTTAATCCCTCCCCATTCTTTCAGAACCTCTTTTCCTTTTCTTGCTCTTTCTAGAGTTTTTTTCTACCTTGTCCTCCTACTCATTTGGTCCTATCTTCTTCATTGATCCTACTTTTGATTCCTTCCACTGTGCTCTTCAGTCTAGAAATTGTATTCCTCATTTCCTCTTTTGCTAATAGTTAAACTATTTGCTAATAATTTCTTTGTCCTTTTTTATGTTGATATAATTTTCAGTGAGTTCATTGTATCTCCCCTGTATTTTCTGGTAGCTCATTGAGAGCTCTTTGAACTTCCTGATAGCCAGTGCTTTGAGTTCAATATCTGATAGCCAACTTGCCTCTATTTCAAGTAGCATTCTTTCTGTGTCTTCCTCCTTTCCTTTCATTGGGGTGCTGTTTCTTTGTCTTCCCTTTTTTTGTGAGACTCTTCTTGTTGTCTTCAGCTTCTTAAATTAATTTTTTCTGCCTTTCTGGTTTTATGTTGTGAACTTCTGTGATATAATACCTGTGAGATTCAGTTGTGTAGCCTCCTTGATTTCCCCAGTTCTCTGGTCTTGGGATGTCCTTTTTGTTAGCTCTGAGTTTGTCTTTGGGTTTTTGTCGTTTCTGGGTGGGTTTGTGTGTGTGTGTGTGTGTGTGTGGTTTCTTTCCACCGGGTGGTGAACTGGTGGTCTCTCTGCCCACTACCTGTTTTAATTTGCTGTGCTGGTGAGGGCGGGTTTTGTTGAACCTAGTTCCTCTGCATCTCCAGGGTTTTGAGGAATCTCTTTTGCTCTTGTTCATTTGTTTGCCCTGGGTTGTTTCTCTGCTGTTTAGTTGTATTTTCAGATATATTCTGGGTTGAGGTTTGTGTGTTTTCTACTTCCTCCTTCACCTTCCTCTGTTGTTATCTGTTGGTGGTTTCGTTGTTGTTGGATTTCCTCTTCCTTTGGGTGTCCTTCTGTTCAGCACTTCCACTTACTCTTCTTTATGTTTGTGTGTGTGATCAGTTGGAAGGAGAGGGAAACTGGTTTATGACAGCAGGAGAATGTTCTATGATATTTACAGTAGCAGCCAGTATAAAAGAGATAGGTGATCCCCTGACTATTTACAGCAATAACCATAATCTTCAACCCAACTAGCCACTTTTTAGAAAAGATTGCAGGAAAATAAGGCTCTTGTTGGGGAGGGAAGCTTTGTGATTTGGATCTAGAAAGGAGTGAGGTTGATGGAGGTCAGATTCTGAGGTAAGGTGAGAAAAAAAGATGGTAAATAGGTGTAGTGTGAGAGAGAACAGAGTTAACCCCTACAGTGTTATAGTTCAGGCAACAATGAAGTGGGCTAAGATAGGAGGTGGGGGTTGTGTAGTATCTACCATAGTATGTAACAACTATTATTTACAATAATATTACAGCAACAATCATATGGCAGAATCTATGATATACCAAGTTTAGGGAGTATTGGACCTTCAATAGTGTGCCAGCTGGGCAAGGGGAAGTAAAGGATAGCAAATTAGCAATACACTATGATTGAGGGGACAGGGAAACCTGTCAAGTGATACAATATATCCAGCAAAGGTAAAGAAGACTATACAGAAAAAGGAGGAATACTGAGATACTATTAAAATAAAAGATGTAAGAATAATGACAAAATAATGAAAAATACAAATATATAGTAACTTGTAGTTTTTCTGTTATAGCAAAGTGAATTTTGTCTCTCTGTCTCTACTGTTGGGATGGCCCCTCTTTGAGTCCAACTCTGGTCTTTTTGCTTTTCCAAGTATTTTGTCTCACTTTGCAGGGAGGGGGGCAAAAAGAAAAAAAAGGCAGCAGATGGGAGGAAAAAGCAGTAGGTTTGGAAAGAAAGGAAGAAGGAATAAAACAAGGAAGAAGAAAAGAGAAGGTAAAATTATTGAAAGATAAAACAATAATAAAGTTAGATAAATAAAATATTATTTAAATAAAATAAAACAAAAACAAAAACAAAACTTCTTGTTGGTTTCCAGCTGGTCAAACCTTTTCTTCTGGTCACACTAGCTGCAGCGGTCTGAGGGGCCATTGGTGTGGCCTTCCTCCCTTCTTGGTGAACTTAGCAGGTCTCACCAGTGTTCTCCCAAGATCCGGACTGGAGCCTCTCTCCAGTACCCCACTGAGAGCAGATTTTCACCAGGATTCACAGTCCTAGCCTGGGGTGTGGGTTCACGGTCCTGGCCAGGCTTCCCTGGTCTCACAGGCTTGGGCATGAACCTTCCTCAATGCTATGGTGGAACTCAGGGGTGACTCTCAATTCTCACTAGCTGGCAACCACAGACTGACTTCATGGGTGATCAAAGCTCTCTGGTTTGCTTCCTAATGCCCACTCCTCTCTCCGACACTCCAAGCAAACGGATCTCTCCTGGGGTTTTTCAAACTGCACCTGGCCGGGGAGGGAGGGAGCTAATGACTGGCTTTCTCCCAAGGTCCTTGCTGCCAGCCCTCGGCTCCCAGAGACCATGGTGGACCGGCCTGGGTCCTAGCATGGCCTGGTGGAGGGCCTGCAGCCTCTCCGCTGTTGCTTGACCTTATTGACCTGCAGTCATTTCCTCTTTTCACCATCTGGTCATTCAGAGTCTGCTCCAATTTCTGGAGTCCTACCTTCTTATATGCTGGGTCCCTGTTGGCTATCCACTGTGCACCTCTGCATATCAGCCCAGTTTTTCTCAGGTGCATGGGGGGAAGTGAAATCCTTTGTCCTACTCTGCAGTCATTTCCTGAAAAATCTTGACTTTGAAATTTAATTCTTCAAAAAATGTCAATAAGACATTCTTAACAAAAATAGAAAATAAGGTAAATATGAAGAATACTATCATAATCATCTTGAATCTTTCCACACTAAAGTAAGTAATATTAGATTTCTTGACACATAATTTGAAGTTATTCTTCTGGGAATAATAGCTTTTTTTAAAAGACAGAGAATCTTTTTTTAAGATTTTATTTATTTATCTTTAGAGTGGAAGGAGAGAGGGAGAGAAACATCAATGTATGGGTGTGTCTGGCGTGTCCCCTGTTGGGAACTGGCCTGCAGGGAACTGGCCTGCAACCCAGGCATGTGCCCTGACTGGAATAATAGCTTTTGAAAAAAGTGTTAACATACTACTCATGAATGGGAACCCCTCAAAATGGAATTTATTTATAAGAATTGTGGATTTATTTCTACATGTTAATGCTTCATTCACCTTCAAAACACTTTCCACTTGATGCAAAACAGCTATTGAAACATTTTTACACTGCTCATAATAGTTTTTGAACTTGTTGAGTTTGTTGCCTTTTGGTGCTGATTTTGTTTTTTGTATGAACTCTTCTGCATTGGCAAAAGTTTTTCCTTTGAGGATTTTTTTCATTGGGGGAACACAGTAATGTTGCTCAGGGTAAGATCAGGTGAATAAAGAGGGTGGGACAGGGGTCATACTGTTTTTTGGTCAAAAACTGCTGAACACTCAGTGCAGTGTGGACAGGTAGCACTTGTAAATCGCTCTTCATGAAATGGGTAAAAACACATTGAGTCTTCAGAAAAAAATCACTGATGCTGAATGTGCCTCTCAGAACAACATGAGCTGGCACTCTGATACAGATGGTTCCTAGAACACTCACTTAGAGGGGGAAGCCTGTACAAGGGGCATGCCCTCCAAAAGATAATTCTGTTTTGTTTTGTTTTTTTGGTTTGTGGAGGAGGTCCCTCTTGCATGCTGTCATAAAACTTTTAAACCTTAAAACCTTTTGTGGAAATATTTATGCATCAATAAATATAGTCCTATTATATTAAGCTGTAATTTTTTAAAAATTACAGCTGGTAGTATATAATCTGAAAATTTAGATATTCAGTAATATATCTATACTATTCATATGTGATAGTTGATCTTACTCTCTTCTTTCACATAATGGTTATTCTATAGCTTCTCATTTATCATTTGAATCAGAGAACTCAAACAACCAAATGCTTTTTTGCCTTATTCTTTTTCATTGCATGTAAATATAAGAACAAGTTTATAAGTAATGACCAAAGAGTGAAGATTGTATATCAACTCTCTCATGATGTTTCTAATTTCAATATTTGTACATAATTCTTCTAAACATAAAGGCAACATATAAACACATATAAAAATACAATATTTTCTGTATTAGTCTTTTATCTTCAACTTGACAAATTGCTTGAATCCTCTAATGGGGGATTATTTTTGTAGCTTCTGTGCCCAAGATGTCTGTCTTTCCGGTATATTCTTTCTGCTTAACCTCTCAGTCTCACTGCTATGAACATATGAAATTGATGAATGACTTGAAGGAAAATGCCTAGTCATCCACACCACATTGAAGTTCTCTGATTTGTAGATCCTGGTCCCCCAAGCCCTAGCAACCTTGTTAATCCTCTAATGCCTTCAATAAGATCTTCTACAATTTATTTTTTATATATGTATTTTCCAGTTCTCAGTGGGAGGTCTGGTCAGCTGCAGCCTAATCTGTTTTATAGAAAACAGAATGCTATTTTTAGATAAAAAGCTTATTAAATCTCATGGGAGTTATGTCAATAAAATACTATTATTTATGATTTAATATGAGGCAAGCAATAGTTCCTCTGTTTAACTGATATACTTGCCAAGTTAAGTAATTAGATGAAATTGCTGGAGTTTGGTCTTAATGTATTCTGCATTCAACACACACACCCATTTCATTGTATCATGCTCTGGTCTGTGTAATATTAAATATGACAAAGAAACTAGTATCTTTTCCATGATACACAATGATTCCTTGAATTAAAAGCTCATTAAAAGGTCATTGTTATAGCATCCATGTCAAGTTCTTTCTTAGTTATTAAGTGGTAAAATTATGAGAATTTATTGCCAATCAATTATACTATTGTACGTCTAGCCTGCTTTGGTTGTCATAAAAAGATACTATAGATTGGGTGGATTATAAACAAAAGATGTTCATTTCTCACAGTTCTGCACACTGAGAATTCCAAGACCAAGACAGTGGCAGATTCAGTGTCTGATGAGAGCCCACTTTCTGTTTCACAGGATCTCATGCCAGCATGGACAGATCAGGGCAGTCTGCTAGGTTGCAGACTTCCTTCTGTGTCCTAACATGATGTAAGAGGAAAGGCTAGCTCTTTAGAGTCTCTACTAAGAATACTAACTAATTATGAGAGCTTCTTCCTCATGCCCTAATCACATCCCAAAGAATTTACCACCAAATGCCACTATACTGGAGATTAGTATTTCAACATATGAATTTTGGGGAAATACAAACATTCCAAAATCAAGCATATTTAAATAAAAAAGAGCCTTATATCAAATAGAAACAAAGAAAAACATAAACAATGAAATAAAATAATAGACAATATAGTTTAATGCTACCTTATGTCTCTGAAGTTAAACAAAATGTAAATTTCAGATTCTTTCATAAATTTTATCCCAAAGAGTAATATGTAGAAAGCCAAAAAATTAGTATGATGACCAAGAAAGAACTAGGCATATATCATTAAAAAGTTATGTTAAAATAAGTCACTTTCTAAGTTGTTGGCAAATTATTTAAAAAGCATAGAGGGTTTTTTTACTTAATTTTACATTTTTTTAAACTTATAGGTTTACAAACTTAATTTACTCATTTTTAAGACTCTACCAGAGGGTGGTGTAGACCGGGTTATTACAAGTTGAAAGCTGAATGGAGTCTGAGAAGGGAAAAATAGAAAAATGTCTTAAGGGTTTTGCACAAATTTATGATTCTATACATTCATGCTTAAAATCTGGCCTCCTGCAAATTTATTGTCTGCCTATTATTGGTAAAGTGATGGTATATCACAGTCTTTTCTTGTTTTTTTTTTTTTTTTTAATAAATACACCAGTGAGGAAAATCACAAAATAGAAGAGAAAGTTTCATTCTCTTCATGCCTTTGGGTGTATAATTATTTACACAAGGTGGTCTGCCCTTAGCATTGGCAATGGTTTACCAAGACTGACATGCAAAAATTGGAATCAAATAGCATATTTAACTTCATGAAAGGTCCATGATTGCAATTCAAGGATACATAACAAATAAGGAAAAATGCTATCGGAAACTTCTATTAGAGAAAGATATATCAAATGAGAGAGGATTGCAGAATAAAACAGAATTATAATGTGATACAGGAATGAAGTAGGACAGCTAGGGTTTGGGTGCACAGTTCTCCCTTTGATCATGCTATTGAAAAGAAAGTGATAGTTTTTCATTCTGAAATCAAGAAAAGTAAATTAAAATGGAAATGATAAATGATCATTTTGAGAGTCATCTTTACGTGTATAAGTGGAATCCAAATATTTTAGCCCACATACTCTATTTTGTCTTGTGGAGGGGAATTCAGATTTCAGAGATGGGTATAATTAACTGCAATGAATGAAAAACAGTTTTGATTGTCAGAGTAGAGAAAGTAAAAGAATATGTTTCAGAAACACCCGCAGTTAACTTTGATAAGAAATCTAAAGAAAGTCGCAGAGACAGGTTGATGATTTCATGAAGAAGGATAATTTATGAGAGGCTTACTCAAAACAGATGTCTACATTTAGGCTTAGAGAGGAGGCTGCAAAGGCAAGAGTCACTTCTCAATAGAAATGTGTTTTAGAAATATGTATGACAGCAGTAAAGAAAAAAAACATCACTACTGAGAGGAACAAGTTTCCAGGTATAGAAGTTAAGCAAACTCTCTAAACACAATCATGTTTTTTCTTTTATTTGTTTTGTTTTGTTTTTGCTTTTTAGACATCTCTTAATGCTGCTTCTATTCTTTATGTCTGGCACACTTGTTGATACTTAGAAAGTCTAAGTGAATACTTATGAATGTGTAAAGCTGAGCCTCAGTAACCTGTTATCATACTATCACTGAAATGCAGACTTGAATAAAAAAGCATACAGAGGATTTTCCTAACCTCTCTCACCACATGGGTTCTTGTGGACCTGAATTTTTGCTTTTTATTTGGAAATTCGCTAATTTCTTGCAAGATGGAAAAAAAGCTTATTGAAAGAAACGCTTCACTCCCCATGGATGCTATATAACTGAGAGTCCAAGTCTTAATAATGAATCACACTCTGTTAGCTGCAATTCAAAGCTCCAGCTGGCATCCAACTCAGAATAACTTTGAGCATAGGAAGTAGATTAATGACTATTTATCTGTTAAGAATACCAAGCATTGTTGGACTAAAGGAGAAAAGTCAAAATTATACTGGTGACAAACTTGAGAGAAATTTTGTTTTTAGGAACATGGAAAACATTTGGGACATTAAAATGCATTCTTTGTAGGTCAGTCTATGTGTATAAAAAGGTGCAGCCACTGTGGAAAAAAAACAGTATGGAATTTCCTCAAAAAACTGAAGATGGAACTGTCTTTCCATCCAGTGATCCCTCAACTATCACTATACCCTAGAATTCTGAATCATCAATTCAAAAGAACCTATGCACTCCAATGTTCACAGCAGTGTTATTTACAATAGCTAAGTGCTAAAAACAGCCTAAGTGCCTATCAGTAAATGAATAGAACAAAAAAATGGTACATTTACATAATGGAGTACTATGCAGCAGAAAGAAAGAATAAACTCCTACCCTTTGTGACAGCATGGATGGAACTGGAGAGCATTCTGCAAAGTGAAGTAAGCCGGGTCGTGAAAGACAAATATCATATAATCTCACCTTTAACAGGAACCTAATCAACAAAATACACAAAGGAACACAATTGAACCAGAGGCTCAAAAAAAAAATGAACAAAAAGACAGTCACCACAGGGGTTGGAGTAAGGGTAATTCGAGAAAGAAGGGTAAGCAAAGGAACTCATAGGCATAGACAATGTTGGGGGATTGACTGTGGGAATAATGGGAACGTGGTAGGGGTGAGCAATGGAAAAAAAGTGTAACAACTGTAACTGAACAACAAGAAAGTAAAAGAGAAAGATAGAAAGAGAGAAAGAAAGAAAGAAAGAAAGAAAAAAGAAAGAAAAAGGATAAGCTACTCCAATCATGTTTATACATGCATGTGAGCAGCTTCGTGTTCAATAAGAATGACAAAAATGAAATATATCATGTCCAATTTAGTTTTTAATACCAAATCTAAAAGCTATTAAGTATTTAAAAGAATGATGAAAGTTAAATATGTAACAGTAAATCAGACATTATAGAAAATTACTCAAAAAACAAAGTGCACAGAAAACAGTTCGAATACCAGTAAATAAAAAGGAAAAGAATGTACCACTCATCAGAATAATGTTTTTAGAATTCAATTTCTAAGCATAAGGAGGAATATAATAAAGATAATAATTTCTTCATGAATAAGCTATTCAAAACTTGATAAAAATATTGAATTTTACTGTCAGTTGTCTACTCAAAGCTGAGGCAGATAGTAAATGAAAATCAAATACTTTGTGGTGATGTTCTTAGTTTATGTAAAAATGGCAATTTTTCTCAACGAACACATCTTAATCACATATTGATGTTTACTAAAGTCATCTGGAGTTGTATAAACCAGCTTTATAAGTGTTGCTTACATCTAACAATAAAAAATGTTCTGTGCACATCTGATTTGGTGATATGATGGGTTATGTAACACCAATTCTTAATGGGTAGTTAGTTGCATAGTGTTCTAACTACATGTGTCATGGGGTCAGATTGTCCAGTTTTTAGAATTACTTTTGAGTTGGAGAATAATTATCAACATAGGCAGGTAAATACTGCAATTCTTATACTGGGACTTTTTAAATGCTCTCTATATTTTCTCTACCTGCCATTGACATATCTAGGTCATAAGATTCAAGAAGTAGACCTTAGAGTATGTCCTGAAATTGCTGTATAGTTCTGGTTAAGGCTCTACTTAAATGTGTCAGCTTAACAGGTTATGATCAATGAATCAGAGACACCTACAATATGATTCTCTCTTTATGATATGTGGTGCAATGCACAGAAAGTTATCTCAGAATATTCTTAAATTTTCCAGGTCATTGAACTTGTAGGAACCTCTTCAATTTGTCATGCCTCTGGGCTAACATGGGATTTATATATTTCTCTATCATACATTTTTTTTCTAAGGTTCCCTGAAACCTACACAACAGGTCCCATTAGCATAATATCATTATGAATAGATAGTATGATATTCTCTGTGCTATTTTAAAATGATTGAAGTATTTGAAATCCACATTATTGCCAAAAGCAGGAGAGCTGATACTATCTTGATATAAAAAGGGTGGTTAAACCAATGTCCATGTCTCAAAAGACAAAATGTGTGAATATCTTTGTTAAAGGGAGTAGAAAAGAAAGCATACTGTGTCAAAAGTTTCCTTCCAGATGCCAAATATTATTTTTATTTGATCCAGTAGAAATAACACCTCCTGTGATCACAACTGGAATTGATATATCACCCAGGTATGCTTTTCAAAAATTTTAGTCATTCTTGAAGACTCATCTTTCTTTTTTACTTTATAATCATACATATCATATAGAGACAAGTAAGGAAAATTTCTTTACCCTTCAAGGTTTTGATGATGGCATTTAGTTCTTTTGTAGCCTTGTGGCTGCAACAATGCTCTTGGTTTGCTCTCCTGGTAGATGGAGGGTGAAAGAAGACAGTTTCAGTGCTTCTACTTGTCCTTACCTAACATAATAACTTTTCACAGATCTAGTAACCAATGTGAAAATTCTATATTTACTAATTATATCTATTCTCATTATACATTCTCAAATTTGGACAATGACCACAGGGATTTGTGGTTCAGTTGGACCCCTCTGAGATAGACATGGGCCAAGAACACACTTGTCACTTGATTACATACCTTTTTACTCTGAAAAATGAATATTGGAATTTCTGCAGATTAGTGTAAGAATAGAGACAAATAAACTTACAATACATCTAGATATTAACCTTTTACTAATACATTAATTCTGGTAAATTTCTATAGGTATGTTTAGACAGAAAGAGTTAAAGGAAGATTCTCAGATGTAGAAGCTGGCTGTGATATGGATTTTTCCTCAAGTAATCTAAACTGAGCAAAACATCAATTCCCAATAATGCAAGTCAAATCAATTTTAAACCAACAGATTTTAAATTATCCATTATGTATGTCAAAAAAAGACCTAAAGAGGCTACCCATCTGCATTGCTTTAGAAATTTGTGATGAATGTGCCACAACCATAGATACCTAAGGCTTATTTTAATAATCAAGGATATCTTCAATAGTGAAATGTGGCCATGTGGCCTATGCCACTGTGGAATAGCTGTTCCAAGACAAGGTATCATGCAGCAAAACAAAAACAAAATAAACTAAAAACAAACACCCTCTCCCAATAGAAAAAAGTATTAAAGAACTGATGGTAAGATAACTTAATTTTTTATTAGGATGACTTTGGTTCATAGGCACCATCAAATGGTACTTTGCTTCGCTCCACTCTCTCTCAGATTTCTGTCCCCTCTGCAGCTTCCCATAAGCAAATTGGGCCCTTCTGGTGCTGGTTCCCAGGTGTGTGGGCCCGTGTACTCCCCAGAACCCTGTGGATCTCTCCAACAAACTCTCTGTGGGCCTGGGAGCCTCTCCAGGCCCCTTAACCCCGAGAAAGTCTTTCCAGTTGGTGCTTTCAGGCTCCAGTTCCTGCTGGGGCCCTAACCTTAGTGGTCTGTCTCACTGTTCACTCCTTTGCTTGGTTTATCTGCATACAACTGTGTGACCACAGTCAGCCAGCTTCCCTGCGCCCTCACTGGGTTTACCCGTCGCCACCCCAGGCCTGGGATCCACCAACTGCCTCTGCTCCTGGGTGGGTTGGACTGACAACTATAATGGCATAATCAATAAAATATATTTATAAATTTTCACAAAATTACAAAACAACCAAGAAAAACCTCACAAATGCCTAAACTCATAACCTATTCTGTCAGACTTACAGTTTTGTCTCTTTATCCATAAAGGCTCAGGAGTGCTCTGTTCTGTTTTTTTTTTCTTTGAAATCAGAGTTCAATAACTTAATGTGTAACACATATATGCAGAGAAGTGTTCTCACTCTCCTGAGGAATCACAGAATGCCATCACATCCTTTTATGAGAAAGAACACATGGAGGGGGGGGGGGGGGAAGATGAAGGCAAGATAGGTGGGAGGGAAGTCCACTTCCTCCTGTCCATGGGTGAAATACCTAGCTGATTTTCTGAGAAACAGAGTGAACAACCAATGGTATCCCAGCATATATGAAGATTAGAGGACAAAAATTGTAGAGGGCATTGAAAAATCAGATGGTAAGGAGAGTACTTCAGGACAATAAGGTCTCTGGGACCAGCTAGAGGACAAGAAAGGCTGAGCCCAAGGTCTGGTGCCTGTCAGATCTGTCACAGGATTCTTGGGAGAGAGCCAGGTCAATGGCTCCCTCCCCTTCCAAACAAGTTTTGAGCAGTACCAGGAGGGATGTGGATGCTTGATGTCCTAAGAGGGTAACAAGAATGAAGTGGAAAACACACAGGGATGATGTGCACCCACTGAGACTGTGGATGCCAGCTGGGAAAATTTGGCTTGTGATGGACCCTGATCCAGTCAGTCCCTGGTCTGGTTGGAGAGTTGGGCTGTTTGAGAGGCCAGATGCTTATTTGGAGAGGCAGGTTTGAATAGAAAGAATTTTCAAAAAGAAAAAGAAAAAGAAGAGGCACTTAGCGGCTGTTTAGGGAATTCTCCCTTAGCAGCCTCCCTGCCTCCTGCTCCCCTACAGCACTCCCCTGTACTCCCACAGTAGTGAAGGCTGAACACTCACATCCACAGCCCCAGGACAATGTGCCTGACTTTGCTGACCAGAGGCACCTCACACCTAACCCTAGTGCCCCAGGCTCAGCAGCAAGAGGTGTCAGCCATGGTGGCACCCCCACCCTGCAGGGTCCACTAGCTCTCTAAAAGGAAGGTGGAGACCACCCCACAGAGGAGACCTGCAGGGCTCATGGAGTCAGCAATCCCCTGAAAGACTTAACTCAGTGGGGGAGCTGACCTAACCTGAAGAGACTCTGGGAGTTCCTAGCATCTAGACAGCAGAGAGCAAGAAGGTGGTGTGTGAGTTGCCCCTAATTAGAGCACCTCAAGGACAGCACAACTAGTGGAGTGAAGGCACGAGACTGGCTCAGAAGGGCACTGGGGGCCCCGAAGCTGTAGGCTGAGCAATTGCAAAGAGTGAAGCTCGGACTTGGCCTCTATCCCTGCAAAACCACAGGAAAGGAGAAAAGTGCAACCAATGCCCCCAGAGCTGGTTGCAGTGTCTTTTTTTTTTTAAAATTCACACAAGTGAGACATTAAAACCTGAAACTGTGAAAAGATGAGAGTTAGACCAAAATAAGGATCATCCCAACCACTGGGACAGTAAGACAAATTTCACTTTGTTACTCCAAAGAACTTGCAAGTTATTACATATTTGTATTATTATTGTTTTTCATTATTCTTATATCTTTTATTTTATTAGAATTTTCATGTTTTTCTTCTTTCTGTTTAGTCTTCTCTACTTGGTTTCTTAAATGTCATTGTTTGACTGGTTTCCCTGTTCTCTCTTTCATAGTGTATTTTTCATTTTCTGTCTTTCACTTCACTTTTGTTCCAATAGTGAAAGACCTATACTTCTTATTCTTGTTATTCAGATCACATAGATTCTGTCATGATTCTTGCTCCATTACTATTTTAAATCATTGTTGTTCTATACAATTGTAAAACTACAAAGCACCCCTCCCAGATCTCAGCTCACTAAACTGTTTCCTGCACTTTATTATTGTTGTGGTTAACCCTATTCTCTCTCACACTATACCCATTTTTTATCCTTTATTCTACTTGACCTCATAATCTAACCTCCCACAAACTCACTACTTTCTAGATCCATTTCACAATCCTTCCCCCATTAAGAAGATTCTTACCTTTTTTACACGCATTCTAAAAAGTGGCTAGTTGGGTGAAATATCATGGTTAACATTATACATATCCAAAAGATCTCCTATCTCTTCTCTACAGGTTGGTACTTTATATGCCATAGAATACAGTCCTGATGTCTTAAGCCATTTTGCATTCCCCATACAACTGATCACAAAGAAGAGCAGGTAGGATCTGTGAACACCAGAATACTGGCTAGAAGAGAAAACCTTCAAACAAAGGACTCACTAACAGATAACACCAAAAGAAAGTGGAGGAGGAAGTGGAAGCCACAGTAACCTCAAGCCTGGACAGATCTGGAAATATAGCTAAAAGGTAGAGAAATTACCCATAAGAAACAACTGAACAAGAGTGAGAGAGAAGCCTCAAAGCCTTGTACACAGAGAAGAATCAGCTTCAAAACAACCTGTCTACAGAATACAAGACATGGTGGATGGAATGATCCTCAGTTACCAAGATGGAGAAAGGGACCCACCAAAGAAAAACCCAAAAACAATCAAAACCCAAAGACAAACACAGAGCCAACATAAATGACAGCCCAAGACCAGTGATCTCAGGAGATTAAGGAGACTGCACCACTGAATCTCACAGGTATTCTACCATAGAAGTTTACACCATAAACTCAGGAAGTCAGAACAGAACAATTTAAGAAGCAGAGGCTAACAAAAAGAGTCTTACAAACAGTGAGAAGACAAAGAAACAATCCCCAAATGAAAGGAAAAGAGGAAGCCTCAGGAAGAATGCTAAATGAAATAGAGGCAACTCAACTATCAGATATTGAGTTCAAAGCAATGGTTATGAGGAAGCTCAATGAGCTTCCAGAGAATTACCAAAAACTACAGGGAAACTACAATGAACTCACTGCCAATTGTATTGACAAGAAAAATAAAATAGAAACTATCAAGGGCCAAGAGGAAATGAGGAATACAATTCCTGAACTGAAGAACACAGCAGAAGGGATCAAAAGCAGGCTAGATGAAGCAGAGGATCAGATCAGTGAGCTGTAGGACAAGATAGAAAAAACACTCAGAAAGAGTAATCAAAGGAAAAGAGATTCTGAAAGAATGAAGAGGGATTAAGGGAAAAGCAGGAAAACATGAAACATAATAATGTCCCTATAATGTAGATACCAGAAGAATAAGAAGAGCAAGGAATAGAACACCTGTTTGAAAAAGTAATGATGGGAAACTTACCTAATATAATGAGATAGAAAGTCACACAAATCCAGGAAACACAAACAGTGCCAATCAAGAGGAACCCAAAAAGGCTCACTTCAAGACACATTATAATTAAAATGGCAAAATTCCAAGAAAAGGAGAGAATCTTAAAGGCAGCAAGGGAAATTCAGGAAGTAACATGCAAGAGAGCCCCAATAGGACTAGCAGGTGACTTTTCAATGGAAACATTCCAAACTAGAAGGGAATGGCAAGAAATATTGCAAGTAAAGAGAACCAGAGGCTTGCAACCAAGACTCCTATATATAGCAACTCTCTAAATTAAAATGGAAGGCTAAATAAGGAGCTTCCCATACAAAGGAAGCTTCAAAGAATACACTTCCTCCAAACAAGCTCTGCAACAGATGCTAAAGGATCTCCTTTAAGAACAGTAGCAAAAATAGTGAGAGAGAGAAAGAGGAACAAGGTACAAAAAATGACAATGAATAAGTACCTCTCAATAATAACTTTAAACATAAATGGAATAAATGTCCCAGTCAAAAGACATAGAATAGCTGAATGGATAATAAATCATGATCCACACATATGATGTGTAGATCCAACCCCAAGACAAAAGACCTACACAGCCTGAAAGCAAAGGGCTGGAAACAAATTTTCCAAGCAAATGAACAGGAAAAAAAGCCACGGTAGTGATACTCATATCAGACAAAATACACTTCAAGAAAAGAGCCATAAATAGAGACCCAGAAGGTCATTTAATTATACTCAAGGAAATTATCAAGAACACATAAACATTATAAATATATATGCACCCAAAATAGGAGCACCCAAATACATAAAGAAAATCTTGGAGGACTTCAAGAAAGATATTGACAGCAACACAATTATACGAGGGAATTTTAACACCCCACTGTCAAAAACAGGTTGGTCTTCCAAACAAAATATCAACAAAGATGCAGAGAAAAGAGGAAACAAGAGAAAGAATAACAAGCAGAGGTTCAGTGAGAGTAATGGGGAGAATGATGCATGGGTTTAGCTAATACAGAAACTGACCATGATGTGATTATTATAGAAGCTGAGTAAATGGAATTTACTATTCTATGTATTTTGTGTATAGTTGGAAGATTTTATAATATAACATTTTTTAACTTTTTAGAATTATTTTATTGTTGAGTAAGTACAATTGTCTGCATTTACCTCCCACCACTCTCCCTCACCCCAGCTGCCCCTGCCTCCTGCCCCTGCTTCCACCCCCCACTTGGTTTTGCCCATGTGTCCTTTATAGTTGTCCCTGAAAACACTTCCTCCCTCCCCTCCCGTTATTCTCTTCCACCTCTCCACTGGTTACTGTCAGATTGTTCTTAATTTAATGTCTCTGGTTATAACATAATATTTTTTAAATAGAAAAATTTATAGAAATCAAGTGGTGTGGTTTGTGGATGTGAACTTGTGTGCATATATATGCACAAATATGCACACACATGTGTCCATGGTTGGAATAAAGGGAACTGACAGTACTAGCCAAATAGAAGAAAGAGATTAAAAAGAAGAGTATTATATTCATTTAATGATAGCCTTTCTGCAGTGGCAGGGTCTTATATTTTATAGTAGAAACAAGTGGAGAATAATATTGACCCATACAAATGAGCCCTTATAATGTACCAATACATATGGTGGCAGGAGAAAAGTAAGATATTCATCCAAGTGTCCACACAAGAAAGTGGTTATCTATATCATAGGGTAGGTCAGGGGAATAAAGGGACCTAATGAGAAACATAGCACAGATACATGCTATATCGCTAACAAACTAAGTGCAAAAGAGAAAGGGGGAAAGAAAAGAACAGGGGAGTTTTCAAAATTTTTGAAACTTGTGCTGGACAAAATGTTGAACCTCTACTAGAAATAAGAGAGTCTGGAGAAGAACCCTATTGTAATGTATGGAAGATGTCGAGAAAGAAAAAGTTCTCATCTCTACTCCCAGATAATAAACTCCTTTCAGGTGTTTCTTCTAATTATTCCCTATGTCAACCACTTTCTTTGTATTGCTACAGCCAATTAACTACTAAGAAATCAGTTTTCTTACCATTCTTTCTATACCTGTCTAATTGAGCAAATAAGTCCCCCCTCATTCATAATTTTATGATATTTCCCCACTGACTAGAGAATGAAGTAAAAAAAATTCAATGTTATATCTCTATTTTCTAAGTCTTACCTTCTTTTCTCAAGATATTTCCCAGCAAACTCAAAATGACATTAAATTGAAGTCACTCTAGTCTCTTAATTAAAGTGTGATTTCATTCACATTCTTCTCAATATTATCTTCTTTTTTCTTATAAATAATGTCCATCCTTCAAAGTTTGGCTCTATTCTACATTCTTTGTGCAAGTTCTCTGAAAACTAAACCATAATAAATTCATTTTTTCCTCAGCAATTTCAGTATTATACAGAGATGATTACACAACTTTTTCTTACAGTATATTTATATATAGTATATAGTATATTATATCTGCTTAATGCATGGGCAATGTAGTCAGATGTACCTACATTTGCCTTTTCTTGATTTATGACCTTGATAAATATCTTAATTTCTCTAAGTCTCAATTTCTACATTCACATATTACTCTTTATTAAATTTCATCTCAGAGCCTATAAGACCCTATATGATTTAACTTTCCTCCAAATCTCTATTTTTCCTCCTTTTAGCACCTCCCTCGTTCCATTGGAGTTAGCCACATTGACCTCTTTGCTGCTCTTAGAGCCACTGACAATAATCTACCTTGGGAAAGCCCTCCATCTGTCTGCTGACACTCCTACCAGATGGCACATGCCCCACTTCCTCCCTTTCTTCAGCCTCTGCTCAGTTGTGCCCTTATCAAGGAGGCTTTTTCTCACTGTTCTAATTAATACATTTAATACCTCAACATGTATGTTCTGTTTCTTTCCCTTACTTTCCCTTGTTTCTTTTTTTGTATAACAATAACATTCTATATACTATGTGTGTGTGATCGCAGGACTTTCATTCATGGAAGGTGAGCTCTGGGAGGATAGCTACATCACTTTGTTCACTGATTTTTCTACAGAGTTAGAACAGACAATGCAGGGTATTTGTTCATATTAAGCTCTTTATAAATTTTCAAAATTGTATAGAATAACCTGTTCATATCTGTCAATCAATGGACAATATATTATATTAACATTAATGAAACATTAACATGTTTATTTAGTTTAGATGTTTTATTTGCAAAAATATTATAAATCTAGTGAATGTGGATTGTGTGTCTATTCCTTTGTCCTTTCTAATGGTTCAAATAGGTATGTGAACTCTTAATGTCTGCTGTTTTGGAAATATGGAAGGAAAATAAGTAACCCCTACTTCCAAGTTGTTAACTAATCAGATCAAGGAAAGTAGCATATTATTTTTATTATTTACATTATTTTAGTCAGTGCCTTAATTTGTGAATGGACTCACTGTATAAAACTATCATGACTTCTCTTTTGTTTCAGTTTTTGGACAAATTTAGATGTAGAAGGCTGCTTTTGAGATACCAGAAGGAAATGGAACTGTAGAAAGCTTGTGAAAATTAAAGAAGTTTATGTGAAAGAGCATGAGGGACTTTGGACTATCAGATTTGCCTCACATCAAGTTCTGGCATCAATATATATATATATACATGAGAACACCTATCCAAAACTAGAACAAATTAAATAGTTTTAGGACATCAAATTCATCCTATGAAGTGTGTTTTGCATTCTCAAGTTTAGTAAATTGTTCTAAAACTGCAATTAGTCTCTCATTATAGTTTTGAAGAATAAAGTTACAAATGTAATACAGGAAAATTTATTTGGGGAAATTTTTTCCTATAATTTAGTAGTGTTTTATGTAATATGACTTTAAAGTTCAACAATTTGTTTAGCAAGATTGTTCCAGTGTAATTCTATAACTATATTAAACTATTTAAGATGAGTAGAAGAGAGTAAAGAAGTTAGAGGAAACAGTAAAACATCCAGTTAATGACTGGCTAACTAGAGAGCAATACCAAAAATAAATTCAATATCTATGTTGGGCACATCTACAAGTGGAAAATATGTAAACTGGAATACAATTGCATTTTGTTTCTATTTTCTAAACTTTAGAAAATTAATATATAATACTTCTTATTCTGTTACATTACTCAGCTATAAATTACACTTGAGAATTTTCCCAAGATCATAATAATTTTTATAACACATTTTTGGTATTTCCTTTTGTTTATTGTTTACCCTTGAATATTTTTTAACTTTTATTTATTTATTTAATTATTTTTCAAGTATACTTTTCTGTCCATTACTCCCATCCCATCCTACCTGCCCCATGCTCCCCCCTCCCTCCCATTTCCACCCTTCTTACTTGTTTTCCATGTATCATTTATATTTGTTCCTCTAAATCCCTCCCCTATTTCCCCTGAAATTCCCTCCCCTCTCCTCTCTGGTCGCTGTCCCCCTGTTCTCTATTTCAGTGTCTTTGGTTATATTTTGCTTGCTTGTTTGTTTTGTTGTTTAGCTTCCTGTTAGAGGTGAGATCATATGGTATTTGTCCTTCAACACCTGGCTTATTTCACTCAGCATAATGCTTTCCAGTTCCATCCATGTTGTTGCAAAAGGTAGGAGCTCCTTCTTTCTTTCTGCAGCATAGAATTCCATTGTGTATATGTACCATAGCTTTTTGATCCATTCATTTACTGATGGATACCTAGGTTGCTTCCAACCCTTGGCTATTGTAAATTGTGCTGCTATGAACATTGGGGGTGCATATGTTCTTTGGGATTGGTGTTTTAGGGTTCTTAGGATAGAATCCCAGCAGTAGAATTGGTGGGTAAAAAGGCAAGTCCAATTTTAGTTTTCTGAGAAAATTCCATATTGTTTTCCATAATGGTTGTACCAGTCTGCAATCCCACCAACAGTGAACTAGAGTCCCCTTTTCCCCACACCCTCTCCAACATTTGTTAATTATTGTTTTGTTTATGATAGCCATTCTCACCGGTGTAAAGTGGTATCTCATTGTGCTTTTTTTAAAAATATATTTTATTGATTATATCATTACAGTTGTTCTATTCCCCCCTTCATTCCCCTCCACCCACACTCTCCCTCCCCCATTATTCTCCCCCCCTTAGTTTATAAGCACGTGTCTCAATTTCTTTAGATTCTATATTTCCCCCACTATTCTCGCTCTGTGTTTTTTTTTAATTTTATTTCACTCTTGTTCAAGTACACTTTTCTTTCTTATATTCCCACCCCTGCCCCCCCCCGTGCTCCCCACCTCCCTACCATTCTGCCCGCCACCTTAGTTATTGTCCATATGCCCTTTATCCTTGTTCATGTGAGTCCTTCCCCCTTTCCCCTGTGATTCTCTCCCCTCTCCCCTCTGGACCCTGTCAGCACGTTCTGTATTTCAGTGTCTTTGGTTATATTTTGCTTGCTTGTTTGTTTTGTTGTTTAGATTCCTGTTAAAGGTGATATCATATTGTATTTGTCTTTCACCACCTGGCTTATTTCGCTCAGCATAATGCTTTCCAGTTCCATCCATGATGTTCCAAAGGGTAGGAGCTCCTTCTTCCTTTCTACAGCATAGAATTCCATTGTGTAAATGTACCATAGTTTTTTGATCCAGTCATTGACCGATGGGCATTTAGGTTGCTTCCAACTCTTGGCTAGTGTAAATTGTGCTGCTATGAACATCAAGGTGCATAGGTTCTTTTGGATTGATATTTCAGGGTTCTTAGGATATACTCCTAGCAGTGGAATTGCTGGGTCAAAAGGCATGTCCATTTTCAGTTTTCTTAGAAAATTCCACACTGCTTTCCATAGTGGTTGTACCAGTCTGCAATCCCACCAACTGTGAACTAGAGTCCCCTTTTCCCCAATACCTCTCCAACAATTGTTGTTTGTTTCTTTGTTCATGGTAACCATTCTGACTGGTGTTAAGTGGTATCTCATTATGGTTTCGATTTACATCTCTCTGATAGCTAGTGATATCAAGAATCTTTTCATGTGTCTCTGGATCCTCTGTATGTCCTCCTTGGTGAAGTGTCTGTTCAAGTCCTTTGCCCATTTTTTAATTGGGTTGCTCATCTTCTTTCAGTAGAGTCGTATGAGTTCTTTGTATATTTTGGAGATTAAACCTTTGTCTGAGGTGTCATTGGCAAATATGTTTTCCCAAACTGTTGCTTCACTTTTTATCTTTATACTGTTTTCCTTAGCCATACAGAAGCTTTTAAGTTTGATGAGATCCCATTTGTTTATTCTTTCCGTTATGTCCCTTGTTCTACGGGACGTATCAGGAGAAATATTGCTGCATTGAATATCTGAGATTTTCTTGCCAATGTTCTCCTCTAGGACTTCAATGCTGTCACGGCTTATATTTAAGTCTGTTATCCACCTTGAATTTATTTTGGTGTGTGGTGTAAGTTGGTGCTGGAGTTTCATTTTTTTGCGTGCAGCTGTCCAGTTCTCCCAACACCATTTGTTGAAGAGGCTATCTTTACTCCATTTTATGTTACTGGCCCCTCTGTCGAATATTAATTGACTGTAGAGATTTGGGTTTTTGTCTGGGCTCTCTGTTCAATTCCATTGGTCTATGTGCCTGTTTTTATGCCAATACCAGGCTGTTTTGATTACAGTGGCCTTGTAATATAGTTTGATATCAGGTATTGTAATCCCTCCTACTTTGTCCTTCTTTCTCAAAATTGCAGCTGCTATTCGTGGTATTTTGTGGTTTCATATAAATTTTTGAAGTGTTTGTTCTATGTCTGTGAAATATGCCATTGGCACATTAATAGGTATTGCATTGAATCTGTAAATTGCTTTGGGTAGTATGGACATTTTGATGATGTTAATTCTTCCAATCCATGAACACGGTATATGTTTCCATTTGCTTATGTCTTCCTTGATTTCTTTCTTCAGTGTTGTGTAGTTTTCTGCATATGGGTCTTTAACCTCCTTGGTTAGGTTTATTCCCAGATATTATATTTTTCTTTTTGCTATATTGAATGGGATTTTTTTCTTGATTTCTGCCTCTGCTGTTTCATTGTTAGTATAAAAAATGCCTTTGATTCTGCATATTGACTTTGTAACCCGATGTTTTGCCAAATTCATTTATTAGTTTGAGCGGGATTTTGGTAGAGTCTATAGGCTTTTCCATGTACACTATCATGCAATCTGCAAACAATGACAGTTTTGTTTCCTCCTTTCTGCTTTGGATGCCTTTTACTTCCTTTTCTTGTCTGATCGCTGTGGCCAGAACTTCTAATACTATATTGAATAGAAGTGGTGATAGTGGGCAACCTTGTCTTGTTCCTGATCTCAGTGGAAAAGCTTTTATTTTTTGCCCATTGAGTATGATGTTGGCTGTAGGTGTTTCATATATGGCCTTTATTATATTGAGGAATGCTTCCTCTATTCCCACTTTGCTGAGTATCTTTATCATAAATGGGTGTTGTACCTTATCAAAAGTTTTTCCAAATCTATTGATATGATCAGGATTTTTTTGTGATTGCTTTTGTTTATGTGGTGTATTACATTTACTGATTTACGAATACTGAACCATCCTTGCATCCCTGGGATGAATCCCACTTGGTCGTGGTGTATGATCTTTTTGATGTATTGTTGGATGCAATTTGCTAATATTTTATTGAGGATTTTAGCGTCTATGTTCAACAGCGATATTGGCCTGAAGTTTTCTTTCTTTGTTGTGTCTCTGTCTGGTTTTGGAATTAGGATGATGCTGGCTTCATAAAAAGTGTTGGGGATTTTTCCGTTCTTTGGGATTTTTTGAAATAGTCTGTGAAGAATGGGGGTTAGCTCTTCCTTAAAAGCTTTGTAGAATTCTCCTGTGAAACCATCTGGTCCAGGGCTTTTGTGCGATGTGAGTTTTTTGTTTACTGATTCACTTTCATCTACTGTTATTGGCGTGTTCAGGTCTTCTGCTTCTTTTTCATTGAATTTTTGAAGATTATATTTTTCTAGAAATTTGTCCATTTCACCTAGGTTTTCAAATTTCTTGGCATACAGCTCTGCATAGTAATTCCTTACAATCTCTTCTATTTCTGTGATATCAGTTGTAATCTCTCCTCTTTCATTTCTGATTGTGTTTATTTGGGTACTCTCTCTTATTTTATTAATGAGCCTACTTAAAGGCTTGTTTATGTTGTTTATCTTTTCAAAAACCCAACTCTTGGATTCATTGATCCTTAGAATTGTGCTTTTAGTTTCTATCTCATTTAGTTCTGCTCTGATCTTGGCTATTTCCTTCCTTGTACTTGCTCTGGGCTGTCTTTGTTGTTGTTCTTCATCTTCTTGCATGTGTCGGGTTAGGTTGGTTGCTTGGAATGCTTCTATTTTCTTTAGGTAAGCCTGTATTGCTATGAAATTCCCTCTCAGGACTGCCTTCACTTTGTCGCATAAGTTTTGGGTTGTTGTGAATTCATTTTCATTTGTTTCCAGAAACTTTTTTATTTCTTCCCTGATTTCTATCTTGACCCATTCATTGTTTAATAGCATACCATTAAGTCTACATGATTTTGGGTGTTTGGGGTTTATTTCTTTGTGGTTGGTTTCTAATATCAGTCTCTTGTGGTCAGAGAAAATGCTTGGTATGATTTCAATTTTCTTGAATTTGTTGAGGCTTTTTTTGTGTTCTATCATGTGGTCTATCTTTGAAAATACTCCATGTGTATTTGAAAAGAATGTGTATTTAGCTTCTTTGGGATGAAGGGCTCTATATATATATCAGTCAAGTCCATTTCATCAAGGGTGTTGTTTAGTGCAGCTATATCTTTCTTGATATTTTGTTTGGAAGACCTGTCCATTTTTGACAGTGGGGTGTTAAAATCCCCTACCATAATTGTGTTGCTGTCAATATCATTTTTGAGGTACTCTAGGATTTTCTTTATATATTTGGGCGCTCCTATGTTGGGTGGATATATATTTATGATGTTAATGTCTTCTTGGTGGATTCTTTTCTTGAGCAATATGAAGTGACCTTCTAGGTCTCTCTTTTTAGCCCTGTTTTTGAAGTCTATTTTGTCTGGTATGAGAATTGCTACCCTGGCTTTTTTTTTCTGGTTCATTTGCTTGGAAAATTTGTTTCCATCCTTTCACTTTTACTCTGTGATGGTCTTTTGACCTGAGATTGGTCTCTTGTAGGCAGCATATGTGTGGGTCATGCTTTCTTATCCATTCAGCTATTCTGTGTCTTTTAACTGGTGCATTTAATCCATTTACACTTAAGGTTATTATTGAAAGGTGTTTATTCATTGCCATTTATGTACCTGTGTTCCTCTCAGCCTCTCTCTTTTCCTTAAAGCAGACCTTTTAGTAATTCTTGTAGAGCTGGTTTGGTGGAAGCATATTCTTTTAGACTTCTTTTGTCTTGGAAGCTCTTTATTTGGCCTTCTATCTTGATTGAGAGCCTTGCCGGATAAAGTAGCCTTGGTTGTAGGCCTCTGTTTCTCATTACTTGGAATATTTCTTGCCATTCTCTTCTTGCTTGGAATGTTTCCATTGAGAAGTCAGTAGCGAGCCTTATTGGGACCCCCTTGTATGTCACTTCCTTTTTCTCCCTTGCTGCCTTTAGGACTGTCTCTTTGTCTTGGAGTTTTGCCATTTTAATGATGATGTGTCTTGCAGTAGGCCTCTTTGCGTTCCACCTGCTGGGGACTCTCTGCGATTCCTGGATCCGTGCGACTTTATCTCTCCTCAACTTAGGAAAATTTTCAGTTATTACTCTTTCAAGTAGGTTTTCTATCCCTTGTTCCTCTTCCTCTCCTTCTGGTATTCCTATTATTTGGATATTATTACGGTTCATGTTGTCTTGCATTTCTCTTAAATTCTCCTCATTTTTTCTGATTCTCTTTTCCCTTACTTGTTCCATCTGGGAGATTTTTTCTATCCTGTCTTCAATCTCACTTATGCGATCTTCCGCCTTATTGATTCTATTCTTCATACCTTCTCCTGTGTTCTTCAGTTCAGAAATTGTATTCTTAATTTCCTCTTAGTCTTTACTGATGGTTTCTATTTCCTTTTTCATGTTGGTATATTTTGCAGAGAGTTCATTGTAGCTCCCCTGTAGTTTCTGGTAGCTCTTTGTAAACTCTTTGAATTTCCTTTTAACCAGTGCTTTGAATTCCACATCTGATAGTTGACTTGCCTCTATTTCATCTAACATTCTTTCTGAGGCTTCCTCCTTTTCTTTCTTTGGGGATTATTTTTTTGTCTTCCCCTTGTTTGTGATACTGTTCTAGTTGGCCTCAGCTTCTTAAATTGATGTGTTCTGGTTCGCTGGGTTTATGGTGTGAAGTTCTGTGGTAGGATACCTGTGAAAGTCAGAGGTGCAGTCTCCTGCAGGTATGTTGGTGTTCTCCGCTTCCACCTACTCGTTTCTTTATTGTGTGTGTGTGATCAGTTGGGGGGGGGCAAAATGGTTTATGATAGCAGAAGATTATTTTATGTTATTTACAGTCACAGTGGGCAGAGAAGAAATAGACAATCTCTAGGCTATGTATTGAGTTAACCATTCTCTTCCACCCAGCTTACCACTTTTAGGAAAGGAGGCATAAATTAAGTGTCTTGTTCAGAAGGTGGTCTTGTGAGTTGTATCTAGAAAGCAGTGTGGTTGCGGGTGGTCAGATTTGATGTAAGGTGACAGTACAGGTTAGTAACTGGGTGTAGTGTGTCAGTAAATAGAGTAATAGAATTCAGGCACTTGTAAGGTGTTCTAAGGTCCGAGAGATGTGTTATGAAGTATTACTGTTGTACAGAACAGCTCTTATTTACAATAATGTTAGAGCAACACTCACGTGATAGATTCTATGTGATCTGTCTAAATGGGGGTTATAGAGCTTCGGTAGTATAGCAAAGGAAAGCACGTGAAGTATAGAAAATCAGTAAAACACTGTGGAGTAAAGAGCAGTGGGAACCTGTCAGGTAGTACAGTATACCTAGCCAGGACTAAAAAACATGTGCAGAAAGAGGTGGCATAAAAAGATATTCTTAAAATAAAAAAGGAGTAAGAATAATGCAAAAATAATAATACACCTAAAAGAAAACTAAGCAACACACAAACAAACAATCCAACACCCACACACACATACATACACACACACACTCAAAAGTTAGGAGAAATGAGGAATAAGTGGAAAATTTGGGGATAACAGAAGGACTAAAACTGGACAAAAAGGAAAAGAAATGAAGGACAGAGTTTTGAAAGATAGAACAACAATACAATTTATAAGATATAAGATTAATTACAAAAGAGGTTGAGAGAGAAAAAAAGGGGGGGAAGGGAAAAGACACACACACACACTAGAGAAGGGAAAAAAACCGGAAGCACCCTTCCTTTGTTGGTTTCAAATTGTCTAAACCGGTTTCTCTGGTTGCGGTGTCTCCGAGGGCAGGAATGAAGGCACGCACGAGCAGTCTGCCCATTGGTATGTGGTCACGCATAGCCCCGGGAGGCTGCCTGTGTCCTGTGGTATCTGGCACCTTCCTTCTAAGTCCCGCGCAGGACCTAGGCGTTCCCACCCCTCCCCTGGATGGCTGCTGGGTGGTTGGAGTCAAGCCGAGGTCTTAGAGCTCCTCAGTTCACTTTCCAATAGAGACTTCTCCACAAAGCTTGTCTCTCAGCCCAGCCCAATCCCAAAAGACCAGCAATGACAGTGTCCTTCTTAAATCCCTCAGGCTGGCAGGCTGACAGGCTGGCAACCGCAGAGTCCGCAGTTGCCACCCTTTATGTTAACTTAAGCCCACAGGTCTCTGCCCGGTATTAACCTGCCTGCCTAGACAGGGCGGGGGCAGTCAGTTCTCTCCCAAGGAGTGTGTTGCTGGCCCACCGGGTGCCGGGCCTCCAGCGTCCACTCTGTCACAGGCGCCCCGGCCCTGGATTCAGATGAGGCTCCTGTTTCCCACTGATGGTGCCGGCCCCCATTGCGCGCCAATTCTCGTGGGTACTCACGCTCCGCCGGAGTTCGTCTGCCCTGGGCGCACCCAGGCACAGCCCACAGTCTAGGAGGCCTTGGGCGCGCAGCCGCTTTTGCCCTCACTCGCCTTCTGGAGTCCTTGCCGACTGGCAGCTGTCTGGTTCCTCTGTCACACTCTCCGGTCTCCTATTTTCATAAATGTTGGGGAACTGTTGGATGATTATGCTGTTCTTCGGTAGATCCGCCCAGATTTTCCACCAGATGCACAAGAGCTGGGTTCCCTCGGTGCTACTCTGTCGCCATCTTAACCCCTTCTACCCTTGAATATTTCTTGCCTGTACATATAAGTTAAAATTGGTAAAATGTAAAAAATGAAGACTATAAAATTCTGGGCTTTCAAGACTTTGAAGAAGCAAATGATTAACTGAATATTGATCTTATCACACTGTAAATGTCAACTATCTTTGCTTTAAAAATGTAAACACTGGAAATCGAATTAAATCACAATTACAAATTATTTTGTTAAAAGTTTGTTTTAAATATATGACCTCTACAAATTTCACTTTCATTTATTAATCTTAAACATTTTCAAGAGAGAAATCAGTATCATTAATAAAACAGTTGTTTGGGCAGACCCAAGATGTTGGAAGAGTAAGTGGAAGCTACAGTAACCTCCTCCCAGGACAGATCTGGAATTACAACTAAATTGTACAAAAATCATCCTGAATAACAAAATGAACACTAGCTGAAAAGAAGCCTTATAACCAAAGACAGAGAGAAGAGCAATGTTACAACAACACGACTGGTAGGGAATGTGGAGGAGACATGAGAGGGTTGACTAGGCCCCCGCAGGCAGCAATTGAAGTGCTGGAGGGACATTTCAGTGGTTGGGGCATTTCCTCCTGAGAAGCGTGGGGTCTAAAGCCTAAGCTGGGCTCCCTACCCCATAGCATCAGAGCCTGGAAAGGAACTAAGAGAACACACAACTGTGAAAACAGTGTTTTCTGTCCTCCAAGGAGAGAAAGCATGAGGCACAGAGGGTTTTTAAAGGGCCAATGCACAAAATTTCATTTGTAGCCACTTACCCTGAGCTCTGGCAGAGAGTGGGCAGCGTGGACTGAAGACACTTGAGAAAAGTCTGGGGTTGGTGTCTTTGGGGAGAGAACTGAAGGAAGATCCTCTAGGATCTCTGTGCTGACTCATCACCTACACTGCAAAAGCCATCTTTTTCAGAGCACCCTCTCCAAATGTCATCAGCTGTGTGGAGGCAAGAGACCAGTCTGCAGTAATTACTCTGGGGTAGCTGGAGCTTAAATTGGGCTACTGAATATAGCTTGAGGTTATATTAGTGATTAGTTTAACAACTAGGTGGATCTCCAGGACTTTAGCTGACTCTCCATTGCTAAAAAAAGCTATCCTTGGTGCATAGCCTAGTTCTTTCTTCATACAAACATACCCAGCAGAAGGAGCCACACACTGGATCACTGATAGCTCCAAACATGTTGCCCAAGGCCAGTCACAAGCAGCATCTGACAAGCCCTACACCAGAGTCTTTGCAGATCTACCTAATACATAGAATCAAATTTAAAAAAAAAAACAGCCAAAATGGGCAAAGAAACAGACCCCAAGTGAAAGAACCATAGAATCCTCCAGAAGAAGAATTAGACAAAAGGAAATTAAGCATTTAATCAGATAGAGAGTTTAGAACAATGATTATAAGGATAATGAACAGCATGACAAAAGACATAGAAACCAGATTAAAAGACCTGTCAGAAATAAAGAATACAATAACTGAAATAAATATACACTAGAACGGATAAACAGTAGTTTAGATGAAACATGATCAAATTAGTGGTTTGGAGGACAAAAAAAAACAAAAAACAAAAAACAGGCAGAACTGCAAAAAGAAAAATAATAATTTTTAAAAACTGAGGAGAGCTTAAGAAACATTTTGGACAACATGAAGTATAATAATATCCACATTATGGGAATATCAAAAGGAGAAGAAAGGGAGCAAGAGATAGAGAACTTATTTGAAGCAATAATGACTAAAAACTTTTTTACTCTGGTGAAGGAAAAAGATACATCAGTCCAGGAAGCGCAGAGATTTTGAAAGAACTTGGACTCAAAAAGGCCTACACCAACACACAAAATAAATAAAATGGGAAGGATTAAAGACAAGTAGAGAAACCTAAAATCCACAACAGAAAAACAGATAGTTACATACAAGGGAACACCAATTTACACTGTCTTCTGATTTTTCAACAGAAAGATTTCAGACCAGAAAGGAGTGGTGTGAAATATTTAAGGTGATGAAAAGCAAGGACCTACAACCAAGACTACTCTACCCAGCAAAGTTAGCATTTAAAATTGAAGGAGAAATAAGGAGCTCCCCAGAAAAGAAAAACTTAAATGAATTTGTTAACACCAAACCAGTACTGCAGCAAATGTCAAAGGGCTTGCTTTAAGAGTAAGAAAAAGAAAAAGGAAGAGAAAGAAAGAAAAAAAAAGGAGGAAAATAGTCTAACAAGAAAATGGCACTAAATTTGTATCTATCAAGAATCACCTTAAAGGTAAGTGGCTTAAATGTTCCAACCAAAAGATATAGGGTACCCTGAATGGATAAGAAAACAAATAAATAAACAAATAAACAATGTGTGTATGTGTGTGTGTGTGTGTAATCTCCTCCCCAATAACTAAATCAAATCCAAAGATACACACAGACTACACTAAAAGTGAAGGGATGGAAAAGTTATTTCATGCAAATGGAAAGGGGAAAAAAGCTGGGGTAGCAGTACTCATATCCAATAAAGTATACTTTAAAACCAAGGCTATGGTAAGAGACAAAAAAGAACACCACATAATCATGAAGGGAAAATCCAACAAGTAGATATAACCCTAGTAAACATATGTGCACTCAACATAGGCACACCTAAATATGTAAAACAAATATTAATGGGCTGTAGGGTAAATGGAGGCATCCTGGCTTTCTCACCCAGGTGTCTGGATAAGTAAGGGAAGCAGATTCCCATATCCTTGAATGGGCCTGATAAGTAGGGTTCTCATAGCCTTGAGGCTGGGTTCAATAAACATCTCCCATAATGTGAAGCAGACTCTCATGTACTATGTTATATAGTATGTTATATAGTATCTTGGCATTTTTCTGGCTTTGTCTGCCTCTAGTACTTAAGGAGGTAGGGGCTTCTCGTTGGACACATGCAGGTTGCAGTGTGCGCGGCTCACCTGCCCAAGAATAAAGGCATGTCAAGCATCCCCACAACTCTGCATTTTCTCCCATCTGCTTGAATCTAGAGCAGACCCACCATGCCTTGACAGGTTGCAACACATAGACCTAAAGTGAGAGATTGACAGAAATACAGTCATAGTAGGAGATTTTAATATCTCATTGGTGTTAAATGGATACATCTTCCAGGCAGAAAATCAACAAGGAGACTTTGGCCTTAAATGACACACTAGCTCAAATGGATTTAATCAATATCTTTCGAGAATTTCACCCCAAAGCAGCAGAATATACATACTTTTCAAGTACACATGTAATGTTTTCTAGGATATACCACATGTTAGGTCACAAAACAAGTCTTAATAAATTTAAGAAGATTGAAATCATATCAAGCATTTTCTCTGACCACAAAATTATGAAACTAGAAATCAATCACAAGGAGAACACTGAAAAACATGCAAGCAAAATTAAACAGTGAATGGGTTAACAATTAGATCAAAGAAGAAATCAAAAGATACCTTGAAACAAATGAAAATAAGGACAAAACAACCCAAAATCTGTGAAATACTGGGAAAGCAATCCTAAGAGGGATATTAATACCATTATAGGCCTATCTCATAAACAAGAAAAAGCTTAAGTAAACAATCTAGCTTTTTTTAAATTTTTGTTTATTTATTTATCTTTAGAGGGGAAGGAGAGAGGGAGAGAAACATCAATGTATGGTTGCCTTTTGTGCGTCCCCTGCTGGTAGTTAGCCTGCAAGGAACTGGCCGGCAACCCAGGCATGTGCCCTGACTGGGAATCGAACCGAGATCATCTGGTTCGCAGGCCCGCGCTCAATCCACTGAGCTAGGACAGCCAAGGCTAACAATCTAGCTTTATATTTAAAGGAACTTGAAGAAGAACAACAAAGGCCAAAGTGAGTAAAAGTAATGAAATGATGAAGATCAGAGCAGAAATAAATGAAATAGAGTCTAAAAAAATGATACAAAAATCAATGATCTGAAAGCAAGTTCTTTGAAAAGATAAACAAGATTAACAAACCTTTAAGCAGACACATCAGGAAGAAAGAGAGAGAACCCAAATAAATAAAAGTAGAAATGAAAGAGGAGAAATAACAAATGACACCAAAGAAATAAAAGGGATTGTAAGGAAATATTATGAACAACTATGTAGCAACAACTGGACAACATGGATAAACTAGATAACTCCTAGATAGATTCAGTCTTCCTACACTAAATCAGGAAGATCAGAGAATCTGAAGAGACAGTAACACCTAGCAAAATTGAAGCAGTAATTTAAAAAAAACTCCCAATCAACAAAAGCTATGGAACAGATGGCTTCACAGGTATATTTTACCAAACATTCTAAAAAGAATAACTCTCCTCAAACTACTTAAAAAGATTCAAAAGGAGGGAAAGCTCCTAAAGTCATTTTACAAGGCAAGCATTATCCTAGTTCCAAAGCCAGATAAAGACACTACAAAGAAAGAAAATCATAGACCAAAATCTCTGATGGACATACATGCTAAAATCCTTTGAGAAATATTAGCAAACTAAATATAGAAATGCATTTTGAAGATCATACACCATGATCACGTGGGATTTATTCTGGGAATGTAAATTTGGTATAACATTTGCAAATCAATAAATGTGATTAGCCACATAAATACAATGAAGGATAAAACCCACATGATTATATCAACAGATGCAGAAAAAGCGTTTGATAAAATCCTGCACCCATTTGTGATAAAAAATTAGGGCAAAGTGGCATTAGAGAGGACATACCTAAATTTAATAAAAGCCATTATGACAAACCCCTGCCAGAATCATATTTAAAAACTACAAGCATTCCCCTTAAGATTGCAAACAAGACAGGAATGTCTCATTCACCACTCTTTTTCAACAGAGTGTGGGAAGTCCTAGCCATACCAATAAGACAAGAAGAAGAAGAAAAAAGGCATCCAAATTAAAATGGAAGAAGAAAAATTTTCTTTATTTGAAGATGATGAGATACTGTACAAAGAGAACTCCAAAGATTGCACCAAGAAACTACTAGAATTGATAAATGAATTCACAAATGTAGCAGGGTACAAAATTAATATCTGATGGTCAGTTACATTTTTATATTCCAATAATGTACTATCATAAATGGAAATTAATAAAACAATCCCATTTACAATTGCTTCAAAAAGAGTAAAATAGCCTTGGAATAAGCTTAACTAAGGATACAAATGATCTATACTTGGAGAATTATAAGACATAAAAAGAAATTGAAGAAAATACATAAGTGGAAGCACATACCATATTCATATATAAAAATTAACCTAGTTAAAATGTCCATACTATCCAAAGCAACCTATAGATTCAACAATTCATATCAAGATTCTAATGCTATACTTCACAGAGCTAAAACAAATATTTCAAAAACGTACATGGAACCACAAAAGGCCCTGTATAGCAACAGTGATCCCAAGAAGAAAAAAATAAAGTTGAAGGAATTACACTACCTTATATCAAACTATAATATAAGGCCATAGTAATCAAAACACCATAATACTGGCATAAAAACACACACATAGATCAGTGGAACAGAATAGAGAGCCCAGAAATAAACCTACAACTTGATAGTCAATTAGTATTCTACAGAGGAAGCAAGCACATACAATGGGCTAAAGACAGCTTATTCAATAAATGGTGTTGGGAAAATTGGGCAAATATATGCCAGAAAAGTGAAACTAAACACCTTCTTACACCACACATAACAATAAGTTCAAAATGGATTAAAGGCTTAAATATTGAATCTGAAATCATAAAAGTCCTAGAAGAAAACATAGTCAGCAAAATCTCAGACATTCCTTATAGCAATATGTTATCAGATATATCTCCCAAGGCAAGAGAAAGAAGAGAAAAAAATAAACAAATCAAACCACATAAAATCAAAACGTTTTTGAACTCAAAGGAAAATGTAAACAAAATAAAAAGACAACCCGCAAATGTGATAACATATATGCTGATGTACCTGTTAAGAGGTTAATATCCAAAATTTATAAAGTACACACAAAACTCAACACCAGAAAAACAAACAAACAAAAAAACAATTAAATATGGGCAAAAGAACTGAATACACACTTCTCTAAAGATGACAAACAGATGGCCAACAAACATCAAATGATGCTCAGCTCAGTGTCACTAATCATCTGAGAAATACAAATTAAAACCAATATGAGGTATCACCTCGCACTTCTTATAACAGCTGTCCTCAATAAGTCAACAGACAACAAGTGCTAGCAAAGATGTGGGGAAAGGGTAATCCGTTGGCTCTAATTTTGGAAATGCAGATTGGTGCAGCCACTGTGGAAAGCAGTATGGAGATAACCGAAAAGTAAAAAATGGATCTGCCTTTTGACTCAGATATCTCACTTCTGGGAGTGTTATCTGAAGGAACTCAGAAGACTAATTCAAAAGAACATAAGCACCCCTATGTTCATTTCAGCATTACTTACAATTGCCAAGATATGGAAGCAGCCCAAGTGTCCATCAATAGATGAGTAGATAAAATAACTATGGGACATCTATACAATGGGATACTGTGAGCCATAAAAATCACTCAAATTTCACGCTTTGCCACAGTATGGATGTACCTGGAGAACATTATGCTAAGTGAAATAAGCCAATCAGAGAATCAAAGAAAGACAAATACATATGGTTTTACTCGTATGTAGAATCTAATGAACAAATGGAACTAACAAAGGAAATAGTCTCATAGATAGAGATCAGGATGGCAGCTAAGATGGGGCAGACTTAGGTGGCAAATGAATTGAGCAAAGAGAAAAAAGGACTTATGGACATGGACAACAGGGTGGTGGTTGCAGGAGAGTTATAAAGGGACTGAATGGTAGTGGAAAAATACAATAAAAATAAAAATAAATTAAAAGGACACTGCCCTGGCTGGTGTAGCTCAGTGGATTGAGAGCAGGCCTGTGAACCACATGATCGTGGTTCGATTCCCAGTCAGGGCACATGCCTGGGTTGCAGGCCAGTTCCCAGCAGGGGACTCACAAGAGGCAACCATACATTGATACTTCTCTCCTTCCCTTCCCCTCTAAAGATAAATAAATAAAATCTTTAAAAAATAAAATAAAACAAAATGTTTGGTTTGCCTGGAAATTATTATGCAAGTGCATCTTTTACTTTGAAAATTATAATCAGGGTATGAAAGAATAATTTGATTATAACATATATAAAATATTAGCAAAAATGTCAATGTGTGAAAATTAAAGAATGATGATTTGAGTAATAAGTGTTGGAAAATATATCCATTTATAGCTAAATACATGAGAGCTTTGATACATGCATGTTTTGGGTACATATCTTCATGATATATTTGGCCTAACCTATTCTATTATTATTAAGGATCCAAAATCATTTTATTGAGTAAAGGAAGAGAAATAGAATTAATTTTAAATATGTGTTTTGTTATAGTAGTGAGACTATAAGCAATTCACTTTAATTTTCTGAGCCTGTTTTTCTATTTCAAAGGATTTTTGAGGTAAGTGATGGGACTTTAGGTGTTGTGAGTGATGCTTTTATTAGGGATGATCAGTGATGTCACATCAGGGATAGCAGCAATGGCCGTGTCTAGTCAAGAGTGGTCAGTACGTGTCATTTACATTATGATTGGTCATGAACCTATACTGAATTGTCATTTGGACCTTATTATGAGGAAGAATTCTTGTAGACACTAAATAAACTAACCCAAATATCCTCTACATGCAGAATGTACAAATAAATTCTGGATTACCACATGCTTTTGCATAATGCTTACTCATCATTTGTTAACAGAAAGCCAACCCTGGATCATCTGTCATCGGATGACATCAGAGTAAAAAGATAATGTCATATTCAGATTATGCCTTAACAACTACTGCCAAATATGAAACAATAAGAAATAGGTGCAAATGGTAGATACAGTATTAGAGCCTACAAAATGCAGTCATTTGTTTAAAGTTGTCATTTGTATTTCATGTTAAATAAAATCATTTTCAAAGGAGAAACATTTTGCCTGGTTTGCATATTTTAGTATCTCCGTTTAATTCTTACATTCCATTTTAATAAAAAATGAATAAAACATGCAAGTAAAAAACATGAGGCTTTGTTTCTTGATGATTTCATATTTTTAATTATTCAGAGAAGTAAAGATGTAAAAAAAGATACACTAAGGTTATTTAGAAAATGATATTTTTCATAGGGCTTTATATACAATGTGCTTTATCCTTAGAAATGTACTTACATCATAGATTTAAAACGTAAAATTAGTTAATTATAATTCCTACTACATTAGTAATGCAGCCATGCCTTGTTGATTGAATCACATATATAAGAAACTCATTTTATTTGTTATAGTGACAGAAAATATCAGATAATACTTTTTCTAAACCCCACGAGGGATGCTTTTTCCTAATCTGGGGAACTAGCATCCAGTGACATGGAGATAATTTCCCTTTTTTATCTGACTCTTTTTAGGCTATTAAGCAGTATAACCTTGAATTTAGGCTTGCTTCATTAAATATGTATGCTTGTAGCAATCTGATTCCTAATATATATTACTAACATTGTGCACTAACAGCAGTTCTGTTTCCTCTAATGGATCCGTGACAGTAATGCCACCAAGAGAAAACTGGGAAGAGGCACGGAATGATAAAAATAGCAACACACCAAATTCTGCAAAGTGATAGACCAATAATTTATATGTGGAAAAGCTACTAATAGTCTAGAATGTAACACCAGATTATGCAAGCAAATGGAATACTGAAATTTATCTTCATTTGAACAACAAAAAGAAGAAGCAAACTGCAGCAAAGAAAGCTGTTAGGACACTGCAATGTCACAGTAAATGTTGCTGAAACGTCTGTTCCACTGAAAAATACCATCAGATCTTGAGGAAATTTCCTCTGTATTCATATTCATAGAACCAAAACATACTGGTGTAGAAAAAACAATTACAAGTTTTGGGGTGGTGGTGGTTGTTGACTTATTTTTCCCATCTTTGTACTGGAATCATTGAACTTTTTTATTGTGTCATCAGCTGCTGACAGCCATCTGACATGTCAACATTAACTCTGACAACATGCCTGCATTAGCACTCTCTGCACTGTTTAGTACACAGTGTGGGCTGCATAATCAGAAAGTGAAAGTAAATGCATTCCTCCCCTAGGATCACAGTGATTGCAGTGCTGTACAATAGCTCATTGTGGTCAGCAGAAAGCAGTTAGAATTACAAAGTATTTTTAAATAAAAAATCATAAGCTTTATTCAATAGATCATAGGATATAATTTTTTAAAGAAAGGTATAATTTATTTCTTGAAATGTATATCCTTTAGGTCGATTCTCTGACTCTATGAACCACATTATAGAAAGTCTTATTGTTTGAGACAATTATTGAAAGACATCTAAATTTTTAATCATGGAATGTTATAAAGGGAACAAGATTCTAATCCCATTTGTTCCGTAAACAACACATGTGACTTTAGAAAAACAATATATCTCTTAAAGACATTTCATTCTTATGTAGAGAATAAGTGCTGCAGAATTTATTTTCAATTTACTCTCATTGTTAAACTACCTAGTGAAATTCCTAAGGAGGCTGGTGTTAAAACTCCAAAATAATTCAATTGGTTTGTATGAGGGAAAGGTAGAGAATCCTCTGTCTTGGTTTCTTCATCCATCCATCCTCCAGGCCCTTCTCTTGTGAGTTACATGAAGGGAAAGCAGAGAACTGTACTATACAAGCTGCAAGAATATTTGCCAACTCTCGAATTTTGATTCTCACATTTTTGCAAATATCCCTAGCCCTTTGCCTAAGCGCAGAGCATCTTCTAAACAGAGGTATTTGGTGGATGTAGACGCAGTTTATAAACGTGTATTGCTCTTAAAACAATAATCAAGTTAATAAAAATATGGATTTTATAAAATAATCCCTTTTCAAAATGAAGCCATGTTTTACCAAAATTTTTTTTCAATTTTTTTATTTAATTATTTTTCAAGTACAGTTTTCTGTCTATTACTCCCATACCACCCCACCCCTGTGCTCCCCCCTCCCTCCCAATTCCACCCTTCTCAGTTGCTGTCCATGTATCCTTTATATAGGTTCCTCTAAATCCCTCCCCTATTTCCCCTGAAACTCCCTCCCCTCTACCATCTGGTCGCTGTCCCCCTGTTCTCTATTTCAGTGTCTTTGGTTATATTTTGCTTGCTTGTTTGTTTGTTGTTTAGCTTCCTGTTAAAGGTGAGATCATGTGGTATTTGTCCTTCAACTCCTGGCTTATTTCACTCAGCATAATGCTTTCCAGCTCCATCCATGCTGTTGCAAAAGGTAGGAGCTCCTTCTTTCTTTCTGCAGCATAGAATTCCATTGTGTATATGTACCATGGTTTTTTGATCCATTCATTTATCTGCTGTTATTGGTCTGCTCAGGCTTTCTACTTCTTCTTCATTGAGTTTTGGAAGATTATATTATTCTAGAAATGTGTCCATTTCACCTAGGTTTTCAAATTTCTTGGCATACAGTTCTTCATAGTAATTCCTTACACTCCCTTCTATTTCTGTGATATCAGTTGTAATCTCTCCTCCTTCATTTCTGATTGTGTTTATTTGGGTACTCTCTCTTCTTTTCTTAATGAGCCTACTTAAAGGCTTGTCTATTTTGTTTATCTTTTCAAAAACCCAACTCTTGGATTCATTGATCCTTAGAACTGTGCTTTTAGTCTCTATGTCATTTAAATCTGCTCTGATCTTGGCTATTTCCTTCCTTGTACTTGCTCTGGGCTGTCTTTGTTGTTGTTCTTCATCTTCTTGCAGGTGTTGGGTTAGGTTGGTTGTTTGAAATGTTTCTATTTTCTTTAAGTAGCCTGTATTGCTATGAACTTCCTTCTCAGGACTGCCTTGGCCGTGTCCCATAAGTTTTGGGTTGTTGTGAGTTCATTTTCATTTGTTTCCAGAAGCTTTTTTATTTCTTTCCTGATTTCTATCTTGACCCATTCATTGTTTAATAGCATACCATTAAGTCTACATGATTTTGGGTGTTTGGGGTTTATTTCTTTGTGGTTGGTTTCTAATTTCAGTCTCTTGTGGTCAGAGAAAATGCTTGGTATGATTTCAATTTTCTTGAATTTGTTGAGGCTTTTTTTTGTGTTCTATCATGTGGTCTATCTTTGAAAATACTCCATGTGTATTTGAAAAGAATGTGTATTTAGCTTCTTTGGGATGAAGGGCTCTCTATATATATCAGTCAAGTCCATTTTATCAAGGGTGTTGTTTAGTGCAGCTATATCTTTGTTAATATTTTGTTTGGAAGATCTGTCCATTTTTGACAGTGGGGTGTTAAAATCCCCTACCATAATTGTGTTGCTGTCAATATCTTTCTTGAAGTCCTGTAAGATTTTCTTTATATATTTGGGTTCTCCTATGTTGGGTGCATATATATTTATGATGTTAATGTCTTCTTGGTGGATTTTTCCCTTGAGTACTATGAAGTGACCTTCTGGGTCTCTCTTTATGGCCCTTTTTTTTGAAGTCTAATTTGTCTGATATTAGAATTGCTACCCCGGCTTTTTTTTCTGGTCCATTTGATTGGAAAATTTGTTTCCAGCCTTTCACTTTTATTCTGTGATGGTCTTTTGTCCTGAGGTGGGTCTCCTGTAGGCAGCATATGTGTGGGTCATGCTTTCTTATCCATTCAGGTATTACATGTCGTTTCATCGGAACATTTAATCCATTTACACTTAAGGTTATTATTGATAGGTACTTACTCATTACCATTTTTGTACCACAGTTCCTGTCTGTCTCTTTCTTTTCCTTCCTTTCCTTAAAGCAGTCCTTTTAGTATTTCTTGTAGAGCTGGTTTGGTGGAGACATATTCTTTTAGACTTCTTTTGTCTTGGAAGCTCTTTATTTGGCCTTCTATCTTGATTGAGAGCCTTGCTGGGTAAAGTAGCCTTGGTTGTAGGCCTCTGATTCTCATTACTTGAAATATCTCTTGCCATTATCTTCTTGCTTGGAATGTTTCCATTGAGAAGTCAGTAGCCAACCTTATGGGGCCTCCCTTGTATGTCACTTCCTTTCTCTCCCTTGCTGCCTTTAAGATTCTCTCTTTATCTTGGAATTTTGCCATTTTAATGATGATGTGTCTTGATGTGGGCCTCTTTGCGTTCCTCTTGAAGGGGATTCTCTGTGATTCCTGGATTCCTGTAACTTTTTCTCTCATCAAATTTGGAAAATTTTCCATCATTACTCTTTCAAATAGGTTTTCTATCCCTTGTTCTTGTTCTTCTCCTTCTGTTATTCGCATTATTCAGATATTATTATGTTTCATATTATCTTGCATTTCTCTTAGTCCCTCTTCATTCTTTTTGAGCTTCTTTTCCCTTTCTTGCTCTTTCTGGGAGATTCTTTCTACTGTGAAAGATTTCTACTTTTGGATTCCTCCAACTTGCTAATTGGATCTTCTGCCTCATCGATCCTGCTTTTCATTCCTTCTACTGTGTTCTTCAGTTCCAGAATTGTATTCTTCATTTCCTCTTGGCCTTTGCTGAGAGCTTCTATTTCCCTTTTCATGTTGATATAGTTTGCAGAGAGCTCATTGTAGCTCCCCTCTAGTTTCTGGTAGCTCCCCTCTAGTTTCTGGTAGCTCATTGTGAGCTCTTTGAATTTCCTGACAACTAGTGATTTGAATTCAGTATCTGATAGCTGACTTACCTCTCTTTCTTCTGACATTATTTCTGAGACTTCCACCTTTTCTTTCATTTGGGCATTGTTTCTTTGTCTTCCCATTGCTTATGAGACTCTTCTTGTTAGCTTCAGCTTCTTAAATTGATCTGTTCTGACTCCCTAGTTTTTTGGTGTGAACTTCTGTGGTAGAATACCTGTGAAATTCAATGGTGCAGTTTCCTGCAGGTATCTTCATGTTTTCCGCTTCCACCTACTCCTTTCTTTGTGTGTGTTTGATCATCTGGAGGGGGAGGCAAAATGGTTTATGATATCAGGAGAGTACTCTATGATATTTACAGTCACTGCTGGTAGAGAAGAGATAGAAGAATTTTAGGCTCTATATAGTGTTAACTGTAATCTTCAACCCAATTTGCCAGTTTTAAGAAAGGATAGACCAAAGATAAGTCTCTTGTTGGGGAGGGAAGCCTTGTGAGTTGTATCTAGAAAGCAGTGAGTTTGCGGGTGGTCGGATTTTGAGGTAAGGTGAGAGTAAAGAATAGTAAATAGAGGTAGCGTCTGAGCAAGTAGAGTTTATCACTACAGTAATAGAATTCAGGAATCTGTAAAAGTGGTCTAAGACCCGAGAGATGTGTTGTGAAGTATTTACAGTGGTATAGAAAGCAACAAACAAAGAAACAAACAAACAAAAAAAGGGGCAAGAGAAGTGAGGAAAAAGCAGTAAATTTGGGGTGAAAGGAAGAAGGACTAAAACAGGAAAAAGAAAGGAGAGGAACAGAGTACTGAACGATACATCAACAATAAAATTAAAAAATATATACGATTACTGAAAAAAGTTTTTTTTAAAAGTTAAAAAAACTCCTTTCTTGTTGGTTTCAAACTGTCCAATACAGTTTTTCTGGTTTCGGCAGGACCCCTCTGTGGGCTGGGTTGTAGGCCCAGGCGCACCCCCATCTGCAAGCTAGGCTACCAGACTGGGGTGCGGGCGCCCGCCCACCCCACAGGGTGCCTGGGTCCCACGGGATCTGGTACTGGTCCTTCCTAGTCCTATGCCTGGGTGAGAAGCAAGTCAAGCTGCCTTCACAGGAGAGCACCTCAGTCCACTTTCCAGTAAAAACTTCTCCCGAAAGCATGCCTCTCAGCCCAGCCCAATGCCCCGACCTGACTCGTTAGGACATTGCTCCTCTCAAATTTCCTGGGCTGGCAGGCTGTTGGGCTGGTGACCACAGAAATCGCAACTGAACATGGCCCCCTGTCCTTGCCAACCTCCCTGCACACCTAGGCAGACAGGTCTCTGCCACCAGCCCTGCCTAGGTGGTGAGGGAGGGAGCCAGCTCTTCCAAGGATCCTGCAGCCGGCCCAATGCTCCACTGGGTGCTGGGGTCCCTATGAGTCCTCCGTGGCATTGGCCAAAGACAGAAGCCTCTATACCCCTAAGGCAGCGTCAGTGGCAGCTCCGAGTCATTTTGGACTGGCTGAATGCAGCCGGCCCTGCTGCTGCTGCTTTTGTCTTTACTCACAGGTGCCGGGGTCCCTATGAGTCCTCTGTGGCAGATGTCCCTGCCAGCTGGGTGCAGGCGGAAGCCTCTGGGCTCTGACCTCTATGGCAGCCTCACCTCTGAGGTCTTTACCCACTGGCCAATGGCTGCCACTGGCCTGGCTGCCTCCATCCTTACTCGTGTTCCTGAGACCCCAACGACCTGCAGCAGTCTAGTTCATCACTATCTCTGGTCTCTTATTTTCATAAATGCTGGGGATTTGTTCATTGGGGAATTGATTGCGCTGTTCTTCAGTAAATCTGCCAGGATTTTCTCCCAGGGGTATGGGAACTGGAGTCACTCCATCCTACTCCACCGCCATTTTTCAGTACTTCACCCCCAAATTTTATATAATCTACCAAAATTATATATTTATAGTTACATTGATAATTTGAAGTCAACCAAACCACACAACAGCTTATATTCTTTTTGGTTACTTACAGAATTTTTTAAAATATATTTTATTTATTATGTTATTACAGTTGTCCCATTCATCCCCTTTATTCCCCTCAACACTGTACACACACTCCAACTCACATCCCCCCCTTTAATTCATGTCCATGGGTCATACATACACAGTTCATTGGACCCTGTGGGTCCTTCCAATGAACTCTCCTATGAGGCTGGAAGTTTCTCCCATTGCCACCTCAACCCCCACAGGTGTTTTCAGTCAGAGGTTTGAGGCTTTGTTTCCCCACACTGGAACCCTGGGTTGTGAGGTTTCTTTTAGCTGCCCAGTTGATCCTCCTGGTTTATCTAGATACGAATGTAGGACTGCTCACTCAGCCAACCACCACCTCCTGGGGTCTGCCAGCTGCTACCTTGTCAACCAGCCACCACTGTGCCCACCCTAGTCCTCCAGCCACCACCTTGCACTAATCCTTTATGTCTGACTGCCCATCTCTGCCCCTCCTACCAGTCTGGATGAATGTGTCTTCTTTAACTCCTTGATTGTCAGACTTCCCTTAAGTTCAATTTTCTGTGAGTTCTGTTTTCTTCATTTTGGTTGTGCAAGGAGGCCAGGTGTGTCTACCTACACCTCCATCTTGGCCAGAAGTCCTACTTTGTGAATTTTTAATTATTACTTTATATACTCTTAAAATTTCAGATACATGATGAGGAGAACAAGATTAATTAAGATAGCATTAACCTCATATAACTGATTAGCCAAAAAAATTAAAGAAGGCAAAATATCTAGCTATAATTCAGTACTAATAATAGAGTAATATTTATCATTATCATTGTAAATTTCCTTTTGACACATTGCCCTTATTTCATTTTCTTAGCAGAATACATCAGGATAATTTGAAAATTGATTTGACTTCCAATTATCATGGGTGTTATTTTAAATTAAGTGTGTTTTTCTTTAATTAAAGCGAGTGTGAAATTTAAAATATTGAACTAAATGAGTTGTATAAGGCATTTGATTCAGTTAATTTCAGCAACCAAGGAAATAGGGTAGTTTTTTGTTTGTTTGTTTTACTCCAGGTGATCCATCTACTCTCCATTATCTATTTATATTAAATATATCTCTGATTTAAAATATATCACAATTATTTTACTTATAAAAATACTTTTGTATTGTTGCCATTATCTCAAATTTCAAACTTATTTCTTTGCTTCTCAAACAGATATGTGATTCTGAAGATCATAATGGGCATACGAGAACATATTTATTCAGATAATTATTCAGATAATTATTATTCAGATAATCATTTTAATATTCTCTTTTGGACCTGTAAAAACAACCGATGTTCACAGATTTTAAAAAGTAGATACAGCATAATATGTTATACAATAAAGTAAGTGAATAATAGCATGTACAAAAGTAAAGATGAGATAAGAAATTTCTTTTTCTCTTTCATTTGGGCCATATTTCTTTGTCTCCTCAATTTGACAGCCTTCCTGTGTTTGTTTCTGTGTAATAGGTAGAGCTGCTTTGACTCCCTATTTACTAGCATGGCCTATTGTAGAAAAGGCACTTGTAAATTGTTGGGGGTGTAGCCTTAGGTAATCACTAGGGTGGAGCATCCTGCTACATAGCTTTCTGGTTCTGTGTAGGGAGAGGGGTCAGACAGGGGGCAATACCACTGCCTGGCTTCTGGAGGTTTGCAGTGTACTCGTTCTATTTCCAGTCACTTTACTCACTTCCTCTGACTGGTACCCTTGTAGCCGTTGCCTTGGTGATGAATCTGAGAGTGGAGTAGGTTTGCCTATGTTCTATTTCCATGCAGTCCCCCTAAGTTGTCTCCTAAAAACCCTGCAGTTTCTTCTGCTACCCCAGCCTGCACTGGTTTTTACAGCCAGAAGTTATGAGGATTTATCCTGCTGGTGCTGGAACCCTGAGCTGTGCAGTGTGGTCTGGGTTTGATATCACTTTCTTCTATGGGATCCCTCCCAAATTTTATCCATCATATGTGAATGTGGAATTGTCTGTTTGCCAATGCTGCCACATCCCCATACCACACTGAATCCCCCACCTCTCCACCTGTCTCCATGACTCTGCCTCTCCTAATCATCTGGATGAATGTGGCTTCTTTAAATTCTTGGTTGTCTGACTTCCATATAGCTTGATTTTCTGATGGTTCTGGATGTTATTTGTTTTGAGATCTAGTTATCATTTTTTCTGTGGCTTTGTCAGTAGGTGAAGCATGTCTCTTTGTGCCTCTATCTTGACTGGAAGTCAGGACCAATTCTAAACTCCTTAAAAAGAACTAAACCAAATAGAGATAACCAACCTATCAGATGCAGAGTTCAAAACACCAGTGATCAGGATGCCCAAAGAGCTCACTGAGTACAACAACGTAAAAGAAGAAATAAAGGTTGCACTACGTGAAATGAAGAAAAATCTACAGGGAACCATCAGTAAAGGGGAGGAAGCCAGTATTTAAATCCACAATTTGGAACATAAGAAATAAATAAGCATTCAACCATAACAGCAAGAAAAAAATGGAAAAAAATGGAGTATAGTATCAAGACCCTGTGGGACATCTCCAAATGTATCAACATACAAATCATAGAGATGCCAGAAGGATAACAAGAATAGCAAGGAAATGAAAACTTTTTTGAAAAAATAATGAAAGAAAACTTCTCTAATTTGGTGGAGAAAATATATATACAAGTCTAAGAAGCATAGAGAGTCCCCAACAAGTTGGAATTCAAAGAGGACCGTACCAAGACACATCATAATTAAAATGCCAAAAGTTAAAGATAAAGAGAGAATCTTAAAAGAAGCAAGAGAACAGCACAAAGTTACCTACAAAGGAATTCCCATAAGACTATCAACTGATTTGTCAAAAGAAACTTTGCAGTCACCAAGGGACTGGCAAGAAGTATTCAAAGTGATGAAGAGCAAGGGCCTACAACCTAGAATACTTTATCCAGCAAAGCTATCATTTAGAATGGAAAGGCAGATAAAGTGCTTCTAAGACAAGGTAAAGCTAAAGAAGTTCATTATCTCTGACCCATTACTACATGAAATGTTAAAGGAACTTATTTAAGAAAAAGAAGATTGAAACTTTGAACATTAAAATGGCAACAAACTCACAACAATCAATAACTGAATCAAGAAAAAATAAACTAGGCAAACAAGCAGAACAAGTACAGAATAATAGATATGGAGATCATTTGGAGGGTTATCAGCTAAGAGTGGGAGGGGCAAGAGAGGGAAAAGTATAGAGATTAAAAAGCATGATTGATTGGTACAAAGGAGACATGGGAATGTTAAGAATAGTATAGGAAATGGAGAAACCAAAGAAATTTTACTCATGGCACATGGACATGAACTAAGGGGTGACACTGGAGGAAAGAGGGTGCCAGCTTCCCTCCAGCAAAGAGGGAAGGCAAAGGAGGGGAAAAGGAGGGAACAGTGGGACAATTGTAACAGGTTAATCAATAAAATATATTTAAAAAATAAATTTCTTTGTCTCTATTATCTTTGCCTTTCACTACTCTAATTTAGAGAGACTAAGAAGGTGTGGTAATTTTTTTCTTTTAATTCATTTATTTAATAATTTCTGTCAAAATTAAATTTATCAGGTGACATTCATTTATAAAATTGCATAGGTTTCAAGTGTACAATTCTATGATACATCATTTGTATATTGCATTATATGACCATCACCCAAAGGCAAATTTTCTGTCACTATATATTTGATCCCCTTTACTCTCTACTGTCCCTTCCCCCATTTTCCCATGATAATCACAATAATGTTGTCTGTTCTATGTTTGACTTGTTAGTTCAGCAAGTTGCACGATGAACCAAAGAATCAAAGAATCAATTATTCTTAAATTAAGAGACATTGTTGGGATGTAAGTTCTGTGTATCTAGTCAAAGTAGCAAAATCTAGTGGGTGGTAATAATAACGTGAAAAGAATTAAGAGATAAAATCAGATGGAGATTACAAAATTGGTCTTAAGAGGCAGTCTGATAAATATTAATTTTATTTAGTAAAAAATAAGTCAATGAAGATTTTCAACACACTAATGTTATAATTAAATTTTCATAAATGTGTCTACTGAGAGGGGTTTGTATTATCCTCATGTTACAGTAAGAGCAATGAGATTTAAGATTATACCAGATAACCAAGGTCATATAGATAGCAACTACCAGTCAGAATTCACACTGGAATCTATTCCCCCTTGACCAAAGCTGAAGGAAAAAAAATAAAAATAAAATAAACAAACATAAAAGTCGAGGGACGTAGGTGAAAAAAGAATGATAAAGACATTTTAAGTATAAAGATAAATAGATTTGGTCATTATTGACATACAGGCAAATAAAAAGAGAAAGGTTAGAAAATAATTTCACTTTTTGTCATTGGAATTTCTATTTTTTAAAAGAATTTTTAAGTTTATTGTGATGATATTGGTTAATTAGTTTATAAGTTTGAAATGCACAGTTCTATAATACATAATCTGTATATTATGTTATGTGTTCACCACCGAAAGTTAAGTGTCCTTCTGTCACTGTATATTGTAGTTAAACCTGTTTACCCTCTTCTACCTTCTTTCACCCTACTTCCCCTCTGTAATAAGTTTTTTTTGTTCATCTGTTGCTTCATGTTTCATATGCCACATATGAGTTAAATCATATGGTTCTTGTTTTTTTCTGCCTTACTTACTTCATATATAATGATATTCTCAATGTCTATCCATGCTCTCCTGAAGGGCAGTTTCATCTTTTCTTATTAAACATCAAGGGACATTTTGGTTGTTTCCATGTCTTAGCTATCCTGAATAATGCTGCAGTAAACATAGGGGTACATCTCTCTTTATAAATAAATGTATTCACGATTTTCATGATTGCCATACTTTGATACCAGGAAGATGTGTTATTAATATTAATTGGGAGGTAAATTAGTATTGTCAAAAAATTGAGCATGATAAACCAATTTTGTATAATATTCTGTTAAATTATTTAAAAGAATGATCCAAAACAGCACATTAACTGAATATGTTTACGTATTAAAAACAGCTAACATTTATTTATGGCATCTTCTTCTAATTTACAAAATCCTTGAAATAAATTGTTGTATTTTTGATTTCTCACAACTTCATACAATAGGTTCTACTAAAACAGATGAAAAAATAATATGTAACTTGTTCAATATTACAGTGAATGTGTAATGAAGTTGAGGCATGAATTCATGTTTTCTCATGTGAAATACTAGGATACCAGGGGTTGCCTAAGATGTGACAGTCACAAGCATTTTAACTTCCTTGATTCAAATGGAATAAACTTAAATCACAAACTAAATAGAACTAGTTATCAATCTATTGAACTATAGCTAGGGAGATTTATGTAAGTTTAATTTCTAGTTCATCAAATATGTAAATACTTTGCTAGAGCAGAGAAGGAATATCTTTATATTTTGCAATATAGATAATGCCAAGAACCCTCTTCCTTGTCAAGATTATCTGTGGCTCTTTTAAAGGCTTTGCAGGAGCTCTAATGATCTTAAATCTTCCAACCAATATATGAAATATGTTAACACAAAGAATAAGTTAGTTATAATCTTGTAATCATTTTTAAAATTTTCCTTTTTTTAAATTCTGGATAGGAAGTTTTAGTCCAAAATAGACAAAGGGGTCTGGTAACAATCACCCTCTATAACATACAGAATCATAAGCATCAGTGTGTACACTTGTCATGTCAGAAAGACATATGTTTAGAACAATGATCACTGCTCCTATAAGAAAATTGTCTTGAGAAGATGTGTAATTTGTTCCACTAGAACAATGGCTAAGGAAGTTAAATGATTAAAACAACATCAACAATCAGCATGGTGAACTTTTACCTAGCAATCGTTATGCAAATAATTAACCATTATATATTTTTATACATTTTACTTACAAAATAACGAGAAAACAAGTGATATTTTGACAATAAAATTGATTAATCCTACAGGAAATATAATCCTTGCAAGTAAGTATGTGCTTCAATGGCATACTATGAAGACAACAATGGGATGAAAAAAGATAAAGACTAACTAACATTACAAAGTCTCTAATCAGTTTTTCCCCATGCTAACAGAAGATATATTAATTTATGCTAGCAAATTAATGATGCTTTAGGTACATTGGAAACTGCTATGGATTGAGCCTAAGGGGAGGCAGATTAAAGAGGAAAATGTCATCATAAAGAAGAAAGAGAGAATCAGAACAGTTCACATAACTTTCCAGTAACACCAACATCTACATATATTTTTTATAATAAAATGTTTTTTATTTTATTTTTTATTGTTGAAGTACAGTTGTCTCCATTTTTTACACAACGATTCACCCCTGAGCCACCCACCCCACTTCCAACCTTCCAAATTATCCTCTTTGGCTTTTTCCATGTGTCCCTTATACGTGTTCCTCGATGGCCCTTCCTTTATTATCCCTTATTATTCTTCTCCCCTGTTCTCTCTGGTAACTGTCAGTTTGTTCTTTATTTCAAGGTCTATGTTTGTATTTTGCTTGCTTGCTTGTTTTGTTGATTAGGTTACACTTAAAGGAGAGATCATATGGTATTTGTCTTTCGCTGCCTGGCTTATTTCACTTATCATAATGCCCTCCAGTTCTATCTATGCTGTTGTGAGGGATATCTATGCTGTTGTTGTCCTCCTTTCTTTCTTTATGCTGCATAGCATTCCATTATGCAAATGTATCATAGTTTTTTATTTATTTGTTTACTGATGGGCACTTAGGTTGCTTCCAGCACTTGGCTATTGTAAATTGTGCTGCTATGAACATTGGGATGCATAGGTTTTTTGAACTGGTGTTTCATCGTCCTTAGAATATAATCCAGGCAGTGGAATTGTAGGGTCAAAAGGCAGTTCCATTTTTAGTTTTCTGAGGAAATTCTAGGTTAAGCAATGTCATCTGAGTCTCAGAGTAAGTGACTAAAATGAGACAAAGCCAAGACTGTCTAGAGAGGTGGGGAAGATGGTATTCAGAACTGTCTCACAGATTTGGAACAAAATATTCTGTAAAATCAGGAGCAAGTTGAAATAAATAGGAAAGGTAGTCATTTCTTTAGTCATCCTGTTTGCCTGGGGGAAAGACTTTCGTAATACCCCATTACAGCCCCTCAAAACATGGTAGTATTTTTGCATAAATGTGTCACCTACATATACACATTTTTAATTCTGTATCTAATATAAAGTTTTGTCAAGAATGTTTGATGATATAAGGAAGTCAGAGAGTTGGAGAAGTGGGGAGAGACTACTTTATTTCTATTCAATAAATATTCTCATTTGCACCCTATATTAAATTACAATCAACTTAAAGAATGCTATTTGGGCCATTTATGACTGTTTTAGCAAGATTTTTTTTTCATGTGGATTTAAATAGAACCTATCCCAAGCATGCAATGTGTTATATAGACCCAGAGCCTAAGAAGATAAAGTGACTACAATGTCAACATCTTTTCTGCTCCTGACATTTACTCCTTCAACAAATACTGGAGTAGAATATTCTCACAGTTACTTGATGGGATAGTAACTTGGAACAATGCTGCTTATGCAAACAGAGAAAAGTTCAGTGTAAAAAGAAAATACAAATAATATACATTTTAAACTTAATCTCCCCCTGTACCATCTGTTAAGGTAAATTACATACACACATTTCAATATGAGAAGGACCATGTCAATGAACACTTTTCAACAAGAAGCAAATTTCAATCTGTAGAGAATTCATAGATACGGGTTAAAGCCTCACACAGTGTAGTTCCTGAAACATCTTCACAAGCAGAGGATGTTTTTTTAATGTGTGGTTTTCACATGGGATGTAAAACATCTGGCTTGGCACCAACACCTTTTCAGTTGCCCACAAAACAAGGGGCGGGGGCAGACCAAAGGGAGCAGGTGGTATCCTTAGCATGCCTGAAAACTTACACCAGGTTTATGGAGGAAGAGAGGCAGGACTGGTCTCAGATCTTGCAAAGCATAGCCTTAGGATGAGCTCATTGCCTTAGAGTAAATTACTTCTCCTCTCCAAGGGTTTACAGGCTTATTGCTGTCTTAATGCTGTTATCCACATGCCTTCAGAATCATTTAGAATGAATTTCATTTTTTCACTTAATCGTAAACTCATATTTTAATTGTTTTAATGATTGAAATAGAATTAAATGTTTCTTTAAAATATTTATTTTTTGTGATAAAAAGATACTTTGACTTTTATCTTTTACAAATTTTGTTGAAGTATAATTGACAAATAAAGTTGTCAAATTTTTAAAATGTGGAGTGTGATGATTTTGGTATTTGTATATGTTGTGAAAGGTCACTTCCCATTGACTTAATTAACACATTTATCACTTCATATATTTGTCTTTCTTTTATTTTAGTAAGAACATGTAAGTCCTACCCTCATAGCAAGTTTTGGTTATACAATACAGTGTTATCAACTATAATCATTATGTTATATATTAGATCCTCAGAACTTATCCCTCTTACAATTGAAAGTTTACAACCATTTACCAACCTCTCCCTATTTCCACTCCCATCCCCAGCTCCTGGCAACAGCTTGTCTACTTTTCTATTCTTAAAAGTTCAACTTTTCTTTTTTTATGTTTTTAGATTCAACATATAAGTGACACCATACAGTATTTGTCTTTCTCTGCCTTATTGTATTTAGCATAATGCCCTCCAGGTTCATCCATGTTAAATAAATAACAGAATTTTCTTCTTTTTAAAGGCTGAATAATATTCTATTCTGTGTGTTTGTGTGTATGTGTGCTTACAAGAGTGTATTAATAACTGTTCCAGATATTAATTTTATTTTCTTTGTAAACATACCCAAGAGTGGAACTGCTAGAGTATATGCCACTTCTAATTTTAATTTCTTAAAGATATTTTAACATTTAAAAATATTTTCCACATTTTTATTGTTGTTCAAGTATACTTATCTCCACTGTCCCCCCAACATTCCCCCCACCCCAGACATCCCCACTTACCCCACCCTTGATCCTATCCCTTTTTGGTTTTGTCCATGTGTCCACCATACATGTTCCTGAAAACCCTTCCCCCTTTTCCCCTCATTGTCTCCTCCCACCTCTCCTCTGGTTACTGCCAGATTGTTCTTTATTTCAAGGTCTATGGTTATACTTTGCTTGCTCGTTTGTTTTGTTGATTAGGTTCCACTTAAAGGTGAGATCATATGGTATTTGTCTTTCACCAGCTGGCTTATTTCACTCAGCATAATGCTTTCCAGTTCTATCCATGCTGTTGCAAAGGGTAGGAGCTCCTGCTTTCTTTCTGCTGCATAGAATTCCATTGTGTACATGTACCACAGTTTTTTAATTCAACTCATTTACTGATGGTTACCTATTGCCTTCCCACAAGACTTTTAATGTAACACAGGACTCATAAAAATACACTGGTAATTACAGCACTAGACTGTGTTCTGATATATGAGGACCAATGCTATTTGGTTATAGACCATACTGAATGTTGCCAGAGATATGAAGAAACTGGAACTCTTGTAAACCGCTAATAGAAATAAAAAATCACACAACCACTTTAAAATACAGGTTACAGTTTCTGGACAGTTTAAACTATATTACAATTTAGTCATTTTATCCCTGAATTTATCCAAGAGAAATAAACTCTCTCTCTCTCTCTCTCTCTATATATATATATATATATATGAGGGTGAGCCAGTTGCAATACAGGCCTCTCCCACTAGATGAGTGTTTTAGAAATCCATCTGTATCAGTATACCAGCTGGCATTGTTGTGAGAGGCTGTGTTCAGCTTCAGTGAAATTGTTTTGCAGACTCAATGTGTTTTCCCATTACATGTTAGTAATTTATGAATATACCTGGCCACACTGCACTAAATGTGCAGTAGTTTTGAGTCAAAAATTGCATGATCTCTGTGCATCATCCTCTCTATTCATCTAATCTTACCCCCAGCAATATTTTTTGTTTCCCCATATAAAAAAAAACCCTTCAAACGGAAATGTTTTGCTGATGTGGAATAGGTGAAACAAAAATGGCAGAGGCACTAAAAAGCATCAAAATTGATAAGTTCAAAAACTGTTTTCAGCAGTGGAAAAAATGTGTTGATAGGTGTATGGTATCAAATAGAGAGTACTTTGAAGGTGACCCAAGTTTAAACATGTAAGAATAAATGTACATTTTTTTTACAGGTAACTTTCATATTTTGGTCTCCCCTCACATGTACATGAGATCTGTCCAGAAAAAGTCCAGGCATTGTTAATATAATGAGAATAATTTGCAGAACATCAATGTAACATATCATCAGATAAAGAGAGTGTACTGAAATGTGCATGCATGAACAATGACAACTTCACCCTACTAGTCAGTGAGGACAGCAGACACCATTGTATGAGCATGTGTACATTCAAAATGACCAAATGAGTAGAGCAACAAATATGCATCAAATTTTGAGTTAAGCCTGAACATTCCTTTGTGGAAGCTATTTGGATGACTCAGAATGATGCAGCTATGGGCAACTGGTGAACAGCAGCTTCATCATGACAATGCATCCATGCATCCGCTTGTTCATCACATCCCATGCAGAGTATTTTGGTGAAACATCAAATCATCCAGGTGACTCAGCCCCTCTACATCCCAGATTTGGCACCCTGCAACTTGTGTCTTTCCCCAAAACTAAAATCAACTTCGAAAGGAAAGATTTCGGATAGTCGATGAGATTCAGGAAAATGCAATGGGGCAGGGAGAACTGTATGAGGTCCTAAGGTGCCACTTTTGAAGGGGACTGAGGCATCATTGTCCTATGTAAGTGTTTCTAGTGTCTTGTTTCTTTTTCAATACATGTTCCTTTTTCATATTACATGGATGGATACCTTTTGGACATGCCTCATATATGTTCTTATAAAGACTTATGCTCCCTATGTATAAAATTATTCATAGTAAATTTATTTTAGACAGGCAAAACTAAAAACAACTGGAATCTCCATTATCAGGTGAATGAATTAACAACCATGGTAAAAGTCATAGTTATAAAAATATTAAATGAGGGTTGAGAGAGGATCCTGAAAGGTGGTGGTGTGGAAAATTACCACAAGACATGAAGAATCTTTTGGAGTAATACATACATGCATTATCTTAATTATGGTGGGTTTTGTGAATTGATGCATTTAAACACATACACATACATAGATATGTGTATACCAAGTTGTATATTTTAAACATGCACAGTTAATTATATGCAATTATATCTCAATCCATTAAGCAAAAGATAAAACTCAGCACCCTATTTTTTCTATAAGAGGCAATGACTTTTTCTCATATGACATCCCACATTCTTTCAGTTGGAACCAGATTCTTCATCCTCTGCGTGCTCATTACATGTTGTGCACACCAAAACATGTTGAGTCATCTTGTAATTATTTGCTCACATTTGTCTCTGCTCATTAGGGTAAAACTATTTAAATTCACAGACCAAATTATGTTTCTGTCATATAGATGTTCAATGGATGGTGAATGAATGAATAATCACTCACCCTGGCATAGAAAGTGGATGTTGTCTAGAGAACATATAAACACAAAAGGAAAGATTCACTATTATTCCATCCATGCTAGTTGAAGTTTGAGACTAAATGATGTTTGACTTTGTTAACTGATGAGTAAAGAACAAAGCAAGTACTCTTGCAAATATTTAAATTCCATGTGCAAATACCAGTGAGCTAGAAGAACTCTCTAGGTCAGCATGAGAGAACTTAACTAATGTAACAGGAGGTAATTAGGAAACTAAACACTTTGGCAAAGTAAAGAGAAATATCCCAGAAAGATGAGCTTCTAAGGTCAAGTGCAGGAAATGTTGGCTTAAATATTTTAGAAAATAAGAATAAAATTTTAAAACGTACTTTCTAAAGTAAATATTCCTATATTAAGCAAATAACCTGAATCACCTAAAACACCTTTGTGAATATGAGAATAATAATTTTAATCAAAATTTTATATTGCTATATATAAATAAACGGATTTGGCTTAGCATTGAGTTTATGTAAAAATACACACATACTTCCAGTCATTATTTAATTTTTCAAATTAATTCATATTAATCTAATAACTTCGGCCTTTATAATTTCCTTATGTCCTTATCTATTTTATATTTAATTAAAATATATTATTTTAGAATTAATCTGACACTAGTTTCATATAGTTGAAGACTATCAACATATTCAAACCACGTAAACAGCTTATACTTGAGAACATACATCCTGACCCTTAGAACTACTTAAAAATCTGTGTTTTGATCTGAGTCCCTAAAAATAAATGTCATGTGCTTTCTGGGATATTTATTTTTTACTTATTTCTTCTTATATATTTTAGATAATAATTCAACAAAACATTTCTAATGCAATTTGGTGAGAGTATGTTTGTCTTGTTCTTCTTGAACAAAGGGACTGATAAAGGTAATATGTTACAAGACCTTGATTCACAATTCTATATCCCAGATACTGAATACCTGTGCCTAAAACTCTCAAATTTGTTGTTTAACAGTTTTTCCTTAGTGTTTTGCTTTATGATCTCACTTTGGGCTGAAAGGCCTCAAATTTTTTTTAAAAGTGAGTCTCCTTGAGCAGGTAAAATTTTGCTTCTGTCTTTATCATAACTGAATTTTACTAACAATTACAGCTCCATAATGATTTTGTATTTCTGTTCCTCATAACCAGGGTGCTCACGTGGACATCTAAAAATATTCTTCCTTCTTTGTATTAGTTTGCTATGGCTGTTGTAACAAATTGACACAGAAAGTGGGGGAGGGCTTAAACATCAGAAATTTATTTTCTCACCCTTCTGGAGGCTGGAAGTCTGTGATTAAAGTGTTTGAAGAGTTGTTCCTTTTCAGGTCCCTTTCTTTGACTTGTAGACATTTGTCATCTCCTCTCTGTGTCTTCGCATGATCTTCAGCTGCATGTCTGTGTCTTAATTTATTTTAATAAGGACACTAGTCATATTGGATTAAGGACCACTTTCATTACTTCATTTAACCTTCATTACCTTTTGAAAGATCCTATTTTCAAGTATAGTCACATGCTAACGTATTGTGAGTTAGGGCTTACCATACAAATTTTAGGGGACATAATAACACACCTAATTTACAACATTCCTGAAGAATCAGCTTCAAAGTTAGCCTCCTTTGGTTACTTATCATACCTCCTTATGCTTTTTGCAAATACCACTTAATTATCAATTTTTTACCATGAAATTATTTTTGAATGCCTTTTTTTTTTATTCAAAATCCTGTAGGATCTCATTCAAAAATTTTTGACTTTTCACCACCATAGAGAACATTAATTTTTGTTTCATTCTTGGTCCCTAACTGAAGAAAAAAGAATCCATGGAAGCTTATTTTAAAAAGGGGGATTTATTAAGGGATATTAGAAAGCTCACAGAATCATTAGGAAGAATATAGAAATAGATTGTTGCATAAATTACAGAAATATTTTTAGTATTTCTAAAAATTTTAAATACTAAATTAAATACTAAAATTTTTAGTATTTTCATCTCCAAACTAGACTGAGGGGAAAACAGTGCACCTCTTGATGCTCACATTGTCTGAATTTGCTGCCATATCAAAAAGTAAAATAGACCTGGCTGGTGTAGCTCAGTGGATTGAGTGCGGGCCTGTGAACCAGAGTATCTCTGCTCAATTCCCAGTCAGGGCACATGCTTGGGTTGCAGGCCAGTTCCCAACAGGGGATGCATGAGAGGCAACCATACATTGATATTTCTCTCCCTTTCTCCTTCCCTTCCCCTCTAAAGATAAGTAAATAAAAATCTTTTTAAAAAGTAAAATAGAAATGGCTAAACCACACTGTTTCTTTAAGTTGCTGCCAACAAACCCACATTCATGGGTAGGTCCAAGGAGGGAATCTTGGGATAATACTGATATTTTGTTTGTGGATTAGAAGCTGTGTTCAGTTCATTAAACTCATCCTACTGTTTACTTCAATGTGTATATGTGTTTCTGTGCATCTGTGTGTGGGTGGATATACTCACTTGTTATAATAAAAACTATTTTCCAAAAGCTTTGGTGCTCTATAAACAAGAATATATCCAACCACACATCTCTCATATTAGTCTCACAATTATAATCATAAACTTATCTCATGAAGTATTTCTACTACTATTATTTAAATCCATAGTTCACATTAATTTGACATTTAGTGGTTCTAGAAAACAAAATATGAAATAACTTCAGTAGGTATGTCTCAGCTCAGTTTCTTTTTATATGATTATTATATTGTACCCATTGTAAAGAACTATCCCTTTTCAATTAACCTAGTCAATGCCTTGAAGAATTGCATTGTCCATGAGGGCATGACCTTATCACTCTTTCTCTGAAATGTTCCTTCACATGTCACATTACAACTCACCTTCACTGTCATCATTTCATTTCAAGATATTTCATTAACTTCCTTGCTATTTCACTTCTTTATTCTACATTATAAGACAAAACAAATAAGACAAACATTAGGAAAGTTTATTCTTTCCAATCTCCCTTCTGTTAAATTCTTCTAATCTTCTAAAACATCTGACTCTTCCTAAGACATGCAACAACCCAAGTTTAAATTTTCAAAAGTTTCATTCTGAATTAATTCTTTCTATCTACATACTGTCACCCTGACCATGTCTAGTATTGAACACTCCAGCATTCAAATCGAAGTGGTATTTTATCACAATGTCACCAGACATTGAAACTTAAATATCTAATAGCGTAAGCATTCCTACTACTTTTGCAGGTTCCAGAACATCTTTACAAATATTTAATTGTGTAAAAATAATGTAAAATATTAAGTAAAAGAATAAATAATCTCCGCTGGGCACCTAACACATACTTGGGATTTCGTATCTCCGTTTATTAAATAAGGAAGATTTCTTAATATGGTTTAATAGTTTAAATTTTTTAGCCCTAGCTGGTATAGTTCAGTGGATTGAGCATGGGTTTGAGAACCAAACAAGCACAGTTCAATTCCCAGTCAGGGCACATGCCTGGGTTGCAACCCAGTTCCCAGCAGGGGATGCACAAGAGGCAACCAAACATTGATATTTCTCTCCCTCACTCCTTCCCTTCCCTTCTAAAACTATCTTAACACAACAATTTTAGAAATTATATATTTACATAAAACTCAGGTATACACGCATTTCCCTTCTCACCAGAACAAGAGAACACAAAATATCAGCCACATATTTATAAGAATTATTTTTGAATAAATATAATTCCATATTCTTTATAAGAAAAAACTATTTGTCATCAAATTTGGAAAAAAGGTAACTTGAAATAAAGACCTAGTATAGATATTATGAACACACTGTATTTCATAATAATAACTTAATTTTTAAAAGTAATATATTTTGTATTTTCTATAAATCATTGATAAAACATAGAAACCAAGATATTAATAAATTATAATTTAGTAGTATTTTATTATTTCTATTAGAAGATAAGTGAAGACCACATGATAGGACACAAAACAAATCTCAACAACTTCAGGAAAATAGAAATCATATCAAGCATCTTCTCTGATCACAAGGGACTTAAATTGGAAACCAACCCCACAGGAAAAAACCCAAAACACCCAAAAGCATGGAGATTGAATGGTATGCTATTAAACAACGAATGGGACAAGATTGAAATTAGGGAAGAAATTAAAAAAACTTCTTGAAACTAATGAAAATGAACTCACAACAACCCAAAATTTATGGAACACAGTGAAGGCAGTCCTGAGAGAGAAGTTCATAGCAATACAGGCTAACCTAAAGAAGATAGAAATATTTCAAACAAACAACCTAACACAATGCCTCCAAGAACTCGAGGAAAAACAACAAAGACAGCGCAGAGCCAGTAGATGGAAGGAAATAACCAAGATCAGAGCAGAACTAAATGAGATAGAGACTAAAAGCACAATTCTAAGGATCAATGAATCTAGGAGTTGGACTTTTGAAAAGATAAAAAATTTAGACAAACCTTTAAATAGGCTCATCAAGAAAAGAAGAGAGAGGACACAAATAAATACAATCAGGAATGAAAGAAGAGAGATTACAACTGATACCACAGAAATAGAAGAGATTGTAAGAAATTACTATGAAGAACTGTATGCCAAGAAATTTGAAAACCTAGGTGAAATGGACACATTTCTAGAAAAATACAATCTTTGAAAATTCAATGAAAAAGAAGCAGGAAAACTGAACAGGCCAATAAGAGCAGATGAAATTGAAGAAGTAATCAAAAAACTCCCATCCCACAAAAGCCCTGGAACAGATGGTTTCACAGGAGAATTCTACAAAGCTTTTAAGGAAGAGCTAATCCCTATTCTTCACAGACTATTCCAAAAAATCCAAAGGGAGGGAAAACTCCTCAACTCTTTTTATGAAGCCAGCATCACCCTAATTCCAAAGCCAGACAGAGACACAACAAAGAAAGAAAACTTCAGGCCAGTATCTCTGATGAACATAGACACTAATCCTCAATAAAATATTGGCAAACCGCATCCAACAATACATCAAAAAGATCATACACCACGACCAAGTGGGATTCATCCCAGGGATGCAAGGATGATTCAATATTCATAAATCAGTAAATTTAATACATCACATAAACAAAACCAAGCACAAACACCACATGATCATATCAATAGATGCAGAAAAAGCTTTTGATAAGGTACAACACCCATTTATGATAAAGGTACTCAGAAAAATGGGAATAGAGGGAGCATTCCTCAATATAATAAAGGCCATATATGAAAGAGCTACAGCCAACATCAAACTCAATGGTCAAAAACTAAAATCTTTTCCACTAAGATCAGGAACAAGACAAGGTTGCCCACTATCACTTCTATTCAATATAGTATTAGAAGTTCTAGCCACAGTGATCAGAGGAGAAAAGGAAATAAACGGCATCCAAATTGGAAAGGAGGAAATAAAACTGTCATTGTTTGCAGATGACATGATAGTGTACATGGAAGAGCCTATTGCCTCTACCAAAAACCTGCTCGAACTAATAAATGAATCTGGCAAAACAGTGGGATACAAAGTCAATATCCAGAATCAAAGGCATTTTTGTATACCAACAATGAAACAGAAGAAGCAGAAATCAGGAAAAAATCCCTTTCGATATAGCAAAAAGAAAAATAAAATATCTAAGAATAAACCTAACCAAGGAGGTAAAAGACCTGTACGCAGAAAACTATACTACACTAAAGAAAGAAATCAAGAAGACAGGATCAAATGGAAACATATACCATGCTCATGGATTGGAAAAATTAACATCATCAAAATGTTCATACTACCCAAAGCAATTTATAGATTCAATGCAATACCTATTAAATTGCCAATGGCATATTTCACAGACATAGAACAAACACTTCAAAAATTTATATGGAACCATAAAAGACCCCGAAAAGCAGCCGCAATTTTGAGAAAGAATAACAAAGTAGGGGGAATCACAATACCTGATATCAAACTGTATTACAAGGCCACTGTAATCAAAACAGCCTGGTACTGGCATAAAAACAGGCACATAGACCAATGGAATAGAATAGAGAGCCCAGAAATAAACCCAAATCTCTACAGTCCATTAATATTCGACAAAAGGGACAGTAACATAAAATGGAGTAAAGATAGCCTCTTCAACAAATGGTGTTGGGAGAGGACAGCTACATGAAAAAAAAAAAAGAAACTCGAGCACCAACTTACACCATACACCAAAATTAATTCAAGGTGGATAAAAGACTTAAATATAAGATGTGAAACCATTAAAGCTGTAGAGGAGAACATTGGCAGGAAAATCTCAGATATTCCTCGCAGCAAGATTTTTACTGATAAGTCCCCTAGAGCAAGGGATAAAAAGGAAAGAATAAACAAATGGGATCTCATCAAAATTAAAAGTTTCTGCATGGCTAAGGAAAACAGTATTAAGATAAAAAGAGAAGCAACAGTTTGGGAAAACATATTTGCCAATGATACTTCAGACAAAGGTTTAATCTCCAAAATATACAATGAACTCACTCGACTCCACTCAAAGAAGATGAGCAACCCAATTGAAAAATGGGCAAAGGACTTGAACAGACATTTCTTCAAGGAGGACACACAGAGGATCCAGAGACACATGAAAAGATGCTTGATATCGCTAGCTATCAGAGAGATGCAAAGTAAAACCACAATGAGATACCAGTGTACACCATTCAGAATGGCAATCATAAACAAAGAAACAAACAAGTGCTGGAGAGGTTGTTGGGAAAAGGGGACCCTAGTTCACTGTTGGTGGGATTGCAGACTGGTACAAGCACTATGGAAACCAGTATGGGAATTTCTAAGAAAACTAAAAATGAATGTGCCTTTTGACCCAGCAATTCCACTCTTAGGAGTATATCCTAAGAACCCTGAAACACCAATCCAAAAGAACCTATGCACCCCGATGTTCATAGCAGCACAATTCATGATAGCCAAGAGTTGGAGGCAACCTAGATGCCCATAAGTAAATGACTGGATCAAAAAGCTATGGTACATTTACACAATGGAATTCTATGCTGTAGAAAGGAAGAAGGAGCTCCTAGCTTTTGCAACATCATGGATGGAACTAGAGAACATTATGTTGAGCAAAATAAGCCAGGTGGTGAAAGACAAATACCATATGATCTCACCTTTAACAGGAATCTAAATAACCAAAAAAACAAGCAAGCAAAATATGACCAATGACACTCAAATACGGAACAGGCTGACAGGGTCCAGAGAGGAGAGGGGAGAGAATCATGGGGGAAAAGGGGAGGGACTCACATAAATAAGTCTAAAGGACACATGGACAATAAGTAAGGTGGGGGGAGGAAATGAGATGGAGGTGGGGAGCACTGTGGGGGGAAGCAGGGCAGGGAATATAAAACAGAGAACTGTACTTGAATAAGAATTAAATTTAAAAATAGGAGATAAGTGGATATTAATGTAATTCTTATAAACAGAATAACTATTATTTTACTTATTCTCCATGTATCATCAGTTATTTATTGAAATAAAAGTCCTTTACTGTTCCTAAAAATTTATATTTAGGAAACTTAGTTTGTAGGCACATTTGCTCTACTACAGTAAGAATAGGTGACAAATGAGGAATGCTGGTAAAAAGTATTACTGTTGTTATGTGTCTGCATATATCTGAGGGAGGGAACAATATGATGAATGATGCACAGTAAATTCAATAAATAGACTGTTTATTTTAAATACACTGCTTATTATCATAAAGTAAATTAAGAAACAGTGAAATAGCCTATCTTTCTAACATCTTGCTTATCTTAATGCATTGTCTCAATATCACTTTCAAATAGAGATGTTTGAAGTAGTGTCTGCAATCTACATTTTTGATCTGCCTAAATAGCTGCTGGCTTCAGCAGAACATTAATGCAAATCTAATGTACCTGCTGGTATGATTAGCTGAATCAAATGATGGCATTTAAGTAACACCTAAATAATCTTAATTAGAATCTTCAACTCATCTCAGCACTTAGACTGTACAGATGGATAGTCTTAATTATCAGTCTTTTGATTAGGATAACAGCCCTAATCAAGTTGATGCGGGCCTGATAGACAGGGGTATCAGCAAATTAATGACTGCTGTTAAGTGGAAGCATAAGAAAAAAAAAAGAACTGTTTTCTCTGAGAGGCAGGGTGGTGTCTACAAAAAGGAGTTAATCTTGAAAGGAAAATTTCAGAGTAAAAAATTATGGACTGGAATTAATGTTACTATATTCAAATGTATATGAGCCCCCAAATTAACTTAATGGAAGTAATTTTACCAATGTTCCTAAAACCTTCATTGGTAATCTAGTAAAACTTAGTAGATTTGGTATGTGTGAATCAAAACGATTGGAAATGTCTTTCTTATGATAGAAGTTAAGAGATGAAAAGATAAGGCACAGAAAAATATAATTTTGCTTTCTTATTTATCCAGAAATAGACTATTTTCTGAATTCTAATTTTTCGTGTATCCAACTGCCTGATTAACTGGCATAAAGTAACAAGAACAAATGTTTTCTTTCCATTGGACATGGTCTTCTTGATTCCAAAATATTCTTAATATTTGATAAAGGGGAAAACAAAGCAAATGTTACATATATGCTGTTTTTATTGGACTGTGGATTGATATATAATTAATTAAAAGAGGGACTTCAAATATCTTTGTTTAGTATTTTAACACCTAATCTTCAAAAAAAGGAGAATATTAAATTCTTTACTTTTAATTATTTTATTGCTGTTCATTTGCAGTTGTTTGCATTTACCCCCAACCACTCCACCCCAGCCAAGTCCACCTCCCTCCCTTGCTTCCACCCTCCCCCTTGGTTTTGTCCATGTGGCTCTTGTAGTTGTTCCTGAAAACCCTACTCCGCATTATCCCCTCACACTTCCCCTCTGGTTATTGTCAGGTTTCTCTTAATTTCAGTGTCTCTGGTTATATTTTGCTTGCTTGTTTGTTTTGTTGATTAGTTTCCACTTAAAGGTGAGATCAATGGTATTAGTCCCTCACCTTCTAGCTTATTTCACTTAGCATAAGACTATCCAGTTCCATCCACACTGTCTCAAAGGGTAACTCCTTCTTCTTTTCTATTTCTTAGTATTTCTTTGTGTAAATGTACCACAGTTTTTTGATCCACTCATCTACTGAGGTGCGATTTTCTTGATGGATTGCATTCACCATCTTTAGGCCCCAACATATGAACACTGGGGTGCATAGGTTCTTTTGAATTGCTGTTTCCGGGCTCTTAGGACATAATCCCAGCAGTGGAATTGCTAGGTCAAAAAGCAGTTCCATTTTTAGTTTTCTGAGGAAATTCCATAGTATTTTCCACAGTGGCTGCACCAGTCTGCGTTTCCATCAACTGCACTAGGATTCACTTTTCTCCACATTGTCGCCAACATTTATTTGTTGAATTGTTTATGATGGCCATTCTGACTGGTGTGAAGTGGTATCTAATTGTGGTTTTAATTTGCATCTCTCTGATGGCTGGTGATGCTGAGAATCTTTTTATTTGTCTCTGGGCCCTCTGTATGTCCTCCTTGGAGAAGTGTATGTTCAAGTTTTTTGCCCATTTTTTTAATTGGGTTGCTTGCCTTCTTACAGATGAGTCATGTGAGTTCTTTGTATATTTTGGAGATCAAATCCTTGCCCGAGGTATCATTAGCAAATATGTTTTCTCTTATAGTTGGTTCTCTTTTATTTTACTGCTGTTTTTTTTTTTTTTACCCATGCAGAAGATTTTAATTTGTTGAAGTCCCATTTGTTTTTTCTTTTCTTTATGACCCTTGCTTCGGGGGAATTATGAATAAAGATGTTGCTGCATGGAATGTATATGAGTTTCCTGTTGATGTTTTCCTCTAGGACTTTTATGGTGTCACCATAATAGTCCAAAAGACTTATATTTAAGTCTTTTATCTACCTTAAAATTATTTTTGTGTATGGTGTAAGTTGGTAATCATGTTCCTTTTTTTTCTTTGCATGTAGCTGTCCAGATCTCCCACAACCATTTGTTGAAGAGGTTATTTTTATTCCATTTTATGCTTCTTTCCCCTTTGTCTAATATTTATTGCCTATAGAGACTTTGGTTTATTTATAGGTGGTCTGTTCTGGTCCATTGGTCTATGTTTCTGTTCTTATGCCAGGACACGACTGTATTGATTACAAAGGTCTTGCCATACAGTTTAATATCAAGTATTGCGGTCCCTCCCACTGTGCCCTTCTTTCTAAATTTTTTTTGCAGTTATTCAGGATTGTTTATGGTTCCACATAAATTTCTGAAATGTTTGTTTCACATATGTGAAATATGTCATTGATATTTATAATTGTATTGAATTTATATATTGCTTTCAGCAGTAGAGACATTTTGATTATGTTAATTCTTCCAATCCATGAGCATGGTACATGTTTCCATTTGTCTGCGTCTTCCTTAATTTCTTTCTTCACTGTTGAGTAGTTTACTGAATTCAAGTTTTTACCTCCTTGGTAAGATTATTCCTAGGTACTTTATTTTTCCTGTTGCTATAGCAAGTAGAATTTTTTCCTGATTTCTATTTTTGATATTTCATTGTTGTTATACAAAAATGCCCTTGATTTCTGAATATTGGCTGTTTTTCTGCTGTTGTGTCAAAATCACTTATTAGATCAAGTAGTTCTTGGGTAGAGTCTATATGGTTTTCTATGTACATTATCATGTAATCTGCAAACAATGACGGTTTTTATTACTCCCTTTCAATTTAGATGCTTTTTTATTTCTTTTTCTTGTCTGATTGCTGTGGCTAGGACTACCAATACTGTGTTGAATAGAAGTGGTGAAAGGAGGCATCCTTGTCTTGTTCCTGATTTTAGTTGGAAAAATCTAAGTTTTTGCCCATCGAGTATGATGTTAGCTATAGGCCTCTCATAATAGCCTTTATTATGTTGAGGGATGCTCCCTCTATTCCCACTTTGCTGAGTGTTTTTATTATAAATGAATGCTGTTCCTTATTAAATGATTTTTCCACATCTATTGCTGTACTCATATGATTTTTGTCTTTCATTTAGCTTATGTGATGTATTACACTTATTGATTTGTGAATAATGTACCATCCTCGCATCCCTGGGAAGAATTCCACTTGGTCATGGTGTATGATCTTTTTAATGTATTGCTGGATGCCATTTTCCAGTACTTTGTTGAAGATTTTAGTGTGTATTTTCATAAGCGATAAAGGGCTGAAATGTTTTTATTTTGTTATGTCTTTACATGGTTTTTGGATGAGAATGATGCTGGCTTCAAAAAAGAATTTGGAAGTCTTCCATCTTTGAATTGTTTGGAATAATCTGTGATGGAGAGTGTTTAGCTCTTTCTTAAATGCTTCGTATAATTCTCCTGTGAAAGGATTTGTTCCAGGGCTTTTGTGGGGAGAATTTTTTTATTACTGCTTCAATTTTGTCTGCTGTTATTGGTCTGTTCAGGCTTTCTGCTTCTTCTTTATTGAGTTTTGGAAGGTTATGTTTTTCTAGAAATTTGTCCATCTCACCTAGGTTTTCAAATCCCTTGGCATATTGGTCTTTATAGCAATTTCTTACAACCCTTTGTATTTCTGTTATACAGATCCAAATCAGTTATAATCTCTCCTCTTTCATTTCTGATTGTGTTAATTTGGGTCCTCTCTCTTTTTTCTTTTTGAAAAATATATTTTATTGATTATACCATTACAGTTGTTCTATTCCCCCCCTTCATTCCCCTCCACCAGCACACTCCCTCCCCCTCCATTCCCCCCCCCTTAGTTCATAACCAAGTGTCTCAAGTTCTTTAGATTCTATATTTCCCCCACTATTCTCGCCCTCCCCCCTATCTATTTTCTACCTACCATCTATGCTACTTTCTGTGCNACACTTGTTGTTTGTTGCTGTTTGATGCCCATTCTGACCGGTGTAAAGTGGTATCTCCTTGTGGTTTTAATTTGCATCTCTCTGATAGCTAGCGATATTGAGCATCTTTTCATGTGTCTCTGGATCCTCTGTATGTCCTCCTTGGAGAAGTGTCTGTTCAAGTTCTTTTCCCACTTTTTAAAAACATATATTTTATTGATTATGCCATTACAGTTGTTCTATTCCCCCCCTTCATTCCCCTCCACCCTGCACACCCCTCCCCCATCATTCCCCCCCTTTAGTTTATGACCACGTGTCTCAAGTTTTTAGATTCTATATTTCCCCTACTATTCTTGCCCTCCCCCTATCTATTTTCTACATACCATCTATTAATTCTAGCTACTTATTCTCTGTACCTTCTGCCCCCTTCTCCTCTTCCCATTCCCCTGTTGCTAACCCTCCATGTGTTCTTCATTTCTATGGTTCCGCTCCTGATCTAGCTGTCCTCTTAGTTTGCTTTTGTTTTAGGTGTGGTTGTTAGTAACTGTGAGTTTGCTGTCCTTTCACTGTTCATATTTTTCATCTTCTTTTTCTTATATACGTCCCTTTAGCATTTCATATAATAAGGGCTTGGTGATGATGAACTCCTTGAACTTGACCTTATCTGAGAAGCACTTTATCTGCCCTTGATTCTAAATGAAAGCATTGCTGAATAAAGCAATCTTGGCTGTAGGTCTTTGGATTTCATGACTTGGAATACTTCTTTGATGAACTTGCTTAAAGGTTTGTGGATTTTGTTTATCTTTTCAAAGAACCAGCTCCTGGATTTATTGATCCTTAGAATTGTGCTTTTAGTCCCTATGTCTTTAAATTCTGCTCTGATCTTGGTTCTTTTATTCCTACTACTTGCTCCAGGCTATCTTTGTTGTTGTTCCTCAAGTTTTTGTAGGCATAAGATCAGGTTGTTTGTTTGAAGTGTTCCTATCTCTTTTAGGTAGGCCTGTTTGACTATTAACTTCTCTCTCAGGAATCCCTTTGCTGTGTCCTGTAAGTTTGGGATTGTTCTGAATTACTTTTACCTTGTTCCCAGAAACTTTTTGATTTCTTCCTTAATCTCATTCTTGACCCATTCATTGTTTAATAATAGCATGCTATTCAATCCCCATGAGTTTGTTTGGGTTTTTTTTCCTTGAGCTTTGTTTCTGGTTTTGGTCCCTTGTGTTCAGACAAAATATTTGATATGATTTCAATTTTCTTTGTGCCCTTTCGTGTGGTCTAGCTCTGAAAATGTTTCATGTGCATTTGAAAAGAATATGTATTTTGCTTCTCTAGGATGAAAGGCTGTATGTGTCTCTGTGTGTGTGTGTGTGTGTGTGTATACATTTGGTCCATTTGATCTCTAGCATTGTTCAATTCCACAATATCTTTGTTGATATTTTGTTTGGTAGATCTGTCCATTTTTGACAGTGGGGTGTTATAATCCCCTACTACAATTGTGTTGCCGTCAATATCTTTCTTGAAGTCCTCCAAAATTTTCTTTATGTGTTTGGGTGCTCCTATGTTGTATGCTTATATATTTTCAATGGTTACATCTTCTTGGTGGATTCTTTCCTTCAGTATTATGAAGTGACATTCTGGGTCTCCTTTTATGGCTTTTTTGAAGTCTTTTGTCTGATATGAATATTGCTACCCTTGCTTTTTTATTTCCTTTACATTTGATTGGCATATTTTTTCCAATCCCTTACTTTCAGTCTTTGTAGGTCTTTTGTTCTGAGGTGGTCCTCTTATAAGAAAGAGAAACATAACCCATGTGTGGGCCATGCTTTTTTTTATCCATTCAGCTATTTTATGTCTTTTGATTGGAGCATTTAATCCAGTTACAGTTAATGTTATTATTGATAGGTACTTATTCATTGTCATTTTTTGTACTTGTGTACCTCTCTCTTTCACTGTTTTTTTTTTTTTTTTTCCTGTTCTTAAAGCAGACCTTTTAGCATCTCTTCCAATACTGGTTTGGTGGAGGTGTATTCTTTTAGCCTTCTTTGTCCAGGAAGCTCCTTATTTGGCCTCTCATTTTAAATGAGATTCTTGCTGGGTAGAGTTTCTTGTTTGCAGTCTGGTTGTAAGCTTCCCAGAAACTTGGAATATTTCTTGCCATTCCCTTCTGGCTTGGAGTGTTTCTATTGAGAAGTCAGCTGCTAGTCTTATCAGGGTTCCCTTGTATGTTACTTCATTTTTCTCCCTTGCTGCCTTCAAGATTCTCTCTTTGTTGGAATTTTGCCATTTTAATTATGATGTGTGGGGCGACTTTTCTCACAAGTCCCCCCAGCCACCACAGATAAAAGTAATCATGACTGAGACATGATGTGATCTGCTTGGGGAGAAGAAGTGGCCATTTTCCCAGAGGAAAAGGGCCATGAGCTCTGGCCAGTTTCTCAGGTGAAAGAGGCATTAATCCTACTCCTCTGGGAGCTTTTATTGGGTTGTTATACACAGGAAAACAGGGCAGCAAGGATCAAACAGTAGATAACATTTCAAAGAAATCTGAGGGCTTAGTATGAGTCAGAGTCTGTCAGAAACAGAGTTTTACAGTTTCCTGGTAGAACCCTTAACATATGGGTGAGGGGACTCTTAGCAGAGCAGATTTCACAGGTTTTTCAGGAAGTCTTTGTGATGCCAGATATTCCCCCAGGACACACTCTAGCAAGGCAAAGAGCTGCACCTCTCCCCATAAGGTTTTGAGACTTAAGGGGAATAGAGCCAGGAAGCACTTTTCCCAGAGAACATGGGGACTCAGGCTATCTCAAAGCTGGGGAGCAAGAGTCCATTGCTCTTTGTTTCAACACCCCAAGTTCTTCCATGAAGACCTCCCAAGTGATCAAGTCTGGCTTTGGCTTTCCCCCGCTGTGAGGGGTCTTCCCCATCATTGACTTCCAACCAAGCTTTGGGTACAGGTAGAGGAAACTGAGGCAGCATTTGCTACAAGAGACAAGCTTTGTCTCCTGCGGCTCACATTCCAGAGGTCGTCCCTCACCCTTATCTACAAGGGGTCGAGATACAATTCTTAGAACCAGGCAGAGCGGTCTACAACAATGATGTGTCTTGAAGTGAGCCTCTTTGTGTTCCTCTTGATTGGCATTGTCTGTGTTTCCTCGATTTCTGTGATTTTTTTTCTCATCAAATTAGGGAAGTTTTCCATCATTAATTTCTCAAACAGATTTTCCATTCATTGGTCTATTCTTCTCCTTAAACAGAATATAGATATTATTCTGTTTGATGTCTCGAATTTCCTGACCACTTCTTCATTCTTTCTGAATCTTTTTCTTTTCTTGCTCTTTCTGGGTGTTTTTTTTTTCTACTTTTGTTCTCCAGCTCCCTCATTGGCCCCTCTGCTTCATCTAGCCTGCTTTTGATTCCTTCTATTGTGTTCTTAAGTTCAGAAATTGTACTCTTCATTTCCTCTTGCCCCTGTTGAGAGTTTCTATTTCATTTTTCATGTTGATATATTTTGCAGTGAGCTCATTGTAGTATCCCTGTAGCTTTTGGTAACTCTCTGGGATGTCATTGAGCTTCCTGATAACCATTGCTTTGAACTCAATATCTGATAGTTGACTTGTCTGTATTTCATTTACCATTGTTTCTGAGGATTTCCTCCCTTCATTTCATTTGGAGATTGTTTACTTGTCTTCCCATAGTTTGTGAAACTCTTCTTGTTATCCTGTGCTTCTGAAATTGATCTGTTCTGACTACCTAAGTTTATGGTGTGAACTCCTGTGGAAGAAGACCTGTGAGATTCAGTAGTGTAGTCTTCTTGATTCCCTGAGCTTGCTGGTCTTGGGCTGTCATTTGTGCTTTCTCTCTGTATGTCTTTGGGTTTTGATTATTGTTGGGTCTTTCTTTGGTGGGTCCTTTCCAGCAACTAGTTAACTGTGGGTCACTCCCTCCACCATGTCTTGCATGTGTGGACAGGTTGTATTGAAGGTGGTTCTTCTGTCTGTATGAAGTTTTGAGGCTTTTCTCTTGCTATTGTTCAGTTGTTCTGAATAACTTGTCTAACCTTTAGTTGTGTTTCCAGATCAGTATCAGCTGGAGGTTAGTGTGGCTTCCATTCCCTCCTTCGCCTTATTCCATATTATATGTTGGTGGTTCCTTTGTTGGAGGGTTACTTCTTCCAGCAGGTACACTGGTGTTCACTGCTCCCACCTACTCCATGAAATACGCTGGGCTTCACCTGCATCATTGGCAGCATTTGGCCAGGAGCCCCTAGGGCCAGAGGTCCAGCATGGGGCAGCATGTCCTCAATGTAGTCTCCTTTCTGCAGGATCCAAAAAATTCAGAACACTACCAGAATATGGCATTTTATATATTTATGTGGAAGTTTTCCTTAGGGCTCTCTTTGTAGTCCTCAATATGTAGGCTGAAATCTATGCTTTTCCTTAATGCCTTCTCATACCCCTTCTGAACCTGTTCTTTATTTTTAAGACTAAGTCTATCATTTACCTCTTCTAATTTTTTCTTATACCATGTACTCCATCTAGCAGTATTCAGAGACGAATGATACTTCAGGGGCACCTTTACCTTTCTTTGAATAAACATTTAAGTTCAGTTTCACAATTCAGCATTTAGTTTCAGAGTTCACAGTCTGTAATAGAAGGAATTAGATATACTATCCAGTCCCAGATAAAACATGAGACTCCTTATGTGCATGTAAATGAGGACAGCATGAACATTTTCTTGTCCTAATGTAAGAGAGAAGTAACATGTTTTTTATTGTTTGATGTTAGATATGCTGTAATATCCAACATCCAACATTAAAACGTTGGTGGGACAATTAGGTATTAACCAAGTGTTTGCAAATTATATTGTGTGATTTTATCTCAAAAACAGTGTTTCATGTTTGTGCTTAAATATCTTGCCCCTATGAGATGATCATGATCATATATACATTGATTATGTGCAACTCCCTCTATTTTATATTAAGATACACAGTGAAATAATTCTCCATGTCAAAATAGAAACACCTTATCTACAAATCTGTTCAGTAATTTACTCCAGCACTGAGAAAGGTTTGCTGTAGAGACATCTCCTTAGACTCATGCTATTTCACATTTTGGAGCCTCTTAGGACTTTGACCACCATGTCTTCCCTCTCATTAACTAGCTTGTTTTCATATAACAAGCCACTGAGCGATTTTTGAAATTCTTCCCTGGTTCATTTTCTCACAATAAAACTTAGCTTTAATAATCTGATCCACACCTAATTTTTAATATTTACTTCTCTCTACATTAGTAGCTTCAATCTTCATCCTTTCTACTTTCCTCAACCCATGTATTCAAATGCTTTGAGAACTTTCTACATGGGCGCAGCCTTGAAACTTTAAATAAAGCATAACTAAATATAAATGCATTATCTTTCTTCGCATCCTTAAAGTTTAGAATTGTGTAGTATTATTTGCTTTCTTCTTCTTACCATCTATTTACAGTCACTTACCAAGGTCTCCTAACTCTGCCTTATAAATGTTTTTTCTGTCTGTTTTTCCTTTGTTCTTTTCATTGTTAATTGCTCATGCTCAGCCACTATCAAGTCAACTTCATCTCATCCCCAAATATCTTTTCTATAATTTCTTCCCTGACCAATGTCTCTTCATTCAATAAAGTAAAGAACAAACATAAATGACTAAATCTAATCCAAAACTATCTAAAAACACTCCTTTAACACTGTCCTCTTGGCTCTGGGGAAAGCTTTCCTGCCGTATTCCCATTCCCACATCTCACTGCTGAAACTCACACCTGGACTTGGCACCCACCTTCAGTTCTCAACACTGCTCATTACTTGCTTTTTGAATTCCTTTCCAGTCGCAGCAGTGCCTCCAAATTTTTAGGTTCATTTATTACTATCCATGTCAGCTTTGGGGTTTCATTTGATATAGCTAAATTTATTTCAAAAGTTTGTCTCATTTATGCCTGTTGGCTCTTTCAGCTTAAGACAGAAATATTTCTGGATCATCTGACAAGTCAATTTTTTAATATATTTTATTGATTATGCCATTACAGTTGTTCTATTCCCCCCATTCATTCCCCTCCATTCTGCATACCCCCTCTCCCACCATTCCCCCCTTTAGTTCATGTCCACATGTCTCCAGTTTTTTACATTCTATATTTCTCATACGATTCTTGCTCACCCCTATCTATTTTCTACCTACAGTCTATGCTACTTATTCTCTGTAACTTCTTCCCCACTTATCCCACTCCCACTCCCCTGTTTCTAACCCTCCATGTGGTCTCCATTTCTATGGTTCTGCTCATGATCTAGCTGTCCTCTTAGTTTGATTTTGTTTTAGGTGTGGTTGTTACTAACTGTGAGTTTGCTGTCCTTTCACTGTTCATATTTTTTATCTTCTTTTGCTTAGATAAGTCCCTTTAACATTTCATATAATAAGGGTTGGTGATGATGAACTCCTTGAACTTGATCTTATCTGAGAAGCACTTTATCTTCCCTTCCATTCTAAATGAAAGCTTTGCTGGATAGAGCAATCTTGGATGTAGGTCTTTGGATTTCATAACTTGGAATACTTCTTTCCAGCCCCTTCTTGACTGTAAGGTCTCTTGAGAAATCAGCTGACAGTCTTACGGGAACTCCTTTGTAAGTGACTGTCCACTTATCTCTTGCTGCTTCTAGAATTCTCTCCATTTTAATCTTGGCTAATGTAATTATGATGTGCCTTGGTGTGTTCCTCCTTGGGTCCAACTTCTTTGGGACTCTCTGAGCTTCCTGGACCTCCTGGAAGTGTATTTGCTTTGCCAGATTGGGGGAGTTCTTTATTATTTGTTCAAATAAGTTTTCCACTTGTCACTCTTCATCTTCCCCTTCTGGTGCCCCTATAATTCAGATGTTGGAACATTTAAAGATGTCCTGGAGGTTCCTAAGCCTCTCCTCATTTTTTGGAATTCTTTTTTCTTCATACTTTTTTGTTTGGTCATTTTTTTCTTTCTTCTGGTCCACTCCCTTGGTTTGAGTCCCAGTTTCCTTTCTGTCACTATTGGTTTCCTGTATATTTCCTTTCATTTCAATTAGTTTAGCCTTCATATGTTCCTCTAATCTGTGACTAAAATCAACCAGTTCTTTGATCACAAGTATTTTGAACTGTGCATCTGATAGGTTGGCTATTTCTTGGTTACTTAGAGTTATTGGTTCTGGAGCTTTGAGTTCTTCTTGAGCCATAGTGCTTTGATCTGTTCTCGCCTGTTATGTATGAGGGGCAGAGCCCTAGGTGTTCATCAGGGCGGGGCAACTCAGCCCCTGGATTGTGAAGTTGTGGGGGGGCGGGGTCAAAGAGGGGCAATGGTGGTCCCCTCTGCTGCATCCCAAAACTGGGGTCTGCGAGGTCTGTCTCACTGATTGCTCCTTCACATGGTTTATCTGTGCATGAATGTGTGACCTCTGTCAGCCAGCCACCTTGCGCCCTCACTGGGTCTGCCTGTTGCAACCCCACACCAGGGATCTTCCAATTGCCACTTCCACACCTGGGTCAGTCTGGCTGAATTCTCCTGCACTACCCTGCTCCACCAGCTGCTGGCTTCGCCCCTCTTACCAGTCTGGCTGAACAGTTCGTTGTTATCAGACTTCCTTTAGTTCAATTTTCTCTGTTTTGGTTGCGTTTTTGTTACTAAAACTTTATTGCCTTTAAACTTGGTTGTGGAAGGAGACAGAGTGTTTCCACCTATGCCTCCATCTTAGTCATTTTTTTCTTTATTCATATTTTTAAATTTTAGTGTAGTTTTAGTTTTACAGAAAACTTATAAAGCTATTAGAGTATTTTCCCACATATATCATAGTCAGCATTCCTTATCATTAAAATCTGCATTAATATAGCACAATATATGGATTACAGGAGTTCAAGAAGGAGTAGAAAGCTACTTCTGTTGGCTCAATTCCATTTTTACCTTGATCATTATATCATTGCAGAAGTTATGTACAGTCGTGACCTGTAAGCTAAAGAATTAAGTTTTACTTTTATTTATTGACATTTTGCTTCATCATTTTATTTTCTACTTATGAGTTCTCTAAAAATAAAATAAAATAATAAATAAATTGTTTATGTTAAACACAGATCTCATAAATAAAAGAAATGTATTACTGTAACATTAAAGGAAGATAGTCACACAATTGCCCCAGGAAAGGAAAATTCCAACTTTTAGTGAATGTAGCAGTACATCTTTATCTCACTCTACACTTGTATTTCCTTGCCATTGTTCACTATATTTTATAACTCATCATACATCCATTCAACAAAAGGAAATTAGACGCTAATATATTTAATTTGTTGGGAGGCATGTGGCATACAGATCTTTACTAACTACCTTCGTCCCTACATCATATTTGTTATCTAAAACATTTTTAAGTTTCTGTACTTCTTGAATGAAAGCAGCCACTCATGGATCAGTCATTCAAAAAAAAAAAACAACAAATACATAAAGGAGGAGGGAGGCTTTACAACATCTACTGGGTGAATAGAAATAGTGATCTGGCTGCCATATTTGATATAAACAAAGCAGCTGTATGAAGAACAACAACAAGGAAAGCCCAGAGCAAGTATAAGGAAGGAAATAACCAAGATCAGAGCAGAATTAAATGACATAGAGGCTAAAAGCACAATTCTAAGGATCAAGGAATCCAAGAGTTGGTTTTTTTAAAAGACAAACAAAATATACAAGCCTTTAAGGAGGCTCATTAAGAAAAGAAGAGAGAGGACACAAATAAATACAATCAGAAATGAAAGAGGAGACATTACAACTGATACCACAGAAACAGAAGTGATTGTAAGGAATTACTATGAAGAACTATATGCTGATAAATTTGAAAATCTAGGTGAAGTGGACAAATTTCTAGAACAATATATAGTTTCAAAACGCAAAGAAGAAGTAGAAACCATGAAGAGACCAATAGCAGCAAATGAAATTGAAGCAGTAATCAAAAAACTCCCATCACACAAAAGCCCTGGACCAGATGGTTTCACAGGAGAATTCTACAAAGCTTTTACGGAAGAGCTAACCCCTATTCTCCACAGACTATTCAAAAATATCCAAAATGATAGGAAACTCCCCAACTCTTTTTATGAAGCCAGCATCATCCTAATTCCAAAGCCAGACAGAGACACAACAAAGAAAGAAAACTTCAGGCCAATATCGCTAATGAACATAGATGCTAACATCCTCAATAAAATATTGGCAAATTGCATCCAAAAATACATCGAAAAGATCATACACCACGACCAAGTGGGATTCATCCCAGGGATGCAAGGATGATTCAATATTCACAAATCAATAAATGTAATACACCACATAAACAAAAGCAAAGACAAAAACCACATGGTCATATCAATAGATACGGAAGAAAGCTTTTGATAAGGTACAGCACCCCTTTATGATAAAGGTACTCAGCAAAGTGGGAATAGAGGGAGCATTCCTCAATATAACAAAGACCATATATGAGAGACCTACAGCCAACATCATACTCAATGGGCAAAAACTAAAAGCTTTTCCACTAAGATCAGGAACAAGACAAGGTTGTCCACTTTCACCACTTCTATTTAATATACTATTGGAAGTTTTAGCCTCAGTGATCAGGCAAGAAAAGGAAATAAAAGGCATTCGAATAGGAAAGGAGGAAACAAAACTGTCATTGTTTGCAGATGACATGATAGTGTTCATAGAAAATCTTATAGACTCTACCAAAAACTACTTGAACTAATAAATGAATCTGGCAAAACAGCAGGTTACAATGTCAATATCCAGAATCAAAGGCATTTTTGTATACTAACAATGAAACAGAAGAAGCAGAAATCAAGAAAAAAATCCCATTTGATATAGTAAAAAGAAAAATAAAATATCTAGGAATAAACCTAACCAAGGAGGTAAAAGACCTGTATGTAGAAAACTACACAACACTGAAGAAAGAAATCAAGGAAGACACAAACAAATGGAAACATATACCGTGTTCATGGATTGGAAGAATTAACATCATCAAAATGTCCATACTACCCAAAGCAATTTACAGATTCAATGCAATATCTATTGCATAAGTCCCAATGGCATATTTCACAGACATAGAACAAACACTTCAAAAATTTATATGTAGCTATAAATGACCCTGAATAGCAGCTGCAATGTTGAGAAAGAAGAACAAAGTAGGAGGGATCACAATACCTGATATCAAACTGTATTACAAGGCCACTGTAATCAAAACAGCCTGGTACTGGCATGAAAACAGGCACATAGACCAATGGAACAGAACAGAGAACCCAGAATTAAACCCAACTTTCTATAGTCAATTAATATTCAACAAAGGGGGCAGTAACATAATATGGGGTAAGATAGCCTGTTCAGCAAATGGTGTTGGGAGAACTGGACAGTTACATGCAAAAAAATGAAACGCAAGCACCACCTTACACCACACACCAAAATAAATTCAAGGTAGATAAAAGACTTAAATATAAGCCATGACACCATTAAAGTCCTAGAGGAGAACATTGGCAGGAAAATATCAGATAGTTCATGCAGGAATCTTTTTGCTGATACATCCCCTAGAGCAAGGGACATAAAGGAAAGAATAAACCAATGGGATATCATTGAAATTAAAAGTTTCTGCATGGATAAAGTAAACGGCATTAAAATAAAAAGACAAGCAACTGTATGGGAAAACATATTTGCCAATGATACCTCAGACAAAAGTTTAATCTCCAAAATATACAAAGAATTCACATGACTTCACTCTAAGAAGACAACTAATGCAATTAAAAAAATGGGGAAAGGGCTTGAACAGACACTTCTGCAAGGAGGACATACAGGGGATCCAGAGACACATGAAGAGATGCTCAATATCGCTTGCTATCAGAGAGATGCAAATTAAAACCACAATGAGATACCACTTTACAGCAGTGAGAATGGCTATCATAAACAAAGCAATAAACAACAAAAGTTGGAGAGGGTGTGGGAAAAAGGGGACTCTGCTCCACTGCTGGTGGGATTGCAGACTGGTACAACCATTATGGAAAACAGTATGGAATTTTCTCAGAAAACTATAATTGGACTTGCCTTTTGACCCAGCAATTCCACTCCTAGGATTGTATCCTCAGAACCCTAGAACACCAATCCCAAAGAACATATGCACCCCAATGTTCATAGCAGTACAATTTACAATAGCCAAGAGTTGGAAGCAACCTAGGTGCCAGTCAGTAAATGAATGGATCAAAAAACTATGGTACATGTACACAATGGAATTGTGTGGTGTAGAAAGAAAGAAGGAACTCCTACTTTTTGCAACAGCATGGATGGAACTGGAAAGCATTATGCTGAGTGAAATAAGCCAGGTGTTGAAGGACAAATACCATATTATCTCACCTTTAACAGGAAGCTAAACAACAAAACAAACAAGCAAGCAAAATATAACCAAGGACACTGAAATAGAGAACATGTTGACAGTGACCAGAGGGAAGAGGGGACGGAATTTCAGGAGAAATAGGGGAGGGATTTAGAGGAACCTATATAAAGGATACATGGACAACAACTGAGAAGGGTGGAAATGGGAGGGAGGGGGGAACACAGGAGGTGGGACGGAATGGGAGTAATAGACAGAAAATTGTACTTGAAAAATAATTAAATAAATAAAGAAAGAAAGGAGCTCTAGGTAGATAACAAAATTTAGAAAATAGTAAAAATTTAGTGCTGTTCTCATAATAAAATATAATGTTGATTTCTGAATAAATATGTAGATGAAGCAATGTTCCCATGTCTATTTTGTATTGTAGAATTAAAGTTTTGTTTTGCTTTTTACAAAGTAATTATAGTCTAATAGTTTTATTGTTCTATAAAGTTATTCATGAGCTACAAAAGCCACATTATTCATTTCGTCTTGACTAATAAACAATATGCGCTATATGTTGGTAAAAATCATTGAAATTTGAATTTATTATTTAGTTTACTTAAATGTATATTTTTCTTATTATTATTTGTGTTTACCAAAATGATTATGTGCTATAAAAGTGCTTAATGAAAATGTAATATACTGTTACAAATATTAATTTAAAACTACTACTCACTATAAAGTAAAAAAGTAACTGGTGAACTAACTCCTGTCAAAATGAGGAATGTGAATCTGAATATGGTGGGATATGTTTAGTAGTTGTGATGATTCTATGGAAACAACTGGAAAATCAAAGAATGGATAAAAAAACATGGTGATACATACACTAAATGGAATGGTATTGGTTCACTGATCCCCAACACAATGTCTCTATGAAGCTGGATTAAATAAGAACAAAAAGTCAATGAAACATTAATTTTCATAAAAAAATTAACAAATAAATTAAATTTTCCAAGAAAAGTTAGAAACTTATGTTTCTCATACAAAATATATTTTATAGTTTAAGGTGAAGAAGACAAGAAAGCACCAAGGTAAAACTGATAATCACACTCCTAATAGTTAAAACAGGCACAATTTACAATATTTCTGAGAAGTTGATGATAAATATATTCCATTTGAAATCAGAAAAAATGGCTCTTAGTAAAACTCCTTAATCAAATTATACCATTAGACATAGCAAAATTAATTATACACAGATGAAAAATAAAATACTATGGTTCTTTATGTTATCATATTTTTTATTTTAAAGTGAAATAAAATAATTTAAATTAAAGTATTGATCAAGTTCTGATATGCAGAGATCATTTTATGAAGGAAGTGCATAACAACTTTGGCAGTAAAATGTCATTGCATTAAACCTTGTTTTTGTTTTATTTTCATTCTTAATGGGATTTATGATTTAGCCAACTGACTGACACCACTGATAAAGATGATATTTATAAATGATAAAATCTTTGACATTGATATGACATCTATATATTCTTTAACCCAAAATATACCTTATATTTTATTATTTTTGATTATGTACTGCAATATTGATACCAAATATGTAGGATTCCCTGAAGAAAAATTGATGTTCAAATTTTAAGAAATACTGATAATTTTTTTAACTTTTTAAACTTTTTTTTATCTTTTCTAACTTTTACTAATGAGTTTTCTTCACATCTGTTTGTCTTAAAATCAGATATACTTTTCTGTTTACAAAGAAAAGGATGACAGATGTCACCAAGGCACTGAAAATGTAAATGTCAAGGATTTATGCCTCTTTATGATTTGTTTGCTAGGAGTTGATGAAGACCTTGCAAACCGCTACATAATTGAAACTGGTCTTAATTGTTAATCTTATCATATCAAAATCCTTGTCATAAAAAATCATATTTTCCCATATACTAATTAATTAACTTGAACTCATTCTGATATTTATAATAAAGTCCTGAAGGCTCTGCCTCAGACCTTCTTTTAAGGATTTTCTGTCATCAATTTCTGTGAATGTAGATTCTAATCTACATTTGATTTTATTTTTAAGAACATATCTGTCGTATTTGTTTTTTTCAGTCATTTACACCATTTTCTCTAACTAGAATTTCTTCTCTCTTCCTAATTGGCATTTTTATACTCAGAGCTTAAGATATACATTCAATATTTTTTAATAACCAAACTATGGCATTTTCTTTGACTCTGAAGCCTGGTAACATTTATTAGTCTTGCCTTTGCATTGTTTGTGATCCTATGCTAGATATTTACTAAGTATGTATTTTCCTAAAAGAATTGGGAACATGTTATATTTATTTTTCTATTCCTCTTCTGTCTTATGGAATCTTGATTATGGTAAGAGCTTCTTATATACGTAAGAAAAATACTGAATAAACACTTTTGTATAAATGTAGAAAATATTTTTAACTTTTATAAGTCTGCTAAGAGAATTCTTTCTTGTGGGAAATTGAAATGGCAATTTCAAAAGTTATACAAAATACAAGATACTTTTTTATTTTCAAAGAAAATACATAAATTAATTTAAAGTGGTTAAAAATGTGGAACAATTGGAAAATAGAAAAATTGCCTGCCATGGACAGGTGACTCAGTTGGTTGGAGTGTTGTTCTGCATACCAAAGGTTGCAAGTTCGATTCCACACAGGGCATTTACCTAGATTGCAAATTCAATCTGTGTTGGGGTGTGTACAGAAGGAAACCAATTGATCTCTTTCTCTCTCTCCAGCACACACCTCTTTCTCTAAAATCAATAAATGTATCCTCAGGTGAGGATTGAAAAGTATTTAAAGAATAAAGATTTCCTTATATTATACATAACAATAATTCCAAATAGAAGATTAAATAATTAAATAAATGATAAATGCATTAGGAAATATAAAAAGTTATAACATGCTTTATATTTTCACCAATATAAAAATAAAAAGTACTTTTCATCAAAAGTGTCATAAATGGTGGTAAAAAGTAAAAATAAAATAAAGATAAATATATAAAATAAAAGTAACAGTTATATCTAATATTAAAAATTATGTAAAGAAAGTTAAAAATGGATTTATAGTCAATATGAAAATGGGCAAAGAACATAAATATTATATCAAAGAAAATAAAATTAATGTCATATAAAATATATTTAACCTTTTAAATGATTAAATAACTAAGAAACACAGATGTAATTTTAAAAATTAAAAATTTAATGCAGACAACTGTACTTGAACAGTAAAATAATTTTAAAAATAAAACAGAAAAATTAAGAATTTATTTGCTTCTCAAGTCAGTAAATATTTAAATCTCCTAGAGAATGACATCTTAGTAGTTATTTGAAGAAACGAGTCTGAAAACTTCCAAAGTTGAAAAACAAGAAACTATGCACACTGTTCAAAAGGATACCAACTTGTCAAAAATTGGAGAGCATTTTTGTTGAATGAATCAAAATATAATTGAGTAAATCAATCACCAACCAACTTCTACTTCCAGGAATTTATCCCATTTTGATAATGACACAAGTATAAAATATGCATTACAAAGAATGTTCCCTATAATCCTGTTGAAAATATTGGGAAATTATAAACATCTTGAATATCCATTGACACAGGAGTAGTTAGAGAATAGTACACACAAACAGCAACTGTTAAAAATAATTGTATGCCCTGGCTGGTGTAGCTCAGTGGATTGAGCGCGGGCCTGTGAACCAGAGGATCGCGGTTCGATTCCCAGTCAGGGCACATGCCTGGGTTGCAGGCCGGTTCCTTGCAGGCTAACTACCAGCAGGGGATGCACAAAAGGCAACCATACATTGATGTTTCTCTCCCTCTTTCCTTCCCCTCTAAATACAAATAAATAAATAAAATATTTTAAAAAATAATTGTAGACTGTCAAAGATGAAAGAAGTTTTATGAAAAAAATATGGTGAAACTGAGTAGAACTCAAAATGGGACACTAAAATATTAAGATTGCACATATGTGTGAGATTGGGAGGAAATTACAAAAGATCAAACTATTACTGAACATTTACTAAGTGCCAGAAGCTTTATTCTAACACTTATTTGATCTTTATTGTTGATTTAATGGAGTAGATTGTCATACCTACTCCTACTTCTAGGAGATAACACCTACTCCTACTTTAATGGAGTAGGTATCATTATACCTACCATGCAACGGGGCCAGGTTTTAAAGTGAGTTTCTTAAAGTGATTCCAAAGGCTGTGCTCTCAGTGTTACACCATGGGGTGTGGTTTTGTCTTGTGAGATTGCTCTTTTTCTCTCTATGATCTATGCATTTTATAGGGGAAGCTGATGATGCTATGAGATTATACTAATCTCTATAAAATAATTTGCTTTAAATATTCTTTTTTTTCTTTGGATTTGGAGTTCAAGCATAAGTAATATAAAAATATCTACTAAAGTAGAACTAATATCAGTATAGTATAGGGAATGAAGTCAATAATATTATAATAACTATATACATTATCATATGGTTACTAGATTTATAAGGGTGATCAATTTATGTTATATAAATGCCTAATCAATATGTTGTACCCCTGAAAATAATATTATATGTCAACTGTCATTGGAAAAATATTTTAAATTTAAAAGGAGAACCCTGACCAGTGTGGCTCAGTCAGTTGGGTGTTGTTTCATAAAGCAAAATGTTGCCAGTTCAATTCTCAGTCAGGGCACAGGCCTAAGTTGTGCGTTCAGTCCCCAAATGAGATGTGCATGAGAAGTAACTGATCAATATTTCTCTCTCACATCTATGTTTCTCTCTCTTTTTTTCTCCCTATCTCCTTTATCTTTCCCTAAAAGTAAATAAACTATTTAAAAATAAATACAACTAAAATCAGATGGATCAGTACATTATTATATGAAAAAACACACTATATACCATGAAATATAAATTCAGACCACAGCTATTGTAAATTTATATAGATATGATGTAGGAATATATATATTAATATAATATATAAAAATATATTTATATACATTTCTGCATCACATATATAAATTACATAAACATAATAAACAAATATGTAAACATATATAGTATTCAAATAATTTTCCATGTTTTCATATCAGTTACTACTTTTATGAAAATAGACACTTAATATTGGTCTGAAGTATCTTTTATTCCATTTCAGTACTTTGGTTTGAGTTTTGTCACTTTCCAGAAGCAATTTTCTATGATATACTATTCATTCTCAAAGTGCTTTCTCTCTTTGGGACACAATGCATTGATAACTTCAACTTATAGAGGCCTAAAAAGAATGAGTTAATTCCAGAATTAAAATATGTCAGTGAACCAATTTTTCCAGTGACATTCTTCATGTGCATGCATTATAAAAATGCACATATTCACAGGCACAGCATCCATTTACAATTCCTCACCTTTCAAGTAAAAAGATAAAAAAGAAACACACACACAATTCTTACTGGCTTCTGAGTATTGAAAAACATCAGAGTAGCTTTCATATAAAACCTATCAAAATAAGGTAGTAAAAAGCACATATAAAATTTATTAGCTCAGGGTAATTAAAATGCTTGGCAAAGGATCCAAACTTATGGCATCCTGTATGGAAATTTTTTTGTTTTTTAGCTTACTGTCTGTAAATATATTTATGACGCTTTGTTCTATTTATGTCTAACCATGCCTAAGTATAGTTAACACCAAAAATAAAACACAGGTCATGAACTTTAGAATATAATGGGTCATTATTTCCATACCAAATATAAGGGAAAAATAAGACACTGCCAAAATCCAAGAAGACTCCACCTTTGTACAACAAAGAAGACAGGAGAATAAAATGTGGAAAGGGGGAACCCAACTGCACTCAGAAGTTATTTACTAGATAAACAGTTTTCACACCCTTATTTTCCACCTTTTGCCAGTCATTGTATTACGCTCAAGGAAAGTGAAAAAAACAAAGAGGAGGGAGAAGTGAGAGGGCGGAATTTCAGGAACAGAAGAAGGGAAAAGAGGAGGAGGAAGAAGAGGGGAAGAAGTAAGTGGAGGAGGCTTGATAAGTTTCAGTAAGTGTTAAATAGCTTTTCATGTCTTGTTTTATTAGATTTTCACAACTCTTTGAAATAGGTAGTATAGTTATCCCAGGGACATATTTTTTAGTAACTTTGGGTTTTTAGAAAATCTGGAAAACTGTGATGTTTGGGTCAGAGTCTGTAAATTATTTTACAAAGGTAACAACTACATCAACTTAACTGTCTGAATGGAGAAGTTCTAGAGGAGAAGTTGTTTTTTTCAGTCTCACCATTAGCACTCATAGAGCAAAAATTTACTATCATTCCCTGTCCTTCCACATACCATCTTATATAAACGGTTTAAAAAGCAGAAGTAGAAAATAGAAGGAATCTCAAAATATATAGCCCTTCTGTATACATTTTCTTATTGTTGCACAGCTGTGATTCTCCAAGTGCAGTCTGAGACTCCTGAAGGAGGGGTTTCTTTTTTTTTATTTTTTAAAATATATTTTATTGATTATACCATTACAGTTGTTCTATTCCCCCCTTCATTCTCCTCCACCCGCACACTCCCTCCCCCACCATTCTCCCCCCCTTAGTTTATAACCACGTGTCTCAAGTTCTTTAGATTCTATATTTCCCCCACTATTCTTGCCCTCTCCCCTACCTATTTTCTACCTACCCTCTATGCTATTTTCTGTGCCTTCTCCCCGCTTCTCCTCCTCCCACACCCCTGTTGCTAACCCTCCATGTGTTCTTCATTTCTATGGTTCCACTCCTGATCTAGCTGTCCTCTTGGTTTGCTTTGGTTTTAGGTGTGGTTGTTAATAACTGTGTGTTTGCTGTCCTTTCACTGTTCACATTTTTCATCTTCTTTTTCTTATATAAGTCCCTTTAGCATTTCATATAATAAGGGCTTGGTGATGATGAACTCCTTGAACTTGACCTTATCTGAGAAGCACTTTATCTGTCCTTCCATTCTAAATGAAAACATTGCTGGATAAAGCAATCTTGGTTGTAGGTCTTTGGATTTCATGACTTGGAATACTTCTTTCCAGCCCCTTCTTGCCTATAAGGTCTCTTTTGAAAAATCCGCTGACAGTCTGATGGGTACTCCTTTATAGGTGACTGTCCCCTTATCTCTTGCTGCTTCTAGGATTATCTTAAAGGAGGGGTCTCAAAAGGGGTTTTGAAAAGGTGTTTCAAAAGGGGTTCATAAATTAAAACTATTTTCATAATAAAGCTGAGATACTGGTTTTTGTTTTGTTTTGTTTTTTTACTCTATAAGCATGTTCAGCAATGGCACCTTAACAGGAGTCGGGAAAATGGTGCCTAACTATACTAAAACACATTACCTGTCACCCCTTGTACTCCTCCCCCAAAATAGATTGCCATTTTCACATGAGAATGTCCAGATGAAGTAGTACTAGTTCTTAATAAAATTAATCTTGAGCCTTGTGTACATATCTTACAGAAAGTGTCTGAAAACATGTCAGCTGCATATATGCATTGAAGTTTTTCTTGGGGCAAAAAACACATATGATTGCTGGAATTGTGAGCTTAATCACCTGTTTTCTTTTTATGGAAAACCATTCTTACTTAAAAGAACAGATGACAGAAAAACTAAGGTTATTCACCTTTAGGTATTTGGCAGGCTTTCTAAAAAATGAATGAAGTCACTTACTCCAAGAAAACAACTGATAGCAAGTATTGCCAATGACAAAATCCAAGTTTTCAAGGAATAAGCAGAATTCTGGAAATCTCCTGTGAACCAAAATAAACTTTTCAACATCCCAGTACTTAAAAGGCTTTTCTGATAAGAAATTGAGTATGGATATGTGTTGTATTAAATAGTAAATTGTATTGATGTTTGGAAATTCTGTGCAAGCCAGTGAAGCATCATTTTTCACCTGAGAAATGCATGATACAAAATCACAGTTGGGTAAATAAAAACTTATTCAAAATGAAGGATAGGCCAAAGTTTTCTTTTGTAAAGAAATTTTAAAAATTGTTAATATTTTTCAGGTTACATATAGCAATGGACATTTTTTAAAATTCCATGATAAGCTTTGGTGTGGTATCAAAAAAAGATTATCAACAAATAATTTGAAAAGTATCCAGCTACCTTTCTATGGGAGAACAGATTTTTTGTTCATATTCTTTAAGACAGTAATTTGTTTTGTATGGAATGCAGAAGCTGAAAGATACACAGTTTTCTTTCATTAAGTCAGTCACTAAAATATTTATAAAAATGTAAAGCAATGACATTTTACTTATTCAGTTTTTTTAAAATAATATTTTAAATGATATATTATATAATGCATTTTGCTATAATTTCAATGAAGTAAGGATATCTTTAAAATTTCACTGATTTTTTTAAATATAATTTTTATTTAATTCTTATTCAAGTACAGGTTTCTGTCTTATATCCCCAGCCTTGCCCACCCCCCGTCCGGTGCTCCCCACCTCCCTCCCATTTCCGCCACCCACCCTTAGTTATTGTCCATGTGTCCTTTATACTTGTTCATGTGAGTCCATCCCCTTTTCCCCTATGATTCTCTCCCTTCTCCCCTCTGGACCCTGTCAGCCTGTTCCGTATTTGAGTGTCATTGGTCATATTTTGCTTGCTTGTTTGGTTTGTTTAGATTCCTGTTAACGGTGAGATCATATGATATTTGTCTTTCACCGCCTGGATTATTTCGCTCAGCATAATGCTTTCCAGTTCCATCGATGACGTTGCAAAGGGTAGTAGTTCCTTCTTCCTTTCTGCAGCATAGAATTCCATTGTGTAAATGTACCATAGTTTTTTGATCCAGTCATTTACCGATGGGCATCTAGGCTGCTTCCAACTCTTGGCTATCGTAAATTGTGCTGCTATGAACATCGGGGTGCATAGGTTCTTTTGGATTGGTGTTTCAGGGTTCTTAGGATATACTCCCAAGAGTGGAATTGCTGGGTCAAAAGGTACGTTCATTTTTAGTTTTCTTAGAAAATTCCATACTGTTTTCCATAGTGGTTGTACCAGTCTGCAATCCCACCAACAGTGAACTAGAGTCCCCTTTTCCCCACAACCTCTCCAGCACTTGTTGTTTGTTTCTTTGTTTATGATAGCCAATCTGACTGGTGTTAAGTGGTATCTCATTGCGGTTTTAATTTGCATCTCTCTGATAGCTAGTGATATCGAGCATCTTTTCATGTGTCTCTGGATTCTCTGTATGTCCTCCTTGGAGAAATGTCTGTTCAAGTCCTCTGCCCATTTTTTGATTGGGTTGCTTGTCTTCTTTGAGTGGAGCCGAATGAGTTCTTTGTATATTTTGGAGATTAAACCCTTATCTGAGGTATCATTGGCAAATATGTTTTCCCAAGCTGTTGCTTCTCTTTGTATCTTGATACTGTTTTCCTTAGCCATGCAGAAGCTTTTAATTTTGATGAGATCCCATTTGTTTATTCTTTCCTTTATGTTCCTTGCTCTAGGGGACGTATCAGTAAAAATATTGCTGCGTGGAATATCTGAGATTTTCTTGCCAAGGCTCTCCTCTAGGGTTTTAATGGTTTCACGGCTTATATTTAAGTCTTTTATCCACCTTGAATTTATTTTGGTGTATGGTGTAAGTTGGTGCTCAAGTTTCATTTTTTTGCATGTAGCTGTCCAGTTCTCCCAACACCATTTGTTGAAAAGGCTGTCTTTACTCCATTTTATGTTATTGCCCCCTTTGTCGAATATTAATTGACTGTAGAGAGTTGGGTTTATTTCTGGGCTCTCTGTTCTATTCCATTGGTCTATGTGCCTGTTTTTGTGCCAGTACCAGGCTGTTTTGATTACAGTGGCCTTGTAATACAGTTTGATATCAGGTATTGTGATCCCTCCTACTTTGTTCTTCTTTCTCAAAATTGCAGCAGCTATTCGGGGTCTTTTCTGGTTCCATATAAATTTTTGAAGTGTTTGTTCTATGTCTGTGAAATACGCCATTGGTACTTTAATAGGTATTGCATTGAATCTGTAAATTGCTTTGGGTAGTATGGACATTTTGATGATGTTAATTCTTCCAATCCATGAACACGGTATATGTTTCCATTTATTTGTGTCTTCCTTGATTTCTTTCTTCAGTGTTGTGTAGTTTTCTGCATACAGGTCTTTTACCTCCTTGGTTAGGTTTATTCCCAGATATTTTATTTTTCTTTTTGCTATATCGAATGGGATTTTTTTCCTGATTTCTGCTTCTGCTGCTTCATTGTTGGTATACAAAAATGCCTTTGATTTCTGGATATTAACTTTGTATCCCGCTGTTATGCCAAATTCATTTATTAGTTCCAGCAGTTTTTTGGTAGAGGCTATAGGGTTTTCCATGTACACTATCATGTCATCTGCAAACAATGCCAGTTTTGTTTCCTCCTTTCCGATTTGGATGCCTTTTATTTCCTTTTCTTGTCTGATCGCTGCAGCTAGAACTTCTAATACTATATTGAATAGAAGTGGTGAAAGTGGGCAACCTTGTCTTGTACCTGATCTTAGTGGAAAAGCTTTTAGTTTTTGCCCATTGAGTATGATGTTGGCTGTAGGTCTTTCATATATGGCCTTTATTATATTGAGGAATGTTCCCTCTATTCCCACCTTGCTGAGTACCTTTATCATAAATGGGTGTTGTACCTTATCAAAAGCTTTTTCCGCATCTATTGATATGACCATGTGGTTTTTGTCTTTGCTTTTGTTTATTTCGTGTATTACATTTATTGATTTGCGTATATTGAACCATCCTTGCATCCCCGGGATGAATCCCACTTGGTCATGGTGTATGATCTTTTTGATGTATTGTTGGATGCGATTTGCCAATATTTTGTTGAGGATTTTAGCATCTATGTTCATCAGTGATATTGGTCTGTAATTTTCTTTCTTTGTTGTGTCTCTATCTGGCTTTGGGATTAGGGTGATGCTGGCTTCATAGAAAGAGTTGGGGAGTTTTCCCTCCTTTTGGATTTTTTGGAATAGTCTGTGAAGAATAGGGGTTAGCTCTTCCTTAAAAGCTTTGTAGAATTCTCCTGTGAAACCATCTGGCCCAGGGCTTTTGTGTGATGGGAGTTTTTTGATTACTTCTTCAATTTCATTTGCTGTTATTGGCCTGTTCAGGTTTTCTGCTTCTTTTTCATTGAGTTTTGGAAGATTATATTTTTCTAGAAATTTGTCCATTTCACCCAGGTTTTCAAATTTCTTGGCATACAGTTCCGCATAGTAATTTCTTACAATCCTTTCTATTTCTGTGGTATCAGTTGTAATCTCTCCTCTTTCATTTCTGATTGTGTTTATTTGTGTCCTCTCTCTTCTTTTCTTAATGAGCCTACTTAAAGGTTTGTCTATTTTGTTTATCTTTTCAAAAAACCAACTCCTGGATTCATTGATCTTTAGAATTGTGCTTTTAGTCTCTATGTCATTTAATTCTGCTTTGATCTTGGTTATTTCCTTCCTTCTACTTGCTCTGGGCTGTCTTTGTTGTTGTTCCTCGAGTTCTTGCAGGCGTTGGGTTAGGTTGTTTGTTTGAAATGTTTCTATCCTCTTTAGGTGAGCCTGTATCGCTATGAACTTCCCTCTCAGGACTGCCTTCACTGTGTCCCATAAATTTTGGGTTGTGGTGAGTTCATTTTCATTTGTTTCAAGGAGTTTTTTGATTTCCTCCCTAATTTCAATCTTGACCCATTCATTGTTCAATAGCCTACCATTCAGTCTCCATGATTTTGGGTGTTTTGGGTTTTTTCCTGTGGGGTTGGTTTCCAATTTCAGTCCCTTGTGATCAGAGAAGATGCTTGGTATGATTTCTATTTTCCTGAAGTTGTTGAGACTGGTTTTGTGTCCTATCATGTGATCTATCTTTGAAAATGTTCCATGTGCGTTTGAAAAGAAAGTGTATTTAGTTTCTTTGGGATGGATGGCTCTATATATATCAATTAGGTCCATTTCTTCTAGAGTGTCGTTTAATGCTGCTATATCTTTGTTGATATTTTGTTTGGAAGATCTGTCCATTTTTGACAGTGGGGTGTTAAAATCCCCTACTATAATTGTGTTGCTGTCAATATCTTTCTTGAGGTCCTCTAGGATTTTCTTTATATATTTGGGTGCTCCTGTGTTGGGTGCATATATATTTATGATGTTAATGTCTTCTTGGTGGATTCTTCCCTTGAGTATTATGAAGTGACCTTCTGGGTCTCTCTTTATAGCCTTTTTTTTGAAGTCTATTTTGTCTGATATGAGGATTGCTACCCCGGCTTTTTTTTCATGTCCATTTGCTTGGAAAATTTGTTTCCATCCTTTCACTTTCAGTCTGTGGTGGTCTTTTGTCCTCAGGTGAGTCTCTTGTAGGCAGCATATGTGTGGGTCATGCTTTCTTATCCATTCAGCTATTCTATGTCTCTTAATTGGTGCATTTAATCCATTTACGTTTAAAGTTATTATCGAAAGGTACTTATTCATTGCCATTTATGTACCTGTGTTCCTCTCTGTCTCTCTCTTTTCCTTCCTTTCCTTAAAGCAGCCCTTTTAGTAATTCTTGTAGAGCAGGTTTTGTGGAGGCGTATTCTTTTAGACTTCTTTTGTCTTGGAAGCTCTTTATTTGGCCTTCTATCTTGATTGAGAGCCTTGCTGGATAAAGCAGTCTCGGTTGTAGGCCTCTGTTTCTCATTACTTGGAATATTTCCTGCCATTCTTTTCTTGCTTGGAATGTTTCCGTTGAGAAGTCATTAGCCAACCTTATTGGGACCCCCTTGTATGTTACTTCCTTTTTCTCCCTTGCTGCCTTTAGGATTCTCTCTTTGTCCTGGAGTTTTGCCATTTTAATGATGATGTGTCTTGCAGTAGGCCTCTTTGGGTTCCACCTGCCTGGGACTCTCTGCGATTCCTGGATTCGTGTGACTTTCTCTCCCCTCATCTTAGGAAAATTTTCTGTTATTACTCTTTCAAGTAGGTTTTCTATCCCTTGTTCTTCTTCTTCCCCTTCTGGTATTCCTATTATTCGGATATTATTACGTTTCATATTGTCTTGTATTTCTCTTAGACTCTCCTCATTTTTTCTGATTCTCTTTTCCATTACCTCGTCTGTCTGGGAGATTCTTTCCACCTTGTCTTCGAGCTCGCTTATGCGGTCCTCCGCCTCATCAATCCTACTCTTCATACCTTCTACTGTGTTCTTCAATTCAGAAATTGTATTTTTCATTTCCTCTTGGCCTTTGCTGATGGCTTCTATTTCCTTTTTCATGCTGGTATAGTTTGTGGAGAGTTCATTGTAGCTCCCCTGTAGTTTCTGGTAGTTCGTTGTAAGCTCTTTGAATTTCCTGATAACCAGTGCTTTGAATTCCACATCTGATAGTTGACTGGCCTCTATTTCATCTAACATTCTTTCTGTGGCTTCCTCCTTTTCTTTCATTTGGGGATTGTTTCTTTGTCTCCCCATTGTTTGTGCTGCTCTTCTCGTTGGCCTCAGCTTCTTAGATTGATCTGTTCTGGTACCCTGAGTTTATGGCGTGAACTCCTGTGGTAGGATACCTGTGGAATTCAGTGGTGCAGTCTCCTGTAGGTATCTTGGTCTTCTCTGCTCCCACTACTCCTCCGGTTGGTGTCCAGCGAGTCAACCCGTTTGGTCTCACTAACTGCAGCAGCCTGAGGGGCTGTTATTGTGGCTCTTCTTGCACCTTGGTACACTCAACTGGTCTTGCCAGTATCCCCCAAGATCCAGACTGGCGCCTCTCACCCGCACCCTACCGAGAGCGGATTTTCTCCCAGGCTTCCCAGCCCTGGTCTGACATGAGGGTGCACGCTCCCAGCCTGGCTTTCTTGTTCTCGTAGGCTTGGGTGTGGACCTTTCTGTGTGTTGTGGCTGAATACACAGGGCAACTCAAAATTCTCCCAAACCAACAGCAACAGCCTGACTCCCTGTGTTTCCCTCTCTGCGCCGACTCAGTAGGGGTGAAGCTGGTGACTGGCTCTCTTCCAGGGGCCCAGCCAGCAGCCAGAGACTCCCGGAATTTATTCGCCAGCCAGTGCAGGTCCTGTGCCACAGGGATCACCTGGGCAACTCTCAATTCCCCAAGCCCAGGGTCGGCGCAGACCCCGCCCCACTGGAAAAGCAAGCGTGACTGGCAGTTCCCTGAGTAGACGGCCTGCTCGGGGCCCCTAGGGGGCCGGGAAGGCACTCGAGACCCGAGGCCGATGAAGCCAGGGGGCCGTGAAGGCGTTAGCGGCTGAAGGAGCCGGCGCCAGCGATGGCTCGGGTCCCCCGGGGGCCGGGAAGGTGCAAGCTACCCGCAGTCGAGGAAACCGGGGCCCGGAAGGCTGGCGTGGCTGAAGGGGCAGGCGAGGGCCACTTGGGGACCAGGGAGGCGCGAGCGACTTGCAGCCTGTCAAGCCGAAGATCATTGCTTGACTCACAGTGTCTCCTAGTCTTCGCCAGCTGAGCATGGATGCAGCTGGTATGCGCTGCCTCAGGGATGAGCTGGTCGTTGCCGCTGAGTAGGGATGGAGCTTGCAACTGACCCACTTCTGGAGGCCCTGACAGCAGCCCGAGATTCCCCGGGACTGCTCGCAGGCAGGCACGGGCCCCTGGAAGCAGGGAGTGCTCTGGCCACTCTCAGTTCTCCCAAGCCAGCGACCTGACTCCACAGGTTATCGGGTTATCGGAGCTTGCTTCCGAATGCTCACTCCTCTCTCTGCCACTACTGGAAGACCGATCTCTTATGGTGTTTTCCAATCTGTGCCCTGCCAGACAGGGGTGGTGCCGGTGACCAGTTCTCTCCCAGAGATGGTGTTGCCCACCCTCGGCTCTCAGAGACCTGGGCTGCTGNCGAGGGTCCCCCGCCACCGACTCTGTGCTGCTCCCTCATACCTTGTTGATCTGCGGTTGTCTCCTCTCCTCAACCTCTGGTCATTCAGTGTCCGCTACAGTCTCTGGAGTCCTGCCTTCTTATATGCTGGGTCCCAGTTTGGCATCTGCTGTGCTCTTCTGCAGATCAGCCAGGTCCTTCTCCGGCGCGTGGGGAGAAGCGAAATCCTTTGTCCTACTCCGCCGCCATCTTCTTCTCCCTCAAATTTCACTGATTTAATTTCAATGTGGCACATATTGGTAGGTAATTCAGAAAAACAAAAGCTCTTGGGATTCCTCAATTTTTTTTTAAAGATTTTATTTATTTATCTGTAGAGGGGAAGGGAAGGAGAGAAGGAGATAAATATCAATGTATTGTTGCCTCTCGTGAGACCCCTGCTGGGAACTGGCCTGCAACCCAGGCATGTGCCCTGACTGGGAATAGAACCTCGATCATGTGGTTCATAGGCCTGTGCTCAATCCACTGAGCTACACCAGCCAGAGCCCTCCATTTTTTTTTCAAAATGGAAAAACAAAGTTGTTTGAAAACTTAGGTATGTGCAGAGAAACCTTAGAAAACTAGAGACAGTAATATATTGTTTTATTTATATAAAACATTTATGTTTATATAAATAAAATATTTATATTTGGGTATACATATATGTATATATAGATGTATATATGTGTGTACATGTGTTTACATGTATATATTATTTCTAAATGTCATTTAAAAGACATTAGGAGAAGATGTGCACATTAAGATAAATTTACTCCCTCCCAAGTGTTGTAGAGTCCATGCTGACTTTTGGGAAACTCAGTAGAAACCAGACTTCTTTCAGGTACCTCCTGAAGAAAAAAAGCAAAATCCTTGTCATCTATTAAAATTTACATTGATTATGAGTACTTTTATAATTCCCATAATAATTTTTCTATGAAGACTTTCTGAATAATTGTGATTTCTCCTTTATCAAACTTTCTCTGGGCTTATGTTTATGTCAAGCAATTTACTGTTTTAATCAAAGGTGGATTTGCATTGTTCACTGAGTAATTTTATTTTTTTTCTTTGCCTCTGATTATTTTATGGATCATGTTTCCAAAAGCAGATGATAATAAACATATTTAGGGGAGAACTTGAGGTTTAGTCTTATTTGAACCCCTTCTGTACCCTTCAATATTTTGTTTAGATGAGGCAGTGATCAACATTTCATCCTTGATTGTTAAGAAGAAAATATTTGTGTCTAAATTGTTGTAAATGTAGGCAAAATTGACCTGTAAGTAAGCTTTATATTCTCCCAAATATTGCACCTTTTGCTTAAAACAGCTGTTTCCATATGTTTATAAACTACTTGGGAAACTTAAAATATATTATTTTTGCATAATAGTTATAATAATAAAATATATATGCTATGCTATTTGTAATTTAATTCCAAATATTTCAGCATCTACAGTTTCATATATTTATATGTGGCTATTTATAGCACTCTGCAAACTAAGAATGTTTGTTAATATTTGTTATCACTAGTTCACAAACTATAAGCAAAGGGTTACATCCCAGTAACCTGTTATTTAGGTGCTATTGCTATATTGATCTTTATCAACAATGGATGACTTGATGTAACATAGATGTTAAAATTAATTGAGTGATGTCCAATCTTTTTGCATTGACTAGAGCTATTGCCTAAGCAATCCAACTCTTCTATAAACCATGCTCTCTAGTGACCTCAAAGTCTTCCACCACTTCCAGAGGAAGTGGAAATACGACTAGGATTTTTGAAACTATTAAACAACTTAACAGAGAATCTGACTCTAATTAGAACTTTATATAAATCCTGTTGCTAGAATATTGTTGCAGCTGCCTCTTGTGAACTGTCATGTAAGGTAGTTTCCTAGCGTGTGAAAGGTCAGAATGCTGGCTTTCACGCTAACAAGATAGGTGGATAATCGTTTCCTTGCCTGTGTGATAATAAACCCCTGTATGTGTGGCAGACATTTGTTTGGAACTAACTTTCATTATAACTTATTATGAACCATACTTAGTAAAACACCTGTAAACCTGCACAAGGTTATTGATACCTGACACAAATAACAAAATAATTATTAATGACTAAACTAATTGAGGTCAGTTTGCAACAATATTTTATTTTGCTCCACATTGAATTCACAGTTGATTATTTGAATACATAAAAAGAAAGAGGAAAAGGTAAATAATAAAAGAAAGCCAATAGTTAGAAAAACATAGGAAAAATGGGTATAATCAGGAAATAATCCAAAATGCTGTGAGTTTTATATTGCCATATATTTAAGAACATTTACATTTTATAGACTAATGTGTTTTATAGACTATTTAGCCACTTTAATTTAATTAACTTTATAAATAGATATTCTTAAAACTTCAGGTCATATTTTGTGGTATTCTTCATAAACATGCTGTTGCATTGAACTGGATAATCAAATCATAATTACATAGCTATGCATTTATAAGTAGTTTTTATGAACATTATGATTTCCCTATACATTACTGTAAGGGTGAGTTAATTCAGAAGTTAAATAGATCACCCAAATCACTCACAACTTTTTAAGTATTATTGTAGAAATAACATATAATTAACTTTATATCATTCTCATATTTAACCTGAAAACTGTTTTCCTTAGAAAGGTAGTGAATTGTTAGTTAGGAAATTATACATTTATAATCTGTGAAATCAGTAATTAAATGGTAACTAAAATGTACTTACATGTTTACACACCATAAAATTAGGGTATCTTGAACAAACAGTAATTAATTTATATTTAACATACACAGTGTATGCTTGATTAAATGTCAATTAGGTAACTATTTGTAAAAAGTTAACCGTTATCAATTTATGTAAATATTAAGATAAAGCTAATCATTTTGTTCCTTTTAAAAATTATGTTGGATTGTATGTTATCCTCTGGTCCACTTTTCTTTTTTTTGTTTATGTATAAATAAACATTGAATCAATATGTTACATAAGTGAGGACAAATGTTAATTTCAAGTGTCCAAATAAAATGAAAAACAAAGAAAAAATGTTCAAGCAATACAGATAATTTTGTTAAGAAAGATCAGTTATAGACATTTTAAACAAAGCACATTATTAGTCCTATTTTTCGTGTCACTATATTTTCACCCTCATTACTTTCTGACTTTTTGATGATCAATGAATTTGGTTGTGAAGAAAATTACTTTAAATATATTTTCACTAAGCTTAAATAAAATGAAATTTCAGAAATGTTCATAATGTCCCTATTATTATCTTTATATTAACACCATTCTAAAAGAATATTGCTTACCTATAGGTAAATATAAATAAACTAAGATATTTAACTAATTTTAATAATTCACATAATTGTAAACCATGGCATGTTTGTGTTTATGTGTGTGACATTAAAACAGTTGATAAAATGGAACCCTTAATGCATTTTTTTATTGTAAAACTCATTGTGCCTTAATACTAACTGGTGTCCAACTAAGATTTCCCCATTAAAACTCATGTGCTTCTCCCAGGTAGGTTTTGTGTATCAATTGGGTATGGCAATGGCATTTTACAGCAAAAATCTAACTCTCAAATGTTTATATAAATAATACATTTCAAAATGGAGACCAGAATCCTGCGAACACACACATACCACATAGTACATCTAGTTAAATACTCTGCCTTGTCTATAGAAAGTTACCAAGTCACGCTACTGTACTTTATTCTTTATATGGGCATCACCCATGTCATTTTCCAATTTTGTGTCAATTAATAAAATAACCTGTGATAAGAGAAAAAATGTCCAAATGGAGATTATTTGTTTTTAGGAAACTTTTCTAAAGCTATACAGACCTTCTCAAGTGTCTTGTGGGAAAGTGATCACTGAGATACCAAATATTCAGCTTAAAAATGATTAACATTTATTTTATCAATTAAAGAAAGTTACATTATTATAAAATGTAGTGTTCTACTTTTATCAAATCTTAACCATACTAATGTACTAATTAAATTCATGAAAATCAGTAAAATCTGTTCAAACAAGTCACATACGTCATATACAGACTAACAGCTATTAGGTACCTTTCGGTTTTATTTTCAACTGATTTTTCTAGGTATATAAATTACTTGAATGTGTATATTTCTGGCTACAACCCAATTATACACAAATAAGGACAATTTGATTCTATCCACTGAGGAACCATCTCAAAGGTCCAAATACTAACGAGGTCTAAAGGCCCATTGTGGGAGTTCTCTACGATGGTGGCGTTATGTCGTAGGAGGGGCCAGAGTGTGACAAACACTGACCTATTAGTGTCACTGACCTAAAAACACCAATATGGAGAACCGTGTCCAATCAGGGTAAAATCATTGTGTATACTCACAATTAGCTCTCAAAGACCCATTCCCTGGTAACATTATTAAACTGAAAGTATTGTGACATGGAGCAACATAAGAAACAGGATTTTATTCTTATTTTTGTCTTAATTTTTCAATTTCTCCAAGAGCACCCCACCATAGAAAATACTTATTAATTATTACTTACTAAATCCTTTGAATGGCATAACGAGAAGCATTGTAGAGAGATGGTTATGAAAATAATTGCATTTTCTCTTTAGAAGCCATTATTCAGTAGTGCTGAAAATTTTTCTCCAATTTATTTCTACTTTTGATTTATTCCTAGTCTTTTACCAAATGTTCCTGTCCTATAATAAATGCAAATGCATGCATTTAGGCTTTCTCAAAATAAGGATTCCCAGATTTGTAGTGAAAACAAGCCATCTATAGACTAACATATTAATAATGAAGACTCTGATCTTCACACTTCATAGTAGCAAAAATAGCAAAAAATCAGAGTGAAATCATGCCTGTGAATGGTCAGAACATCAAAAGCCGTGGAGTCTGTGTTGTGTTATATTGCAATAAAACATGAACAATATGAATTTGCTACACACAAAATATTTTCTATTAAATATGTAATATCAAAGAAATTGTGTAACACTTCCTACAAATCTTAATGTAGCTCAAGTGATTGCTTAGAAAATATATCATATTGTTATCAAACAGATATATCAGGTTTGCAAAGAGTTCATTTTTTTCTGTAAAATAAAAGATATATATTTTTTAAATTTCACTAATAACTTTATTTTTTAGGATATTTTGATGATTTCAGCTATCTTCCATGTGGTATAATCAACATTATACCACATGGTATATGAAACAGAAAGAGAGACAGAGATTCAAAATATAACTTCAGAAAATTAAGAAAGTACATGATAAGGAAATGTTAAGGAGCAATATCTGCAGTAGAAATATATTGGCAAGTGACCAGCAGCCTTTGGAAAGGAATCACTTTTCAGAAAGAAGACAAAGTAACATTTTTCTCTCAATTTTAATGCAAAAAACCATAGGTGAGGCACGAACTTTTGCTACCATAACCTGCGATAACAAAAAGGGAGTTTTGTTGGCAATTAGTTTCATCCCTCTTCCTCTCCTGCATCCTCATCCAAGTAGGTCTTTTATATTCAGTAGACACTGTAATTTGAAGAAAAATACAGAAATGAGAAGGATTAATGACAATGACTCATGGAAACCTGGAATATCATTTAACTAGGTAGGAGCAGGGATAGGAATGGGACATTATGAATACAACAGGACAAAATCAAGATGTCATAGTCATAGGAGAGGAGGGGGGGAGTGAATCTATGTCGAGAATGACATTTTGTGAGTAATTTAAGTATATTTTGTACTATACTAAAATGTTCTTAATATTACTAAAAATTATTTCTGTAAATTTAGTTGATCAATAAAAATATTTATTTATCAGAAAGTATTGTAGAATCCTGAAAAACAAATTCAAAAAAAAAATTATGTACCCCTATGTTCATAGCAGCCCTATTTATAATAGCCAAGATTTGGAAGTAGACTAAGGGCCCATCAGTAGGTGAGTGGTTAAAAACTGTGGTACATCTACAAGATGGAATATTATGTATCAGAAAGACAGAAGAAATCCCTACCTTTTGGTATAGCATGGATGGAACTAGAGACTATTACTATAATTGAAATGATCCAGTTGGTGAAAGACAAATACCATACAATCTTACTTAGAAGAGGAATATAATGAACAAAATTAACTAATGAGCAAAACAGAACCAGAGGCACAGAATCATGGAACAGAGTAACAGCTATAAGAGGGGTAAGGGTAGATGGGAAATGATTGAAAAAAAGTGAAGGAATTAGTCAAAGAACAGATGGACCCATAGATATACACAACAATGAAGGAACTGATTATGGAAGTATAAGGTGGGCTGGGTAGGGGGAGTGGAGGGGAAAAAAGTGGAACAACTATAATAACATAAAAAATAAAATATTTTTAAAAGCATAAAATAAATAAGTATCTGATTAGAAAATATACATATATAAATTAAAATAAAATAACGACAATTCTCTGATGAAAATATTTTAACTTTTTTACAAAACAAGAAAAATATGTTATAAATTTAAGGTAAAAGAAAAGATGAATTTGTAAGAAACTTGTGAATTATCCTATTATTCTACACACATTTGACAGTTACTCTAGGGAAAGTAATAATACAGTTTCTTAAAAGTCAGAATCTGTCAAAATCTGTTTCTAGGGGAAATTATTAGATATAATGGATAATTCATCTGCTTATATTTTCATATTGCTTATGAATTCTGAGATATCTTGCAAGTGATCATTCTCAGATATTTCTTAATATTTAATAGATTTAATGATGTTATTGAATCTCAAAATTTATAGTAAATGTAGTCAAGATATTTTACTTGACATGGAGACAGAAATAGTAGGAAACTGGTTGTTTTATTTCCTATCTTTTCTTTTAATCTCATTCCTTCTAAATCTTTTTTTTTCTCTAGCTACATATAACACATCTGAAAAAGAATCAGTTTTCAAGAGTAGAAAAACATCAATTTTACCTTGTTAATACTTCTGTTTTGTAAGTGAAAAAATAGTTTGTTTCAATTCATGTGTAAATTTAAAATTTCTCATGTCTGGCAAATACATTAGCTTTTAAATTTTGACTTAGTGCATTAGTTACTCCAAGACACTGTTGCACTCTACCTACAACAGAATATTAAAATTTTTTGCCTTATGTGTGTACTGTTTATCTCAAGTATTGGATTGGCCAAAAGTCCATTTTTTTTGTAAGATGGCTCTAGTAGCGCTTAGTTGTCTTTAACATCATTAGAACAATTTTGTTAGATTATATTGTGATAGCTGTCATATTAGTATGCATTAAAACAATTGGTGCATTTCATGTAGCCATTTTAATATTGAAAATGGAAAAATATGTAACATTTTAGCATATCATGCTTTATTACTTCAAAAAAGGTAAAAATACAACTGAAATGTTAAAAAAAAAAAGATTTGTAGAGTGTACAGAGAAGTTGCTGTGACTGATCAAATATGTCAAAAGCTGTTTGCAAATTTTCATGCCGGAGGTTTCTCATGGGTAGATCAGTTGAAACTGATGGTGATCCTATTGAAACATTAGTTGAAAGCAATCAGTGTTATAACACACGGGAGATAGCTGACATACTCACATTATCTAAATCAATAAAGTAATTGGTGAAAATGAATAATGTGTCCTTGTTTTATAGAAGAAACCATATGAACTTTTTGGCCAAGCCAATATCAATATTTTTTTAGATTATGCAACAAATATTTTATAAGCTTATGATGAAGTGCCAAGTAAATTACAAACAACATTTCACCATAACTTCTAATAATAAGGCATATTAATACCACAGCAAACCAATTTACAAAATATTATTTCAAACTTTGTGTTTAAAACAAATTAAAGTCAAAATTACATAAAATTTTAGAATTGGAATGGACCACAGAAAGCCCTTAATTAAATTGCTAATTTCACAAATGAGGAAATTGAGAGCAATTAAAGTGACTTCTCCAAAGTTACTACTGAGAGTTCATTGTACAGGTACCATTTGGACCTACTTTCCCCATTTTGTAGTTCAGTATAGTTTTCACTAAGACACAGCATATACCTATGATGCCATGGAGACAAAAGTTATGAGCTAAAATAAAAATAAATGGGAAATTCCAAGACTATATTTTACATAAATTCATGGAAGAAAATGTTGGGAGTGTTACTGCCTATAGTAAAAACATTTGTGAACACATGTATGGGTGTCTCTGATGAATATTTTGGAAGTTTTTATATGTGGAGCATTTAACTTTTGCTTTATTGTATGTTGATTATAACATCACACACAAAGAAGCTAATATGTTACATATTTTAAGTTATAAAGAAATACAATTAATAAAAATGCATGCAAATCTATCATTTTTCCCAAGAAATTGAACATGCTAACAACTTGCACATACTTTTCTACTTCTGCTTTATCCCATCCTCTGCTTTCTACTTATAAAAAACTACTCTCGTAAGCTTTCTGTTTAATTATCCTTGCCTTGGTAAATAATTTTATCATATACATATACTTGGCAAATAAATATTTTTTTAGCCTATTTGGTTTTAAGCTTTATAATTTTTTAAAAAACATGTTTATTGATTTTAGAGAGAAAGGAAGGGGAGAGAGAGAAAAGAAAAGAAAGAGACATGGATATAAGAGAGAAATTGCCTCCCTTACATATCCCAAGCAGGGATGAAAACCAAAACCAGGTATATACTCTAATGGGAGTTAATCCCCTAACACTTTGGTTTATGAGATGAGACTCCAACCAACTGAGTCACACAAGACAAGGCCATGAAAGTGGTCTTATACCATATGCAGTCTTCTGGAAATTTCCTCAACTTCAGTTTTCTGATATTTAACTGTGATGTTAAATGCACTATAGTCCATTCACTTTACTTTTGCAAATTTTCTACTTTATTAATATATAATAAATAATATACTCTCTAATAAAGTGATGTTCTCTGAAATAGCTTATACATGATTTTTGATGGAAATATATAGAAAATTCTCTTGTGTATGACTATGCATGGAATGCCTAGGTTGCTTGGTATACATACGCTAAATTGTTTTTCCAAAATTGATATAACAATTCCTCTTCCCATAGCAATATATGAGTTCTCATTGATCCATATCCTATCCAGCACTTCTTATAGATTTTTTTTTTTATATCTTAAAAATATAGAAGACCTGAGGAAGATGGCGGCAGAGTAGGACAAAGGATTTCGCTTCCCTCCATGCACCGGAGAAGGACATGGCTGATCTGCGGAGGAGTGCAACACATGCCCAACGGGGACCCAGCGTATAAGAAGGCAGGACTCCAGAGAGTGTAGCAGACACTGAATTACCAGAGGTTGAGGAGAGGAGACGATCGCAGATCAACAAGGTACGAGGGAGCCCCCTGCCAGGCCAAGCCAGGGCCCAGCCCACCGCCCAGGTCTCTGAGAGCCGAGGGTGGGCAACACCGTCTCTGGGAGAGAACTGGTCACCGGCACCACCCCCGTCTGGCAGGGCGCAGATTGGAAAACACCATAAGAGATCGGTCTGCCAGTAGTGGCAGAGAGAGGAGTGAGCATTCGGAAACAAACCAGAAAGCTCCGATAACCCGTGGAGTCAGGTTGCTGGCTTGGGAGAACTGAGCATTGCCCGAGCATTCCCTTGCCTGAACATTCCCTGCTTCTCGGGGCCTGTGCCAGCTCTTGAACAGTGGGGAGTCTCGGGCTACTGGCAGGACCTCTGGAAGTGAGCCAGTTGCAAGCTCCATCCCCACTCAACTGGCGCAGACCAGCTCCATCCTTACTCAGCCAGCTGGAGCAGACTGGTAAGCACCGAGAGTTCAACGGTGGCTGTCTGCTTGGGTAACTGCCAGTCGCCCATCCCTCCCGACCACTTGGGGCCTTCGCTGGCCCTCAGCTTGAGGAACCTCGAGTCACCAATGCTTTCCCTGTGGCTCTGGACCTGTACCGCTCTCGAACAGTCTCGGGGAGTCTGGGGCTGGGGGCTGGGCCCCTGGAAGAGAGTCAGTCGCCAGCTCCATCCCTGCACAGGCAGGGAAACAAAGGGAATCAGGCTGTGGCTGTTGGTTTGGGAGAATTGTGAGTTGCCCTGTGTGTTCAGCCACAGCACAGGTAAAGGTCCACACCCAAGACTAGGAGAACAAGAAAGTGTGGCTGGGAGCGTGCACCCTCATGCCAGACAAGGGCTGGAAAGCCTGGAAGAAAATCCGCTCTCAGTAGGGCGCTAGAGAGTGACGCCAGTCTGGATCTTGCGGGGGGGGGGGGGGCGAGACCAGTTGAGCTCACTGAGGTGTGAAAAAGGGAGGGCACACTAAAAGCCCCTCAGGCTGCTGCAGCTGGTGAGACCAGAAGAAAAGGTTGGACCAGCTGGAAACCAACCAGAGGAATAGTGGAAGCGGAGAACACCAAGATACCTACAGGAGACTGCACCACTGAATTTCACAGGTATCCTACCACAGAAGTTCACACCATAAACTCACAGAAGCAGAACAGATCAATTTAAGAAGCTGAGGCCAACTAGAAGAGCATCACAAACAATGGGAAGACAAAGAAACAATCCCCAAATGAAAGAAAAGGAGGAAGTCTCAGAAAAAATGTTAGATGAAATAGAGGCAAGTCAACTATCAGATATTGAATTCAAAGCACTGGTTATCAGGAAATTCAGAGAGCTTACAACGAGCTACCAGAAACTACAGGGGAGCTACAATGAACTCTCCGCAAACTACACCAACATGAAAAAGGAAATAGAAACCATCAGCAAAGGCCAGGAGGAAATGAAGAATACAATTTCTGAACTGAAGAACACAGTAGAAGGTATGAATATTGGGATTGATGAGCTGAAAGACTGCATAAGCGAGCTTGAAGACAGGGTGGAAAGAATATCCCAGAAGGGCCAGGTAATTGAAAAGACAATAAGAAAAAATGAGGAGAGTCTAAGAGAAATGCAAGACAATAAGAAACATAATAGTATCCGAATAATAGGAATACCAGAAGTAAAAGAAGAAGAACAAGGGATAGAAAAACTACTTGAAAGAGTAATAACAGAAAATTTTCCTAAGTTGAGGAGAAAGAAAGTCACACGGATCCAGGAATCGCAGAGTCCCAAAAAGGTGGAACCCAAAGAGGCCTACTGCAAGACACATCATCATTAAAATGGCAAACCTCCAAGACAAAGAGACAATCCTAAAGGCAGCAAGGGAACAAAAGGAAGTAACATACAAAGGAGTCCCAATAAGGTTGTCTACTGACTTCTCAATGGAAACATTCCAAGTAAGAAGAGAATGGCAAGAAATATTCCAAGTAATGAGAAACAGAGGCCTACAACCAAGGCTACTTTATCCGGCAAGGCTCTCAATCAAGATAGAAGGCCAAATAAAGAGCTTCCAAGACAAAAGAAGTCTAAAGAAATACCCCTCCCCCCAACCAGCTCTACAAGAATTATTAAAAGGGATGCTGTAAGGAAAGGAAGGAAAAAAGAGGGACAGAGAGGAACACAGGTATACAAATGGCAATGAATAAGTACCTTTCAATAATAACCTTAAATGTAAATGGATTAAAAGCACCAATTAAAAGACATATAATAGCTAAATGGGTAAGGAAGCATGACTCACACATATGCTGCCTACAAGAGACCCACCTCAGGACAAAAGACCATCACAGAATAAAAGTGAAAGGATGGAAACAAATTTTCCAAGAAAATGGACAAGAAAAAAAAGCCGGGGTAGCAATTCTCATATCAGACAAAATAGACTTCCAAAAAAAAGAGCTATAAAGAGAGACCCAGAAGATCACTTCATAATACTCAATGGACGAATCCACCAAGAAGACATTAACATCATAAATATATATCCACCCAACATAGGAGCACCCAAATATATAAAGAAAATCCTAGAGGATCTCAAGAAAGACATCAACAGCAACACAATTATAGTACAGGATTTTAACACCCCACTGTCAAAAATGGACATATCTTGCAAACAAAATATCAACAGAGATATAGGAGCATTAAATGACACTCTAGATGAAATGGACCTAATTGATATATATAGAGCCCTCCATCCCAAAGAAGTTAAATACACATTCTTTTCAAATGCCCATGGAACATTTTCAAAGATAGACCACATGATAGGACACGAAATGAGTCTCAACAACTTCAGGAAAATAGAAATCATACCAAACATTTTCTCTGATCACAAGGGACTGAAATTGGAAACTAACCCCACAGGAAAAAACGCAAAAAACCCAAAAGCATGGAGACTGAATGGTATGCTATTAAACAGTGAATGGGTCAAGATCAAAATTAGGGAAGAAATCCAAAAATTTCTCGAAACTAAGGAAAATGAACTCACAACACCCCCAAACTTATGGGACACAATGAAGGCAGTCCCAAGAGGGAAGTTCATAGCAATACAGGCTTACCTAAAGAAGACAGAAACATTTCAAACAAACAACCTATCCTGATGCCTCCGAGAACTCGAGGAACAACAACAAAGACAGCCCAGAGCAAGTAGAAGGAAGGAAATAACCAAGATCAGAGCAGAATTAAATGACATATAAACTAAAAGCACAATTCTAAGGATCAATGAATCCAAGAGTTGGTTTTTTGAAAAGATAAACAAAATAGACAAATTTTAAGTAGGGTCGTCAAGAACAGAAGAGAGAGGACCCAAATAAGCACAATCAGAAATGAAAGAGGAGAGATTACAACTGATACCACAGAAATAGAAGAGATTGTAATAAATTACTATGAAGAACTGTATGCTAAGAAATTTGAAAACCTAGGTGAAATGGACACATTTCTAGAAAAATACAATCTTTGAAAATTCAATGAAAAAGAAGCAGGAAAACTGAACAGGCCAATAAGAGCAGATGAAATTGAAGAAGTAATCAAAAAACTCCCATAACACAAAAACCCTGGACCAGACAGTTTTGCAGGAGAATTCTACAAAGCTTTTAAGGAAGAGCTAACCCCTATTCTTCACAGACTATTCCAAAACATTCAAAAAGAAGGAAAACTCCCCAACTCTTATTATGAAGTCAGCATCACCCTAATTCTAAAGCCAGATAAACACACACAATGAAAGAAAATTTTAGGCCAATATCACTGATGAACATAGACGCTAAAATCCTCAACAAAATATTGGCAAATCGCATCCAACAATACATCAAAAAGATCATACACCATGACCAAGTGGGATTCATCCCAGGGATGCAAGGATGGTTCAATATCCGCAAATCAGTAAATGTAATACACCACATAAACAAAAGCAAGGACAAAAACCACATGGTCATATCAATAGACGCGGAAAAAGCTTTTGATAAGGTACAACACCCATTTATGATAAAGGTACTCAGAAAAATGGGAATAGAGGGAGCATTCCTCAATATAATAAAGGCCGTATATGAAAGATCTACAGCCCACATCATACTCAATGGACAAAAACTAAAATCTTTTCCACTAAGATTGGAAACAAGACAAGGTTGTCCACTTTCACCACTTCTATTCAATATAGTATTAGAAGTTCTGGCCACAGCTATCAGACAAGAAAAGGAAATAAAAGGCATCCAAATTGGAAAAGAGGAAACAAAACTGGCATCGTTTGCAGATTGCATGATAGTGTACATGGAAAAGCCTATAGACTATACCAAAAACTGCTCAAACTAATAAAAGAATTTGGCAAAACAGTGGGATAAAAAGTCAATATCCAGAAATCAAAAGCATTTTTGTATACCATCAATGAAAGAGCAGAAGCAGAAATCAAGAAACAAATCCCATTCGATATAGCAAAAAGAAAAATAAAATATCTGGGAATAAACCTAACCAAGGAGGTAAAAGACCTGTATGCAGAAAACTACACAACACTGAAGAAAGAAATCAAGGAAGAAACAAACAAATGGAAACATATACCGTGTTCATGGATTGGAAGAATTAACATCATCAAAATGTCCATACTACCCAAAGCAATTTACAGATTCAATGCAATACCTATTAAAGTACCAATGGCATATTTCACAGACATAGAACAAACACTTCAAAAATTTATATGGAACCATAAAAGACCCCGAATAGCAGCTGCAATTTTGAGAAAGAAGAACAAAGTAGGAGGGATCACAATACCTGATATCAAACTGTATTACAAGGCCATTGTAATCAAAACAGCCTGGTACTGGCATAAAAACAGGCACATAGACCAATAGAATAGAACAGAGATTCCAGAAATAAACCCAAATCTCTACAGTCAATTAATATTTGACAAAGGGGGCAATAACATAAAATGGAGTAAAGATAGCCTCTTCAACAAATAGTGCTGGGAGAACTGGACAGCTACATGCAAAAAAATGAAACTCAAGCACCAACTTACACCATACACCAAAATAAATTCAAGGTGGATAAAAGACTTAAATATAAGCCGTGAAACCATTAAACCCCTAGAGGAGAGCATTGGCAAGAAAATCTCAGATATTACATGCAGCAAGATTTTTACTGATACGTCCCCTAGAGCAAGGGACATAGAGGAAAGAATAAACAAATGGGATCTCATCAAAATTAAAGGCTTATGCATGGCTAAGAAAACAGTATCAAGATACAAAGAGAAAGATACAAGATACAGCTTGGGAAAACATATTTGCCAATGATACTTCAGACAAAGATTTATTCTCCACAATATACAAAGAACTCACTCGACTCTACTTAAAGAAGAAGAACAACCCATTTAAAAAATGGGCAAAGGACTTGAACAGACACTTCTCCAAGGAGGACATACAGAGGATCCAGAGACACATGAAAAGATGCTCAATATTGCTAGCTATCACAGAGATGCAAAGTAAAACCACAATGAGATACCACTTTACACCAGTTAGAATGGCTATGATAAACAAAAAAACAAACAACATGTGCTGGAGGGGTTGTGGGGAAAGGGGGGCCCTAGTTCACTTTGGTGGGATTGCAGACTGGTCTAACCACTATGGAAAACAGTATGGAACTTTCTAAGAACACTAAAAATGAGTATGCCTTTTGACCCAGCAATTCCACTCTTAGGAGTATATCCTAAGAACCCTGAAACACCAATCCAAAAGAACCTATGCACCCCGATGTTCATAGCAGCACAATTCATGATAGCCAAGAGTTGGAGGCAACCTAGATGCCCATAAGTAAATGACTGGATCAAAAAGCTATGGTACATTTACACAGTGGAATTCTATGCTGCAGAAAGGAAGAAGGAGCTCCTACCCTTTGCAACATCATGGATGGAACTGGAGAGCATTATGCTGAGGGAAATAAGCCAAGCGGTGAAAGACAAATACCATATGATCTCACCTTAACTGGAATCTAAGCAACAAAACAAACAAGCAAGCAAAATATGACCAATGACACTCAAATAGGGAGCAAGCTGACAGGGTCCAGAGAGGAGAGGGTAGAGAATCATAGGGGAAAAGTGGAGGGACTCACATGAATAAGTATAAAGGACACATGGACAATAATTAAGGTGGGGGTGGAAATGGGAGGGAGGTGGGGAGCACTGGAGGGGCAGGGCAGGGAATATAAAACAGAAAACTCTACTTGAATAAGAATTAAATAAATAAATAAATATATAATGTTATCTCCTTTTTGTTGTAATGGGCATTTCCATAATTAATAACAAAGTTGTATGTACATGTTTCATCTTCTGTTAATTGTTTGTTCTTGTCTTTTGAAAAAATATATACTAAATGCCTTTGTCTTAATAAATTATATATTTTGGATCCTAATGCTTGTTTTTTTTATATGTTCCAAATGTCTTCTACCAGATTTTGGTTCATCAGAGGGTTTTGCTCCAAATATTAGGTTCTTTTTAATGTAGAGTTTTAAATCATTTTCTCTACATACATTCTATACATCTTTTATAAGACATTCTCAGATGGCTAGTTGAACAGTGATATTGCAGTTTTTTGTTTTTATTTTTATTTTTAAACATCTTTATTGTAGAAGTATAATTGAATAATATTATTTTAAATTAAATTTTAAAATTGTTTTCGTGTACAGCATGCTTAAATAGATTTGTAATGAACTTTTATAGCTGTACTAAGCTACTCTCATTTTTGTACGTCATTTTATTATAGCATGTTTGTATTTTAAAGTAATTTGTTAAATTTTTTGTATTTATTTTTCCCCAACTTTATGCTCCCCCCCCATTGTTTTAAAGTACTAATACTTGGTTGAAGAGCAGCTGAGAGAATGAGCATCCTTGTTGTGTTATTGGATTTAAAATTGATAATATTCAAAGGAGTCAGTCGCTTTACAGGCAATTTAAAAATATTTATTTAATTTTTTACTTTTGAACCACAGTTTGAATTCTATATTATTCTGTATTAGTTTTAGATGTACAGCATAGTGGTTAGAAAATTATGTACTTTATAGATTTCCCCCTCCCCCTATATTGCAAGTACCCACCTGGCCCCACACAGTGTACAATATTATTATTTTCCCTATGCTGTCGTTTACATCTCTGTCACTATTCTGTAACTACTAATTTGTACTACCTAATGTCTTCACCTTTTTCACTCAGTCCCATCATCCCTTCCCTCTAAATTTATCTTTATTTGTTTGAGATGTATCGTGCTTCCATATCTATAGATTCATATTTTTATAAGATCTGAAATAATTTTAGCCATTATATCTGTATATACTTTTTCATTTTATCTATTGACTCTAGTTGTTATATATATTATACCTCTCATTTATTCCCTATATGCTTTAATGGTTATTTCAAACTATTGTATTCTTATCTCTCAATATTTTATTTTGTTATTAGAAAACATTATGTATTTCATTGTATGTAATACTGCGGGTTTGTTTAACTCTGTCTTGTATGTTGCTAAACCCTTCTACTGACTTTAATTTTAAGCAATTTGAAATATAGACATGTGATAAATATTAAGTATTATATGAGAGGGGACACCCCAAAATTGAATTATTATGGAGGGTAGGCCCCTTTAGTAAGGACATCTGCTAAGTGAGTGTTCTAGGAACTCATCTGTATCAGTGTACTAGCTGGCATGTTTGTGACAGGGTGCATTCGGCTTCAGTGAATTTCTGAAGATTCTTTCAACATATTTGCCCATTTCAGGATGGTTGATTTTTGAGCACGCCTTCTCACACCAACCTGAGTGTTCATCAGTTTTTGAATAAAAACAGTATGATCCATGTGCCCTGCCCACCCTTCACCTAATCTTGCCCCAAGCTACTATTTTTCTGTTGTTTTTGCTTCCCAGAATGATAAAATCCTCAAAGGGAAACATTTTACCAATGTGGAAGAGATGAAACAAAAAATGGCAGAAGAATTAAATGGCATAAAAATTGATAAGTTCGATAACTATTTTTTAAATTTTATTTATTTATTTTTTAGAGAGAGGGGAAGGGAAGGAGAAAGAGTGGGAGAGAAGCATCAGTGTGCTTTTGCCTCTCATGCGTCCCCCGCTGGGAACTGGCCCTCAACCCAGGCATGTGCCCTGACTGGGAATCAAACTGTGATTGGCTGGTTCACAGGCCCGTGCTCAGTCCACTGAGCTACACCAGCCAGGGCTCGATAACTATTTTGAGCAGTAAAAAACATCTCAATGGGTGTATTGAGTCAAATAGAGAGTACTTTGAAGGTGACTGAAGTTTAAACATATAAGAATAAATACAAAATTTTAATGAATTCTGGGGTTTGGGGGCCCCCTTTTGTATATCATATGGTATAATACAATGTAAAATGTATATGTATTTCTTCTTTAGCATATGTGTTTATATACAAGTTCATATATTTTCAAATCTGTTTATTTCTGAAAATGACTTATTGCTGATTCATCTTTGAAATTATATAATGTTCCATTAAGTAGTCATATATAACTACTTTATGTTTAGTATCTGACCATTCCAATATTTTCAGTTTTTGGAGATATTAAAATTTTACTTACCTAAATTTGTTTATTTGTGCTTTCTTATTTTCAGTCATAGTGGCTCAACATCACAAATATTTGTGCTCCTTAATTGGGAACTCATTGTTTGACTTTAATACAAATGAGTACTCTGAGCCTAAATTGGGACACTCTGTTCTGCAAAAATTTTGCTTCAATCAGCTACTCATGGAATGTTACCACACCTAACTTGGTAGCTTTGCCTACCTTGATGATTCAGTTCTGTCCCTGAATCCCAGACTCTCTTTCCTATCTCTCTGATAATCCAAGTATCCCATTTCCAGCACAAGGAGGTTGGATACTGAAGTGCTTATATGATTTATTTGGGCACAATACCTTCAGTTCTTTATTCTAATTGGCAAGTGGTGCCTGGTATTTTAAAATATTCAGACTGTAGCCCAAACCTTCATATGGAGAGTTTACTTGGAAAACTATAATCAATTGCAAAGTACTATTTATAAAATACGGTTAAGCAGTTTATCAACATTCATGAAGTAAAAGAAGGGTACTTACATACAATAGTGAAAAATATAATAGTATTTATTCATATATACTTAAAAATCCCAAGCAAAAGTATATAAATATATGATATATAGTATGTGATATGATATGATAATTAGTAAGCAATTAAACATATTATTGATTAATGGTTACATATAGTTAAAACACTTCAAAGCTATATTATTTTATATCTATGAAAATTAGTGTCATTTTTGCATTTTAATAAATTTTTCATATTTTTATAATTTACTGTCAACATTAAGAGAAAAATAAACATTTAAAAAATATTTGTTTTCAGTTAACATAATGTTCTCCAAGTCCATCCACATTGTCACAAAGGATAAAATTTTTCTTCTTTATTATGGCCAAATAGTATTCCATCATGTAAATGTCCCATAGTTGTTTTATCTACTCATCTACTGATGGACCTAAGCCAGTCAGAGAAAGACAAATACCATATGATTTCATTCATATGTGATGTCTAGTGAACAAGCCAATCTAACAAGCAAAATAGAGATAGACTCATATATAGCAGGATGACAGCTAAGGCAGGGAGGGTAAAGGGGTGGTAGTATTGAGCAAAAAGGAAAAAGTGCTCATGGATATTACAACAGTGTGGTGATTGTGGGGGTGGAGGGCAGAAAGGGGTGTGGGGACTAAATGTAATGAAAAATATAAAATAAAAATGTAAAAAATAAAGTATTTGTATCTACTTCTTATTTTTTCCAATATAATACTTCTGCTCCCAAAAGGTAAATTATACCATTTAAGCAAATATTTTTTGTTTAGCTTTTTATAATCTATAGGTAATTCAGCCTACTGAGATATCTTTGGTCTATCCAGTCTTCACAGTTGTTTTGAAGAAATAAGGTTGCCCCTTAATGGAAATTTAACCTGGAGTAACAGTAATCGTGTTGGATTCAACATGAGACATTAACTGTTTGTCTAAATAACAAGTCTGTTATTAATATTTCAGTCAATGAAATCTTCTTGTATATTGCACAGATATATGTTTTGTTAATAAATATATAAATATTATCTTAATTTTACACAAATAATTTAGTAAAACTATATTTATTTTAGTAAAACATTTTATGTATTTGTAGGAAATTTATTCTTTGATTAGATTATAACAAATTAGGTTAATTTTTATACACGGTAAAGATTATATATATGAGACTATACTTCTTGGAAGGAAACAAGTCCCAATAATTTATTGAAACATGTCATTTTATCTTTTGTGTGCTGTAAAGAGCTGAAAAAATGTGTATGAACTTTACATTCTCCTCCATACTAATTTAAGCTAATACTGCAGAACTAATGACAGCCTTGAGAAATGCTATAATCAATTCCAGCTGTCCCTTGTATCAAGATACCCTGAATTAGACCAACTTTTTATGAAATGAAGCTCTGAATAAAATTGTAATGGAGGAGCTATTGTTTTAATGCTTTTGCAGACTCTTCTATATTGTGATTTTTTTTCATCACAGGAAGAAAAATATACTTATGATGACCTGAGTTTTTTTACTTCCTTTTGTCTTTTAATCACTTGTCTTACACTATTTTTGTACTGCATCATTGGTCTTACTGAACAATTTAACCATAGTCTCAGGATTTTTACTTTGTCTATTTTGACACTGGTATATTTGGTAATGCCACCCAATGGTCTAAACATGATGTGGATCATCTCTTTTGGAAACTCCACTTTCCTAAATCTAAAATTATAGCTCTGCTAGACAAGACTTATCTAGCCAATTTAATGTTTTAATAAAAGTCTTATCCCATCTATATCACAGGTTGTACCCAGATTCCTCAGATAAAAAATATACACATATTGTCATGCATCTAATGCAATACTAGTGTCCAGTAATATTTGTATTTATACATGTGCATGTTTCTCATCATTCAAATCCTCAAACACAAAGGATCTGCTCATACATACTTTGCTATGTATTTTTTTTCTGCCAGTAATGATTGCAGAATATAATTAAAGTTTATAAACTTTGTTGTTTTATTCATGTCATGGAGTAGGAATGTTAGCGCTGAGATTAATTGAATGGTCTATTTTAAGAACTTCACTAGCTTTTCATTTAGCATTCATTATGTACCTATTAAATGAAAAGCTTTTTTTGGTTTGATTTTGGTAATTCATAGAACATATTTGAAATGAAAATATAGTGGAAATATTTTAGTTATGAAATTAACAAAATATTAGCACAAAAGTAAATATGAAATTGAATTTCTGAGGTCAAAGCCCACTAATATTATGCCATTTCACTAATTCTCTGTAGTTGTTGTTGGATGTTTTAGGCCATTTTTTTAAATGAAATGTTCTCATGATTATTTATTAACAAATTTTAAGCAATAATCATGTTGTAAAAGAAGACTACTCTTTTTTACTGTCCAAATTTTCTTTATGAAATACATCTTTGCCCCTGACGGGTGTGGCTCAGTGGCTTGGGCATTGTCCAGCAACCCATAAGATAGCTGGTTTGATTCCCAGTTGGGGCACATGCCTGGGTTGCAGGCCAAGACCCTGGGGGGATGTGTGCAAGAGACAACCAATCAGTTACTCTTTCACACATCAAGGTTTCTCTCCCTCTCTTTCTTCCTTCCTTCCCCTCTCTCTAAAAATAAATAAATAAAATATTTACAAAATAACAAAAAGTAAATATATCTTTTATTATAAGTACTGATTTTGAAGGGCCTACATTATAAGTGTAACTTCAAAGGGTTTAAGAGCTACCTCAGTATAAATACAATCCTAGCTTCAGTCTGTGTTTTGATTAGCTCTTATGTTGCATACATAAAATTTTCTCACACTTAACTTTCATACATCTAACTTGAGTTGGTTCAGGTAAGAAATAGAAGTGACATACATAAAAATAACAATACTGCCAACAAAATAGTATAATACTAGTTGCAATAATTTTTAAAATATTATTTCATCTACTTGTCTATATGTTCAAAATACTTTATAATTAAATATTATTTATAAAGTACTTTTTATAAGTACTTTATAGTTTTCACTTTACATATTATGAAAATATACTTGTGGTATTATAATACATGTTGAAAACTACATTTCTTACAGCAACTAAATATAATTCCCTCTGTGGAATTTAAGTAAATCAATCATTTCTCTCACAGTACTCCATTTCAAAATATTCCTTTCCACCACACTTCTTTTTCCTCACCAGAATATCAAACTGGGGACATCTCTTTCCTTCCTCACAGAAATAATATGTATTTTTCCTTAATCTTGTAGTTTTTATCAACTACTTCATTTATCCCCTCCCTTTATTTTAATTTCCTTTTTTCTTTACTCACTTCTGTCTCTTCCAAAAACCATTACAGGTAGTTCATATAAGAGATTAGATGAGTGACTAACATCTATACTTTATTATACTTAAATGTGTATTTAACTCATTTCTTATTTTAATTGCCTTTTATACTAGAACTTAAATGGAACGGCAGAAAATGTGTCTATTTTGTTCACTGATATATCCTTTCTACCTAGAAGAGTATATGATACATAATAGCTCAATTAACATTTGTTGAACCAATGAATTATTAAAAGAATGGTGTCAAACTTTTATTTAGTAATTATAATCAGAAATATGGGGATCAGTGATAGGTATCCCATAAACATTTCATGAGTAACAGAGTCTTTACTTTCTAAATTCTAAACCAAACTAAAATTTGTCCACTCCTCTCCTTCCCCATTGTCACTATGTATAAGTGTATTCTAAAGAAATAATTCAATAGATTGTCTTCAGAACAAAATACAGACTATTTAGCACAAAATTTCTATTTGCTTCCTACTTGTTCATCACCCTATAATTACAGGAATTCATCATTCCCTACTCCTTGCATACATCTCTTTTAAAAGCATGCTGAACACAATTGACAATAGCCAAGAGTTGGAAGCAACCTAGGTGCCCGTCAATGAATGGATCAAAAAACTATGGTACATATACACAATGGAATTCTATGCAGCAGAAAGAAAGAAGGAGCTCCTACCTTTTGCAACATCATAGATGGAACTGGAAAGCATTATGCTGAGTGAAATAAGCCAGGTGTTGAAGAACAAATACCATATGATCTCACCTTTAACAGGAAGCTAAACAACAAAACAAACAAGCAAGCAAAATATAACCAAAGACACTGAAACAGAGAACAGGCTGACAGTGACCAGAGGGGGTGGGGAGGGAATTTCAGGGGAAATAGGGGAGGGATTTAGAGGAACATATATAAAGGATACATGGACAACAACTGAGAAGGGTGGAAATGGGAGGGGGGGGAGCACGAGGGATGGGATGGTATGGGAGTAATAGACAGAAAACTGTACTTGAAAAATAATTAAATAAAAAAATTGGGAAAAAAGAAGCATGCTGAACATTTTGTACTTTTTGAGCTTTCAATCTCTGTACCATAAAGAAATACACTTCTCCATCTACATCATTATACCTGTTGATAAACCTCTTCATAAGTGTTTTACAAAACTCAATTTTACACCCTTTTATTTTATGTAAAAATAAATCAACAAACAACAAATGCTGATATGGATGCAAAGAAAAGGGAACCCTAGTGCATTGTTGGTGGGAACGCAGACTGGTGCAGTGACTGTGGAAAACAGTATGGAATTTCCTTAAAATACTAAAAATAGAACTGCCTTTGACCTAGCAATGTTGCAGCTTGGAGTATACCCTAACGATCCTGAGTCACCAATTCAAAAGAACTTATGCACCTCTATATTTATAGTGGTGCTATTTATAATAGCCAAGTACTGAAAACAGCCTAAGTGTCCTTCAGTAAATGAGTGGATCAAAAGAAGTGGTACATATACACAATGGAAAACTACCTGGCAGAAAGAAAGAAGGAACTCCTCCCTTTTCCTACAGCATGGATGGAACTGAAGAATATTATGCTAAGTGAAATAAGCCAGTCAGTGAAAAAAATACCATATGATCTCACCTATAGGGGGAATCGAATGAACAATATAAATTAACAAACAAAATAGAACCACAGGTGTGGAAACATGAAAGTAACCAAAGGAGGGGGATAACAGGGGAAAGAAAAAGAAGGGACAAAGAACATTTAAGAATGACTCATAACATAGACAACAGTGTGGGAATTGACTGTGGGAGTGAGGGATGGGATGGCAGAGGAGGGCAAAGATCCTCATGTTACCAGGTGCTCAGATTATGTCAGACAACTTCTAATATTACTATGACTTTTCAGAATTAATGCTTTACCTTCATTCTTTGATGTAATAACTCCAGACAGAGCTGCATAACCATAAACCTCCCCAAACATAAGACCTTCAGGTCTCTCCTGTCTTCATTCAATAACAGACTTGACCAGACTCTTTAGAAAGTAGGTGGGAAACTAGAGTCTGGCATGGAACAACTCACTACTAGAAAATCAGCTCAAATGCTAATTCATGTGGCAGCCTTCAACTCAGATGCAGATTCATGTGACATTAAAGAACTAAAATAAATTTTATGGTTGTTTTTTAAAGTTTAATTTAAAAATTAAATTACATTTTAATTTTTTAAAATATACATTTTTACATTTAAAATGTAAAAGTGTAAAAATGTACATTGTTACATTTAAAAATATATTTATTACCATGTTAAACCTGTAAAGTAGGTACTCTATCTCACATATTTTGCAGAAAGAAAATAGATACTTAAAGGGTAAGGGGATATATTTTTTCTTATACGTTTGGTAATTAACACATCTAGCAAAAACTAAGGCATACTGACTTTAAAGTTCTAGATTAATAAAACTCTCCAGGGTCCTTCAACTTGCAAAAATGATTCTGTGATGCACATATTGCTTTTTATCTTCCTGTATATGTGAGGTATCCCCTCTGAGCTACCAGCTCCTGAAGATTGGAACATTTGACTTATTCAAATGTGGTTTTGGTCCCTAACACAGGGACTGATGCATAGTGTGCTCAAGAAGCATTTGATAAGGCAATGAAGAAATATTCTGGCATGTGAAATACTTTTCATAAAGACCAAAGAACAATGAGCTGTGCTAGCTACAACATAGCACCTATTCTGTAAAAAATTGCAAGGACATGATTTTCTTTATAAATAGTTCCTATAATAATTTTTAAGCTGAGTTTTGGGAGGATGCAGTTAATATGGCGACAGAGTAGCACGGAGGGAACCTAGCTCCCGTGCATCCGGTAGAAAATCCAGGCAGCTCTACCAAAGAACAGCTTAATCAACCAATGATTCCCCAACATATATGAAAGTAAGAGACCAGAGAGAGTGACAGAGGAATCAGACACCTGCAGGTCTGTGAGGACTCCAGAAGGCGAGTGAGGATAAAAGCCGCTGCGCACCCCTGGCCTCCTAGGCTTCGGGCTGCGCCTGCAGTGCACCCAGGGCAGGCTACCTCCAGCGGTGCAGACAAGAAGGGGCCAGCAATCTGGGCTGGCACCATCAGTGGGAAACAGAAGCCCCGTCTGAATCCAGGGCCAGGGCGCCTGTGGCAGAGGGAACTCCAGAGGCCCAGTACCCGGTGGGCCGGCAACAGACTCCATGGGAGCTGTGGGCCTGCTACACAGGGTCTGTGGGAGAGAACTGACTCCCTCACTCCCCATCTAGGCAGGCAGGTTAATACCTGGCAGAGACCTGTGGGCTTAAGTTAACGTAAAGGGTGGCAACTGCGGACTCTGTGGTCGCCAGCTCGCCAGCCCACCAGCCCAGGGGATTTAAGAAGGACACTGTCGATGCCGGTCTTTTGGGATTGGGCTGGGCTGAAAGGCAGGCTTTGTGGAGAAGTCTCTATTGGAAAGTGAACTGAGGGCCTCTGCAACCGCAGCTTGCCTCACGGCCCAACCACCCAGCAGACATCCAGGGGAGGGGTGGGAACACCTGGATCCCGTCACGGGACTGAGAAGGACAGTGCCGGATACCACGGGACACCGGCAGCCCCCCGGGGATGTGTGCGCCCACAGCCCAATCCAAAGCCTGCTCAGGCACGCCTGCATAACTGCCCTCAGAGACCCCGCAACCAGAAAACCCGGTTTGGACAGTTTGAAACCAACAAAGGAAGGGTGCTTTTTTTTTTTAATGTGTGTGAGTGTGTGTGAGTGTGTGTATGTGTGTGTGTGTGTTTTCCCTTCCCCCTTTTTTTTCTCTCTCAACTTCTTTTGTAAGTAACCTTATATCTTTTAACTGTATTGTTGCTCTATCTTTCAACACTCTGTCCCTCATTTCTTTTTCTTTTTGTCCGGTTTTAGTCCTTCCGCTCTTCCCAAATTTTCCACTTATCTCTATTCTCTCCTTACTTTTGCTATCCTGTGTGTGTGTGTGTGTTTGTGTGTGTTGGATTGTTTGTTTGTGTGTTGCTTAGTTTTCTTTTAGGTGTATTATTTTTTTCATCATTCTTACTTCTTTTTTTTTAATTTTAAGAATATCTTTGTATCTCTCCTCATTCTGTACAGGTGTCTTAGTCTTGGCTGGTTATATTGTACTACCTGACAGGTCCCCACTGCTCTTTCCTCCACAGTGTGTTGCTAATTTTCTATACTTCACTTGCTTTCCTTTGCCATACTACCCAAGCTCTATAACCCCCATTTAGACAGATCACATAGAGTCTATCACGTGAGTGTTGCTAAAATATTATTGTAAATAAGAGCTGTTCTATACAACAGTAATACTTCATAACACATCTCTTGGATCTTAGGACCTTAGACCACCTTAAAGGTGCCTGAATTCTATTACTCTATTTACTCACACGCTACACTCAGTTAATAACCTGTACTCTCACTTTACCTCAAAATCTGACCACCCACAACCACACTGCTTTCTAGATAAAACTCACAAGCTCCCCCTTCCCAACAAGAGACTTAACTTATGTCCATCATTTCCTAAAAGTGTCAAGCTGGGTCGAAGAGCACGGTTAACTCTATACATAGCCTAAAGATTGTCTATTTCTTCTCTCCCGACTGTGTCTGTAAGTAACATAAAATAATCTTCTGCTATCATAAACCATTTTGCCTCCCCCTCCAACTGATCACACACACACAATAAAAAAAGGAGTAGGTGGAAACAGAGAACACCAAGATACCTACAGGAGACTGCACAACTGAATTTCACAGGTATCCTACCACAGAAGTTCACACCATAAACCCAGGGAAACAGAACAGATCAATTTAAGAAGCTGAGGCCAACTAGAAGAGTATCATAAACAAGGGGAAGACAAAAAAATAATCCCCAAAGAAAGAAAAGGAGGAAGCCTCAGAAAGAATGTTAGATGAAATAGAGGCAAGTCAACTATCAGATGTGGAATTCAAAGCACTGGTTAAAAGGAAATTCAAAGAGCTTACAACGAGCTACCAGAAACTACAGGGGAACTACAATGAACTTTCTGCAAACTATACCAACATGAAAAAGGAAATAGAAATGATCACTAAAGGCCAAGAGGAAATGAAGAATACAATTTCTGAACTGAAGAACACAGTAGAAGGTATGAAGAATAGAATCAATATGGTGGGAGATCACATAAGTGAGATAGAAGACAGGATAGAAAGAATCTCCAAGATGGACCAAGTAAGGAAAAAGAGAATCAGAAAAAATGAGGAGAATTTAAGAGAAATGCAAGACAACATGAAACATAATAATATTAGAATAATAGGAATACGAGAAGGAGAGGAAGAGGAACAAGGGATAGAAAACCTACTTGAAAGAGTAATAACGGAAAATTTTCCTAGGTTGAGGAGAAAGAAAGTCACAGGGACCCAGGAATCGCAGAGAGTCCCATCAGGTGGAACCCAAAGAGGCCTACTGCAAGACACATCATAATTAAAATGGCAAACCTCCAAGACAAAGAGACAATCCTAAAGGCAGCAAGGGAACAAAAGGAAGTAACATACAAGGGAGTCCCAATAAGGTTGTCTACTGACTTCTCAATGGAAACATTCCAAGTAAGAAGAGAATGGCAAGAAATATTCCAAGTAATGAGAAACAGAGGCCTACAACCAAAGTTACTTTATTCAGCAAGGCTCTCAATCAAGATAGAAGGCCAAATAAAGAGCTTCCAAGACAAAAGAAGTCTAAAAGAATATGCTTTCACCAAACCAGCTCTACAAGAATTACTAAAAGGGCTGCTTTAAGGAAAGGAAGGAAAAGAGAGAGACGGAGAGGAACACAGGTACACAAAAGACAAGGAATAAGCACTTTTCAATAATAACCTTACACGTAAATGGATTAAATGAACCAATTAAAAGACACAGAATAGCTGAATGGATAAGAAAGCATGACCCACACATATGCTGCCTACAAGAGACCCACCTCAGGTCAAAAGACCACCACAGACTAAAAGTGAAAGGATGGAAACAAATTTTCCAAGCAAATGGACAATAAAAAAAGCCAGGATAGCAATTCTCATATCAGACAAAATAGACTTCAAAAACAGGGCCATAAAGAGAGACCCAGAAGGTCACTTCATATTAATCAAGGGAAGAATCCATCAAAAAGACATTAACATCGTAAAGTTATATGCACCCAACTCAGGAGCACCAAAATATATAAAGAAAATCCTAGAGGACCTCAAAAATGATATTGACAGCAACCCAATTATAGTAGGGGATTTTAACAACACATTGTCAAAAATGGACAGATCTTCCAAACAAATTATCAACAAAGATATAGCTGCACTAAACAACACCCTCGATGAAATGGACTTAACTGGTATATATAGAGCCCTTCATCCCAAAGAAGCTAAGTACACATTCTTTTAAAATGCATATGGAACATTTTCCAAGATAGACCACATGATAGGACACAAAACGAGAATCAACAAATTTAGGAAAATAGAAATCATACCAAGCATTTTCTCTGATCACAAGGGACTGAAATTGGAAACTAACCCCACAGGAAAAAAAACAAAATACCCCAAATCATGGAGACAGAATGGTATGCTATTAAACAACGAATGGGTCAAGATAGAAATCAGGGAAGAAATAAAAAAGTTTCTGGAAACAAATGAAAATGAACTCACAACAACCTAAAACTTATGGGACATAGTGAATGTAGTACTGAGAGGGAAGTTCATAGCAATACAGGCTTACTTAAAGAAAATAGAAATATTTCAATCAAACAACCTATCCTGATGCCTCTGAGAACTCCAGGAACAACAAAAAAGACAGCCCAGAGCAAGTAGAAGGAAGAAAATAACCAAGATCAGAGCATAATTAAATGGCATAGAAACTAAAAGCACAATTCTAAGGATCAATGAATCCAAGAGTTGGTTTTTTGAAAAGATAAACAAAATAGATAAACCTTTAAGTAGGCTCATCAAGAAAAAAGAGAGAGGACCCAAATAAACACAATCAGAAATGAAAGAGGAGAGATTACAACTGATACCACAGAAATAGAAGGGATTGTAAGGAATTACTATGCAGAGCTGTATGCCAGGAAATTTGAAAACCTAGGTGAAATGGACAAATTTCTAGAAAAATATAATCTTCCAAAACTCAATGAAAAAGAAGCAGAAAACCTGAACAGGCCAATAACAGCAGATGAAATTGAAGAAGTAATCAAAAAACTCCCATCACACAAAAGCCCTGGACCAGATGGTTTCACAGGAGAATTCTACAAAGCTTTTAAGGAAGAGCTAACCCCTATTCTTCACAGACTATTCCAAAAAATCCAAAAGGAGGGAAAACTCCCCAACTCTTTTTATGAAGCCAGCATCACCCTAATTCCAAAGCCAGATAGAGACACAACAAAGAAAGAAAATTACAGGCCAATATCACTGATGAACATAGATGCTAAAATCCTCAATAAAATATTGGCAAATCGCATCCAACAATACATCAAAAAGATCATACACCACGACCAAGTGGGATTCATCCCAGGGATGCAAGGATGGTTCAATATACGCAAATCAATAAATGTAATACACCAAATAAACAAAAGCAAAGACAAAAACCACATGGTCATATCAATAGATGCGGAAAAAGCTTTTGATAAGGTACAACACCCATTTATGATAAAGGTACTCAGCAAGGTGGGAATAGAGGGAACATTCCTCAATATAATAAAGGCCATATATGAAAGACCTACAGCCAACATCATACTCAATGGGCAAAAACTAAAAGCTTTTCCACTAAGATCAGGTACAAGACAAGGTTGCCCACTTTCACCACTTCTATTCAATATAGTATTAGAAGTTCTAGCTGCAGCGATCAGACAAGAAAAGGAAATAAAAGGCATCCAAATCGGAAAGGAGGAAACAAAACTGGCATTGTTTGCAGATGACATGATAGTGTACATGGAAAACCCTATAGCCTCTACCAAAAAACTGCTGGAACTAATAAATGAATTTGGCATAACAGCGGGATACAAAGTTAATATCCAGAAATCAAAGGCATTTTTGTATACCAACAATGAAGCAGCAGAAGCAGAAATCAGGAAAAAAATCCCATTCGATATAGCAAAAAGAAAAATAAAATATCTGGGAATAAACCTAACCAAGGAGGTAAAAGACCTGTATGCAGAAAACTACACAACACTGAAGAAAGAAATCAAGGAAGACACAAATAAATGGAAACATATACCGTGTTCATGGATTGGAAGAATTAACATCATCAAAATGTCCATACTACCCAAAGCAATTTACAGATTCAATGCAATACCTATTAAAGTACCAATGGCGTATTTCACAGACATAGAACAAACACTTCAAAAATTTATATGGAACCAGAAAAGACCCCGAATAGCTGCTGCAATTTTGAGAAAGAAGAACAAAGTAGGAGGGATCACAATACCTGATATCAAACTGTATTACAAGGCCACTGTAATCAAAAGAGCCTGGTACTGGCATAAAAACAGTCACATAGACCAATGGAATAGAACAGAGATTCCAGAAATAAACCCAAATCTCTATAGTCAATTAATATTCGACAAAAGGGCAATAACATAAAATGGAGTAAAGATAGCCTCTTCAACAAATGGTGTTGGGAGAACTGTATAGCTACATGAAAAAAAAAAAAAAAAAAACTCGAGCACCAACTTACACCATACACCAAAATAAATTCAAGGTGGATAAAAGACTTAAATATAAGCTGGGAAACCATTAAAGCCCTAGAGGAGAGCATTGGCAGGAAAATCTCAGATATTCCTCGCAGCAATATTTTTACTGATATGTCCTCTAGAGCAAGGGGCATAGAGGAAAGAATAAACAAATGGGATCTCATCAAAATTAAAGGCTTATGCATGGCTAAGAAAATGGTATCAAGATAAAAAGAAGGAACAGTTTGGGAAAACATATTTGCCAATGACACCTCAGAAAAATGTTTAATCTCTAAAATATACAAAGAACCCACAGGACTCTAAGAAGATGAGCAACCCAATTAAAAAATGGGCAAACGACTTGAACAGACACTTCTCCAAGGAGGACATACAGAGGATCCAGAGACACATGAAAAGGTGCTCGATATCACTAGCTATCAGAGAAATGCAAATTAAAACCACAATGAGATACCACTTAACACCAGTAAGAATGGCTACCATAAGCAAAGGAACAAACAACAAGTGTTGGAGAGGTTGTGGGGGAAAGGGGACCCTATTTCATTGTTGGTGGGATTGCAGACTGGTACAACCACTATGGAAAACAGTATGGAACTTTCTAAGAAAACTAAAAATGGACGTGCCCTTTGACTGAGCATTTGCAGTGTTAGGAGTATATCCTAAGAACACTGAAGCACCAATCCAAAAGGACCTATGCACCCCAATGTTAATAGCAGCACAATTTACGATAGCCAGGAGTTGGAAGCAACCTAGATGCCCATCAGTCCAGCCTATGACTGGATCAAAAAACTATGGTACATTTACACAATGGAATTCTATGCTGCAGAAAGGAAGAAGGAGCTCCTACCCTTTGCAACATCATGGATGGAACTGGAAAGCATTATGCTGAGTGAAATAAGCCAGGCGGTGAAAGACAAATACCATATGATCTCACCTTCAACAGGAATCTAAACAACAAAACAAACAAGCAAGCAAAATGTAACCAAAGACACTGAAATACAGAATGTGCTGACAGGGTCCAGAGGAGAGAGGGGAGAGTATCACAGAGGAAAAGGGGAAGGACTCACATGAACAAGTATAAAGGATTGTGGACAATATTTAAAGTGGAGGGCGGAGATTGGAGGGAGGTGGGGAGCACTGGGGGGCAGGGCTGGGAATATAAGACAGAAAAGTGTACTTGAACAAGCGTGAAATAAAAATTTTAAAAAAATTAATTTTTAAGCTAACTCATATAGCACTTTTTGTGTCAGGAATTATTGTACATTGTCATGTTTTAACTCATTGTATGTTCTAAATAACCCTTTATGGATAGCAACTATTATATTTTCATTTTACATCTGTAGAAGCTGAGAAAGAGACACATTAAACAACCTGTCCAAGGCCATGAGTAAGAAGTGGCAGAGAAGTGCATCAAACACTGGTATCCAGGCTGTGGGTATATTTCTTATTCAGTTGGCCAGGCTGCCTCTGTGAAGAGGGATATTTCCTATAAAAGTGGGTATTCATATTTCCAGAAATTAGGTGAAAACTATAATCTACTTGGTTAGAAATTGTGATACTTAATATTATAAGAAATTATAAATAGTTATTAAAAACAGAGAAAGGGCAATATCTCCCTAAATCTGTAGTAAGCCCAGTGGATTTCCCACCTGGCAAGAATTAGGTTTGTATGAACTTCTAACAGATTACATTAGTCTACTCTACTTGAGGCTCGCCATTTCCAAGGAAACAAAACCAAGGCTGATGTTGAAATATGAAACACATAGCCACATACTACCTCTTGCTTTCTTAAATAGTTATCAAGAAAGACAGACTCAATTTAAACCACATTGAGGGATAAGATTTTTGCTGGGGATGCAATTTACATGGTGCCCAGCAAGAAAGATACTCACCACAGGTGGGCATTTTCTTATCCATTTTCCCTGAAATGATCTTTAGATTTAGAAAGCAACCATTTCAGAATTCAGTGCATGTATTCTACAGATATCCATGAATGCAATATAAATTTTTACAATAAAATATTTTATTTAAAATAATTTATTAGATAGAACATCTCTCAATTTGTTTTTATTCACAATAAATAAATATGAATTTAATAAATACTTCAAAGCATTCTCCCCCTCCCCAATGTTAAGCATAAAGAATAAAATGAAGGGAATAAAATGTTCTACATAAAAAAAACCCGTGTGAATATTCATAGTTTTGGCATTCATAGATTGAACCTCTGCTACACACCTACACAACAGGTGTTATATAATGTTTTGTTGTTACAAGCATAACTGAGTGCACCACAAGAAGTAAATCATTACATAGAAAACAGAAAAATGATAATGCTCCTTCCATGAAACAGCAGTATATTTAAAATTATATATATTTACTTTTATTGATTACTGTCATAAGCTATGTTTGTTTTGCTGTTTTAGATTTCTTTCTCCATTTTTGAGTTTACTGTCATGAACTCTAAATAGCTAAAATTACAAAAGATACATGGAAAGATTTTAGTGATGTAATTCAGTTTACCATATAACAAATTTAATCTGACATTAATGTAATTTATGCAAAATGGTTACTGTTCAGAAAAAGATCTTTATTTATTTATACATAAGTAATTTTATTTGATCAGCATAATTTACAATACTTTTATAACCCAACCTAAATATTTTAAGGTTCAGATGGAAAAAAAGAGTAAGAACAGAAACAGGAAAAATGAAATAGGAAGAGCACATTGATTCTTTGTTTCTTATGAACAAATATTTCAGACTGAATTCCTTCTTAATTGTTGGTTTCACAAACACACTCACTCACAGAGGACACTGGGACTTGGTCCAGATTTTTGGGGTCAAGGTGCCATCACCCTCAGTGATTAAAGTTAGTCTATTTAACTCTGCTAAATGTGAGGAAGGAAAAATAAGAAACTAAATATTTTAATAAGTGTGTCAGATGAACATAAATATAAAAACACCCAACTGATTTTCCAATGAAAAAAATCCCCAAAATGTTTAGGTCAAAAAGGTATATGTACTTTTAAAAAGTTTAATTTTATACATATATGCATATATAATTAAATATAACATTTGTATGATTTATTTATTGATCATTTCATACACATATTTTATATAATTCTATAACACATCGTACAATATAACTTATACCGTGATTATATATATTGAATTATATATAATTATGTTAATATATTTGTGTAATTGATTAAATATTTATTTGATTATATATGTCTATAAATCTAAATTTTACCTCTGTATCATGAGCTATCAATATAAAGTTATTTACTTTCCATTACATTATATTAAGTGAAAGGCTTTAATTTAAACTATAACTCATGTTTTAGTATCAATGAGTTTGTCTTCAATATGTCCTTTCCATGAGTCATACATCCACTACCATCCATCATACATCTTTTGTTCTTCCATCCAAGTGTGAAATACAGTACATTCTGAGATCCATGTTTGGTGCTGTTATTAAAGATTTCATCTCAAGCTACAAATCCTGATTCACACAATAGCAAGACTATTGTTATTTTCATTTTTTCTATATGTAAGTGTATAAGCTCCATGTGAGTAAAATACTGAATTTCTTTCCCACATATTTTATAGAGGTTGTTTATAGTGTCATCCAACACCTTCAATCATGAGCTCCTTCCCAAGAAAAAAAATCATAAACGTGTATTCAATTTCTTTGTCTATTTTTTCTTGTAACTTTAGGTGACCTCTATAAACATTCTGAGCTACCATTGATTGATGTTCTTTTAGGCCACACGTCTTCCCCAAAACAGCACATTCTGGTTCAAAATAAAATCATTTAAGAAGTGCTCTGTAATACGAGAGATATTGGTAGACTTCAATACAAGGTGACTTTCTTTTCTGAGGGATAACTTTGAGAAGGTATCACTTTTTATTTAATCATCTATGATAAAGTTTCTATACTGTTCTACATAAAATTCAGTCCAGTGGAAGATCATTCACAGTCAGATACCTTTAGCAGCTGGCATTCTTCTTGCTGTCAATTGGTTTAATAAGCCACTCTCCTAATAGTCTGTGCACCAGCATTTACTGATACCCAGTCTGTGCCAGGGCCTGTGCCAGCACATAGGATGCAGGGGAAGCCAAATAGATGCCTTCCCTTCCCCTGCATTGTCTTGATCCCAGAAGAAAAACAAGCACTGAATACATCATTAACAATATTATTTCAACTAATACTCATGGAAAAATAGTGCGTAAGAAATAGATAGGATTCTCCTGTGGGACTTTTTATCATAGAGGTTTAACCAACCCAATGGACTCAGGACAGTCTGCATCCTGAATCAGAGCTTTTCAAGTTTCAAAACCCATAGTTGGTATGTGACCTTGGGCAAATTATTTATACATGTGCACATTTATGTATATGCATGTGTGTACATATACACATGGACATATACATGTGTGCAAATATGTGTGTGGGTATATGCATATATATACATGTATGTGTACACATGCGATATATGATGTATATTATTATATATATGAAACAGAGCTTTGTACCTGTTAAGTGACCTTTTGTNGACAGTCTGCATCCTGAATCAGAGCTTTTCAAGTTTCAAAACCCATAGTTGGTATGTGACCTTGGGCAAATTATTTATACATGTGCACATTTATGTATATGCATGTGTGTACATATACACATGGACATATACATGTGTGCAAATATGTGTGTGGGTATATGCATATATATGCATGTATGTGTACACATGTGATATATGATGTATATTATTATATGTATGAAACAGAGCTTTGTACCTGTTAAGTGACCTTTTGTGTTCAATATAAATATACTTTTTATTTGCACAAAGGAAAATATATTGAAACTAAAATATAAATGATGACCAAACTTTAATTTGGTAGGGGGTGAAGTAGAAGGAAAAGGAAAAGAGAACCCAACAAAGGTAGAAATGAAAACCAATGTCTAGGCCTGAGTTGAAGAATAATGAGCTTGGAAGAACTTAGAGAATTTTAGAGTGTAGAAGCCAAGTGACCAAAGGGAACACAGTTCTTTAAGGAGTCTGCTTAAAGCAGACAGTTTTTCATTTGCTTGTTTGCTTACTTGTTTGTTTGCTTTTGCCAAAAGATGAGTACTGAATAAACAAGTAAGAGAGCTAGAAGTGGGAATTTAAGGGAAGGAGAAGGAAAATGGAGGAAGAATGGGTAGAGAGAGAAGACAGAGCACACAGAAGAGAGAAAGGGGCTAGAGCAGCTGACTGTCAAAGACAGAAAGGTTTGGTCTTCTCTGTACCAGTTTTTGGCACATGAGCAATATGTAACAATACACTGTGGCTTGGTCATTGTTCAGTCATTCCATCCAGGCCTTAAATCTTTCCCCTGCTTTTACTTAATAAAACCACAACTGCTGATGCTTCCTGGAGTCATTAGGGAAGATTTCTTTCCCCACCAAGATAGTCCTCTCTCCCTATCATCACAGCCTCCAAATATATGGGAGTCGCCTATATTTTCTTCATGCTTCATGAGGAAGAAGGTAACATATGGCCATCTTCTTGGATCATGTACTTCTCAGCATTTCTAGTAGGTGTCAGGGTCTCAGGCAAGGTGATCATTTAAGGCATATTTGTTTGAATCACATGCTGTTAATAGGTCAGTGCACAGTGCTTGCAAAACAAACACTGTTCAAGACCAATGGGGAAATGCAGAATTCACTGCCTGATATACATTCCTTACATTAAGAAGGTTTTAGTAATGTTGGATTTAAAAATGATAAGTATGAGGAACTCGATCAGATGAAAATAATATACCCATGATTCAGATACTTGATGAAATTGAGTAGTAGAGTTTAAGTGAGAATTTTGACCACAGTTCTGAAAGAGTCTATGTAATGGGGTAAAAATTGCCTACATGTTAAGTTGCCTATGTGAAGTCACAAGAGAAGAAATCAATAAGTCATGTAAGGCAACATGTACAGTAGTTTACCTCATTAGAGAAGGATCCTGAAGGGATGAGTTAAATAAAACAAGGAGCTTCAGATACTTACCTGCAATAAGTTGGCAAGGCAGAATTGATTCCCAGTATAATAACAGACTTAGATTTCCACTCTACTGTACATAATTTTGTAACTGAAAATAAGAATTTTAATGTTCTTGTACCATTTTTATATCTTGTACCATTTTATATAATGTGGTTGGGAATGAATTTTGTGAGTGATTACATGGGTTAATGTATTTAAAAGGATTGGGATAATGCTTGCTATATTGCATATTCTCAATAAGTTATTTTTTTGAGAGAGAGAAAGGTAGGGAGAAAGAGAGGGAGAGAAACATCAATATGTGGTCGCCTCTCATGTGCCCCCTACTGGGGACCTGGACCACAACCCAGGTGTGCACCATAGACTGGAATTCAACCAGCAACTCTTCGGTTTTCAGGCTGGCACTCAATCCACTGAGCCACACCAGCAAGGGCCAAATACTCTATTATTATTAATAATTATATCTGACATATCTATTCTACCTGGGATGTTTTTACTTAATCACTCGCATCTAATATAAAAGTTGTATTGGAATGACCATTGCGAGATAAATCTTTTTATGACATTGCACTGCATACATTTCTTTACTGATTTTCTATCACCACTGAACAATCTTAGCATATTATCCATAAACATTACAATTTGGCTTTTGAAACGCTTTCTAGTGCTATTACATAATATTTGTTTCTTTATTCCTTGAACTGCCAGCTTTCCAAATTACTTGCACACATTTAGGCAAAAGAGGATTCTTCTTATCTTCCTTTCTTTGTGCATTTATAGACTTCTGGTCATAATCTCCATTCACCCTCAATTTCCCTCTTATGGCAAGCGATTGCTCATGTTCAATTCAGCTCAAATCTCATTTCTTAAGCACAGTTTCTTTCACCACTAAGTGAAGTTTCAGAAACTCCTCTCTGTACACTGAATCTACTTTTTATGTAAATGTACTTGTCATTGCACTTAAGTCATTGATAAAAGTATGTCTTTACTTGTCAATCCTTCATCCTTTATCTTAATGACACTGTAAAGCTCTGTAAATTCAGAGACAACACTTATCACTATTACCTTTAAAATAGAGATTTACTTTGGAATACAGTGTGTCTCTAATAAGCATTAAAAATGATTGGATGACTAAATAATAGAAAAAAATACTTGAAATTTTCATAAATCAGAGTTTCTCCACATCTCAATCTATTTGTAGAATACCTTCAATAACATTGTGTAGCATTTCCTGAATAATAGGAATAAAGTAGGGAACAAGACAGATTAGACCCTGGCTGTTTGGGGTATTCCATTCCAATTGTGCTGTTGCATATATAGACAAAAATAATTTACAAATATTTAACCTAATATCAGGAAGTAGGAAAAAGTATAAAAAGTAAAAATAAGTAATTGGAATAAAGACCTATGGTGTAAGGATTTGCTGTTAGGTGGGATATCTGTCTTAGGTTGGCTTCCCAAGAAACAAATTCTGGAATAGGCATTTGCAGTCAAGGAATGAATGAAGCAGGACTAGACAGAAAGAGACATTGAAATTGCAATAGCACCAAGAACCTTAGTGAATTCCACATGGAACTCTAAAGCTGTGATCACCATTCAAGGGATTTTATGAACTAAAGAAAGGGATCCAAACTTGTGTCCCCCCAATATCTACCAGTCACTGCCAATCTCCAGGAAGTGAGCATATACTTGAGAGGCGCTACTTCCTTTTCTAGGAAAGATTGAACAGACTGCTAACATCAAGCCATGCCCCTGGTACTGAGGAAATGTGTGCTTTTGTCCAAAAAGAAAATCTGTTAGGCCAACACAATGTACACTGCAGTGTAAAAAATTTCCTTCCTTAGGAGACAATGTTTGAACAGTTATCTGAATGAATTAAAACAAAACTATAGTCGAAGAGAAACATACAACTTTAAAAGCCTTGAAGAAAAAAGGAAGTTGTTGAAATGAAGTGAAGAAAGGAAAACATGAGCTGAAGTGCAGTAAACAAGACCAGGTGTGGCAGGAAGTATTCAAGTGGTAGAGAGGGTTTACTTCATAAAGAGCTCCATAGACTATGATATAGAACTGGGATTATATATTTTCAGTGTAATGGAAAGCCACTGACTAATTTTATACCTTCTAAATGATTGCTCTGGCTGCCTTGTAGACAATTAGTCTCAGAAGATGAAGCATAAAATCAGGAATCCAGTTGGTAGACTAAAGGTAGTCTGGTTGAAAGGTACAAGTCATCTGTATTAGGATCACAGTTTTGGCAGTGGGAAAAGAAAAAGAGGTCATGAAAGAGTAACATGAAATTGTATACAATCCATGAAGGAAAATGAGAAGCAAAAGATAGCTGCTGAACTTTTGTTTTGAGCAGTTGGATCAAGGGTATTGTCATGTTTTCATCTGGGTAAGATGGTTAGGGACAAGTTAATGAAGAGATAATATTTTATCACTCTCAAGTTAGTATTAATTTCTTAATCAGATATTTTAAGTAGGTAGTTGCATATACAAGTCTTAGACTTGGGGAGAATTTTGAGTCAATATTTTAAATTTGGAACTCATAGCACATGAAAAGAATGGATAGCCTTATAACTTGAGCAGATTATGCCAATTTTTAAATTATTTTTTATCATTATCTATTACCATTGTCCCAATTTTTTACACCTACTTGGTCTCCTCAGCTAAAAGATGAATGAGAGCACAATGGCCTCTATCTCCATTGATAGTATACCCAGAGCACTAATGAGTCAGGCTGTCTCTATCACATTTCATTGTTACTTGGTTAATTTTAGAAAATTCAGTTGTACAAAAATTTGGCTTTATAGATTAATTTCACTCTCATGTTCAGAAAGCAAAGAAGAGAATAGTATGAGACAAGGCCAGTGCATATGGCACTTAGTAAGCACTTAGAAAATAATTTATTTTTTTATAAAACTGATTACAAGTGAGCTAAATGGTTAAAACATGAGATTGTCATGACATATGTTATGTGGTTTTCAATGTCCACTTGACTGCTGGATGGAAAGCATACAGAAGGTGTAAAAGCTGAGCAGAAGCCAGATGAGTCTATGCTAATAGTCCAGACAAATGTGCCTTGAATCAAGTAGTAATAATAAAAATGGAAATGATGTGATGAAGTATATGTTTGTGAGATAATTAACACTTCTTTTTTAACCCCAACATTTCTAATCTAGAAATATATAGTGTTAGGGAGTAAGCAAAAAAGCAGAAGCATAAAAAAGTATTTATTTTTAACTTGAGCAACAGTTGGTTCTACTTATGGAAATGTCACAATCTAAGAAAGGAAATGGTTTTGAAAGTGTGGGAAATAAAGCAGTCTTTTTATCAAGTTAAAATTGAGATGACTGCTGCATATTTGCCTCAGTGTATAAGTAGGGAATTAGATATATGCACCTAGAGTTTGGGTTTGGAAATATTTGTTAGAGATCAATTTGAAAAATTAACTTAGATATCAAATCTCATGGGGACTAAATATAATTGTAATAAAGTAGTGAGACTGAATAGAAATACCTAACAGGAAATATTTAGAAGTGGGAACAGAACTCAGACAAAAACCCTGGAGTATCGTAATTTAGAGGTGAAAATGAGAAGAGCCATCAGCAAAGAATAAAACAGAGGTAGAAAGAAAGACAAGAGAACTCGGTGCTTAGGAGGCCAATTGAAGAAAGGAAAATGCAGCTATTGTTTGGTGAATGTTGCTGAGAGATTATTGAAGAAGAGCACGGAGGCAGATGAAATTGACAACGTGGGCATGTTTGGAGACAATAAAAACAGTCTTGATGAAGTGATGTGGCCAAAGACTATTCAGTAGCAGAGGAAGTGGGAGAGTGACTGTAGCCAGAAATGTCAAGACTGTAGTTGAGAAAAGTTATACAGAATTGAATTGAGGATTAAAAATATATGTGAAGGTGTTTATTACTTTACTTCACTTTTTAAAGGTGGGGGATATTTATTGGGTCTTTCTGAAATAATGAGGATAATCTGATGGAGAAAAAGAAATCAGAGATATCAAGAGAAATTGCCTAATTGCTAAAAAAAATTCTACTAGAAAGCATTATGGGATAACATCTATAGACCAAAAGAACTGACTGGCATTGGTAGAAGTCAAGATATTTCATCCTTAGTAATAAGACCATGGATAAAAAAATGATAAGTTCAGAAAAAGATAAGATTCAAATTTTGGTGGTGGGGTGATGGGCACAGTTTTAACATATGCTTTAAAAAAACAGTCTTTCATACTTAAATGATTATATAAAGAAAGGCAGGATTTTCCTGTTATTTACCCCATGAGACATTTCTAGCTTGTCCATACAAAACTGAGTTCTGGGCCTCCCCTTTCAAGTGCACTTCTTATTCTGTCTGATCTCGATTCTCCAGCAACCAGGTTTCCAGATACTGAGGAACTGGTATTTGCTAGGACCCTCCTAAACAGAAAGCTTTAAATTGATATATATGTTCCCCGATTACAACTGCATTCCCAGACAGCAATATGGTGGTGAGGTATTTATAGGCCTTTCTCCAAGATGGCAGAACATGGGGAACATGCACCTTGTTCACCTTTGCCCATGAGTTCCTGAAGCAAGTGATACTTGCAGAAAGTCATTTGTGCAAACTGATGTCAATGCTGTCTGTTGTGCTGGGCTATTGCAGCATGCTTTGTCTGGGTCACCCCAAGAGCTGGAGATATTCATTAGGGGCCAGGGTAAGTTATAAGAATGGGCAAGAATAAAATGGAGGTGCTGCTGTCTGTGAACCATGACTGCCCTTGAGATAAAGGAAGCAAACATGTTCTGGAGGGTGACTGTGAGTTACTGTGAATACCAGATGACTCAAAGATGGATGAGTCAACTACTTCCCAGGTGTTCACAAGATCAGCAGGGCACTAAAGCCTGTAATAAGGCAAGTTGCATAAAAGCAGGCCATGGGGTTAGTATACATTGTTTGTCACAGGGCCACAACACTTGTGAGTGGACAGATCACTCTAAAATCCTGAAGTTCAAGGGAAACCTGGAGCGTAATGCAGCAAATAATTCTATAACTTGGTTCCTCTTCACAAATGTGGAAGCCCTTATGATACTTAACCATGAGGATTAAAGGTTAAAAAGAGTCCATTTGGAACTTTTGGTGGGATATGTAAGCTGCCCCCTAAGGGAGTACCTGAATAGTTGAGGAATCTCTGGACCAAGTGGATACATCCATGTAGTTGAGAAAAATCTGGGAGCTGGAGATAGGCAGTTAATTTAAAGCCGTGACTGCAAATTTAAATTTTGAATTTACTAATCAGTAGTAGACAGTCATATATACTTTATTTCTAAATTCATTTCTGGTGACTTCAAATTCATATCCGATACAGCTTTCTGAGAAGCTCCCTGATAAATTTCAGACCTGTGATGCCAAATGGAACCCCTTTACTGAAGCTGGTCAAAATTAATGTATTATAGTGTTATGATTGTAGAAAAACTACAGGTGATATAAACAATGTCAGGAAATGGATCTTTTTCTACCAGGTTTCTGGATCTCCATCCAAAGACAGTGCAATAGGCATGGGAATAGGAGAATGAAAGAAGAACAAAGGAGAGAAAACTAGTGGGCTAAATTATTATTATTATTATTATTATTATTATTATTATTATTTGCAATAGAAACTGTCAGTGGCCTCTGACACTTACTTGAGGTATGTCCAATTAGTCATCAACCAGAATATGATTTTCCATGAGACATCAAGAGAATTAGGGTCACTTGGGTCAATCAACACTCTGCACCTCTGCACGTGTTACTGCATAAAGTGATGCTTGCTGATGTTCACACCAAGCACAATTGACTGAAATATATCAGTTATATCCTCAATGATTATGTGATTGTATATACAAAATATATTCTCATTGTATAGTTTTATTGCAATTTGTATTTTGTCAATGCTTTCATATGTGCAATTCTCACCAATTGTATTGAAAACCTATATCACCTAAGATTAGTACTCTACAAAGATACATGGCTTCAGTCACCATAGCACTTTGAAAAAGCAGTTGGGTATCCAATGATCCATTGCCTCAGGTAAGTCATCCAGCCTCAGGCTCACTTACCAGGATTGATAGTGCCAGAGTTCTACCTTTTGTGAATGGAACATATGGGTGATATACCATAGTAACTATTATTGGTATTCCTCAGCAATGGGACATGTTTGTAGCTTTTGTTCTGTTTTATTTCTTTTTGATTATATGTAGTTATGTTTCCCTAATAGTGTACCAAAACTTCGTATTATTTTTCATTAATGAAGTGTTCAGAACTTCTGTCATTAGAAATGTTGCAAGCCGATCACAATCTTATTCTGCTTTTATTACAAAGTGACTGTTCATTAAGTAAAATTATTGTTTCTATTTTTAGTCCCAACAGTAAATGTAAATGTCCTTCTAATTAAAAAAAAAGGAAGACTGGAAAACTGCTGAGAGAGAGAGAGAAATTAAGAGAGCTATCTGAACTGAACAGACTCTTCCTTCACTGGCTCTGAATAACTAAGTGAACAATGTAAATTTATCATTTATGACCATAGTTGTGCTTACTCTTCAATACTAAAATACAGTCATGACAATGAATACCTGATAATGAATAAGCAACATATTTTAGAGCATATTTAATTTTAGTTACAGCATAATCCCTATCTAATATTACATTTTATTGACATACATTCTTAAAAAATTGGCTTTCTTTCTTCCTTGATAATACAGTAAATATACATTATTGGTTATGCATTTAATAAAAATGTGTTGAAACCAAATCAATTTAAGCCAATAGAAAGATTAACTTTCATTAGACATAATATTAGGCACTTAGACTAAAATTTTCTAGGGCTACTTAACAGAATCTATAGTTTAATTTTTAATTTTTCTGAGCATTATTTCCTATACAAATAGCATGAAATAATTGTATTATGGTTCCCATATTCTTTTTCTCCTATAGTACATTATATTCATGTATGCATATACCTTATTTCTGTCTTCAATACATCTCTCTCATCCCCCTCTCTCTTCCTTTCCCACTCTCTCCTCCATACTCACACTTTATATAAGTGGCAAGAAAAAATAAATAATATAATTTAAATTAAAAAATCTCTGCTGTGGCTGGTGTAGCTCAGTGGATTGAGTGTGGGACTTTGAATCAGAGGATCATGGTTCAATTCCCAGTCAGGGCACATGCCTGGGTTGCAGACCAGTTCCCAGCAGGGGACACATGAGAGGCAACCATACATTGATATTTCCCTTTCTGTCCTTCCCTTCCACTTTAAAGATAAATAAATAAAATCTTTTAAAAAATATTTGATGATTATTAATAAAAAATATACTAAGACAAAGATTTTTACTTTTGGTAGAATACTTTAAACCAATAAAAAAAATTCTGTGATAGAATACCATACCCTTTTAAAGAAGCAAAATGATTTCTTTACACACAAAGAAACATTTCATTTTCTCCCCATAATAATAATTTTGATATTGGAAATGAAAGCAAATCAAGCTACATTATGTTTTAAAATTATTAAAATTTAGGTACAAATATATTCCATTGGAAATATAATCAACAATTATTTTGAAATTAATGCCATGTCTTTCTAAAACTTTTATAACTTAAAAGTATCATCCACCTTTGTAAGTTGATGGTTTCACTTGTACAGACTATATGCACAAGCATTTCAGCCCGTGTTTCACATTCTCCCTTAAACAAGACTTACTGTAATTTTATTCAGAGAATAATTTTGTATCAATGATTCAAAGAAATATGCATTTTAAATACTGGTAAAATATTAAGTTTCATTCATTATTCCAGTGAACTACAAATCAAACATCGTGCTAAAAATATTTCAAATCTTTCATCAGTATTCAGATGTTAATACATATTTCTCATTTATATAATAAATATCCTATTATTAACTATTAAGGTAATTGGATAATTCTAATAATCATTATTTGTATTTTATATGTAATATTAATATAGTTTTTCCAAACATTTTTCTAGATAGTCTCTTGATTTTTATTAAATTTTTAATACTACCTCACTATAATTTGCTATAGCCTGGAGCTTGTTGCTGGCTAGGATTGAGAGATTATCTGTAGCCACAGATTAGAATAAACGTAATTAGGATATATAGAGATTAAACAAAATATTACCTCCATTTAGACCATGTGTTAAGCAAATTTGCCAACCACTTGGGATATTATGATAACAAACATGAATTGTCTGCTTGCCTGAGTGATTTTTTCTGTTTTTGAAATCACCTCAATACTATATCATATTAATTGGCCCCTTATACTACAGCTATAGGTAGCCAAAATGATGGTTACTACTAGGAGAGAAATAAAAATAGTCTTACCATCTTTTTTTCTGGTAATTTTTAAATTAAAGTTATTCATCTTTTTTTAATGCTCAAATGCTGTTTAGATGATATTGAGATAGATTTCCTTTTCCACAAGTTGGAAAACAATAAACAAATTCCATTTTGGGAGGACTTATTTTGACAAGGTTTGTAATAGCTTTAAATATGTCTATAAATGTAATACAGTATTTCAATTCTGTAGATTAAGTCTAAGAAAATATAAAAAAATACATATGAGAAATCAAAGGCAACAGACAGTAAAAACAAGTAGAAGTCACTCAATATTCTGAAAAATATAAACATATGAGTATTAATTTAAGTTGCTTTTACAGTGAACAGGAATTATTTTCCCCTTTATGATATAATATTCATTACATTACTAGAAATGTTATGATTATAAAACTGTATTTTTAATGAATGAAGCATAAAGATTTGTTCCAAGAGCTATTTTGGGGAAAACATTGTGAAATTCAGTATATAAATTTTATTGTGAAACTTTTGTCCATCATTTGATTTTTGGTTTCTATGTCCTTATGTGAATACTATGTGTTATAAAATTTATGAAAATAAAAAAATTTAGTTAGTATCAAATTTTCAAGGGTCCATGTTCTTAGTGAAATTATTTAAGCATTTTGATGTATTAATCTTGCAATTGATTGAAAGAACCTTGGCAACTAATTTCTTCAAGATTATTTGTATTTTATTCATCACTGGTTTATAGAAAATACAAATATCTTATTTGGGGCTTAGAAATGCATGTTCTTTCTCAAATTTTTAAAATAATTTGTTCTATATCTGTGAAATATGTCATTGGTATTTTGACAGGGCTTATGTTGAATCTATAGATTGCTTTGGGTAGTATGGACATAAAGATATAAACTCTAACTATTTGCATTAGTTATACTTGGAACGAGTTTACTAAAATACACATGTATTGCTTATGTAATAGAAAAGGTCAGTTGTTGATTTAATTCTCTGAGCACAGTATTTTGACATCTTGGTCAGACATCAAATGCAAACCATTTCAGGTTCCAATTTGGTGAACATTTTATTCTCCCACACTTATTCACAGCTAGTGTATATCTTAAATGAGCCTCTGACTTAACTTGAGTGTTAGGAATTAAGAAGGTTCTCTTTTTTATTTTATTATTTATTATTTTATTTTTGTTCAAAGGTAGTTGCCTGCATTTTTCCACCACAACTCCCTCCCCCTGCACCCTAGCCATCCTCACCTCCCTCTCCTGATTCCAAATCCTCCCCTTGGTTTTGTCCATGTGTCCTTTATAGTTGTTCCTAAAAACCCTCCCCCCCATTATCCCCTCTCACTTCTCCTCTGGTTATTGTAGTTTGTCCTTAATTTCAGTTGCTCTGTTATATTTTGCTTTCTTGTTTGTTTTGTTTATTAGGTTACACTTCAAGGTGATATCATATGGTATTTGTCCCTTACCTCCTGGCTTATTTCATTTAGCATAATACTCTTTAGTTACATCCATGCTGTCTCAAATGGTAGGAGCTCCTTCTTCCTTTCTGCTTCTTAGTATTTTATTGTGTAAATGGACCATAGTTTTCTGATCCATTAATTTACTGATGGGCACCTAGTTTGCTTCCAGCACTTGGCTATTGTAAATTGTGCTGCTATGAACATTGGGGTGCTTAGGTTCTTATGGATTGGTGTTTCAGGGTTCTTAGGATATAATCCCAGCAGTGGAATTTCAGGTCAAAAAACAGTTTCATTTTCAATTTTCTGAGGAAATTCCATACTGTTTTCCACAGTGCCTGCACCAGTCTGCCTTCCCATCAACAGTGCACTAGAGTTCCCTTTTCTCCACATCCTCTCCAACAAAGTAGAAGGGATCACAATACCTTATACCAAACTGTATTACAAGTCCACTGTAATCAGAACAGCCTAGTACTGGCATAAGAACAGACACAGAACAATGGAGCAGAATAGAGAGCCCAGATAAAACCATGTAAATACAGTCAGTTAATATTTGACAAAGAGGGCAGGAGAATAAAATGGAGTAAAAATAGTCTCTTCAAAAAATGTTTTTTGGCTCTGGCTGATGTAGCTCAATGGATTGAGTGTGGGCCTGTGAACCAAAGGGTCCTGGTTCAATTCCCAGTTCAGGTACATGCCTGGGTTGCAAGCCAGTTCCCAGCAGGGGACACGTGAGGGGCAACCATACATTGATATTTCTCTCCCTCTCTCCTTCCCTTCCCCTCTAAATATAAATAAATAAAATCTTTTAAAAATGCTTCTGGGAGAGCTGGACAGCCTCATGCAAAAAAAATGAAAGTTGGCCACTAACTTACATCATCCATAACAATAAACTCAAGATGGATAAAAGACTTAAATATAAATCATGACACCATAAAAGTCCTAGAAGAAAATATAAGCCGGAAAATTTCAGATACCCCACACAGCAGTATTTTCACCGATACATTGTCTAGGGCAAGGGATATAAAGGAAAGAATAAACAAAAGGGACTTCATCAAATTAAAAAGCTTATTCACAGCTAAAGAAAGCATTAGCAAAATGGGAAGGGAACCAACCATATGGGAAAATGTACTTGCCAATGATACCTTGGACAAGTGTTTGGTCTCTAGATTATGTAAAGAACTCACACAACTCAACACCAGGAAGACAAACAATCCAATTAAAAAATAGGCAAAGGACATGAACAGATACTTCTCCAAGGAGGACATACAGAGGGCCCAGAGGCATATGAAAGGATGCTCAGATTGCTAGCCATCAGAGAGATGCAAATTAAAACCACAATGAGACACTACCTCACACACACAAAAAGAAATGTATATTCAAGATGTTGACTCATTTTGAGGAGTTAACAAGGCAGTTTCAAAAATTCAAATATAGAGGTTTTACACATTTTATTTTATACAGGATATTGATGTGGCTCTATAAATATTATGCATATGTACTCATATAATGGAAAGAAGTATCTTATTTTAGATTAGACCCTAGATTGGATAGAGCTTTTTTTTTCAGGTGTAGAAAGATTCCTATGAGTAAAATGGGCTTTTGAATGCAGGAAATATAAAAGAGAAATACTTCCAAATGCAGTGTCTTAAAAAATAAGAAATTAAAAAATACTGATGATCATAATTGGGATCATTAGAAATCAGTAAGTTTTGAGCAATCAAATCAAGAGTTTTGGAGGAGTCACACAACTGAGGGAGATTCACAGTAAAGAGAATACATAGTAAGATAGTAATGCTGGGAAATTTTATGGCTTTTTAATCAGCAGAACATAAGACAATTGACATAGGCAGAATTAGAAGGGATAATGAAGGAGGTATGAGAATTATGAGAAGTGACACTATATTAATTAATGTTAAAAACTTCAGCCAACACCTTATGCCCTCCAAACCTCTTGACAAATGATGTTTAATCAGATTCAAGAATTAGAGGATAACGTGATCAAATATGTTTGAGGAAAACAAGAATAAATAGAATTTAAGTGATCCTCCCCTATTTCTTGGGTACTCCTTTTCTCCATCTCTCCTGCTACTTACTTAGTTTACGTTCTCATCGACTTTTACCAGACCTAACCTAACATTCTCCTAACAGAATTTTCACTGCCAGTTTTTCTCTCTTCAAGTCACTCTTCTCTTCAGAGTTTTCTTCACTATTTTACCATTTCTAAAACATGGACAAATCCGTTATGTTCCAGAGAATCACAATCTAATGTTCTCTTTATAATATTAGAATAATAGGTTTTCTAAACCTACTTATCCATATTAAAAATTGGCTCTCCAAAGTAAATTACCTGGTGTGAGTATGGGAACGTCTAGTGAACAGGGCTATACTTGAGGCTTAAAAACAAAACAAAACAAAACAAAACAAAACAAAACCAACAACAAAAAAACTTACTGTGAGGGGCCAGGAACATTGAAATTATCTCATGTGCTTTAAGTGAGCAGAAACAAAGTTAAGTATGTCTGTTAGAAGGAGAGAAAGAGCAGTCTTTCTTCTTTGGTAGAAATTGGAGTGTCACAATTTGATGCTTTTGAGGACATCAATAATAAAACCATCTAACATTTTCAGAGAGTTACACACTGCCGGGACCTAGGCTAACTACTTTGTATGTGCTATTTCAATTAATTCTGACATCAATCTTGTGAGAGAGTCTCCACTATTCACCCCATTTAACAAACAAGAAAAATAAGGCATGAAAGCTAGTGTTGCATTCAGGATATGAAATAAAATATCTGACTCCAGAATCTGAATTGTAATCTCCCAATATTTCTACACACATATTGTAGACTCAAGGCAGTTTATAGCCTGTCTTTCTCCCTCTCTCCCTCCCAGCATCCCTCCCTTGTTTCCTTCCTACCTTACTTCCTTTCTTCCCACAACCCACAGCCAACCCTGGCTACTCCAGATGGGGCACTAAAGTGCACAACAGAGGAAGTACTCAACTTGCTGCACTCAGGCTGACTCCAATACATAGCACTTTGGGCTCTGTTTGAAAGCAGAATCAACACCTCAGCATGCTCTCGTTTTAAAAACAGGACTTTTACACCCCAGTTAATTAGAGAAAAACGTCCTGGGAAAGAACAAAGCCTACTCTTGGACGTTTGAGGCCATCAAACCACCTATGCTAGCCTATTAAATTTACTTATTAGTAAACATTTAAACTAATTCTCCAGCCCCCAGCCCACTTGTAGGCAGAATATGCTTATTTACATTTCAGTAATTTGGCCAACATTTTCTCAAAAATGAGCAAAGTGAGTCTGTACCTCCAAGAAAAATAATTTGCAGTATGATTGACCAATAATAAAATTTGATCGTAAAACCCCAAATCAGAATTTAAAAAACTGTCTTTGCTATCATCAGTTTGACAACTTCCCCATACTTAAAGATTTTCTCTATGGTGATAACAACAATTGTGAATTTTTAAATTGAGTCATAAAGTATGTCAACATGTAGAAGATGTGAATAATAGAGTGAATTAATAAGTATAAATATAAGGTAAATAAACATAAATATAAAATCCTGTGAACTAATAAACATAAATATAAAATCCTCTGTGGGTAAAAGGTCATCTAAAGTATAAGGGAGATTATTGGATTTTAGTGTATAATCATATGAAGTATTTATTAATATGATTTTAGTTGAAATTAAAGTTTAAAGAACAGCATTTGTCACATTTCAATCTAGTTATCAAAGAAAAATATCCCTAAATATTTGAAATGATCATTAAAATACTACAGTTGTTTGAAGCTGAATTTTCATCATATAATTCAATGAAAATATACATTGCTACAGATTGAATGAGAAATAAATGTGAGGATCCAACTAGCTTCAGTTAAGCCTCAAATTAGAGATTTGTAAATATAAAATGCAATTCCATCCTTATCATTATTCTATAGTTTTTTTTAGTAAAAATATATCAATATAGCATCTTATGGATTTGTTATAACTTTCAATTAATTCCAAATAAATATTTAATATTGTGTTTTAATTTCTAATGAAGTAAATATATTTGGAGTTGGTTTTCAATTATTTTTTAATATAATTTTTATTTAATTCTTGTTCAAGTACAGGTTTCTGTCTTATATTCCCAACCCTGCCCGCCCCCCACCCCATGCTCCCAGCCTCCCTCCCCTTTCCACCCCCTACCCTTAGTTATTGTCCATGTGTCTTTTATACTTGTTCATGTGAGTCCATTCCCTTTTCCCCTATGATTCTCTCCCCTCTCCCCTCTGGACCCTGACAGCCTGTTCCATATTTGAGTGTCATTGATCGTATTTTGCTTGCTTGTTTGGTTAATAATGTAAAGAAGTTTGAGTCCCAAAGTGAGAAGACAACTGTCCAGAAGATTATAACTGAAGGTATTTAGTTATCCCTATGGTCATCAGAGTAGATCCTTTATAGGTGACTTTGTGACCTGCACAAATAGGTCCCAGGATGGACTGAGAAGATTTCTGAGACAAGAAGAGAAAAAGGTTATCTTAGTATCTCATACTGCTCAAATTGACCCTGCATACAAATGCTTTTTTAATCTGATAACTACCACATTTAAATCCCAATTATTGGGTAATTATTTCAGTTCAATTTCATAATTTATGAGACAGTTTTTTTCCTTTTCAACATTTTTTTCTCTTAAAGAAATTCAATCCAGTCACCTCTCACACACTCCCCAACTTGCTCATGCACCTGTTTCTTCCTCATCATTGACAGCTGAGCTGGGAAGTCTCTTGGATACTTTTCTTTCCTGGTATATATTTTTATATATATTTTTGCTAAATCAAAATATTTAGCATCATTTGTGATTCTGTATTATCACTCAACTATAATAGGCTTTAATTTAGTGTTACCTCTTTTCTTCTTCATTATATTTATTTAATTATTTTAGTGGACTTTTAAAAACCATGTGAAAAAATACTTTTTTGAAAATTTAAAAGTGTTTTTTCCAGACATGTAGAAAGACTAAATAAGCTGTTTAATTCAATTTTTTTTATGGTTTAGATGAAAAGACTAGAGCTAGAAGAAACTATGTGATTCAGTTATATGACTAATGGGTGAGAAAGTTGTGTTCCTAGCCAATTGTTTGACATTTGATACTACCTCCTCTTGCAGAGTGCTCTTCATCATTTCCCTTCCTTGGATATGATCTTGGGTCAGTTATGTTTTGATTTCACTTTATCAAGCTTATGTATTTTCTCAAATTGTGGAGTACACTTAATGCTTATAGCATGCATGCTAGAATAATTACTAGTAAAGCAACTAGATTATAATGTAGGCATAATAATCTTGCAATGCATTATAGTTGATGCATTTGCTCTTTGCTCCTTAACTCCTTCAAATCATAGGTGACCGAGGCCACTGAATCAATTATCTATCACAATATTTTTTTGTTCAAAGATCTCTTTCCTCCTAAAAACATATTTGAAAGGTTAGTATGTTTTAGGATAATATAAAACTAGCCTTAGTAGTAAGTAAAGAAAAAGGGGACATTCACAGAAAAGCAGTTATCAGAATGGCAGAAGATTCAAGAATATCTCCCTTCTATTCAAAAGGGAAAAAGAAATTGGGAGCAGATGGGTAAGTAGATCTGTGTTGAGAATATAAAAACTAACAACTCAGTGCCAAACAAGGGTTGCTGGTGTTGGGAAAAGCACTCCAAAACTACCTCATTCTAGGTGGAGTACAATGAAGAGCAAGGGAAGACATGTAGACAGATTATAGAAGCACAACTGGGAAAGAATGTTGCCCTTTCCCTAAAGGGCAACAGACACTACACGAAAAGCAGAGTAAGTGCGGAGAATACAATCAACACCTGGAATTTCAGAAAGTCTCTGGGAATAGCTGGATATAGAAGCTACCTAAGCTTGAGCAGCTGAGATCATAAAAATCATGTGATCATTAAGTCCCCATTACCAGTGGAGTGGCAAGGAGAGCTTGCTATCACTACCCTGGTCTTTGTAGAATCATTGCATGTATAAAGGAATATCAAAGAGATAAATTATTTTAGTTAACATAACATTCTCAATATCCATACATGTTTGTCACATATTTCAATATTTCACTTTTTCTTTTGGCTGTGCAGTATTCCATTGCACACCTGAAGTTTGTATAATTTTTTTACCAATGTCACCTCAATTAATTTACCTAAAAAACAAGAGACTTTGTTTAGTCCTATTCATCACCTTCTCCTTTTTATGCATACATGCTATGGAAAAGCAGCTTTGCTCTCTATCTATTCCTTCTCTCTCTGATAAGATTTTTGTGGAGCACTAAATAGCAGAAGCTCTTTAGCACCCAAATACAAAACTTTTCCAGACTCTGCAGAGTAGTCAGGAGCTTGGAATAGGAAAAGATAAAGGCAGGTGTGGGCATAGAAATTGGTACGAGACCCTAGGAGTGTGAATCCATACTCTTAGTTCTAATAGGATAAGAGTTATTTTGTTAAGAAAATGTTTTTATATGGCTTAGTAGAGAGTTCCCTGAGCAAATGACACTGACTCAAATGTCTTCTCTCCAACTTTTACCAACCAATCAGTGTTTCTGGAGTTAGTTGTATGCCTGGGAAGAGTGACTCATGATTCCCAAGATAAGTAGAGTGGGTGGAATGAGGAAGAAAGAAAATGAGAGAAAATAAGTGAACTTGGAAGATTGTGCATTTGTGCTAAAGCCACTGGACTTCTGAATAAGATAGTCCCACTTTCAGGCCTGGGCTCTGTCATTGCCATCTTCAAGATCCTCCATCTCCTCAATTGCAAAATAGAAATTATGTTATTTTCTTGTGTGTTTCATAACAAAGTAGCATGAAATGGCTGGCTCAGAACAACAAAAACTTATCATCTCGTAGTTCTGGAGACTATGTCCAAGATCAAGATGTTAGCAGGGTTGATTCCTGTGAGAGTAAAACTGTTCAATGTCTCTACCAGTGTTTTCATGTTTGGGGGCATTTTCTAGCAATCTCGGGTTTTTCTTGCCTTGTAGATATGCCATCTCAATAACTGCCTTTATCTTCATTTACAGGTATCCCTCTGTATGCTTCTATGTCCAGATTTTTTTTGTAAGGGCAACAATCATATTGGACTAAGTGCTCATTCTTCTCCTTTATACCCTCATCTTAACTAATTAAAACTACAATGACACTATTTTCCAAATAAGTCAAATTCTTAAGTGAATTTTAACAGGTGAATTTGCAGTGGACACAATACAGCTCATTACAGTATTACTAAAAAATAACTTCTTAGAATTTCATAAGGATGAAGTAATGCAACACACATCAGAGGCTGAGCACAGCCTCAGCAGCACAAAGGTCAATAAATGGGCACTTGTTTGTAAAACAGAGTCAACTGATTTCTTAGTGATCTCAGTAAGATTTAATATATCGATGATTATAAAACACTTATTAGTGTCTGGTACTTATTATTGTCCTAGAAATGGCAACTTTAAGAGTGATGTATTGAGTGCAAAAACTGACCAATCCCCTTTTCCAGTATTGGTACATCAGCCAGTGACAAGCCAGAAAAAGGAGAAGGAATAAGTTCTAGGAGGCCAGAAATAGTTAATGAGGAGGTGACTGCTGTCACCTGCAGCAGTCTTGTGGGATAGAGCTTGAAGAATGCAATTCAAGCAGCAGAAGCAAATCCTTGTGCCCAGGACTAAACAGAAATCAAATCTAAAAGTATGAAATGGGATGGTTAAAATATAACACATGCTGTATTAGACATGTGCATATTTTGCCTATGATCTACTAACGTAGAAACTTCTCTTTACTAAAATGTTGCACAGTGAAATTAATGCTATGCATAAGAGCATGATAGATATTTTCATCAATTTTCTTTTTAGAATTGTGAGTGTGTTTTTCATTAATGAGCCAAGGACTTAAACCCCTATGTAAAATATGCCCGAGGCCATTGCTAGCTTAATTCTAAGCATGCTAAGCCATATGCATTGGTTTCAGGAGGCATATTTTAATTAAAATTATAGACTTATATCTTAGATGGATGAACTGAAAGTACCATGTGTCTCAAAGAGTCTTTCCACTTTTATCATAGTTCAGTTGCCTAACTTGCCCAGTATGTGCTGTAATCCTTTTCCTGATGTAAAAATGTCTGCTTCTTAAGCTCATTTATGTGATTTCTTTGATGGCAATTTTTGTCAATGCATTCCATATGCTTATTAAACAATGTTTAAAAATACTATGTTTAAATTTTTACATATTTTCAATTATCAATGTTTTTGTACCATTGAATATCAATTTTTATACATTGAAAAGAGTTCATTATTTTTCCTTGAAAGATTCTTTTAAAAAATATAATGGACTGTTTCTCAAAGTGATAAAGCCAAGGGAAAGTTGTTTCCCCCTTTAAAGCCTATAAGAATCTTTTGATACTAAAATTCCTAAAAGTATACTTTGGACTTCTTCTTGAAGTATTGATGAAGAGGTCCATAGTCAATGTTCAACGTTTATTAAAACCAATATACAAGGATAAAGCAAGTGAGTTAAATTCTACACATAGGGAGAGAGAATGACTTTAAATTACAAACAGGAGAAAATCACAATACCACATATTATCCCACCTTATGCTGCATAAACAAAATAATAGAATGTGTTAGTGTTGGTCACTGGTCTACCATCAGTTCAACTGAAAGCAAATTTTTTGGAAGAGTTTTCCCATTATACAATATTTTAATCAAATATAGTCAATGTAAATAATCTGGATTCTTAATATTTATTTTAACATCTTTACATTAATAATACTATTGTGGCTGTCATTTTTATTTACTTTTCCAAGTGTAAGACTAGGCTGAAACTTAGTTTTGTGACTGACCACCTCAAAAATATGTTAAGAAAAAGTCACATTTATCACAAGGAAATCTTCATCAGCTGGAAAACTTCTGTACTTAAAATGCACTGAAATTGCTAGTAAAATCCCAGGTAAATTTAAATATCTTAAAGGCACCAGGTGTTTCATTAGGTTAGTTTTAGACATAATTATTGTTTTAATAATTGAGAAAAGTGATAATAACATATTTAGTATACATATGTTTGATCTTTAAAAAAGAAACTCAGAATTGATTGCATAGTTAAATAAAATTTATATCTGATAACTTCACTTTATATTTGTAACCCAAGAAGTACATTTAAACACATGTTTAAATAAATAATATTTATAATTAAAACTCTCTATTGTCACAAAATTATACAATTACTCAAGGTTTAATTTATTTATTTATTGACTAGACCATTTTATTTATTTATGGAGACTTTTCTATCAGCTTTCATTTTTTGCCTACACCTATATTTCAGGTTATACTCAAATATTGTTTGAGTTTAACAATACTCAAATATTGTTTCTGATTACTAAATCTAAATATCTGACACTTATTTTTCCCTAATCATACTCAGTTATAGCTTCTATCAAGATGGTCAGAGTTCCTTATTTGTGAGCCATTTCTCAAAGACTTTGGTTTTCTAAGTTATATCTTTCCCCAGTCCTTTCTTCAGAATCAGTGATTCTCACCAAGTGACATTATTGTCCCCTCAGGGACATTTGATAATATCTAGAGATATTTTTTATCGTCACACCTGGGAGGGGTGAGGGTACTATTGGCAGCTACTGTGTACAGGATGAGGGTCCTGCTAAACATCCTACAGTGCACAAGATATAACCCCCTCCTCTACAAAAAATAAAGAATTATTTTGCTCTGAATACATTTTAAATATAATATAATATAATATAATAATATAATAACATTGATTTAATGGCTTTTCATCCTTTACATAGATGTCCATCATCTTACTACAGTGAGTGATTCACATTGGCATCCTATGGTATGTTGATTTCTAAATATTCCAATAAAAAAACAAAAAAAATTCTCAAAACAATTGTTTCCACACATTTGTCTACACACAATATTATAAGAGTAACATAAAGAATGTATCTTAACTAACAATTTTCATTCTTATCATGCACTTTGTTGATATCATCATATCTTCTAATCATTAATTTCACCCACATTTTTACTTGATTATAAATAATACCCCAAAATATGTAACAGGAAATAGTAGTATAAAGCCTTGTTCATTTTACAGTTATTTCAATCATTTTGTTTTATTTCAAAATTCACAGTAGTAGAAATATAATATATACTGACATAAAAATGCCTAACAGGTATTGTATAGTATTAATAATTATAATGAAAGTGATTGTGATGATAGAAACTATTAATATTTCTGTAACTAATATTAATAACTAACATTAATTTTATGCTTAATAAGTATCAAACATAGTTGTGTGAACTTACATTGAAACATTTAAATTTTTGAAGGTTGAAAAATATGTTAGTCTCCCTGGTTTGGAATTTATTGTGAACAATCCCATCTTAGTTTCACTTCCCCACTAGGCTATAAGATAGTAAGTATTCAATAAATATTGGTTAAGTGAATACATGCTTTAAAAATTTAATCTCATTTCAAAAATTTAGAGTAGGCCAAATAATCATTTCTTTATTTTTTGTGCCACTTATTAGATTTGATGTAGAGTCCAATCTGTCTTATTCACAACTTCATTAAAACAGTGCCTAAAATATACCAGTCTCTTAAAAATGTTGTCAAGTACAAAAATGAATAAGTACTTGAATCAATAAATTAATACTTCTATTATCTTACCAGTAACACTGCTGGGGTTATACCCTAAGAATCCTGAAACACTAATTCAAAAAACCTATGCACCCCCATGTTCATAGCAGCACTAATTACAATAGCCAAGTTCTATAAGCAACTGAGGTACTCATTAATAGGATAAAAAAAAAACACAACTATGGTACATTTTCACAATGGAAATGTCACACAGCAGAAAAAAGGAATGAGCTCCTATTCTCTGCAACAGCATGATGGAATTGGAAAGCATTATACTAAGTGAAGTAAACCAGGTGATGAAAGACAAATACCATATGATTTCACCTTTAACAGGAAGCTAAACAACAAAACAAACAAGCAAGCAAAATATAAACAAAGACACTGAAATAGAGAACAGGCTGACAGTGACCAGAGGGGAGAGGGAAGGGAATTTCAAGGGAAATAAGGGAGGGATCTAGAGGGACCTATATAAAGGATACATGGACAACAACTGAGAAGGGTGGAAATGGGAGGGAGGGGGGAGCATGGGGGGTGGGATGGGATGGGAGTAATAGAAAGAAAACTGTACTTGAAAATAATTAAATAAAAATATTGGAAAAAATATATAAACAGAGATATTGAAATAAAGAACAAACTGACAGGAACCAGAGGGAGAAAGGAAGAGAGATAATGGAGTGTAGAAGGGAAAGGGCCAACAAGGCACATGTATAAAGGACACATGGATAAAGCCAGAGGGGGTAGGTTGAGGGTGGGAGGGGGAAGTGGGCAGGGCGGAGGAAAGTGGTGGTGGGAAAATGGAGACAACTGTATTCTAACAGTAAAAAATGATAAAAAATTAAAAAATGAAAAGTCTAAAAAATAACCATTGGACAATGCAACATTCTTTCCCCATAATGTTAACTTTAAAAAAAGAATTAAAAAGAATGAATGCTACCCTGATGCTGTGGCTCAATGGATTGGGTGTTATCCCACAAGCTGAAATGTTGCTGGTTTAATTCCCTGTCAGGGCACATGCCTGAGTTGCAAGCCAAGTCCTAGTTTGGGGAAGAGTGAGAGGCAACTGGTCAATGCTTCTCTCTCACATTGATGTTTTTCTCCTTTTCTTTCTCATGTCCTTCCCCCTCTCTAAAATAATAAAACAATAAATAAATAAATCTTTTTTAAAAATGTCATCCATAAAATACTCATCACAACTATGTGGTTTCATTCTTTTTCAGTTTGACTAATCTATCATCTAACCAGTTACCTATCAATATATTTTATCTATATATTTATTACATACCTTTTAGCTTATCTATATGTTCACATTTATGCTATATATGCTTCTAAAATAAGTGAATGACTGTGAGTTGTTTCACTCCATTTGAAAATGTTTATTGTCAGATTAATTTTTTGATAAAGTAGAAGTGCCATCAAATTTAAGAAGCACCAGGTATTATAATTTATAAGAAGGAGATCAAATGCCATTTCTCTTTACTTGTTGAAGGAACAGAATTTCATGAACAATTTTTCTTATTATCCACCATCTGTGTGATGACTTTACATAATATTTGAATATCGTGTCTTTGATAGGCCTTATTTCTGATAAACAGAAAATAAAATTAAGCTCTCATATGAGATCCATTATAGAGGAAGCTTGGAATAAATATAGTAGATTTAATCTTTCCTTTTCACAAACCTGACAAGGCAGCTGCTGGAATGCTCACTTATGAGTCTTTGTTTAGAATAAAATTCCAAATGATGAAGCATCAGCTTTTAATGACAAAAATACACTATATGGTCAATTGGAAAGGAAGCGTTCCCAGGCTTCTGTCTTAGATACATCAAGAATTAAAAGAATGTGAGATAATTTAGAATGATAGATTATCATTTTGTTCCACTGAATTTTAAATCTACACCTGGGTTAGACACAGCAAAAAGAATATAAAGCCAAGTGCATTCAAGGAAGCAATAGCATTTGCTTTAATATTCATCAAGTTTTTGAAATTGAAGCTACACAATATGTTCTATCACAGGTGGCACTTTAGGAAATTATATATGATGGCAAATCAGCAGGTATATAACAATTAGTGTGCTCAATGTGGTTGGACACAGGTATGATACTAATCTCTGAAAGAAAAATAGTGAAATGTATATTCAAAACTGGAGATATAAGCTATTTTAACAGAATGGAAAATACCTAGGACATTATTGCTCATAACAATTTGATGTCTGTCATAAAATAAGCTACATTGAAAAAAAGGTGAAAAATATCACTCTGATTAACAAAGGAAAGCTATCAGCATCCATTAATGCAAGTGAAAATGTACAAATTGCATATGTTCAGTCCTATGAATTTCAGAAATTATTTGTGTTCATGCAACTAACACTCAGAAGAAAGATATTGAACATTCTCTGACTTCAGATTATTTTCTCATGCCCTTTCCAAACCACTCCAGAGAAACTATTTGATTTCTGTCACTTAACAGTTGCAAGACAGTGGACATAATATCAATAAAATCAAACAGTGTATTTGTTTTGTGCCCAGTTTTTCTCACTTAGAAACCCTTGTTGTGACTCATCTGTGCTGCTGCAAGGATCAGCAGTGTATTCATTTTAAAAAAAATATTTTATTTACTTACCTATAGAGAGGAAGAGAAGGAGAGGAAAGAAATATCAATGTATGGTTGCCTCTCATGAGTCCCCTGCTGGGAACTGGCCTGCAACCCAGGCATGTGCCCTGACTGGGAATCGAACTGCGATCGTATGGTTCTCAGGCCCACGCTCAATCCACTGAGCTACACTAGCCAGGGCTGCAGTGTATTCATTTTTATGGTGGACTACTGACTTACAGGATGAGTCTGCCACAGAAGTTTGTTGTTGTCTTTGTTTTTTATTCATTATTTTGTTGATGGACAGCTGGATTATTTCTGATTTTGAGCTCTTATGAATTTGCTATAAATTTTTCTGAACAGGTCATTTTTATTGAGATATGTTTATTGACATATGACTCATTCACCTTGGGTACATGAGTTACAGTGGAATCAGTGTGCCATACTGTGGCTGTATGCTTAACTTTGTAAGACAAAGTACCAACACCCTGTTCAAAATGGTTTAACTACTTCACACTCCAACCAGTGAAATATGAAAGTGTCAGTTTCTCCAAACATATCCAACATTGCATTTTCAATGTTTTAAAAAATAATTTCAGACATTCCAGTAGTGTAAAGTGATATCTCATTGTGGTTTTAAATTAAATTTCCTTGAAAACTAATAACATTGATGATATTGTCATGGATATTTTGGTTATTATTTCACGGATTTTAAAAACATTCTTCTATTGTTTTTCAAGTACTGTTGTCTGCCCTTTACCCCACCCCACCCCACCCCTCCCCACCACCCCAGCGCTCCCCACCTCCTTCCACTGTGGTGCAAATAGTATCCTTTGTATACATAGTATACAATCTATGAATCCTTTATAAATATTGTTCCTGCAAACCCTTCACCTTTCCCCCACCCCTGTAATCCCCTCTCTTTTCCACTCTGCTCACTGTCAGCCTGTTCTCAGTTTCAGTGTCTTCAGTTATATTTTAATTGATTGTTTGTTTTGTTGATTAGGCTCCAGTTATAGGTGAGATCATATGGTATTTGTCTTTCACCACCTGGCTTATTACACTTAGCATAATGCTTTCCAGTTCCATCCAGGCTCTCTCAACAATAGGAGCTCCTTCTTTCTTTCTGCTTCATAGAATTCAATTGTGTAATGTACCATAATTTTTTGATCCATTCATTTACTGACTGGCACTTTGGTTGCTTCCAGCACTTGGCTATTGTAAATTGTGCTGCTATGAGCGTGGGGGTGCATAGGCTCTTTTGGGTTGGTGTTTCAGCGTTCTAAGAATATAATCCTGGCAGTGGGATTGCTGCGTCAAAAGGCAGATCCATTTTTAGTTTTCTGAGGAAATTCCATACTGTTTTCCACAGTGGTTGCACCAGTCTGCGATCCCACCAACAGTGCACTAGGGTTCCCTTTTCTCCACAACCTGTCCAGTGCTTGCTGTTTATTGCTTTTTTTTATGATGAGCATTCTCAATGTTGTGAGGTGATATCTCACTGTGGCTTTAATATGCATCTCTCTGATACCTAGTGATACTGAGAATCTTTTCATATGTCTCTGGATCCTCTGTATGCCCTCCTTGGAGAAGTGTCTGTTCAAGTCCTTTGCCCAGTTTTTAACTGGGTTGCTTGTCTTCTTACAGTGGAGTCATGTGAGTTCTTTATATATTTTGGAGATCAAACCCTTGTCTGAGATATTATTGCTAAATATGTTTTCCTGTACAGTTGATTCTTTTTTCATTTTAATGCTGCCTTTGTTAGCTGGAAGAAACTTTTTTATTTAGATGAGATCTCATTTGATTATTCTTCCCTTTATGCCCCTTGCTCTAGGGGACATATCAGTGAAAACATTGCTGCATGAAATATTTGAGATTTTCCTGCCTATGTTCTCTACATGTCTCAACATATATTTAAATCATTTATCCACCTTGAATTTATTTTTGTGTATGGTATAAGTTGGTGCTCAAGTTTCATTTTTTTGCATGCAGCTGTCCACCTCTTCCAACATCATTTGTTGAAGAGGCAAATTTTGCTCCATTTTATGCTTCTGTGCCCTTTGTTGAATATTAATTGACCATAGAGGCTTGAGTTTATTTCTGTGCTCTGTTCCATTTGTCTATATGTCTGTTCTTATGCCAGTACCAGGCTATTTTGATTATAGAGGCCTTGTAATACAGTTTGATAGCAGGTATTGTGATCCCTCCTACTTTGTTCTTTCTCAAAATTGCAGGTGCTATTCAGGGTCATTTATGGTTGCATATAAATTTTTGAAGTGTTTGTTCTATATCTGTGATTATTCCATTGGTACTTTGATAGGTATTGCATTGAATCTATAAATTATTTTGAGTAATGTGGACATTTTGATGATGTTAAGTCTTCAAATCCATGGACACAGTATATGTTTCCATTTGTTTGTGTCTTCCTTAATTTTTTTTCAGTGTTGTGCAGTTTTCTGCATACAGGTCTTTTACCTCTTTGTTTATGTTTATTCCTGGGTATTTTATTTTTCTTGTTGTTATATCAAATGGAATTTTCCCCCTGATTTTTGATTCTGATATTTCATTGTTGGTATATGCTTTTGATTTCTGAGTATTGACTTTGTATCCTGCTGTTTTGCCAAATTCATTTATTAGGTCAAGGAGTTTTGTGGTGAAGTCTATAGGATTTTCTAAGTATAATATGATGTCATCTGCAAACAGTGACAGTTTTGTTTCCTCTTTTTCAATTTGGATTCCTTTTATTTCTTTTTCTTTTTTAAGATTTTATTTATTTATCTTTAGAGGGGAAGGGAAGGAGAGAGGGAGAGAAATATCAATGTGTGGTTACCTCTCGCGCATCCTCTGCTGGGAACAGAGAACTGGCCCACAACCCAGGCATGTGCCCTGACTGGGAATCGAACCGTGATTGTGTGGTTCGCAGGCTCGCGCTCAATCCACTGAACTACACCAACCAGGGCTTATTTCTTCTTCTTGTCTGATTGCTGTGGCTAGGTCTTTTGATACTATGTTGAATATAAGTGGTGAAAGTGAACAACCTTGTCTTGTTCCTGATCTTAATGGGAAAGATTTTACTTTGTGTCCATTGAGTATGACGTTTGCTGTAGGTCTCTCATATATGGCCTTTATTATGCTGAGGAATGCTCCCTCTATTCTAACTTTGCTGAGTGCTTTTATCATAAATGGGTGCTGTACCTTAAATGCTTTTCCACATCTATTGATATGATCATGTGATTTTTTCTTTGCTTTTGTTTATATGATGTATTACAGTCATTGATTTGTGAATATTGAACTATCCTTGCATCCCTGGGAAGAATTCTATTTCATCCTGTTGTATAATCTTTTTAAGGTATTGCTGGATGCAGTCTGCCAATATCTTGTTGAAGATGTTATCTATGTACATCAACCATATTTACCTGAAGTTTTCTTTCTTTGTTGTGTACTAATCGAGTTTTGTGATTAGAATGATGCTGGCTTTATAAAAAAAAAGTTTGGCAGTCTTCCCTCTTCTTGGAATTTTTGTGATAATCTGTGAAGGCTAGAGGTCAGATCTTCCTTAAATGCTTTGTAAAATTCTCCTGTGAAACCATCTGGTCCAGGACTTTGGTCTGTTGGGAATTTTTTTTTATTACTGCTTCAATTTTATCTGCTTTCATTGGTCTGTTCTGGTCTCCTGCTTGTTCTTCATTCAATCTTGGAAGATTATATTTTTCTAGGAATTTATCCATTTCACCTAGGTTGTCAAATTTCATGGCATACAGTTCTTTGTAGTAATATCTGACAATCCTTTGTATTTCTGTGGTGTCAGTTGTAATTTCTCTCCTTTCATTTCTGATTGTGTTTATTTGGGTCCTTTCTCTTTTTTCTTGATGAGCCTGCTTAAAGGCTTGTCGATTTTGTTTATCTTTTCAAATAATCAGCTCCTGGATTCACTGATCATTACAACTGTGCTTTTTGTCTCCATGTTATTTAATTCTGCTCTGATCTTGGTTATTTCCTTCCTTCTACTTGCTCTGGGCTGTCTTTTTTGTTGTTCCTTGAGTTCTTGTAGGTATAGAGTTATGTTGTTTGTTGAAATATTTCTATCTTTTTTAGGTAGGATTGTATTGCTATGAACTTCCCTCTCAGGACTGCCTTCTTATGTTGCATAAGATTTGGATTGTGGTGAGTTCATTTTCATTTGTTTCCAGAAACTTTTTGATTTCTTCCTTGATCTCATTCTTAACCCAGTCATTGTTTAATAGCATGTCATAAAATATCCATGAGTTTGAGTGCTTTAGAGTTTTTCCTTGAGGTTGGTTTCTAGTTTCAGTCCCTTGAGGTCAGAAAAAATGCTTGATATGATTTCAATTTTCTTGAATTTATTGAGGCTTGTATTGTGTCCTATCATGTGGTCTATCTTTGAAAATGTTTCATATGCATTTAAAAAGAATGTGTATTTTGCTTCTTTGAAATGAAAGTCTCTCTCTCTCTCTCTCTATGTATGTATATATATATATATATATATTTCAGTTAAGTCCATTTGATCTAGGACATTGTTCAATTATGTAATATCCTTGTTGATATTTTGTTTGAAAAATCTATCAATTCTTGACAGTGGGTTGTTAAAATGCCCTACCATAATTGTTTAGCTGTCAATATCTTTCTTGAACTCTTCCAAGATTTTCTTTATGTATTTGGGTACTCCTATGTTGGGTGTATATATATTTACAATCTTTAGGTGTTCTTGATGGATTCTTCCCTTGAGTATGATGAAGTGACCTTCTGGGTCTCTTTTTATGGCTCTTTTTTTGATGTCTATTTTGACTAATACGAGTCCTGCTACCCTGGCTTCTTTTTTTCCTGTCTGACTGCTTGGGATATTTGTTTCCAGCCCTTCACTTTTAGTCTGTCAAGTTCTTTTGTCCTGAGGTGGGTCTCTAGTAGGTAACATTTGTATGGATCATGCTTTCTTACCCATTTAGTTATTCTATGTCTTTTGATTGGAGCATTTAATCCATTTACATTTAAGGTTATTACTGATAAGTACTTATTCATTGTCATTTTTTGTACCTGTGTTCCTCTCTCTCACACTTTTTCTTCCTTTTCTTAAAGCAGTCCCTTTAGCATCTCTTGCAGAGCTGGTTTGGTGGACGTGTATTCTTTTAGGCTTCTTTTGTCTGGGAAGTTCCTTATTTGTCTTTACTGGGTAAAGTGGCCTAGTGTGAAGGTCTCTGGTCCTCATTACTTGGAATGCTTCTTGCCACTAGCTTGTAGTTTTTCCATTGAGAAGTCTGATGCTAGCCTTATTGGGGGTCCTTGTATGTTACTTTCTGTTTCTCCCTTGCTACCTTTAAGATTCTCCTTTTGTCTTGGAATTTTGACATTTTAATGATGATGTGTCTTGAAGTGGGCCTCTTTGATTTCCTTTGATTGGGACTCTCTGTGTTTCCTTGCTTTGTGTGACTTTTTCTCTCATCAAATTAGGAAAATTTTCCATCATTGCTGTTTCAAACAAGTTTTATATCCCTTGCTCTTCTTTTCCTTCTGGTATTCCTATTATATGGATACTATTACATTACATGTTGTCATGCATTTCCCTTAACCCCTCTTTGTTCTTTCTGAGCCTCTTTTTTCTTGCTCATTATGTGTGTTTCTTATACCTTGTCCTCCAGCTTGCTGATCCAATCTTCTGCTTCTTTTAGCCTGTTTTTGATACCTTCTACTGTGTTCTTCAGTTCAGATATTGTATTCTTCCTTTCCTCTTGGCCCTTGTTAATAGTTTCTATTTTCTTGTTCATGTTGATATATTTTGCAATGAGTTCATTATAGTTTCCCTGTAGCTTTTGGTAATTCTCTGTGAGCTCATTGAGCTTCCTAATAATTATTGCTTTGAACTCAGTATCTGATAGTTGACTTGCTCATATTTCATTTAGCATTCTTTCTGAGGCTTCCTCCCTTTCTTTAATTTGGGAAGTGTTTCTTTGTCTTCCCATTGTTTGTGAGACTCTTCTTGTTAGCCTCTGCTTCTAAAATCAATCTGTTCTGCCTCCCTGGGTTTATGGTGTGAACTTCTATGTTAGAAGACCTGTGAGATTCAGTGGTGCAGTCTTCTTGATCTCCTGAGGTTGCTGGTCTCGGGGTGTCATTTGTGTTGTCTCTGTGTATGTCTTTGGTTTTTTATTATTGTTGGGTTTTTCTTTAATGGACCCTTCCCTCTAGCTAGTTAACTGTGGGTCACTCCATCCACTAAGTCTTGTATTATGTTATGCAGGTGTGCACAGTTTTTGTTAAAGCTGGTTCTTCTGCCTGTATGAGGTTTTAAGGCTTCTCTCTTGCTCTTGTTTTTTGCGGGGGGTAATTTGTTTTGGATAATTTTTTCTGGGTAATTTTTTCACCATTTACTTGTATTTTTGGATTGGTCCTTGATTGAGGTTAGTATGGCTTCCATTCCCTCTTCCACCTTCTTCTGTTGCTATTTGTTGGTGGTTCCTTTGTTTGTGGGTTACCTCTTCCAACAGGTATACTGGTGTTCACAGCTCCCACCTAATCTTTTTTTGTGATCAGTTGGAAGGGGAAGGAAAAATACACTCCTGTTTAAGATAACAGGAGTGTATTATATGTTATGTAAAGTAGCAACCCATAGAAAGAAGATAGGAGATCCTTTGGGTATGTATAGTGTTAACCATGGTATTCCACCCAACTAGCTACTTTTTAGAAAGGGAGAAAAAAGATAAGACACTTGCCAGTGGTGTGGAAGTACTGTAAGATGGATCTAGAAAACAGTGCACTTGTCGGAGGTCAGATTATGAGGTAAAGTGAAACTATACGATAGGAAATAGGTATAGTGTATGAGAGAATAGAGTTAACCAGCACAGTAATAAAGTTCAGGAAACAGTGAAGTGAGCTAAAATTCTGGGGGGGGGTTGCTATGGAGTATTTACAATTGAATGGGACAGCAATTATTTACAATAGTAATGGAGCAACAATCATATGACAAAATCTATGTGATCTGAATAACAAGAATAGGAAGTATAGAACCTAGAGTAGTGTGCTATTGGAACACAAGTTAAATGAAAAACAGGAAATTAAAAATATGCTATGAAAGAGAGAACAAGGACAACCAGTCAAAGAATGAGATTTAAGAAACCAAGTGAAGAAGACTGAACAGGAAGAAGAGAAACACAAAAATACTAATAAAATAAAAGATGCAAGAATAATGAAAATTTATAATAATACAAATATACAATAACTAGCAAGTTCTCTGGAGTAGCAGAGTGAAATTTGTCTCACTGTTTCAGTTGGTGGGATGACCCCTCTTTGGGTCTAACTCTGGTCTTTTCACAGCTCCAGGTTTTATTGTCTCCCTTGTGCTCAAAAGTTGTATTTGAAAGTTGTATTTGAAGCCTCAAAAGGCTTCTGCTGGCTTTAAACTGGCCACGCCAGTTTTCCTGGTCTTCCTGGCTGCAGCAAGCTGAGGAGAGATTGGTTTCACTTTTCTCCCTTCCTGAGCTGCACTCTTCGCAGTTGCCCAGCCTCTGGCCCAGTTCCTCAGTTCACTACAGGTCCCCAGTGTTCTTCTGTGCCCAGCATATGCCTTCAGTCCACCAGTTGCACTTTCCTTGAGGTGCACCAATCAGTGGTAACTCACACACCACCTTTTCACTCTTTGCTGTTCTAAATGTAGGGACTCTCAGGGCCCCTTCAGGGTAGTTCAGTCATACACTGAGCTAAGTCTTTCTGGGTATTACTGACACCCTGAACCCTGCAGCTCTCCTCTGCAGGGCATCTCCGCCTTATTCTTAGAGCCCTGCAGGGCCCTTGGTGCAGTGGCCAGATGGGAGGTGCCTCAGGGCAGTGGGGTCAGGTGCTCAGCTCCTCTTTGGCTTTGCATTTGAGCTCACCACAGGGCTGGTGTAGGGGCACAGGAAGTGGTGGGGGGGCAGCTGCTGTGGAGAATTCCCTAAACAGCTGTGACTGCCTCTTTTTTCTATTTTTTTTAAATTCCTCCTATTCAAGCCTGCCACTCCAAACAAGAACCTGGCCTCTCCCACAGCCCAACTCTCCAACCAGACTGGGGACTGACCAGGTCAAGGCCTGTCATGGCCCATCTCTTCCCAGCCGTCGTCCACAGTCTCAGTGGGTGCACACCAACTCTGTGGGTTTGCTACTTTGTCCTCATTCCCCCACTGTGACTTCAAGAATCTAGGTCCCTCTGGGTGCTGCTCAAACCTTGTTTGGCAGGGGAGGGAGCCATTGACCTGGTTGTCTCTCAAGAATTCTATGGCAGACCCAGCAGGTGCCAGGCCTGGGGCTGCAGTGGCCTGGGTCCCTGTGCTGGTCCCAGGGACCTTATTGTCCTGAAGCACTCTCCTTATGCTCTGATTTTTCAATGCCCTCTACAGTTTTGGCCTCCAGTCTTCATATATGCTGGGATACCATTGGCTGTTCACTCTGCTCCTCGGAAGATTGGCTAGGTGTTCCATGTGTACACAGGGAGAAGTGAACATTACTCCCACCTATGTTGTTGCCATCTTCTGCCCCTCGTGGATCTTTTTTGCTGAAGTATACAAGCCTTTTGACCACACATTTTAAAAATACTTTTTGGAGGTGACATTCACATAATGTAAAACTAACCATTTTAAAGTAAACAAATGATTAATGTTTAATATAGTCACAATGTTGTCTATCCACTCACTCTATCACATTGTAAAATATTTTTGTCACTCTAGCCCTGGCTGGTGTAGCTCAGTGGATTGAGTGCGGGCTTGCGAACCAGAGGATTGCGGTTCGATTCCCAGTCAGGGCACATGCCTGGGTTGCAGGCCGGTTCCCTGCAGGCCAACTCCCAGCAGGGGATGCATGAAAGGCAACCATACATTGATGTTTCTCTCCCTCTCTCCTTCCCTTCTAAAGATAAATAAATTAAAAAAAATATTTTTGTCACTCTAAATCAAAACCTCTTGCCGACTAAGCAATCTCCCCATTCTCCACTTCCCCTAACCCCTTGAAAACACCCATATATGTTTTGTCTACAGATCTGTCAATTCTGGGTATTTCATATAAATGGAATTGTATAATAAATGACCTTTTAGGTATATCTTTCTTCAGTTAACACGAAGTTTTGGAAGTTCTTCCACGTACTGTCATGTGTCACTACTTCATTTTGTTTTGTGGCTAAATAATATTGCATTGCATGTATATGAAACAATTTGTTTATCTATTTATCTATTTTTGACATTTAGATTGCCCAAATTTGGACATTCACATTTAGATGTGAATAGTGCTGCTATGAACATGTGTGAATATAAGGTAACACTATGTTTAACTGTTTTTGATGTGCTGTTTAACTGTTAATTATTGATTTATAAGAGTTCTTTATATATTTGGACACAGATGTTTGATCAATCAGCTGCAAATGTATTTCTAGTCTGTGGCTTAATTATATCTTTTGATAAATACAACTTTTGAGCACTAAGAATGTTCGGTTTATTTTTTAACCGGTAACAATATATATGACAGATGACTTAAGAAATAAGTCCTTTGCAAAAACCCATTGTGCTGCAAATGTTAAAAGCACAGATGTCAGGATACTGAGGTAAAGTGGTAGCATGTTTTCTGGTCAGAAGTGTCATAAATACAGAGGAAGTGATGATGGTTTTCTCTTTTACTCTATGGGCGTTTTGTTTTCTGAGCTATCCCTAAGTATGGTTTGGTGCGTGCACTATTCTTACAAGCTTGGTTTTAGGCCTTGTTCTTCAACCCTTCATCCCTAACTCTCAGTTATTTAATTTCTTTCTAATAAATTCTATCCCTATATAACCCAGATAAACCTTACATTTCTTGCAAGAAGAACTTTGACTGATACACCAATTCTGAACATTGTAATTTATATTGCCAATTTGATGGATAAAATCAATGATCAATTATTAGATTATTTTTATATTATTTTATTGAGAATGGCCACCCTTTCATATCTTTCATATTTTATTAGGCTATTCTAGTTATCCCTTTATAATTTTTAAATCTTTTGTCTATTTTTTATAAAGGTTTCTTCATAGTTTTCCTAAGATTGGTTTGTAAATATATTATGCATATCTATGCCTCCTCATACCAGTTAATTTGTTCATTCTTATGACCGCATTGATTTACCTAAAGCTGCAGTTCTATCAGGAGCAGGAAGAACTCTGGGTCTGGAGTTACTTTTGTCCTATATTTATTCCTTAGAAAAATTTGACTGGCATGGCCTTCTCTAAGGTAACAATCCCCCATTACACTATCCAACTTAGCTGACACCTTGTTTTTAGTATTGTACAATCTATTCAAGACAAGGGAGTAATTTTCACAGCCCAATTAAAAAATTAGAATATAAGCCTTGGCTGGCGTAGCTCAGTGGATTGAGCGCAGGCCTGCGAACCATACGACCGCGGTTCGATTCCCAGTCAGGGCACATGCCTGGGTTGCAAACCAGTTCCTTGCAGGCTAACTACCAGCAGGGGATGCACAAAAGACAACCATACATTGATGTTTCTCTCCCTCTCTCCTTCCCGTCTAAAAATAAATAAAATCTTTTAAAAAAAATACCATGTTGATAATTATCACTTTCAGCCTTTTCCGAAAGAAATTAAACTTTAAAAAAAATGAGAATATAGAGTCCCATATTAGAAAATTACTAAGAATTTCAAAAGGTGACAGCAAAACACCAAACTAAGAGCCAGCCTTCTCAGCTTGGGGCCCTGAGTTATGCACTAATAAAGCTAGATCTGCTTCTTCTTAACAATATATACCAGAGGCTGTCATTATAATTATTGTTATAATAATTACTGTAATTTTTGTTGAATATATTTGTTTCCTAGCAGACAGCAAACTCCACAAAGCTAAGAACCATGAGTGCTTATTTTCTGTTTTACCCCAGCATACAACACAATGCTTGACACAGTAAATAGAAAATCAAATCAGAGAGGTAAATTACAGCATAAGGAATATAATCAATAATATTGTAATACCTATGTATAGGGCCAGCTGGGTACCTGAAATAATGGGGGGACACTCTACAAAGTACATGATTGTCTAATCAACATGCTGTTCACCTGAAACTGATACAGAATAATATTGAATGTAAACTGTAAGTGAAAAATAAAAAAACAATTAAAAGGAGTAAAAGAAAAGAAAATCAATTCTGGTTGAGCACATGGAAAAGCAAAATAATAAATAGACTGACTGTTCTTTACATTATAGTTTTAGCTTTTTATTTATAATTAAAACTATAGCAAACAAAATCAGGTTTTTTTTTGCAACAATGAGGAAATCTTTACCATAAGAACTTCTCTTGATTAATGGGAATCACAGAACTCAAGTTCTGTATTTCATGCATATTTAAACATTGTTACACCTTGTCAAGGTTATTAGTCAGAGAAAAGAAGGAACATTTGGCAAAGATCTCTTAATGAGACTTTGACTTGATTCATCTCAGTTAAGCTCCTGATGTTCAGGACCATCCCACAGTTGACTAGTAAATATCCTATAGAGAATTTATGCACATTAATTCCATTGGCCCTCAGTTCATTAATAACCAGAGAAGGAGTGCAATAGAGAATAGGTGTTTATTACCTTTGATGCCACCACTAAAGCATACTGTAGGTATGCTTTATTCATAATAGCCACTAAAATGTGTTTAATTATTCAAATGGAGACACTTGTGACAAAACATTTTAATATTCACATTAATTTTTCTCATAATTTTCTTGGATATAGCACAAAAAATTATTTATCTGAAATAAATTCTTACTTATATTCCTTCTTGATTAAAAATTTCTTAATCATTGATGACACACATTGTTTACCATACTATGTATCTATTTGATACAGTTTTGCTGATTCCCCCCTAAAAATGATTACTTAACAATGCCCTTCTATTTACATTGTAATACATTTTTGCCACTAAATATCTCTATGTAACTATTTTTTAAATATATCAAACCTCAATACCATTTTCTGTCATTATTTTTCATCTATAACTTCCAAAATCTATCATCACATATTTCTTCTCCCCCATCTTCTGAAACCCTGCCTTTCTCTAAATTATTCTGAACCAAAGAGATAAAAGAAGTATGTACTATTAATTCAAATAAAGTTTTATGGCTTGTTAAGGCAAATATAAAGACAAAAATGAGTAGACAAAATACAGATTGTATATACTATCTTATTTGCATTTCAAATATTTATAACTTTTTTCTATTTTAGAAATTTAATATATTTCAAAACTATTAGAGCATACAATACCTTCTATATGTATAAAACTAGTGTTTTTAATATTACTCAACATATAAAACTTTACATTTATTTAATCATTTGTATCTAAACAAAATGTAAATTTTTATAACATAAATATTTATTACCAGAAAAAATAGAGTAGATAAAAGTAAGATAGTATGATTACTGAAAAATTGTAATGGGGTATGTCAGAGCATGGGTCCCTGTAAAGCAAGGGAACCCCACCATCACCCCCAAATCTGCAAGAAGTCAGAGGAAGAACAGAGTGGAATCTCCAATGTACAATATTTGAGGTACATTGTGTAACAAAGGCAAATTAACAACCTCTGCCTTCTTGAGGGGGGAGCTGCAAAAGAAGGCTCCTACCCAGGGCAAATTGTGTATGTGACTGTGAGAACAGGCACTGGCTGAGTGACTGGGCAGAGTTACTCATAATGTAACTTGGGGGAAGCTCATACAGCACTTCTGTGAGCTGCAGGGGCTAGATGCAGGGGCACTCTGGGTGCCTGTATGTGTCTGGGAATTCTTTCACTGACTAAAGATGACAAGTAAAAAGAGGCTCAAATGGAGGACACTAATGCACTATAGGGAGAGCTGAATATTCAACCCCACAGGAAGTTCTGCCTAGCCTTTAAAACTGAGTGTGCCAAGAAACAGGAAGTCAGTGGTGGGTCAGACTGTAGATCTGTCTGTGGGTCTACTTGTAGAGCTGGAGGTTTGGAGACCTGCTGGAAACATCCTCCAACACAGAAGATGGCAACAGAACTGATGGTACTACAGGCAACCTGCCTGGTCAAGCACAAAGACACACACACAGGTGAGCTTGATGGCTAGAATAAAGGCAGCTCCTCAGTAGAGAAATGGATGCTGTGAGAAGAACTCAGGCCAGTGCACACAGATTCATAAGAGATGCTTAGAGTTGAATGAACTCTGACTGGGAATGCTGAGCTACAGACTTCTGTGTTTGGAAGTATGTTGCTTTCTTGTTATGGGACTTTGGAGCTTGGCACAAACTCTCTCCCTCAGGTTTTTTGGCATTTGTATATTCTGGGACTCTTTTCCTGTTCCCTGCATGGACAGGAGCCCTGGTGGGACCAAGTGATGTGAGATCTGCAAGGGGCTTAGACCCAACATGGGTGGAGCCCACTTTTGGGAGCAGGATCCCATCCAGGAACATGTGCCTCACCCCTGAGCTTTGGCATCTGAGACACCATAGTCTAGTGCAGCACTGAGTATGGTTTCCTGAACTGCTACAAGGAGAATGACAGCAGTGCACCCCAGCTCCTGAAGGAGAGAGCTGCTGCAAAAAGAGGGTAGCTCTGAAACCCACAAAGTGCACATTCCAGAGAGGATGGAGATCTGTTTATGTGACCATCTTATGTACAAATAAGGAAATGGGAAATTCTAGAAATGGTTTTGGCTTGTAGCCTATGGGAAATGAGAGAAGTACTGGGTCTCATGGGAGAGAAGGGCTCCAAGCAGGAGTGCACCAGCACCTCCAAGGTTGGAACCCTGTTAATAAAAACCTGTTTCCTTCAACACAGATTGAGGTGCGGGGATTTTTATATGACTCACAGATGTTGAGTTATATAAAGGCTGCCAAGTAGCTGGAACCCAGTTTGAATAGTTACAAAGTCACGTTCGCATATTAGGGAAAGTAAGCAATGGCTTCATTTCCAAATATTAGCATTTTCTTGATGTCTATTTGTTCTAAACAATAAAGAAGTGCTAGCTAGCTTACAATGTGAATTATTTTGTCTACATAGAACAAACATACACATCTTTGCTCTCCTTGTATTCCACTCTTGACATACCTTCATAGAAAAATCCTACCACTAAGTAAAAAATAATTGCACTGTGTTTCCCTTTAGAGAATAGGTTGGTAACTTACCCAAGACATCTTAAAATTCAGGCTTCCATATTCACAAACTGCCTCTTACCTTCTAGATAAGGTTGATTTCAACCAGTCTAGGTAGGTGATGGAGTCCAATTTCAGTGTTGTTCCTTTCAGAGGCGATGAGAAGTAGGGAAAAGAGAGCAGCACTCTCCCTTCATTGCTAATTGAAATGGAAAAGAAGGCTTCCTTTCTTCACTTCAAATGACACCATCTTCAGGCTGCTGAATAAGTCCATTATTGTTGACATTCAGTGGAGGTGGAATTCAATTCCATACTATCAAGAGGGAGTCAAGGACATTGTAATTGATACTCAGAATAACAAGGTAACCTGTTTTCACAAGAAAGGTCATGAGAATGACAAAAAGAGCTTAAAGAATAACCTGAGATACTGAAAACAGTGGCCATACAGTTAGATGTAGTATCCTGCTGCCTTTTTTTTCAGGAACAAGTAATATCTCTAAATTTACTTATATTAAGGTTCAAATTCTATAAAAAGTAAATATCCTATCTTAGTGAAGACTAAGAAAGTACATCCTTACATTTTTTGTGAAAATGAAGTAGATTCATTTAAAATAACCCAGAAAATAATTTTGTTATATAAAATAAATCTATGTTATATAAAACAAATGAATATTATATAGAAATATAATAAGAGAATTTGCACAAAAAATGAATGCAGCCCACAAATGTATTTAGATACTTAAGTCATGAAATTAAAATTTTATTTTTCTAAACCTAAATCTGAAAAAAACAAAGTAAAAAAAGAGGGAGTAGAGGATACTTGAGATGGAAATAGAAGCTACGACCATTGAATATCTTTCCCTGAATGTATTTATTTGTGTATGTAGGTGCTGTGGTGAAAAAAAATAACAAATTGAGAATAAAATTATACTTATTAAGTCAGTTTAGTACATTTTTAAAGGGTGAGTTTCCTTTGCTTTAAAGAATTTAATACTTAAAAGGCCAAAAGAGAGAGAGAAAAGCAAGGAAGATTGGTCCACACCATTTAGTTATCATCTCAGTTCTTTCTTACTTCATCAAGGCTTCAGTGACTCTCCTAGTCAAAAACAGATTCTACTCCAAGTTCTTGCAGCATTTGGTTTCCAGGTCTTTGTGTTGCTGAATATAGGACATTATAGTTGCTGAGGCTCCTTTAATGAAGAATTGATGTCAAACTTAATTATCTGTATCTGGGAGCAACTTTGTAAAATGCATACTTACCACAGCAATTTGCTGGAATTAGTAGCACTATCTATATAGTAACCTGGAACTCTTAAACACATACTCTCTGTAGACATAGTTTACAAGCATTAATTACTGACCTTAGAGAAAACAAAATATATTTTTCAAAATAGAAATGCTGGACTTGTTAAAGATGAGAGCAAAACAAATATCGACTATTTCCAAATAAAACATTAGTTATGTTCCAAAACAGGGCTCAGTTTATGCACTGAAATCTAGCCCCATACTGTCCTGTGTAGATCCCCTTTACAGTCTCAACCCTCTTCTGTTTTCTTCATTTGTCCTGCTTTTGTGTACCACTTCCCTACTCCTAATGTGATTGTTCTGATACTCTTAACTATCCTATTCTCTATTTATTTGTTTCATGGCCAGTTTGTCAAATCTCGTGAATTCAAATCACAGTTATCTTCAAAGAATTTACAAACCTTCAGGTTGCCCCTAACCATTTTCTGATATCCAGTCCCAGGCCTTGAAATGTTTGCTGGACATATACCATAGGACCTCAAGAGCTCTTCAAAATCAGTCTGGTCCACACTGAGTTCATTCCCATACTTCTAAATAATTTCACCCAATTATTTTATTTCTGCATTGATTGCCCTAACCACCATACTAACCATGTTTAAATAGTCAGTGTTAACTTTGACTATATCTCTTCTCTTTCCCAGGGCCCATTTATGAGCTAAGCAATAATCATATATCTGCAACATCTTTGGTGTCCAAATTTTACAAATTCACTAACAATAGTGCATATCACCACTTTATAATTTTCCTTAAATCCTCCATGCTATTCAGTGATATAAGTTACAAACAAGCCTCCACCTCTTTTTCTCTTCTCAGTCAAAACACTTTTGTACTCAACCCAAGTTTAGTTGTCCTTGATTCTTGCTTGCTGATCATATGGCTCCCTTTCTCAGACTCAAGTTCAAATTCTTAGACATTAGACAGAGAAACTGGATCTTTTGGAAGCCCCTGACAGTATAACTCTGGTGTGTCTTCTCAATTTTACTTCCTACCTATCCCTTTTCAAGCACTCTTTACATAAGACATTCCTATATGATATGTTCATTATTGGGCCAGTTGGGCTCATTTTCAAAATATTCTCAAGCAAAAAAGGAAAATAAGTTTTTCTCCATCTTTACATTTCTGCATTCCCATCTTTCTTGAATTCCTTAATTAATAGTTACCTTCTCCCAAATGCCTTGTCTACCTTGAAGCCATAGAAAGTTCCAAATTTATCTTTGAATCTCCAACACCAACCAAAATAACTCATTTATTATAACCACTCAAGAAAAGTTTGTTGAAGATAATTAAATCATCTGAAATAATTTCTTCTTCTAAATTTACTTTAAAATGGAAGTTTACTTTTGTGGTTATATTTAATATTTTCTTAGATTATATTCACTTATGCATTGGTCTTACCTTTCCAACTAGAAAGTAAAGTCTTGGTTGGAAAGATTAATCTTTTTATCCCCAAAGACCCAGAATAGATTATTTCGTATAGTAATAGAATCAAACAAAATTTTAAATAAGATGCTTTGGGATTTTTCAAAGGAAAATTTACTTAAATATTTAATTGCTTTATAGAATTAAGCACATAATCTAGTTCATTATCGTTATTGACAGGTTAGCTGTGCAGTTTTTTTAAATGCATACTAAACACGCCCTAGCTGGTGTAGCTCAGTGGATTGAGCATGGGCCTGCAAACCACACAATTGCGGTTCCATTCCCAGTCAGGGCACATGCCTGGGTTGCAGGCCAGTTCCCAGCAAGAGACTTATGAGAGGCAACCATACATTGATATTTCTCTCCTCTCCTTTCCTTCCCCTCTAAAGATAAATAAATAAAATCTTTTAAAAAATAACTGCATACTAAACAGTAATTTAGCAATTCTAATATTTAAATGAAACATATAAAAGAAAAATTAATTTATTTTTACAATTGCTTTGCAGTAGTAACAGTGAAATCAACAAAAGGAAATTAAAAAATTGTTGTACAGAGTCTGATGGGAACTTCTCTGCCCTCTAAGTTTTAGTTGTATTTAAAGCATAGGTACTTTATTATGTTGGTAACAATTTCAAAATATTTATCTTTCATTGGCCTTGATCCTTGATCAGTTATTTTTGTTCTCATCTTCATTTGACATGGTTTGGTAAATGCTGTGGCTCACCACTTCAATAAAATGTAAGTAATAAAGGATTAGAAAGTGCAAGTTCAAGGGAATCACCATGTTTCATGCTTAATCATATTTGTTAGCACCATGTATATATGAAGAAAGTGATTAACAACTATGTGTTGTGAAAAATATAAGCTCCTTAGATTCTCTCCTTCAATAGTCTCTCCTTCAATAGTCTAGCTCTTGAAATGCACAGTGAACACTTGAGTGCATGTTTGTTAGTGTTCCAACACATACCCATACCCATAGACTTTTCTATCATTTCATGTTTTCTTGCTTAAGTAGTCACCTAACCTACATGCCACTTAAAATTCTATGGAAACTTCACATATACACAGCGTGATGCAGCAACTACACAGCTGCTTAATGCTGTGGTGTGCTTGTTAACTCGATGGGAAATACAAGAACAGTGTATAATCCAAGATTCTTCTTCATGTGGGATATGCTATTTTGGCTCTAAGAACAGGGATTCCAACATAGTGCCTATTCTAAACAAATCTCCCCTTGTCATAGACTGCATTAAAAAAATATGAAAGGCTTGCTGTAATTTTCTTTAATATGTCAAATGTATATGCTTTTCCTTTATAATTTTATTGCATGATAATAAAAAAACTAGGTAAAAATGCTAGTTATTTTATTTTATTTTTGTTGTTTACATTATTACAGTATCCCCAATTTTTCCCACCTTTGCCCACCTCCTCCACTGCCTTGGACACCACCGCTTTCTTCTGGCCTTGACCACACTGTCTGTGTCTATAACTTATACACATATGTTCTTTGGCTACTACCTTCTCCTTCTTTCATCCAGTCCCCCCAACCCTGACAACTGTCAGTCTGTTCCGTGTATCCATGCCTCTGTTTCTATTTTGTTCACTAGTTTACTTCATATATTAGATTTCACATATAAGTGAGATCACATGGTATTTGTCTTTCACTGAGAAGACTGTTGTTGCTGCATTACACATACTTGCATTTCCTTTGAACTCTGAGTATTCTATCCAACTGCCAAGAGAGAGTTGTATAGCCTTTTTTTAATTAACCTTGTAAATGTAGCCAGAGACTATGATGTGATGGGCATATTCAATAAAAAGGATGAATAACTAAGTTTATAGCAGAGCTGTTTTAGGCAACCTTAAAAGATCAGGCAGCTGGACCATCATGTGGCAGCTAGATGCAGATTAGCTGAGCATCCCCACATAATAAACCTGTCTTTGTCACACAGCTCTGACTGGAAAGTTTGAGAACTCTTCTGCTTTTAGGATCCTTACCTCTTCTTGCAGAATAATCTCAAATTTGACTTATCAGAGAGAAACAAAATATCAAGATTTTGTTCAATTTAAGAACAATCCACAAAAACATCTGTAAGAATGAGCCAGAGGCTCTCATTACACAACATGAACTCAGATATTCTACATTGTTTCACTACAATTAAAATAAAATTATACAGAATTTTGGTGTTCCTTTTGAAGATTTAGCTTATTTTGAACTTTCAAACCAAAAACAGTTTCCTAAAATGTGCAAATAAATATGAGAAAGTTCTGTAAAAACTACCAGTATTATAACTTTAACTTAATAAATCAAAGATCTGGTGAGGATGTGGAGAAAAGAGTACCCTCATGCACTGTTGGTAGAATTGCAGACTGTTCAGCCACTGTGGAAGGCAATATGGAGGTTCCACAAAAAATTAAAAATGGAACTGCCTTTTGACTCAACTACCTGGAAATATATCCTAAGAATCCCCCAAAACTAATCCGAAAGAATGTATGCACCACCATGTTTACAGTAGTGTTATTTATAATGGCCAAAATCTGGAAACAACCCTAGGACCCATCAGTAGGTGAGCTGATAAAAAATCTGTAGTACATTTACAGAGTCTAATACTGTGCAGCAATAAAAAATAAGCAACTTTTTTATGCATTTGGGGAGTATTATACTACATAAAATAAGCCAGTCATAGAAAGATAAATATCATATGATCTCACTTATATGTGGAATCTAATGAACAAAATAAACTGACAAACAAAATATAAACAGGCATTGATACATGGAACAGACTGACAGCTATCAGAGTAGGGAGGGAGAGGGGACTGGATGAAAGAAAGGGAAGGGATGGGCCAAAGAACGTATATAAAAAACCCATAGACACAGACAACAGTGTGCTCATAGCCAGAGGGAAGGTAGACCAGAGACTGGGAAGAGGTGTTCTAAAGAAGTAGAGAAATGGGGATATCTGTAATAGTGTAAAACAATTTTTAAAAAACACATGAATTGAGTTCAGATGATCTGTGATCTGTTCTCTTAAATAGTATTTAAGTGACTAACACATGGCTTTACGTATATCACATCAGTATGCTTTTTACTACCTTGGAAAAGTAAAAACTACTACTGACACATCAGTCTCCACTGCATACACAGGACCTCCAGGAAAATGAATGAAAGAAAAGTCCTTACTGAATGTGTTAGCATGTTGATGATCAAAATGTTCATTTAAATTTTCCATAAATTTACCTTTAAATTTTCATTTAAATTTACCTTTTCATAGTGGTAATCTCCTTCAATCAAGAAGCCCTAAAACACAATTCCATGGTTACAGAGGAAGATTTAACTTTGGGTGATGGGTACACAATGCAACATGCAGATGATCTATTACACAACTATGCACTTGACACCTACATAATTTTATTAACCAACATTGCCCTAGTATACTCAATAAAAAACACAATTTCATTATGATGAAAGTACTTGAAATAGCATGCTAACTTAGAAATATTTTCTCTTTTGCTTATTTGCCAAGGTGGTGAAAGTTGTTTACACAGTGAGGAGCAAAGGCTCACATTCAGTTGTGTACTCTTTCTCTATCACTTTCTCATTTTAAGTGAAACTGTTTTCTTTATTTAAATATAAACCAACTGAGAAAGTTTTTCTCAGATATACCAGAATAAATTCTGTCGAGTGAATATGAGATAGTTTGATTTTATTTCTGCTACATTAACTGCTTTAGAGATCAGTATTGCTAAATTTATCAAATTGCCTAATTTATAGTAATTTTTATTACAGAGATAAGCATGAAAAGAAACTGATCTATTGGATATTGGGACTGGATATTGGGACCTATTATAGAAGAAAATCTCACCTCCATGTCTTTAATGTGTACTTCTTTTTCTTCTACAAAGAAAGCCTCCAGACCCATGAGTTGTTTTACTACTTCTCTTCCTTCAAAATTCATTATACCTGTTACTTCTTCCTGCAATATTTTTCATTGTGTTTTATAAGTACCATAGGCCTTTTTAAGCATTCTGCTTATGTCTATATGAAAGCACTCAATCAATTCTATCACTGACATCTAATTTTATTATAACTTCATTTCTTAAATATATTTCAAAATAGATTATGATAGATTTAAGATGTAGAATGCCTTTCTTTTTAGGTTTTGTATGCAAACAATGAAGTGTTTACTGAATAGACAATAATAAAAAACATATCAAAATTAATAAAAAATTAATGAAAATGAAATCGAAATCCATTTCTAAAAGTTGATACCTTTCATCCCATTGCAGGTAAGGTTTAGCTCCATTCAGTCATTCTTTGTGTTACATACATGGGTAGGATCAACTTCTTCAGCCAACACTGGCAGTAATCTTCAATATACTTTCCAATTGCAGTTCTTACAATACCCCAAACATTTTTTTCTTTCAGAAGCTATTTATAAATGACCCGAGTTAAAATAATGATTAAAATATTTTTTGTGACTGTAGTAAATCTGTTAGAAAAGAAGATGGCTAGAGGGAGAAAGACATTTTAGATTAACCCAGAGAAAAAAGATTTTTACAGTGGAAACAATAGTGTGATTCTTCTATCTTCCTCTTGGGATTATATGGTATCTTTGAGCCACTAGTGACAAAGTTGGTGGACAATGTAGTTTTATGATATATCAGAAAGACAGTTCTGATTCTGGGCAATGTAAGAAATAATACAATTAAACTTCATGGTAAAAATTTCAAAAGTAGATTAGAGAAGCAGAAAAGTTGGCCAATTTATGGATCTTCCAGAGAAAATAACATTATGCATATCTTACATTATTTTTTTGTAAATCAGTATGCTTTTGTTACTCCAGCTTAACCTTGTAGTTGTTCTTGCTTTTCTGTACTTAATCATCAATGTTTGCCTAACTACCTCAAGTGCAATTCTGCCTGCAAGCAACTTGAGTAAGACCTTGTGAATTCTTGGGTTTCTGCTTTCTATCATTATGATGGTGGAGGGGTCTTCAAAATTATTTTTTATAATCAGAGACTTACAGGCTTTGGTTAATAAACCTGAGATTTAATTTTCTCAGTTTGAGGATCACTATTTGGGCTAAGCATTTATTCTTGTTGTACAGTATCATTTCTGTGCATGATACTACATAAATAACAGTTGTAAGAATAATAGATACATCTTTGTAAATTAAACAAGACAACTATTGGATGTTTAATTAAAAGCAAAGTGATAATATGGACGTATTTCCAGAAATTCAATCAAGTTACAGCATGTACACAATCTACCAAATAAGCCATCATAAGAAAATTAAACATTTAAAATAATTAGTTATTATAATAAGAACATAGTTTAGCTGATTTAATATTATTTGTTCCCTAGGGATATGTTCCCATAAATATAAGCTGGAATAATATTTATTATTAAAATGGTATCAAGTTTTTTAATTAATAAATATCAGGAGTATAAAAGTAGCATACTTATTTAAGATGCAAAATACTTAATTAAAAATTATTCACTAAAATACCATTGCAGAACTTAAAATGACACTAAGTTTTAGGTTTAGGGGCATAGACTTTAAAAAACATCTGGAGATGCTGAAATAACCTGCATTCATTTATGTTATTTAGGTTGTAAAATCATATTCAATCTTGACCCACTCAGGAAATCTAACATAAACGTCCTGCTGATTTTGACAGTCATACAGCAAAAACACCCTTTAATGAGCATTTAATAGTCACCAAAAGTTTTGCATTAAGTACAAAGCCCTTTTGATTACTTATTCCACTAATTTAAAGTAAATGCTTTTACAGATGGCATCTGTTAAGCCGCAGAACGTGTGCTGCATTCATATGTAGTCACTGAAAATAGATTCCAGCTTTAGTAGAAAGATTGTACCAAAAAGATCAAACATGAAACACTGAGTAAACATTTACCAGTGATATATTTTCTTTAAAGCTCTTCATAAATACTTACCCAATAAGAGAGTATTATGCTTCAGGGCCGAGCAGTAATTGAGAAAGACCTTGGCAAATTAACACCTACAACAAAATGAGCTAGACAAAGAAAGTGAGCTCTTCATTCTACCTCTCATATCCCTCATTGTAGAAGCATATGATATTATATTTCAGTCCCCTTCAAACTGTATTATATTACACATGAAAAAGGCCATCAAATGTTTTCAGATGGTAGAGGTGATCAGGAAAATTATGACGTATTACAAAAGAAAACAGAAAAAGCCAAAGATTGCCTTGCCAGCTGATAAATGAATAATATCCTGGTTTGCTTTAATTAATAGAGCTGTTATAATTATTTGTTCCTTTGATGTCAAAAGTCACTATAGCAAAGGGTAATATAAATAATAAATTATAGGATTATGTAACTGAACTTTATCTATACATAAGAAATATTGTACAATCAAAAAACATTAAATGAACTCAATTTGACCAATGCCTAACTAATTCCTTCTTCAGTGCTTTGGAAAATTCACAGAAAACAATACCATGTAGTAGAATCGCAGATGGTGCCCCTGAAACTAAAAGTAAGACTGTGTTCCACATTTGCTAATAGTATAAGGGGCTTCTGCTTTGAAAAGTAAGAAAACCAGCAATTGTGACATATTAGTGACTCACTAACTTTTAAGTTTGGTACCTTAAAATATTCATGAAACACCTGAAGTTGAGAAAGTGACAATACTGGTTGGGTCCCACTACTTAAGTTTCTCACTTAGTATGATGGTGAAAATCGAGTGTTATAATAAATGTATTTGAATACTTTAAAGTTTTTTCATCTCCTAATATGGTAAAAATGTAGCTTGAAAGCCATTCTGCAATGTGAATATACCAGAATTTGTCAAGCTTGATACTATTGTATTTTGGGCCACATCGTTTTTGTTGTAGATGGTTGTTATATGCCAATAGGGCATTAAGGAACATCACTGGCTTCTATCCCACGAAATGCCTAGTGGTATTTCCCAACCTTAATGGGGACAATAAAAAACGTCTCTAGACATTGCCAAATGCCCTCTGGAGTACAAAGAAGCCACAAGCTAAAAACCAGTGAAATAGATGAACCTGGCTGAAGTATTAAAATAATCACTTGACTAAGGCTATGTTATGTATGAGGAACTAAAACATATTTGAAACCCTGGGAATTTACCATGCTACTTAAAATGATGGTCAGTCCATGCTAAAATCTCAAGTCTTTATTACTTTAGCTATTATGTAATCTATTAGAAATAGCCTGAGATTTCTATGTTTTTGTTTCATTGTGCTCTCCTGCAAAGAATGAATTTTCTTAAAAGCCTTTGAGAGTTTGAAGAGTAGGATGAAACAAGTAGGTGATTGATGAAAATCTCATGTGATAAATATTTGAAAAAAATGTGATGATTATACTGGAGCGAAAAAAATAAAGCAAAGCTTAAGTGGAGGTTAGACATATTAGTTGCTGTAAATAGTTAAAGCTATAGCATTCTGCAGGCTCTGAATTACAATAATCCAGATCTGTTTGCAAAATATTTATTAGGCATCTGCAATAGGTCAAGCAATTTCATTATGTTCTGGGGCTAAATAAATGAATGATGTACTTTCTCTGATTTGACAAACTCATCATTAAGACAAAGAAATATACATAACTTTCATTTGTTTTTTATTTATTATCTTAATGTATTAAAATAGGCAATTCTATATGTATGTGTGTGTGTGTATATATATATATACACATTCTTCATATATATATATGAAGAATGAATACATGCATACAATGGTCTATATTAAAATATCTAATCCACTATATAACAATGCTCCTTTACAAATAAATAGACATATTATTTATTTCTGTATCCAACATGATTAAAATAGTAGATGGCAATATCTTTAAATGTGCTTGCTGTAAATTGTTACTCTGTATGTTCAAGTGTAGCAACCAAAATGTATTTTTCACTTAACAGATTGAAGCCGGATTCAGTAATAGTCTGGTGAAAAGGATCATTACTATGTTTATACTCTATTACTTCTTTCAAAGTTACAATTTTATAAAACATTCATTAATGATTCAATTTACTGACAAGTCTTTCCTTTTTTTCTTTACATTTATTTTTAACAAATGAAAATTTTATTAAGAGCAAACCCTGAGAAGATAGTAATTAAAAGCTAATCTTGTTTACAAAGAGTTAGAATCCTCTGAAGATGATATCTATACAAACTTTGGGTTTTTATCCATTTATTCTTACCCATTAGTGTTCTTCAATGTAAAAATCTCTGAAACAAAAGTTCTGGTATATGTCTTGCTCAATATATGATACATTTGCTTATACTTTAGGATCACACTTTTTAATATTGTACTTATCAAAGAAAAGAATCTGATTCATATAGTAATTCTTGGAAGCACAGATTACCCAGGCCAACTTGAAGTTTGAATTTTCTGATTTTTCCACTTGCTGTTTGTACTGTGTTATGTCATCCAATTCTATAATGTTCTATAGGGTCTTGATCATACACCTTCATGTGATCATAAAGAAATAGAATTACTTTGAAGAATTATACTCAATGTAAAAATGTATAGTTATTTCTCAATCAATAAATGTAATTCTATACAGACATGAGGAAAATATTCTAAATATTTATAAACTTAGGCAAATAGTGCCTTATTACATGTAATATTCCATAGATAGAAGAGTTTCAGAGACATAGTTTGGATAAACATGTTTATACTTTATTTTCACCCTGAGTACAATTTTAATTAAACCCCAAAAGCAAAATAATAAATTGTTGATAAATTAAATTTTATCAATAGTTAGGGTTGAATTAGTTTTATCTGTCATTAATTGAACTTACTGACTTCATCTATAAGGGTAGACAAAGGAAAATAGAATAAGAAGTGATTGTTCCCTCATGCACTATTTTCTTAATTTTCTTCAATTTTATTATCTTAATATACATATATGATCAATTCTAAACCTGACATTTCCAATTCTCTGTCACGTAGAATTATCTATATCTAATCAGTTAAAACAAAACTATATTTTATTATAATTTAATTTATTCTAAATATTTCATTTTACAAATATATGCAATGCCAATTTTATCAAAACCATTAGCTAGAGTAATATATTCATCTTTAATGTAAACAATTAAAAGAAGAAAGTCATGGTAAGAAACAGCCATTACAGAATATCATAATTAACTGTAAAACTTAACTTTCATTTTCCTAGATTCTAGGGGGAAACAGGAGAAAACAAAATATAGGAAGCAAACAACCACATTAAGAAAAACATGCCTTTGCCTGGCCTGGTACTCAAATAGGAGGATATTGTTTAGAATAATTTTTACATAAAATATATTAAACAAGGTAAATTATCATATTATTAGCATCATTTAAAAATTCTATTGAATTTAACATACCCCTGTGTTTCTTATTTCTGTTCTAAGAAATTATCACAAGCTTAGTAGCTTAAAACAATAGAAATGTATTATTTTATAATTCTGGAGGTCAGATGCCTGAAATGGTTTTCACTAGGATTCAATCAAGTCATTAGCAAGATTATATTCCTCTCTGGAGGCTGTAGGGAGGTATTTATTTATCTTATCGTTTGCAATTTCTAGAAGACAACTACATTTATTGGTTCATGGCCCTCTTCATTCATCTTCACAGCTGTCAGTATTGGATAGAATTCCTGAATTGCACCACTCTGACCTGTCTTTCCTCCTTCTTTCACTTATAAGGACCCACTTGGATAATAGCCATATCCAGGTCATTCCTCATCTCTGGGTCACTTTACTAGTACCCTTAGTTTCCTTTGCCATATGATATAATGAATTAAAAAGTTATGGGGACAAATTTGGGGATCCTTGAAGGGTTATTATTCTGCCACACCTTGTATTTCTTATCAGCTATCTGGGAAACACAAGTTTTATAACTCTTTGCGTATACTAGGGTGGGAAGAATAAGGTAGAAATCTGATGTGAGACAAATGCATTACTTTTTAAAGTTTTAAAATAGAGCTTAGAATACCCTGAATATAGTTTGTACATACCATAGGCTAACAATTCTCCATCATAGACAGCATATAATAGAATGTCATGAATCTGTGAATCTATAGAGGAGAACAATGTACAGTTATGGCTAGACAATACTGACTTGCTCTGAACTTGGTTGCCCATATAATTTAGCATCAAAATATGAACAATTTTGTGTGTTAAAGATGGGTGCTATTAACAGCACGTACTAAACAGTTTTACTTGTCTCCAATAAAGTAGGGGTTATGTTCTCCATTCCTATAAAGTCCCAGCTTCATCATTCATCAGAAAGAAATAATTATGAATGGAACTGTCTGGCATGTGTGAATATTATTATTCAGGCATGAGATATAGTGGGGAGGGAGGGAGAGTTTAGACAATGGCCTTAACTATCCAGTATTACCATGTAATGTTTCAGTGATACTTAAAAGTAGGCAACTCAAGACTAAGATTACTCTAGAAACCTAAAATTAAATGCTCCATCATAATAAATAGTATGATTGGAACGCTTCTGGTATTTGGTTATATACATGTGGTAAAACTCTCAGTAAGAATAGAGTTGGAAAGTGTATATTAAAAGGGAAAGCATATATTAAAACAAATTATTGAATCCCTAAGACATAGATAATCTTAGCTATACTAAGCCTTCTTCTAAATTATTACTTTTCATATCTCTCTTTTTACCAACGGCATGCAGTGGTCCCCATTATCAGCCCTTTACATCACTAGTCCTCTAATCCAAGCCATCACTCCACACTTTGCACTAGTTCACCCATATGCTAACCATTATCCTTCCAAGCTAACCCCTTCTTTCAATGCTTCAGATAATCTCCCATTCAGACACTGCCAATGACTTTCCATTTACTAAAGGATCAAGTCTAAAATGTTCAGTTTGGCTTTAAATGTCTAACATAGTCTGCCCTAACCTATATTAAAAGTCATAGATAAAGTTTTTAAAACTTAAAGATAATCAGATCTAAACCCCTCACTTCAAAGAGGAAGAACACAAAGCTCAGAAAGATTAAATAACTTTCCTGTCACACTGCTAGTGACAGGAAAATAAAAAGAACAGAAGTCATGTGACTCCCAGTCTGTTCTGCCACAAAAGCTCAATGCTATTTTCTATTAACCCCAATATCATATTAGTCCTGATCTCAAAGCCAGCTAAGTATGACATCTTCATGCTTTACTACTGCCTTCTTGATAGAAGACTGAAACTTAACACTAAATTATTGGAGATAGCAGTATTGATTTTTTGCATTTAAAAGTCACTAATAAAGTATACAATATTTTTATCATCTAAAAATGATTTTTCATCTCTTTCTGATGTTTTAGAATTTTTCAAGTTTCTGCTAAAATTGCAATTTATGTCTGAAATCAAATCATTTACACTTATATTAGCTGCAACATACTTTTCTAGAAACCATAATAGAAATAAGGTTGGTGGGTAAACATCCAGCTCAATATTTGGAGAGAGAGAGGGGAATGTAGGACAAAAAACAGGGCCAGACAATTTGGTTAGCAGGGGCATAGGTGACCCTGAATGGCATCTAAGCTGGTGAGAAAAAGCTGCTGGAAATTTTTGGCAAATTACTAAAGACATGTGTGAGTCAAGATGAAACTTAAAGCACCTGTGGGCCATAATGTGATGCTCCATACCTTTCTACAAGCTTTTCATTTATGAACCTCAGTGGGCATGCATAGCTGAAGAAATCCTGAAAAAGCTTTATCCATAACTAAACTCCGCATTGACTCTTCCTCACCATCTCTCATATAAAATAAATACCTTAATCTTCAGAGGAAAAACAACAAAATATATGTAGCCTGAAGGCAAAAACTTGTTGTGGCTGGGAGAAGTGAACAAACCAACAAAAAGCTCTAGCTTTGAGGGCCAGGGACAGAAATATCTGCTAAATTCAACATTTCGTAAAGAAGTAAATAAAATGGCCTGGCTGGTGTAGCTCAGTGGACTGAGCACAGGCCTGCGAACCACACGATCGCAGTTCGATTCCCAGTCAGGGCACATGTCTGGGGTTGCAGGCCAGTTCCCAGCAGGCGACTCACGAGAGGCAACCATACATTGATATTTCTCTCCTTCTCTCCTTCACTTCCTCTCTAAAGATAAATAAATAAAATCTTAGAAAAAAAGGAGTAAATAAAATGGGCTCTTGTTCTTCATGGAGTACTGAACCTGGCAGATATTTCTGCAGCTTCCCCAGGGGAGTAGACACACTTATGTGGGCCATACTCCCAAATCCAGATTAGAAACACCTGTTTAAGATTAACAATTAATCAGAATATCAATAATGCACACCAAATCTTGCCCTTCGTCACCACTAACAACCACTGAGTGAAAGTAAATTGGAATAAAGTTAGCAATGCTGTAAAAGACATATTTTTTTGAAGAGTAAAGTGATAGAAGAGTCAAAGCTGAGCAAGACAGCTTTGGGAACCACCTTCAAATTCTCCCAATTTGTGACTAGATTTACACACAATGAACATCAAAGGTCTAAGCCAAGGAAATGAGTGCTGCAATTCACTCATTCTATATGTATATTCATATTTTCTTATATGCAGTTTTATAAAACATACACATTTTTCAACAAAAATCTTTGAGAATAACAAAAACGGTAAGTAAAATCACAGTGTGAAGACATAAAGTGATCGTCAAGAATCAGATATGATACAGGTGTTAAAACCTTCAGACAAACTTCCAAATAACTACAATAATTGTTTAAAGGCTGTAATGAAGAAGATAGACTACATATAAGATCAGAGAGGTAAGTTTAGTAAAGAAATGAAAACCACAAGAGAAACTTAAAGGAAATGTTAAGATAGGAAAACAACAGAGTTGAAGGATGCCTTAACATGCCCATGATTAGACTTAACACAACACAGCCCAGGAAATAATCAATGAGCTGCATGGTTGCTAAATAAAAACAACCCAAAAATATACACTGAAGAGAAACACAGAGCAAAATAAAAAGTACAGAGAATTCAAGAGCTGTGGAACAATATTAAACAGTCTTAACATTTTAGTAACTAGAGCTTCAGAAGGAGAAAACAATGAGTACAACATGGAAAAAATATTGGACAAATAATGGCAAATACTTCTATAAATTATAGATGGTCACTATACCATAGACCCAAGGATTACAGAAAACATCAAACTTCAAAAATAACAGAACAAAACAAAAATGCCAGTCACACCTAGTCATTTACACTGCTGAAAACAAAACTGAAAAAATCTTGAACTGGCCAGAGAAAAAAGACACTTCATCTAGAGAGAAATCAAATAAGAATAGATTTCTTAGCAACAACCACACAAGCAGGAAGTCAAAAGAATGCAGTGCTTAAAATGCTAAGAGAAAATAGAACTTGCAAAGTAAAATTCTCTATGCACATTGAAAATATACTTCAAAAATAAAGGAAAAGGTAGAAATTTCACAAACAGAAAGGTGGGAATACATTGTTAGGAGACTTGCTCTACAAAATAATATTGAAGAAAACTTTTAAACAGCAGAAATATGACATTGTCAAAGCATTTGACTCGCTCAAAGAGAATTTCAAAATAAATAAAGGTGAAATATGTTTTTTTCTTATTTTTGTGCTCTAAAAATCTGCTTTTTAAACTAAAACTTGTACTGAAGCATTTTATTTTTACTATGCATATAAAGGTGTCATATATAGTAAAAATGGCACAGGGGGTGAAAGAGAGGAATTGGGGGTATATATTATTAGATTCTTACACTGCTTGTGAATTTACATAACTTTATTTTTGCTGATAATTAACTGATTACTTTTTAATTCGAATTTATTATAGTAACATTGGTTAATGAGATTATATAGGTTTTAATGGCACATTTCTATGATACACGGTCTGTATATTATGTGCCCACCATGCAAAGTCATATTACCTCTTGCCACCATATATTTAACCCCTTTTACCTTTTATCACCCCTTCATCCTCTTCCCTCTGGTAACCACCACACTGTTGTCTGTATGTATGAGTTTTTGTTTGTTTTTCTTTTTTGTTCATCTGTTACTTTCCATATTACATTCTTCATATGAGTGAAATGATATGACTCAACTTTTTCTTTCTAACTTATTTTGGGTTGTTTTTATTTATTTATTTATTTTAATTGTTGTTCAAGTACAGTTTTCTGTCTTTTACTCCCATCCCAGCTCACCCCTACATTGCTCCCCACTTCTCTCCCATTTCCACCCCCCCTTAGTTGTTGTCTGTGTGTTCTCTATACTTGTTCCTATAAATAAACCCTTCTTCCCCTTTTCCCCTGCAATTCCCTCCCCTCTAATCCCTGTCAGCCTGTTCTCTGTTTTAGTGTTTTTGGTTATATTTTGCTTGCTTATTTGTTTTGTTGTTTAGGTTTCTGTTAAAGGTGAGATCATATGGTATTTGTCTTTCCACGCCTGGCTTATTTCACTCAGCATAATGCTTTCCAGTTCCATCCATGCTGTTGCAAAGGGTAGGAGCTCCTTCTTTCTTTCCGCTGCACAGAATTCCATTGTATAAATATGCCATAGTTTTTTGATCCATTTATTTACTGATGGGCACCTAGGTTGCTTCCAGCACTTGATTATTGTAAATTGTGCTGCTATAAACATTGGGGTATGTAAGTTCTTTTGGATTAGTGTTTCAGGGTTCTTAGTTATGACTTATTTTGCTTAGGATGATATACTCAAGATCCATCCTTATCATTGTAAATGGAGGTGTTTTATCATTTCTTATGTCTGAATAGTATTGCATTGTATGCGTGTATATATATATATATATATATATATATACACATATACACAATATATATATATATATATATATATATATATATATATATATATTGCATATTCTTTATCCAGTGATTTATCAAAGGACACTGGTTGTTTCTATGTCTTGGTCACTGTGAGTAATACATAACATTATTTTCTATTAGAGACAAATTATTTAAAATCTACATTGTAAAATTTGGGACAACCACTAAAGTTGACTTTAATTTTTATTTTAATTATTGTTCAAGTACAGTTTTCTGTCTTTTACCCCATCCCAGTCTCTCCAGGTCTCCCCATCTTTCTCCCATTTTCATACCCCCCTTGTTATTGTTCATGTGTCCTTTATACTTGTTCCTGCAAACCCTTCCTCTTTCCCCCTGAGATTCCCTCCCCTCTCCCCTCTGGCCACTGTTGACTTTTTAAAATAAGTATCAAAAATAAGTAAATGGAGAAGATTAAAACAATATTATAAATATTTTCAGTTAAGATCAGGAAAGCAGAAAAAATATCTAAAGATAGAACAAGTAGAACAAATAGAAAGTAGCTAGCAGGAAAATCAAATTTAATGTACAAATTTAAAGGTCAAAATTAATTACAATATATATTATTGGTCTAACCACAACAGTTAGAACAGAGATTATAAAATTAGAATAGGTGTAAGAGTAATTCACTAAATTTGACACAGTATTTACATGCAGTAGGTTAAATTGACACTCTTAAATGACTGTTTTTGATTCTTTTTCTTATAGTCTAAGATTTAAACTCTATGTATGAATACACTTTTAAAATATAGTTACATAGTTTTGGTCACATTGTTCATTGGTTCACTGATAAATATAAAAAACTTAAATAACAATTTCAGTCATATTTACTCTAACATATTATTTTCATATTTAGTACTACTAAGATGATATCAAATCATTGAGAAAGATTAAATTCTATGTGTCTGCTTTCTTATATTTTTGGAAGAACATGGATAGAATTGCGATTAACTACCATGTACATTGCTGATCACTTCTACTGACAATTACAGCTCAAATTATTATGAAATTGTTCTGCTGAGCATGGAACCATTAAAAAAACAGAAGCTAAAGCTCAAGGTAATTAAAAAGGGTATATTAGTACAAATTCAATAAATATATTTTCTTACTATATATTAACAATGTTTTAGAAAGTTTATACTCAGCAGTATATGTGATATTTTATGGATAAGATTTTCTTTAAATTGGTTGCACTTTTTTTCCCTTCGGTATTATTAGGTATACATGTTTTTAATGCACACATCATCCAAAGTATCAGGTCAAAGACAATTTTCAAAACTAAAGAAAGCTTATGAATATGAGCATGGCATAACAAGAGACAGATTTTTCAGTAACTGAAGAATTTGGGTCAGTTACTGGAAGTTTAAGACAATCTGCAAAATTGAAGACTGAGAATGAATTTAATAATTTGATGACTACTTTAAGATGTTTAAATCATTATTAGAACTTTAGGCATGTTTTCCTTATAAAGCATTGCCAATTGATTATTATATGTTTACGGAAAATATGAAACACACAAGAATTTATCAGTGCATTCTGGATTTTTGTTATTATAGTGAGCATATTTTTTCAAAGCAAATACTAATTTAGGGGCAAATAATAAATGAAAATGATTAGTATATAGATTTTTTTTTACCCAAGGCTTGTGCATTGTAGAAAAAAAAATCTATGAATAAAAGCAAGACACAAGTACTATAAAAAGAAGTATAAATCAATGCCAAATATATTTTCTTCATTGGACAAAGATAATTTTATTCTGGATAATTTTTATTTTCCTGGATCCATGAAGAAATGTAGATATCATTCAGAGAAAGCTAAATCTTTGGGCAAGTTGTTAAGTGTCATTGTCAGAAGATACTTTTCTGTGTCCTACAATTACCTTTCTTTCTCTACCCTGGGCAATCAAATCAAATCAGAATTGAAAGCCTCAATTCAATTCTGTAATCCTATTTCATTGTATGGAGTTGTTCCTATTGTGAATCAAAATCTAAATAGCATGTAAGTAACAGAAACTTAAATTATTGCAGTCCCAGTTACTGAGGAAATAACCCTATACAGATAAGTAGAATGAAGTAGGATAGTTAGAAAAAAATGGAAATAGCCTCATCAAAGTACATAGAACCAAGTATGGTGACTTACAAGCCATCACAATATATAAACAAATAAGGTAAACCTAGTAAAACATACCTTTTTATCTTTATTAATATACTTTATTGTTATTTTAATCTTTTGTTAATTTTATTCTTGATGCTACTGCTGATATTCCCATTTTGCCCCTTGTTAAAAAGGAATTGTGCTGTTTTCATAATCAGTTAAGGAGGTCAAACAAGTATTTCCTAAGCACCTACTAAGTGTGACAAGCTCTGCTTGAGGTATGGGGATGAATGGAAAAGATCCTCTGCAACCCATAACTCAGAGATTAAAAGAAGAAAATAATAGAGATAATTACAAAACAGAGATTAAAAGAGATTAGGAAGAAAGAATAAAAGAAGAGATTAAAAGAAGAAAATCATAAAAGATAATTACAAAACAGCGTAGGATATGCTCTGATAAAGACAAGAATAAGATGATACGGAAATACGTAAGAAAATTCTGCCTTGGTGGGCATTAAGATATTATTGGGAAAGGCGTTGGAAATGATGATCTGATACTTCATGAAGTGATAGAATTAGTCAGGCAACACAGATTGAAGAGCTCTTCCTAGACATAAGGGAAAACCTTCCCAAAGGTCTAAGTAGAGGAAGTAGGGCAAATCCAAAAGAAATCTATTATGAACTAGGTGAAGATTGATGTAAGGAAAGTTGGTAATGGAGAGAAGTAGACTGGGTCCACATCGTAAAGATTTTCCATGTTCTGATAAATAAATTTTATTTTAGCTTTTGAAAAACAGGGATTTGCTGCTGAGTTTTACAGCAGAGATGACATGACCAAGATCACTACCAGGGTCCTGAACTTTGGCCACAGCAATGAGTTTGCCAGGCAACAGATGAGTGGTGGTGGAAAGTCAGTCATTCTGCCAACCATCTGCCTACCCCAGCTGAGGAAGGGCTACTTCAGCCTGGGGGATAACACTTTTTGTAATCTTTAAGCAAAGGGAATGCCTCTTTGAAACAGATTTAGAGATTAGGAGATTCGATCTTTGGAATACCTCTGTGAAGAAAGCATCTTTTTCTATTTTATAAATGAAACTATTGAAGCTCAAAACAATCAGCACTCAAGGGTGGTTAAGAAGGGCTGTGCTTTTGAAACTAATAGCCACTCCTTGCTGGCTGTCAGATCTTTAGCAAGATACTTCACAGCTCTACATCTCAACTTTATCACATTTAAGAAAGTGGGGTAAAGATAGTCTCTTCAACAAATGGTGTTGGGAGAACTCGACAGCTACATGGGAAAAAATGAAACTCAACCACCAACTTACATCGTACACCAAAATAAATTCAACTTGGATAAAAGACTTAAATATAAGCCATGACACCATTCAAGTTCTAGAGGAGAACATTGGCAGGAAAATCTTAGATATTTCACGCAGCAACATTTTTATTGATACATCCCCTAGAGCAAGGAATATAAAGGAAAGAATAAACAAATGGGATCTCATCGAAATTAAAAGCTTCTATGCAGCTAAAGAAAACAGCATTAAAATAAAAAGACAACCAACTGTATGGGAAAACATATTTGCCAATGTTACCTCAGACAAAGGTTTAATCTCCAAAATATACAAAGAACTCACACGACTTCACTCTAAGAAGACAACTAACCCAATTAAAAAATGGGGAAAAGATTTGAACAGACACTTCTCCATGGAAAACATACAGAGAATCCAGAGACACATGAAGAGATGCTCAATATTGCTTGCTATCAGAGAGATGCAAATTAAAACCACAATGAGATATCACTTTACACCAGTGAAAATGGCTATCATAAGCAAAGCAATAAACAACAAATGTTGGAGAGGGTGTGCGGAAAAGGGGACTCTGGTCCACTGTTGGGTGGATTGCAGACTGGTACAACCATTATGGAAAACAGTATGGAATTTTCTCAGAAAACTAAAATTGGACCTGCCCTTTGACCCAGCAATTCCACTGCTAGGATTGTATTCTAAGAACTCTAAAACACCAATCCCAAAGAACATATACACCCCAATGTTCATAGCAGCACAATTTACAATAGCCAAGAGTTGGAAGCAACCTAGATGCCCGTCAGTAAATGAATGGATCAAAAAACTATGGTACATATACACAGTGGAATTCCATGCAGCAGAAAGAAAGAAGGAGCTCCTACCTTTTGCAACAGCATGGATGTGACTGGAAAGCATTATGCTGAGTGAAATAAGGCAGGCAGTGAAAGACAAATACCATATGATCTCACCTTTAACAGGAAGCTAAACAACAAAACAAACAAGCAAGCAAGATATAACCAAAGACACTGAAATAGAGAACAGGCTGACAGTGACCAGAGGGGAGAGGGGAGGGAATTTCAGGGGAAATAGGGGAGGGATTTAGAGGAACATATATAAAGGATACATGGACAACAACTGAGAAGGGTGGAAATGGGAGGGAGGGGGGAGCACAGGGGGTGGGATGGGATGGGAGTAATAGACAGAAAACTGTTCTTGAAAAATAATTAAATAAAAAATTAAAAAAAATAAAAAGAAAGTGAAGATGATGTTATCTTTGACAAAGAGTTGTCATTGCTATTAATTTATTATTAATTTAATGCAAAGTGATTGTAATGGTGGCTGTCATATTTTAACTATGCAAATGTTTTTATTTGTTTGTTTTTTGTTTCACCCAATCAACTAAGAAGAGATAGATTGAGAAACTTAATTCTAACTTTTTGTTAAGTAAATTTTAATATGTATATATGGTACATCCCTCAAAAGTTCAGGCATTGTTAAGATAACGAGAACAGTTTGCGTGATATTGATGTAACCTGGGAGCCAAGGAGAGTGGCCTGGAATGTGCATGAGTAAACAATGATGATTTCACTTCACTAGTCAGTGGAGATGGCAGATGCCACTGAGTGAGCATGTGTACTGTGTGGCTGTCCCATTCAAAATGACTGAGTGAGTAGAGCAATGAGTCTATATCAAATTTTGCATTATGCTTGAACATTCCTGTATAGAAACTATTCAAATGATTCAGAAGGCTATAGCTATGGGTGACTAGAAAGGTCCACAGCTTCATCACAACAATGTCCCCACTCATGCATCATGTATCAAGCAGAGTTTTTTGGTGAAATATCAAATCACCAGGTCACTCAGCCCCCCTACATCCCAGATTTGGCACCCTATGACTTTTGGCTCCAAAACTAAAATCACCTTTAAAATCATAGAGACTTCAGACCATGGATGAAATTCAGGAAAATACAGTGGGCCAGCTGATGGTGAATGAGAGAACTGTGTGAGGTGTCAAGGTACCTGCTTTGAAGGGGAATCATTTTCCTATGTGCAATGTTTCTTGTATCTTGTATCTTCTTCAATAAATGTATCAATTGTTTATATTATATAGCTGGATATCTTCTGGACAGACCATGTATACAATATTTAAATTTTATGACAAAATTGTAATTTTAAAAAAGATTTTGGGGGTTCAAATTATCTCTCCATTGTTTACATCAGTTGTGGATGTTTGAGAGCATGATACTGGAATAGACTCCAAAGAAATAGGTCTGAAAAGGACTTCCATAAGTAAGTTCACCAGTAAGTCAGCTTACCTAAGCCACCATTTCACCTTCATATTTCTACCAGTATCACAGAAAAAATCAGAAGCAAAGAAAAGGGACAATACAATATGTTGAAAGAATTCAGTATATTAGTGACACTTTTATTTAGGGGGATAACAAAACTGTACCTGACAGATTTTTATTTAATATGAGCACAAGTCAGCAATTCTTCCAAAAATTCTTTATCAGAGGTCCCCAGAGGAGTAAAAGAGGACCAGAGACAAAGTGATCTGGAGAATCCACATTTCCTATGATAAGACTATGTTTGATATCTGCATGAACTTCACATCCACAACATCTATAGGCTAAACATCGCATATTCTAGATATGTCATTTTCCTTTTTTCTTCATTAAGTTACTCCAAATTTGCTGTAGGAAAAAATTCACAAAAGTAATTAGAACACAAAAACATAACCTATCCTCTGTAATTTAAGAGTTAAAGATGGTTTTTCCGCATCTATTTATATGATCATGTGGTTTTTGTCATTGCTTTTGTTTATGTGATATATTACATTTACTGATTTGTGGATATTGAACCATCCTTGAATTCTTGGGATGAATCCCACTTGGTCGTGGTTTATGATCTTTTTGATGTATTATTGGATGAGGTTTGCCAATATTTTGTTGAGGATTTTAGCATCTATTTTCACCAGTGATATTGGCCTGAAGTTTTATTTCTTTGTTGTGTCTCTATCTGGTTTTGGAACTAGGATGATGCTGGCTTCATAAAAAGAGTTGGGGAGTTTCCCATCATTTTGGAGTTTTTGGAATAGTCTGTGAAGAATAGGGGTTAGCTCTTGCTTAAATGCTTTTGATAAGGTACAACACCCATTTATGATAAAGGTACTCAGCAAAGTGGGAATAGAGGGAGCATTCCTCAGTATAATAAAGGCCATATATGAGAGACCTACAGCCAACATCATACTCAATGGGCAAAAACTAAAAGCTTTTCCACTAAGATCAGGAACAAGACAAGGTTGTCCACTTTCACCACTTCTATTCAATATAGTATTGGAAGTTTTAGCCTCAGAGTTCAGGCAAGAAAAGGAAATAAAAGGCATTCAAATCAGAAATGAGGAAACAAAACTGGCATTGTTTGCAGATGACATGTTAGTGTCCATGGAAAATCCTATAGCCTCTAGCAAAAACTGCTGGAACTAATAAATAAATTTAGGCCCTGGCTGGCTTAGCTCAGTGGACTGAGTGCGGGCCTGCGAACCACAGGATTGCGGTTTGATTCCCAGTCAGGGCACATGCCTGGGTTCCAGGCCAGTTCCCAGCAGGGGACTCACAAGAAGCAACCATACACTGATATTTCTCTCCTTCCCTTCCTCTCTTAAGATAAATAAATAAAATCTTAAATATATAAATAAATTTGGCAAAACAGTGGATTACAAAGTCAATATCCAGAAATCAAAAGCATTTTTGTATACTAACAATGAATCAGCAGAAGCAGAAATCAAGAAACAAATCCCATTCTATATAGTAAAAACAAAAAATATATATATCTGGGAATAAACCTAAGCAAGGAGGTAAAAGACCTGTATGCAGAAAACTACACAACATTGAAGAAAGAAATCAAGGAAGACACAAACAAATGGAAACATATACCGTGTTCATGGATTGGAAGAATTAACATCATGAAAATGTCCATACTACCCAAAGCAATTTACAGATTCAATGCAATACCTATTAAAGTTCCAATGGCATATTTCACAGACATAGAACAAACACTTCAACAATTTATATGGAACCATAAAAGACCCCGAATAGCAGCTGCAATGTTAAGAAAGAAGAACAAAGTAGGAGGGATCATAATACCTGATATCAAACTGTATTACAAGGCCACTGTAATCAAAACAGCCTGGTACTGGCATAAAAACAGGCACATAGACCAATGGAACAGAACAGAGAACCAAGAAATAAACCCAACTCTCTACAGTCAATTAATATTCAACAAAGGGGGCAGTAACATAAAACGGGGTAAAGATAGCCTCTTCAACAAATGGTGTTGGGAGAAAAGGACAGCTATGTGCAAAAAAAAAAAAAAAGAAAGAAACTTGAACACCAAGTTACATCATACACCAAAATAAATTCAAGATGGATAAAAGACTTAAATATAAGCCGTGACACCATTCAAGTCCTAGAGGAGAACATTGGCAGGAAAATCTTAGATATTTCACGCAACATTTTTACTGATATGTCCCCTAGAGCAAGGGGCATAAAGGAAAGAATAAAGAAATGAGATCTCATCAAAATTAAAAGCTTCTGCGCAGCTGAAGAAAACAGCATAAAAATAAAAAGACAACCAACTGTATGGGAAAACATATTTGCCAATGATACCTCAGTCAAAGGTTTAATCTCCAAGATATACAAAGAACTCACACAATTTCACTCCAAGAAGACAACTAACCCAATTAAAAAAATGGGGAAAAGATTTGAACAGACACTTCTCCATGGAAAACATACAGAGAATCCAGAGACACATGAAGAGATGCTCAATATCGCTTTCTATCAGAGGGATGCAAATTAAAACCACAATGAGATACCACTTTACACCAGTGAAAATGGCTATCATAAACACAGCAACAAATGTTGGAGAGGGTGTGCGGAAAAGGGGACTCTAGTCCATTGTTGGTTGGATTGCAGACTGGAACAACCACTATGGAAAACACTATGGAATTCTTTAAGAAAACTAAAATTGGACTTGCCTTTTGACCCAGCAATTTCCCTGCTGGGATTGTATCCTAAGAACGCTAATTCCAAAGAATATATGCACTCCAATGTTCATAGCAGCACAATTTACAATAGCCAAGAGTTGGAAGCAACCTAGGTGCCCATCAGTAAATGAATGGATCAAAAAACTATGGTACATATACACAATGGAATTCTATGCAGCAGAAAGAAAGAAGGAGCTCCTACCTTTTGCAACATCATGTATGGAACTGGAAAGCATTATGCTGAATGAAATAAGCCTGGTGTTGAAGGACAAATACCATATGATCTCACCTTAAACAGGAAGCTAAACAACAAAACAAACAAGTAAGCAAAATATAACCAAGGACACTGAAATAGAGAACAGGGGACAGCGACCAGAGGGGAGAGGGGAGGAAATTTCAGGGAAAATAGGGGAGGGATTTAGAGGAACAAATATAAAGGATACATGGACGAGAACTAAGAAGAGTGGTAATGGGAGGGAGGGGGGAGCATAGGGGGTGGGATGGGATGGGAGTAATAGAAAACTGTACTTGGTAAATGATTAAATACATTTTAAAAAAGAGTTAAAGAAGGAAGTGTTAAGGCAACTTAGAGTTATACAACATTATAAATGTTTAAGGTAAGAAACTTTTATTTCCCTTTCATTACTATTCATGCACTATTTGATAAGCACCAGTTATCTGTTTGTGCCAGCCTCAGGGGACCAGCATTGACTACCAGTGTTTGGTGATCCCAGTCCTAGTTGAGAAGCATTGCTTCTTCACACTGATTCACTTGTTTTATTTGTGATTCACTCATTTTGTTTTCTATTTTATCACTTGCTTTTAGGAAATGCCTATGCTGCTTGGTTTGTATTGGTCTTTTTGTTTTGCATTGTTTTCATTTTTGTAATTTGACTCAGGATGCAACATTTATTTTGAGCAAAAGTAGGTCTTTGTCTACCTTGAACCACAGCTTCTTATATCTCAGGCCAAGAACTCATTCAGTTTTATTTTTTAATTTAATGATTTTTTAGACTCAAAACAAAAGTACTCTTCATGAAAACCAGGGTTTCAAAGTGGCTCTCGTTTACTCAGAAAAATACACAATATGTATATCAAATTTGACTTATTACTCTTGCGAACCTTGCAACAACACATTGTTTTCTACTCACAGTACCTTTTCTAATAATTTCATATGCTGGATAGTTTAGAAATTCGAGGGAATAGTGAATACTTGAGATATATTCTTAAAGGAAGAAAACGTGACACTATTTTTTCATCTCCATTCAAATACTGAGCAATTATTCTTTTGTAAAACTTCTAACAAAAGCCAGAAAATTAATTTGAATTAAGACTGGAGTCACTGACAAATGATAATGATAGTCACTCTGTCCATGATACCCTACACAATAAAACTACACAGAAACATGATATTTCATGAAAATGTATGAGATGATCTTTTTAATGAATTATCACATTCAAACATGGGCTCATCATTTTAATTATCAATCATCTGATGTATCTACTGATAAGGCAACCAAAAATATTAAGAAACCATATAAGTAATATAGACAGGAAGGGCTAACTCCTTGTATTCTAAATGTATAACATGAGAATAAAATTAGGAAACCATGATCAAATTCTCCAAGTAGTAAAAACCAGGGAAAGGTAAATAAGTTTATGTCATCTTGGTGAATGAATTATATCCTAGCCTAATCAAGCTATTTGTTGACCTCTGAAATTGTCATGATGTTTCTTATTCTAGCCTTTGTACATACTAACCACCCTTTTACTTACTTGATGCCAGTTAAGACTACTCATCTTAGGAGAAGAATGTAAGTAAGGGCCACCATCTCCAGGAAGCCAGGCTCCGCTACACTGGAAGGATAATAATGTGTGCATCTTGGCAATGGTAAATATTGATTCGATTCATGAATTAAAATCACAAAGTAAAATAATTAACAAATCTCAAAGTGAATGGATTTATTTTAAAATGTAAACAAAATGTTATCTTAGAGAAAGATAAACTAAAATTATATTTTATAACAAAAGTTGTAAACACTTAAAACACTGAAGATTTATAAGGGTCAGTGATATAAAGAGGTTGACAATAAATTTACTATTTAAAAAATCTGAAGTAATTATTTTTTAAAAATGGCATTGATATTTATACTATTTACATAACATCTTTGATTCAGTTGATATTAGAGAATTCTGCAGACATTATTTTCAAAAATTTGCCATGTCATTACTGCTCAAAATTAGGCTATCTTTCTCTTTCTATCTTTCTTAATTTTATTTTTCAATTATAGTTGACATACAATATATATTAGTTCCAGATGTAAAAGATACTGATTAGAGATTTATATACTTTATGAAGTGATCACCTTGATAAAACTAGTCTCTTTGTTTCAAATGTAATATAATATTTTAGGTGTTCTCATATTAAAATTTCTTTAATTTTTAAAATTTCACAGAAAAATATAAAATAATATATCTCACTAACAATGTTTCTACATGTTAAAGTATTTTTCCTTATAACCATGAATATAGCAATCAGATAATTTGCAATATATTAAAAACCTATATGCTTTGTTAATTCAATATTTTATTTATTTTTACTAAAAATATTTCAGACATCTAAAATATTAACTAATGTGGTAGTAATCTAAAAATATTAAGTAAGGAAAACTGCCATTCTCTGTAACTGTATTTTTTCCTGAGATAAATCACATAAAAGTTATATGAGATGAATTTCTGAATTTAGAGTTATATTCATATGACAGATGTAATGTGAACTGTGTCATATGTAATGTGAACTATATCTTGACCGTATGGAATTTCTCTCTAATTACCGATCAGTATGAATCTTAGCAAGTTCCAAGGGCATTCTAAGCTTCCAAGACCACTGATGTGTTATATAACTCATAACTCCTCTTTCTTTATTATGTCCCCACAGCACCTAAAATGATACTAGTTAATATCAATATTTTAAATATGCTGGCCTGGTTCCTTTAATGACAATTAAGATGTGATGATAAAATTTCTAAAAATAAACATTTTAATTTAAAATTTAACATTTTATAATGTACTCTAACATATTCACTAAAAAATAAAAATGTTTCATCAAAATTTAAACAAATTTAGATATTCAGCACAATCTCCCTTTGCCTCCATACCTCCATTATCCTTCCCTTCCCTCTCTTTTCCTCCCTTCCTCTTCCCTTCTCTCTCTCCAGTGTACATAAAAATGCCCTCCAGAGCCTCCTAGAGTAGAAATCCTATAGGTGGTTTGCTTGGGGGGAAGTGTAGACTGTTGTTTTGTTTTTAATTCTTGCTAAATTATAACTTCTGAGCCCAGAACCACAGGGTTTATCAATTAAAAATATGAGTAAGGAAAGAGATTAGGGACTCTAAGGAAGACAGAAGCACAAACACATGGATTTTAGTGTTCAGTATTAACCCAGTCCTCTCACTAGTTCTCATTAATATGCCAATAGTTTTGCCATTTCTACACTTTAGTGTCTAATAATATGCCAGAATTTGTGTGTGTATGATCTATCTAATCTTCACAATCACATGACATTTAAACAACAACAAGGGTATTTAAAAAATTTTAATTGTTGTTTAAGTGCAGTTGTCTCCATATTTTGCCCACCACTGCCCCTGCTCTGCCCATCTCCAACTCCCACCTTTGATCCTACCCTCACTTTGGCTTTGTCCATGTGTCCTTTACTGAACTAAAACTGAAATTTGAAGAGGTCTGTATCAAATTTGACTGTCATTACTCACTATACCATACATAAGTTTGTTCCTAGCAGAGTTGCATTTTATATTAACATCAAGGTCAGAAATTAGATGTTCAATAAAAATAGCTAGAATTAAAAGTCATAAATTAAATCTCTTCACACCATTGTGTAATCTTAAGGAACTGGGAACTTGGCATTTAGTTTTGCAAGAATAACCTTTTTTTTGGTTTTTAGCATTTTCTTTTTTGCATTGGTTACTATATGCAGATGAATTGGAAAAGGGACAAATAGCCAAATGCATCCACTCCCTTTTCTCCCGTCCTCCCTCTAATACCTCTAGACATTAACCCATCCACCCCTTAATCACAAGGATCCATATATATTGAGATGGGATGGTCCACTCATTGAGCTATGACTAAATCATCTTAGCCTCTTGATTGCCTAACTGTTCCTGACATCTGCTATATTTGTTCCATGACAATGGCAATGGTAGGGCATTTTCTTTGCTAATTTTTCATGTTTTTAATTGAAATCTGTAAGATTTTTTAAGTGAATAAAAAAGCAAATATAGCTGAAACATGATTTAATCAACAGCTAATATATTTTGCCACCAAATTAAATAAAAACTGTCAGAGGAACAAAAAGTATTTTGGCCACATGTCCACATGCCACAAGTACATGTAATAATATCAACAAAATTTAGGTGACAATAAAATATAAATCTTGTAAAAAGTTTTATATATTTTTATAAATTTGCACTAAAATATCATAGTTGAGGCAAATCTCAAAATCTTTTTTTTTAAATATTTTATTTATTTATCTTTAGAGGGTAAGGGAAGGAGAGAGGAAGGGAAACATCAATGTATGGTTGCTTCTCGTGCATCCCCTGCTGGGAACTGGCCCCTGCCCGGAACTGGCCTGCAACCCAGGCATGTGCCCTGACTGGGAATCGAACCGCGATCGTCTGGTTCGCAGGTCCACACTCAATCCACTGAGCTACACCAGCCAGGGCTCAAAATCTTTTATTTTTACCCAACAGCACCCAGAATATTAGTATATAATAATATTTATTTTAGACATCTGCTATATATTGAAACACCAGAAAGCTAAATACATACAAAATTATTTCTTTTTAAAACATTATTGTAAAATGTATTGCCATGATTGAATTGTTTTGAAAAAGTACCATTTGTTTCTTTAGCAGTTTCACTTTTATCACATTATTTTAATGATTATTTCTGTAGAAATATGTAGTAATAATACTGATCCTCTGCTTCTAATTCTTTGTTACCTGGTATTTAAAGATCCTGAATAGGAAATAGCTTTTATCTATTGCTTCAGAAGAAATTTTCCCCAAATTTATTGGCTTAAAAGATGGTAATTATATAGAAATATATAAGTATATTAAATCAATGTGTTGTATACTTAAAACTTACAGAATATTATATGTCAGTTATACCTCATGTGCTCATGATTCTGAGGTCAGAAGCTCAGGCTAGCTAGGCTTGGCTGTGCAGTTCTGCCGTGCCCCTTGATCTTTCCCAGGGTCCTTGACTCAGCTACACTGAGATGGCGGCTGATCGTGGCTGAAGCTTTCAAAATGGCTTGAATCCATGGCTGGCAGCTGTTGCTGTTAGCCTGCTGGGAGTCCAGCTGGAACTCGCAACAGGTGAGGTGGTATCAACTGTATTGTACAAGGCTGCTTGGGCTTTCAAACAGCATCAAAATGGCCTTCTGAAAGAGCATCACCTACGTGTAAGAGAGAACTCTAAACGTCCCCTAAAGACAGCTATGGAAATAACACAAATTCCCTTAAGCCACATCATGTACAAAGTAAGTGACAGGTGCAGCCAAGATTACAAACAGAACTAGAGCACACCTCTTGATGGAGAATATCAAGGTGATCATGCAAAAAGGCTTTAAGTTGAAAAATATTACTTTAACAAATTTTAGGTATACAATCTAACAGAAAAAGTCTTCTTAAATAACCCATGGTTTAAATTCAAAAAAGGAAATGAAAATCAAATATATTTTTCAGAGTTTACTTTGTTTAATGATATGAAAGCTTGTGCTATCTATATTCTGCCTTTTTAAAGATTTTACCATGAGAGCAATGAGCAGTTACAGAAGTGTTTTTACTATATTAAAATGTAAAATTTGAAGAGATCACCAAGGTTGCTGGAAGAGAAATAAATTGTGGTGAAATGAGTCAGGGAGGAGATAAAACTCAATTTGAAGAAGATCTATTAAAAGACATAGTTCACGTGACAGCCTAGTGATTTGTACTACAGTCATTTCCATGGAGATGAAGATAAATGAGCAGGTTTTTTTTTTTTTAAGATTTTATTTATTTATTTATTTTTAGAGGGGAAGGAGAGAGGGAGAGAAACATCAATGTATGGTTGCCTTTTGTGCATCCCCTGCTGGTAGGTAGCCTGCAAGGAACCGGCCTGCAACCCAGGTATGTGCCCTGACTGGGAATCGAACCGCAATTGTCTGGTTCGCAGGCCCGCGCTCAATCCACTGAGCTATGCCAGCCAGGGCTAAATGAGCAGGTTTTGAACAATTTATTTAATTTAATAGCATATCATTTTTTCATATTATAGTATCTCTAAAGAGTTAAGAGTGCCTTTTACAACTAACTGATAACAATTTGGCAACACTGCTTTTCTCAGTGTTAAATAAATTATGCTATAATAATTTAGCATAATGATTTGCATCTTGAGTGCAAAAATATATGATATTTTTTATGATCCTAGGTACATATAGTAGACAGTTGATGTTTGTTGAGTTGAATGACAACCAAGTTTGTATAATTTATTGTGTTGCAGGTGATCAAGGCCTGGCTGGTCCACTCCAGATTTGGGGAGATGGAAGAAAAGCACAGAGTCGTGGGGATGCTTGACATACCTTTATTTATGGGTGGATGAGCCACATACACTGCAGCTGCACACCTCTCTAGTAAAAAGCCCCTACTTGCTTAAGTACTAGAGACAAACAAAGCATGCATTAAGCAAAAAAATATTGCATGGCATAGCATGATTCTGCACATGCGAGCACACTTCATGTTATGGGAACCATTTATCATATCCAGTCTCAAGGCTATGAGCACTCTAATTATAAGCCCCATTAAAGGTTATGGGGAAACAACTTCCCTTAGTTACCTGGACACCTGAGTGAGGAAGCCAGACTGCTTCTGTTTATCCTACACTTATCTTCCCCAATTACAATTTTTGAAATACTATGTGTAACAGCAACTCAAATGTATCATAAGATTGATGTGCCTGAATTTTAACTCAGATAACCAGATATAGTCATACTGATTTGGTATAATAAGTGTAGCATTGTTTCTTATTAAATATCACTCTGTTCAGTCCAACGTTTGAAGAAATACTTGAAATATTCTTTGTAGCAAATGCTTTCCTTTACATGGGATAGATAATTTTCCACTATGCTTTGTTTTTCAAATCCATTTCAAGTAGCAGTCCATAAAAGACAGCAAGCTCTAAGAGATGAAAATGAGGTAGGACAATATAACCATACATTATTCAGACCTCGTCCATTTTCACCCTAAGCCTTGCCAATCATCTACTTTTTCACTTGTCACCAATTTATCAAGCCTCCTTTAGAATAATATGTCTTCCTATAAAAGATTTACAGAAATGTACAGGACTAAATTATCTTAATAGATTAGAAAACCTTACTTTCTCAAGTATTTAGTTCAATATATATTGATAAATAATGATAAATGCATTTGTTATGTAGAATTTCAATGAATTCTAGTTAATTAACACTAAGTTATGGAAAGGACCTCACTGAAGAAAGCCTCAAAGACTATATATTCTATATAAATTCCTATTATAATTTTCTCATGAAACAATTTAATATATTAAAATTACGAAGAAAACAGCATCATTGTAGTTACTACCTTGTTCATTTAAAATTTATATTTTATTTTCAGAAGCTCTTTTAGGTGTAGGACACAAATTATAGTCAGGTAAGTATGAAAGTGGATCACAAAATACATATTATGATTGGTTCAAGCTTTTTAAGGGGATACATCTGGAAGTCACTTTAAGTACCTATTATTTGATGGTTTTATGATGTTAATTAAAGTGGAATGCTCTTTTAGTATGGGGACTGGAGAGAGTTGGGTGCTGTAAGAGTTGTAACTAATTTAATAAAATAGTATCCTATGCATTTATAGAACTCGGTTGGTTACAATGCAATAATATTCTTAAGATATAGGGAGTAGGACGGAGCAACTCCAGTTTTCATACCCCTGGGAGAAAATCCTGGCAGATTTACAGAAGAACAGAGCAATCAATTTCCACAACCAACAATTCCCCAGCATTTATGAAAATAAGAGACCAGAGATAGTGATGAACCAGACAGCTACAGGTCGTTGGGGTCTCAGGGAGGTGAGTAAGGACGGAGGCGGCCAGGTGGGGGGCAGCCATTGGCCCGAGCATAAAGACCTCGGAGCCGAGGCTGCCGCAGTGGTTGTAGCCTAGAGGCTTCCTTCCATCTGTGCCCAGCAACAGGGGCGTCTGTCACAGAGGACTCATTGGGAGCCAGGCACCCCAGAGTAAAGTCAAAAGCAGCAGTGCTGGGACCAGCAGCCATTGGCCATTGGCCGGGGCATAAAGACCTTGGAGTTGCTGCTGCTGCAGCTTCCAGGGCCCAGAGGCTTCTGTCTATGTCCAGCGTCAGGGCATATGTCACAGAGGACTCATCGGGAGCCCAGCACCTGTGAGTAAAGACAAAAGCAGCAGCAGCAGGGCTGGCTGCCCTCCACCAGCCCAAAATGGCTTGGAGCCGCCGCTGCTGCTGCGTTAGGGGTATAGAGGCTTCTGTCTTCAGCCAGTGTCACGGAGGACTCACAGGGAGCCCAGCACCCAGTGGAGCATTGGGCCGGCTGTGAGGTCCTTGGAAGAGCTGGCTCCCTCCCTCACTATCTAGGCATGGCTGGGTGGCAGAGACCTGTCTGCCTAGGTGTGCAGGGAGGTTGGCAAGGACAGGGAGCCATGTTCAGTTGTGATCTCTATGGTTGCCAGCCCACCAGCCTGCCAGGCCAGGAAATTTGAGAGGAGCATTGTCCTAACCATTCAGGTTGGGGATTGGGCTGGGCTGAGAGGCAGGCTTTTGGGAGAAGTTTTTACTGGAAAGTGGACTGAGGTGCTCTCCTGTGAAGGCAGCTTGACTTGCTTCTCACCCAGCCACAGGACTGGGAAGGACCAGTACCAGATCCCGTGGGACCCAGGCACCCTGTGGGGTGGGCGGGCGCCTGCACCTCAGTCTGGTAGCCTGGTTGGCGGGCGGGGGTGCGCCTGGGCCTACAAACCAGCCCACAGAGGGATCCTGCCGAAACCAGAAAAACCGTATTGGACAGTTTGAAAACAACAAGAAAGGAGTTTTTTGTTTTTTTTTTTAACTTTTTAAAAAACTTTTTTCAGTAATCCTATATATTTTTTTAATTTTATTGTTGCTGTATCTTTCAGTGCTCTGTTCCTCTCCATTCTTTTTCCTGTTTTAGTCCTGCTTCCTTTCACCCCAAACTTATTGCTTTTTCTTCGCTTCTCTTGCCTTCTTTTTGTGTGTGTGTTTGTTTGTTTGTTGCTTTCTATACCACTGTAAATACTTCACAACACATCTCTCGGGTCTTAGCCCACTTTACAGGTTTCTGAATTCTATTACTGTAGTCATTAACTCTGCTTGCTCACATGCTACATCTATTTACTATTCTTTACTCTCACCTTACCTCAAAATCTGACCACCCGCAACCTCACTGCTTTCTAGATACAACTCACAAGCCTTTCCTCTCCAACAAGAGACTTATCTTTGGTCTATCCTTTCTTAAAAGTGGCAAATTGGGGTGAAGATTACAGTTAACACTGCATAGAGCCTAAAGATCTTCTATCTCTTCTCTACCAGCTGTGATTGTAAATATCATAAAGTTCTCTCCTGCTGTCATAAACCATTTTGCCTCCCCCTCCAGCTGATCACACACACTAAGAAAGGAGTAGGTGGAAGCGGAGAACAACAATATACCTGCAGGAGACTGCACCACTGGATTTCACAGGTATTCTACCACAGAAGTTCACACCATAAACCTAGGGAGTCAGAACAGATCAATTTAAGAAGCTGAAGCTAACAAGAAGAGTCTCATAAACACTGGGAAGACAAAGAAATAATGCCCAAATGAAAGAAAAGATGAAAGTCTCAGAAATAATGTCAGATGAAAGAGTGGCAACTCAGCTATCAGATATTGAATTCAAAGCATTAGTTATCAGGAAATTCAAAGAGCTCACAATGAGCTACCAGAAACTAGAGGGGAGCTACCAGAAACTAGATGGGAGCTACAATGAGCTCTCCACAAACTAGATCAACATGAAAAAGGAAATAGAAACTATCAGCAAAGGCCAAGAGGAAATGAAGAATACAATTTCTGAACTGAAGAACACAGTGGAAGGAATCAAAAGCAGGATCAATGAAGCAGAAGATCAGATCAGTTAGTTGGAGGACACAGTAGAAAGAATCTTCCAGAAAGAGCAAGAAAGGGAAAAGAGGCTCAAAAAGAATGAAGAGGGACTAAGAGAAATGCAAGATAATATGAAACATAATAATATCTGAATAATAGGAATACCAGAAGGAGAGGAAGAGGAGCAAAGGATAGAAAACCTACTTGAAAGAGTAATAACTGAAAATTTTCCTAAGGTGAGGATAGATAAAGTCCCACGGATCCAGGAATCGCAGAGAGTCCCCAGCAGGTGGAACGCAAAGAGGCCTACTGCAAGACACATCATCATTAAAATGGCAAAATTCCAAGATAAAGAGAGAATCTTAAAGGCAGCAAGGGAGAAAAAGGAAGTAACAAACAAGGGAGCCCCAATAAGGTTAGCTACTGACTTCTCAATGGAAACACTCTGAGGAAGAAGAGAATGGCAAGAAATATTTCAAGTAATGAGAACCAGAGGCCTACAACCATGGCTACTTTTTTCCAGCAAGGCTCTCAATCAAGATAGAAGGCCAAATAAAGAGCTTCCAAGTCAAAAGAAGTCTAAAAGAATACACCTCCACCAAACCAGCTCTACAAGAAATACTAAAAGGGCTGCTTTAAGGAAAGGAAGGAAAAGAGAGAGACAGAGAGGAACTGTGGTACAAAAATGGCAATGAATAAGTCCCTATCAATAATAACCTTAAATGTAAATGGATTATATGCTCCAATCAAAAGACTTAGAATAGCTGAATGGATAAGAAAGCACGACCCACACATATGCTGCCTACAGGAGACCCACCTCAGGACAAAAGACCATCACAAAATAAAAGTGAAAGGCTGGAAACAAATTCTCCAAGCAAATGGTCAAGAAAAAAAGCCGGGGTAGCAATCCTCATATCAGAAAAAAAGACTTCAAAAAAAGGGCTATAAAGAGAGACTCAGAAGGTGACTTCATAATACTCAATGGACGAATCCACCAAGAAGATATTAACATCAGAAATATATATGCACCAAACATAGGAGCACCCAAATATATAAGAAAAATCCTGGAAGACTTCAAGAAAGATATTGACAGCAACACAATTAAATAGGGGATTTTAACACCCCACTGTCAAAAATGGACAGATGTTCCAAACAAAATATTAACAAAGATATAGCTGCACTAAACAACACCCTAGATGAAATGGACTTGACGGACATATATAGAGCCCTTCATCCCAAAGAAGCTAAATACACATTCTTTTCAAATGCACATGGAATATTTTCAAAGATAGACCATATGATACGACACAAAACGAGCCTCAACAAATTCAAGAAAATTGAAATCATACCAAGAATTTTCTCTGACAACAAGGGACTGAAATTAGAAACCAAACCCAAAGGAAAAAACCCAAACGTCCAAAATGATGGAGACCTAATGGTATGCTATTAAACAATGAATGGGTTAAGATTGAAATTAGGGAAGAAATAAAAAAATTTCTGGAAACAAATGAAAATGAACTCACAATAATCAAAACTTATGGGACCCAGTGAAGGCAGTCCTGAGAGGGAAGTTCATAGCAATACAGGCTTACCTAAAGAAGATAGAAACATTTCAAACAAACAACCTAACCCGACGCCTGCAAGAACCAAAGAACAACAACAAAGACAGCCCAGAGCAAGTACAAGGAGGGAAATAACCAAGATCAGAGCAGAATTAAATGACATAGAGACTAAAAGCACAATTCTAAGGATCAATGAATCCAAGAGTTGGTCTTTTGAAAAGGTAAACAAAATAGACAAGCCTTTAAGTAGGCTCATTAAGAAAAGAAGAGAGAGGACCCAAATAAACACAATCAGAAATGAAAGAGGAGAGATTACAACTGATACCACAGAAATAGAAGGGATTGTAAGGAATTACTATGAAGAATTGTATAACAAGAAATTTGAAAACCTAGGTGAAATGGACAAATTCCTAGAAAAATATAATCTTCCAAACTCAATGAAAAAGAAGTAGAAAGCCTGAATAGACCAATAACAGCAAATGAAATTGAAGCAGTAATCAAAAAACTCCCATCACACAAAAGCCCCGGAATAGACTGGACGGTTTCAGATGAGAATTCTACAAAGCATTTAAGTAAGAGCTAACCCCTATTCTTCACAGACTATTCCAAAAAATCCACAGTGATGGGAAACTCCCAAACTCTTTTTATCAAGCCAGCATCATCCTAATTCCAAAACCAGATAGAGAGAAAACAAAAAAGAAAACTTTAGGCCAATATCGCTGATGAACATAGATGCTAAAATCCTCAGCAAAATATTGGCAAATCGCATCCAACAATACATCAAAAAGATCATACACCATGCCAAGTGGGATTGATCCCAGGGATGCAAGGATGGTTCAATATATGCAAATCAGTAAATGTAATACACCACATAAACAAAACCAAAGACAAAAACCACGTGGTCATATCAATAGATTCGGAAAAAGCTTTTGATAAGGTTCAACACCCATTTATGATAAACGCACTCAGCAAAGTGGGAATAGAGGGAGCATTCCTCAGTACAATAAAGGCCATATATGAGAGAACTACAGCCAACATCATTCTCAATGGGCAAAAACTAAAAGCTTTTCCACTAAGATCAGGAACAAGACAAGGTTGCCCACTTTCACCACTTCTATTCAATATAGTATTGGAAGTTTTAGCCTCAGTGATTAGGCAAGAAAAGGAAATAAAAGGTATTCCAATTGGAAAGGACGAAACAAAACTGGCACTGTTTGCAGATGACATAATAGTTTATATGGAAAATCTTATAGACTCTACCAAAAAACTGCTCGAACTAATAAATGAATTTGGCAAAACAGCGGGATACAAAGTCAATATCCAGAAATCAACAGCATTTTTGTATACTAACAATGAATCAGCAGAAGCAGAAATCAAGAAAAAAATCCCATTCCATATAGCAAAAACAAAAATAAAATATCTGGGAATAAATCTAACCAAGGAGGTAAAAAACCTGTATGCAGAAAACTACACAACACTGAAGAAAGAAATCAAGGAAGACACAAACAAATGGAAACATATACCGTGTTCATGGATTGGAAGAATTAACATCATCAAAATGTCCATACTACCCAAAGCAATTTATAAATTCAATGCAATACCTATTAAAGTTCCAATGGCATATTTCACAGACATAGAACAAACACTTCAACAATTTATATGGAACCACAAAAGACCCCGAATAGCAGCTGCAATGTTAAGAAAGAAGAACAAAGTAGGAAGGATCACAATACCTGATATCAAACTGTATTACAATGCCACTGTAATCAAAACAGCCTGGTACTGGCATAAAAACAGGCAAATAGACCAATGGAACAGAACAGAGATCTCAGATATAAACCCAACTCTCTACAGTCAATTAATATTCAACAAAGGGGGTAGTAAGGTAAAATGGGGTAAAGATAGCCTCTTCAACAAATGGTGTTGGGAGAGCTGGACAGCTACATGGAAAAAAAATGAAACTCGAGCACCAAGTTACATCATACACCAAAATAAATTCAAGGTGGATAAAAGACTTAAATATGAGCAGTGACACCATTCAAGTCCTAGAGGAGAACATTGGCAGGAAAATATCAGATAATTCATGCAGCAACATTTTTATTGATATGTCCCCTAAATCAAGGAATATAAAGGAAAGAATAAACAAATGGGATCTCATCAAAATTAAAAGCTTCTGCATGGCTAAGGAGAACAGTATCAAGATAAAAAGAGAAGCAACCTTTTGGGAAAACATATTTGCCAATGATACCTCAGATAAAAGTTTAATCTCCAAAATATACAAAGAACTCAAATGACTCCACTGAAAGAAGATGAGCAATCCAATTAAAAAATGGAGAAAGGACTTGAACAGACACTTCTGCAAGGCGACATACAGAGGATCCAGAGACACATGAAGAGATGCTCAATATCACTTGCTATCAGAGAGATGCAAATTAAAGCCACAATGAGATATCACTTTACACCAGTGAGAATGGCTATCATAAACAAAGCAATAAACAACAAATGTTGGAGAGGGTGTGGGGAAAAGGGGACTCTGGCCCACTGTTGGTGAGATTGCAGAGTGGTACAACCATTATGGAAAACACTATGGAATTTCTCAGAAAACTAAAATTGGACTTGCCTTTTGACCCAGCAATTCCACTCCTAGGATTGTATCCTAAGAACCCTGAAACACCAATCCCAAAGAACATATGCACCCCAATGTTCATAGCAGCACAATTTATAATAGCCAAGAGTTGGAAGCAACCTAGGTGCCCATCAGTAAATGAATGGATCAACAAACTATGGTACATATACACAATGGAATTGTGTGCTGCAGAAAGAAAGAAGGAGCTCCTACCTTTTGCAACATCATGGATGGAACTGAGAGCATTATGCTGAGTGAAATAAGCCAGGTGTTGAAGGACAAATACCATATGATCTCACCTTTAACAGGAAGCTAAACAACAAAACAAACAAGCAAGCAAAATATAACCAAAGACACTGAAATAGAGAACAGGCTGACAGTGACCAGAGAGAGGGGAGGGAATTTCAGGGGAAATAGGGGAGGGATTTAGAGGAACATATATAAAGGATACATGGACAACAACTGAGAAGGGTGGAAATGGGAGGGAGGGGGGAGCAAGGTGGTGGAATGGGATGGGAGTAATAGACAGAAAACTGAACTGAAAAATAATTAAGTAAAAAAAATGCAAAAAAGATATAGATCAAGTTATTGAGATTATGTTGAAAAACATCTACTTACCTTTTTTTTCATAGTAAGAGGGATGTATTTCCTCTCATCAGACTATATACACTCTCTTACCCTGTCATCATTATAGCACTGACATTTGGCCTGTAGCTACTTGGAGTTATGGAGCAATCTAAATCTATGAGTCAACATACAGCTCACCAGTACATACAGGGGTTGACCCTATGATCTTGGCCTTATTAGCTCAGTAGGTAGCATGCTTCAGCACCCAATGACTATTGTTCTCTTAATCAGCTGCAAGGACACTAGTAAAAAGAAGGGGAAAGCTTTGAGAATTGTAATTATGCCTTCCCATTATTTTAATTTTGAAGTATTTCTACTTCAAATTATAGAACACTGACAAGTTTCTTGACCTATCAGGCTAAATGACCAGGATAATGATAAGTGCAGTCTGTTACCCTGTGGGTTTATTCAAAGTTGGGTTAGGTGTTTCTGTACACAGAAGGTTTTCAGAATGTCTTATTTGAAACAGTGTTTTATGGTCTGGCATCTCTAGTACTGGCTTTGCTTATCATAAATAGAGAACATTTTATTATCAGCTACATTGGGATCCCTTGCTTATCATAAGCCAGTCAAATTCAGTAGTATTTATATATTGTGTGAAATCATCTTATTTCCTATTTTTATCGAGAGCTCTTAATAAAATTAATTGCATAGTAAAATTCTTCAAGAAGTAATATATACCCTATTCGTATGATGTGTCATATACTAAATGCTAGATAACATTAGCAAAAAAAGAAGCAAAATGTTTTAACATGACATTACTTGATTTGAGTAAAAGAAAATCTAACTCTATATTAATTTAAGAAATGTAATTCAAGTAAACCCAATGTTTTATATTTGATTTTCAACTGTAAGATAGAATGACACAGATGCTATTTACCTGGATTCCTTAAAGGCATCATTCAGAATAAAATTTAATGTACAAAACTAGAAAATTATATTTAAAGTATGTACATTTGCTTCATACTTCATGGGCATAAATATTATTCCCCATGAACAAAATTTAATTTAGAGGTCTCTAGATTTGAAAATAAGATCCACCATATTATTATTATTTATCATTCATGAGCAATAGGTTTATTAGCAATTTTTAAAATTAGCCTCATTACTAATGAAAGGAAGCTCATATGTACATGGGCATAAATAAACAACAAAACACACACTCTCTTCACTCAAGGGGCAAACATGATGGTACAATGCAGAAATTAAATCAAATGATGGTTGCCTGACAGTTGTTGAGGTAGCATCTAACAAGTAATTATATAATGGCCAAAATACCACAGCAGCAGAGAGAGAAAACTAATTTCTAGGCATTTATAAGAAACTACAAAAGGTATTTTCATAATGGGCCCTCTAAAGTTTCTTCTTTTGATCTGTGTGGTGGCAGATAATGAGAATAAAAATAATCAGTTAATGGAGATTTTGCACTTTAAATTGTAGATACTGAATCTGAGCATACTCAGCAATTTCTTCAAATCTGCAATTAGCATGTCAAGTCTGATACAAGTCATGATGAAATGTCGAACATCACATAAGGTTTCTGTGTAATACGCTATGAGTTTCCATAGACTATAAAGGTCATGGAATGAAATAAACAACAACACACACATAACTTTGTCACAGTGGAAAGTTTTAGCAGTGGGAAATTGTAACCTACCCCACTATTTTTGACATTTTTTCTGTAAGTGCTGATTCTGACTAATGTGTAGCTTGTAGATAAGCAGCACATTTGAAGAACAATCCCAAGAACTAACTTCAAAAAATAAAGACTCCAGCCTCTAAGCATTTCAGCCCTGGGAGATTTGCTGACCTTTATCCATGGAGCCAGAATGATGTAAAGTCAGGATCACTAAACCAGGATGATGCACACTGGATGATCATTTGCCTTATTATAATGGACTGTGCTGGTCTACATACAGAGAACTTTTTAAACCCCTCCCTAGATCCCTTTGCTCTCTTCACCCCTCCTTCCTTATAAACACCTCTGGCTCCACTGAGATGTGGAGATGGGCTTGGAGACATGAGTCTTCCGTCTTCCAGGTTACTGGCACCTGAAAATAGACCACTTACCTTTCCATCAGCACCTGCCTCTTGTGTATTAGCTTTCATACAGGCAGGCAGCAAGCCTGCATTCAGTTACAATTTGAAGATCACCAATAACATTTCACTGCCAGTAAGCCTAAAGCAGAAAAGGTAGTGTTACATCTTTCAGGGTCCAAACAACATTTATGAAACTAGAAATTGGAGTAAATATTTTAATGTATTTGCATAGATTTTTTCTACATTCCAGCCCACCAGTTCTCTAATTTCAGTATGCCTCCCCAAATAATAAACTGTGATTCTCAGAGCACTGAATAGAAATAAAGATAGTGATTATATTTTATGCATGGGGTTAAGACCACCATTAGGCAACCTATAAACAGAAAAAAAACTTTGAAAGAAGCTCCCATCTCATAGTAGATGCCTGTGCTAGACACTGGTATTGACTAAGGAGCTAAGTCTGTGAACTGTGGTCTAGCTCTAGAACTCCAAAAAACAATTAGATCCTTAGAATTGTCCCAAGGAAAATTTATGCACTAGGATGGCAAACAAATGATATGAATATGTAATAGTTTTTTCCAAAATAGCCATGGGAAAAAACACCATACAGTTTATAATAAAAATCAAAACAAAGAAGGTAGGAAAGAAAACTATGCTGAAAACTCAAGAAGGAGGAGATGGTTCAAAAAACAAAATATATATTGCAGGATTCAGAGATAAGTTTAAAAATATGCATGCCTTATAAATAAGTAAGCCATATTCTTAAAGAGAACACGAAATAAAAACAAAATTGAAAAACAATGGCTCTAGAAGGCAGGAAATGAAAACCATTAATATTTTAAGAAAAAAAAAGTGTTGTTACAGCAGCAGCTATTCATTTATTGATCTGGATGAAGACAATATCCAGCGTTTGATCAAAAGGAATCTCAGAATATTCATTGTTGTCCAAAAGAAGTAATTGGCATAATAATTGTTTATGTTCTAAACAACTAGAATATTGAACAAAAAAAAATAAAACAATACTTCATAGATACTGGACAAGTTGGTGTAGGACTTTGAAACTTTAGAGAAAGGAAATAAATAATTGAGCTCTAATCTGGACTTTTTGCTTGGTGGTAATATCTAACCTATAGTAAAGAAAGGGAAGACACACTCTCAGCTGAGGGTTGATGAGTACTGCAAGTTCAGGAGACAAACAGGAACTCACAGATGCCAAAACAGCTAAGATTTTAAAGAGTACTAAAAAGAAGGGCTAGTCAGAGAAAAAAATATCTCTTAAAATGCATAGCACTGTTTAAGCGATTTATTTATTCAATCAACAAATAAATAAACCTCTCTCCAAAACAAACTATATAAACTGGAAAATATAAAGCAAATTATAGACATAGATTATATTATTTTAACATAAATAATTTTAATTTTCTCTCTCATCTTAAGTGACATATAGCTAGACCAAATGTATCATAAAAGCAACAACCATGTACATCCCGTTATAGTACTGAGGAGTCGACATAGAGACAGGGAACAAGTAAAATTAAACATACCTTAACTACTATATCTCCCTGTCTTAGAGCACTCTCTTCTTGCCAGAATAAGATACTGTTTTTCCATTCTCTAGCTTACTTATGTTACATTTAGTATTTTATTTTTATTGGAGAGAACGCTTTAGATCTTAATGCATTTGCTAAATAATAGTAATTTAGTATTGACATTTTAAATTTAAATTGATTTTTCTTTTAATCATTGATTTATAAAAGAGTATTTTTTCTCCACTAAAATGTCTACTTTTCTGGTTTTTATTGTCCTTACCACAAAAATTAACATGATAATAAAAATAATTTAAAGTATTTCTTAAAATTAATATTGAGTTGTAATATTATAAGATTCTCATAGACACTGAAATACAAAATGTAGAATAAGAGTGTGTAAAGCATATATGTGCCAATACCAGATCTTATTTAGAGTAAAATATATCTTTACTTTTCAAGAAGACAAGAATCATATAGTATTGATGTTTCAGAACTATTGTCAACAAGGAAGATGTAGCCAGCCTAATATACTGAGACTCAAATCTGTTTAAAAACTTACTCAACACTTCACAACTAAGTCATGGCAGAATTAGAATCCACCAGAGCCATCCCATGGCTCTACGGATTCTTAGGCAAATATGTTTGGGGTCCCTTTCTATATTTTCTACACATAATTTCTAAAACATTACAAAAATATACTCAACATCACTAATAATTAGGAAAATACAAATAAAAATCACAAAATATCATTCTACACCCACTAGAATTAATACTAGCAAAAAATAACAAGTATAGGAGAGTATGTAGAGAAATTGGAAACTTTTTACATTGCTATTGGTAATGTAAAATAGTACAGCTATTATATAACACACTATGCTGTTAACATTATGGTGGTACCTCAAAAAAAACTAGAAAGATAATTACCATATAATCAAGCAACTCCACTTCTGACATGTACCCAAACAGGAAATTGAAAGTAGGCAGTTAATTAGATATTTTTACACAGATGTTTATGGCATCTTTATTCACAACAGCTGAAAATTTGAAGCAACCCAAATGCCCATCAACTGATGAATGAATAAAGGAAATATGATATGTTCATGAAATTGAGTATTATTGAATCTTGAAAAGGAAGATTTTGAAACATGCTGCAACATGGATTAATCTTGAAGACATTATGCCAAATGAAATAAGCCACTCACAAAAGGGCAAATATCTATGATAAAACTTATGTAAAGTACACAGAGGAGTGAAATTCAGAAAGGCACACAGTAGAATGGTGATTGATAAGTGCTAGGAGGGAAGGAGAAAATGGGAAATTAGTATTTAATGAGAAAATTGATAAGGGAAGGAGAAAATGGGAAATTAGTATTTAATGAGTCTAGAGTTTTGGTTTGGAAAGATACAGACTTCCAGCAGTAATGATTGGACAACAATATGAATGTACTTAATACCACAGAGCTGTATGCTTAAAGTGGTTAAATGGGAAATTTTATGTTATGTATATTTTACCACAATAAAAATATTGCAAATGCATGGGCTCATTAAGACCTAGTGACTGAACCTGAGCATTTACAGCAATGAGTAGAGTTGAGAAGATTATATATTTGTTCACTATCTAGTCACCTCATCTTATCTGACCCAGGAACCATCCTTAGTGTTCCCAATAGCAAATGTTCTGGCCTGGGTAATTATATATCTTCCACTAATAAAAGAGTTAGCAATGATTAGCAACCTGTTATTCTCAGGGCCTTCAAAATGAAATCTTATATGCAACCTCAATAGATAAACCTGCTAATAGAGGGATTATCTGGTTAAAGTGTAGGACAGAAATATCACCTGAGTGTCTAATTTCTCTGAGCTACATAATTCAGAGGCAACTCTAGAGATACATGCAAAAGCCCCTGAGAAACATCTGAGAACTACATGGGACATTGTGTTCCATCCCTGCTCCAAGCTCTTTGGAAGAACATGTGTGACTTATCACTGAGGTAAATTAGAGAGTTTGCCATCTCCACTCATCCAGTTTCACTTTTTTACCCCTCATTCCCCTGATGATGTAACCCTAGATTTCTTGTAACTCACTTCTACAATCTAAGGCACAGATTCAGTGAATTAAACAATACAAACACCAACAAAAACAGAAGTTTTGTGTCCTCAAAACCTTCTCCTCAGCATCAGGGGGAATAAAGCAAAAATAAATTAATGCATTGAATTCAGTGCTCCAGCAGTTGCCCCTCCTACTAGATATTACTCTCCTAATGAGAAGTTCTGCTCCTTGTATGAATCACGATAGACTTTTTCTAGTTGCCAACTTTTTGGGAGACTCTCATTACTTAACAAGGTATAAGTGATGAATATACAAATGAAGATGTTCTACTTAAATTATTTGCATTCTTTACTTTCCTCATATAGTTTTGGTCGACACAAGACAATATTTAGTTATTTGAAAACCCACAAACCACACAAGAAGCTGAAGATCTATGATTGGGCACTTTTGGATAAGAATAAACTTGCTTTCTCAATTATCTGAATTATAATTTATATCTATCTCTTTATTATATGTTACATTCAATAGATAAAATACTTTTTAATAAACATTGGCTTCAATGAAGCTTTGATTTTATATTTCTATTAAAAGACTTTAAAAATGAGCCCTGGCTGGCGTGGCTCAGGGGATTGTGTGCTGGCCAGTGAACCAAAGGGTCACTAGTTAGATTCCCAGTCAGGCACATGCCTGGGTGCAGGCCAGCTCCCTGCAGTGGGGGGGGGGGGGCACATGAGGGGCAATCACACATTGAGTTTTCTCTCCCTCCCTTGCTCTCTTTCTAAAAATAAATAAATAAAATATTTTTAAAATGAGGAAACAAGAATATGCTTATATTTCTCTCTAGTAATATTCTATTTCAGCACCCTTTCTTCCCACTGTCAGATACCATGTCAGGCAGTATTTGTCATCTTACTGCTTTCAGTGTATTTATCTGATGATAACATTGATTTTTTTCAAGAGGCAATTACCTTTATTAAATAATATGTAAAATTTTATATTTTATCCAGTCATTAAAGATGTTTGCATACAACACTAAAAATAAAATGCTGCAGTCTTACAAGTTTCAAAGGAACTCACTATATAACACGCTTTTTGTAAAACAGCACCTCCCTCATTTTCACTCGTCTGACAGGAACTCTGCCTTCCACCACCTTGCTTACCCTGTAAAGGTCTCATTCTCCTCCTAGAGTTTGAGGGGAGTCCACTTCACACTGAAGGTTAAAGAGATCTTCTAACATACATTTTCCTTGTTTGGGGTTGTTAAGAGAGTTGAGCTCCAGGACAGAAAGGTCATTATATGTCCATAAATAAGTACCCGTCTTTTAAGATTCCCATGCTGGATAATCATCATTATAAACATATGTACATCTGTGTCCTTGGTAAGCTTCCCCCACTCCCACTCCAAGATATGCCATTTTGGTATAAATTAAAATTCTGTCTTCCTGGACATCATTGACATTTAGTCATAACAATTTTCCAGAGGTGATATATGCTGCAAACAAAAACGAAAATTTTAAATTTTGAAGACCCTAGTGATACTAAAGTTAAATATTTCAACTGAATTCTCAAGTTGGGCTTTCAAATAATAAGCGGGCATGGAAAAGTTAATTAAGCTTAGAGAAGATGGCTAAAATCGTAAAAATACGATTAGTCAAATAGAGAAATAGATAATCATTTGTTTATTGAACAACAGGAGACTGTTCTTGATATGTAGCTTACAACTGTGTGCATTTACATACACACACATACTATACAGTTGTTCATACGTTGTATATGTGTCTAGAAATTACATATTATAACTATATAAATAAGATGTCAAAACCTAAAATTTATTTTCAGATAAATTGTATAAGTTTAGCTATTGGGAACAGATAACTGAGTCAGCCATACTGTGAGATATGTGGGCGGGGAGGGGGGGTTCAACACAGCAGCCATCAGTACAGGAAGAAAATCTTATTGGTTGCAAATGATTTGTAGGGCTGACTATGCTCAAAGTCTTGAACAGATGATATTCTAGCAATGATAAATGGTTTGGGGCAAGTTCAGCCAGATACTTGTTCAAAAGTCACAGAAACCTTGGACCCCATCCTTACCTCCATCCAGTATCCAGGGGCAATTATAGTTTTTCTGTCTTTTCCATATTGAAGTATCCAACTCTTCAGTGTAACTCGCCACATCATACCATTGAAAGTACAAGACTTGGACATCTGCTACATAGTAAGCCAGTGGAGAGGCTGGAGCTTCCGTAGTGTGAACACAGAGCTGACAACACGGAGCTAGAGACAAGGCTCTTCCATGTCACTCTGCTGTGTATCCTGGCCATACCAAGCTGAAGGAGGCTGGTGCTTCCTTAAGTATGTGACTTCACAGTCCCATGGCCCAAGAGTAAGGTGTCTTTCTTGGATTCTGTTCTGGATCTGCTGGTTCTCTGGACACTGACATATATTTTTGTAGACAAAAGAGATTCCTCACATCTGTGACTCCTTCTAATGCCACAGGTTTTCCCTGGGCTGATATGTGTGCTCGCTGGCCACTTGTCCATAACATTATAGCCAAGTCTTCTCTTTACCTTCTGGGTTGCTCAGACCACCTCCTGAAAACTAGAATTCCCTTGGAATAATTGTCTAAAATTTACATTTCAAATATGTCCCTAGTAAAAGCTTAATGTCACTTGATTATATTCTGGGGAAAAATTAATTGGGGGCAATGGAGGAAGTATAGAAGCAGCTCAGTGCACAGAAAAAAAATCATGAGTTAAAGAGCCTCATTGGTTGGAGAGCAGTTCATACAGCTTCTGCTAAATTTCCTCATTACCCTCACTTATGTTCTTTAAGAAGTTACTGCAGGTAGTTACTTATTCTGAAGTACTCATCATCATAGACAATGGCATTCTATCATTTGCATGGAGCAATTTTGTGTCTTTAAAATCCAGGGAAAGGCAGACTTCCTGTTCTACATGCCCAGGTAAAACACAAATTTTGTTTTCCATCAAAACAATTTATGCTTCTCAAAACTGTGAAAGAAAAGGTACAGTCAGAGAATCACTAACAAAATCTGATGGACCTAGGCCTAAATCTGAAGAATACTTCAACCACCCCAAAACTCAACTCTCAAAATGATTCTAAAAAGACCAAACTCCTTTCAGTTTACTCTTTCCTCATGTAGTAGTTACTCCTACTCACAGTTAGGAGTTACTGTGAGTAGTTATTATATTAGCATTTAGAGGGGACACTCAGCCATAATCCCTCTTTACTTGGCATTCTTGGTGTCATTTAAAAAAATAAAGTTTAAAATTTTTTTTTCTTGCTTGAAAATTCATGGTGCCTACTGTTGTTGGAGCTGCACAGAATTGAATGCTCAGCCACTACAGGCATGGAAATGTTGACATCAAAACAAGAGTGAGTCTTTGAAATCCTTAGAGCACCATTGCACATACAAAGAGAGGCTTTCATTTAGCTTGAGACAAAGATGGCAGAGTTTAGGCTGTAACAACTAGAGGTGCATACCCTCAAAGGATAAAAACCTTAAAGCAATTAGCATTTTACCAAATGAAGTAGGATCTTTGTATTATATTTTTAATTTTTAAGTTGAATTTATTGGGGTTACATTGCTTAATAAAATTATATAAGTTTAAAGTGTACAATTCTATAATGCATCATTTTTATGTTGTATTGTGTGTTCACCACCCCAGGTCCTGTATTTGTGTAGAGGAGTGGTCGGTCAATAACCATTTCAGCTAAAATGAAACTCTTTCAGTGCCGTGAGCCATCAAAACCACACACTAAGAAGTAAGAAAGAACCTTAGCAGCTCAGTCTCCCTAATCCTGCTCTTCTCCACTGACTCCCTTCCCTCACCAGATCCCTTCTCACCCACCACACGCACAAAAAATAACTACAATACTGTGACAAATTTCTCTCAGAAGTCTAACCAAATAGTGGAAAGCATATTTTTGTTGGACTGTTGAGAAGACTTCAGAGGATAAACTGAATCCAGAAGAAAATTAATTGAAAACATTATGTTTTAAATTTTAATAAACCATCTTATGTCCTGATTTACAAAAACAAAGTTTATTTTTGAGGCTAAGAAGCACTGCTGCTAAGTGCATTTGTTTTGTGAGGTTAGTCACCTTTCCTTCTCATGCGGACAATAACATGCAAAAAATTCAACTCATACAAATGGACCCCACAGGAAAATCAATGCATTTTGTGGTCATGCCAACCTAGTTATTTTTCTTTAATGATTTTGGGCTAACTACACACAGTTGAACAATGTTCACTAGAAATAGATTAACTTGGCCTTTCAGGGTATATGAGCTGGCTTCCAGTGTTGATGATGAAGACAAAAGCTGGCCAAACAAAAGCTTCTGCCCTCTCTTTTGAGGCTTTGATGCTGCTTTTCAGCCCTTCTGTGCAGTGACAACCTCATCGCCCGTGATTGATCTGAGAACTTGTGCACTTGGATTCCTTGAAATTTTCTGTCTTGGTTTCACTGGCATCTATTTTGCATTCAGGTCTGAGATCTGTGACTTCATCATATCCCTGTCCTGCCACCAGATACAGAAGCGCTTTGTTTGGCCTCTCTTCATGCTGGAGGAGTTTTTCCTAAGGGTTGCTTCTTGTTCTCAAACATGAAAATGTGCGAAGCATAAAACTCCAGCTGTGAATACTTACCTCCCTGCAGTGTTAAAAAGTTCAATATACAAAACACCTGGTTTCAAGTAAAATGTACATCAAGATATACGGCAAAGAGACAGATTTAATATACCCCATAGGGCCCTGAGGCAGTTTTTAAATTAAAGACAAAACACACTCTTTTTTCAGATGAGGTTTTACTATTTTACAAATAATGAACCAATAAACATCATACAGTTTGAAGGGAAAGTTGTAAGAAAAGGGTGGGAAGGATCATTGTCATGTAAATGAAAATCACACTCAGACATTACTTAGACACATTGTAAATGCATTCCTAGTCGGTAAAATTCTTTTTACGAGTGATAAATGTGGCCAAAAGCCTCAATGATTTCAATTCTGTAGGGAATAGTAGGCCTTTTAACTTCAGTGACCTCCTAAATGTTCATTATGAATAATTTATTTACAAGCAGATAAAAGTGGTAGAGTGGGCATTTTAATGGAAAGAACTATCTACTTCTTCCTTTTAAGAACTCTACAATTGTGAGAAATTATTATTAAAGAGAAACAATTATTTTATGCACTGTTTTTAAAAACTCTAAAAATTAAACTTATTTTTAAGTGGCAAAATTATAGGGAAAATGTTGGGAGGGAAAGGGTAAAGCGTCAGGAAACCTTTTATATGACTCATTACAAGTTGTTAAATGGAAGAAACTATTTTTAACATCTTATTCTTCTTTCTCTGAATTTCTCCTTTCAAAGATAAAAGAGCCAAGTGTGTGTCCTTAGCTATATGGTTAGTATGTCTATCTGGAGATGTATAAGGAAGCATATTGATTTGGTACAGTCTTTTTCAAAGAATGTGCTAGAAGCTCCAACAGAAAGTATATTTGCTCTTCTTGCTTCCTTTCCCTCTCCGATCATATCCACGCACCCTCCTTTTGTATCTTTCTCCTGCTTTTTTGGCTTAGATATCTAAGGGAGTTCTAAGTTAGTTTCTGTGTAGATAGAGAAACAACTTCCTATTGTATTTACCATGCAGTAGTACAGGCCATTCCCCATATTTCACTTTACTAAAGGGAGAAGAACAGGACTAAATTTATTATTCTATGATATTTGCATGCATTTGAGATACAGTTGTTAAGAAGCTCAGACTGGACCCTCTGGCCAGAACTTCTGAGCTGACATCTCCCTGCTCCTTCTGCAGTCAATGTACTTTGAATTAACAACTGTCCTGCAGTTTCCTTATCAGCAAAATGAGAAAAATTTTAGTAGCAATTTCATCACATTGTGAAGAGGATGGGATGAGTTAAAACAGGAAACATATTAGAATGGTGCCTCTCATATAATAAAACACAGAACTCTTAAATTCTATTATCATCATTTTATCATATATTTTAGTAAACTATTTTTAGTATTTTATTTTCTCTTTTGTTGAATTTAGTGGAGTGACATTGGCTAATAAACTTATATAGGTTTCAGGTGTACAATTCTATAATATATCATCTGTATATTGTATTGTGTGTCCATCATCCCAAGTCTTTACCATACAGCCATGTGGGGTTCTGTTGCCTGCCACCCATGAACTCTGGAGGCAGAGGTAAGATGAAAAAGAAAAGGAGTTTTCTGTTTAAAGGTTGTACAATTCTGGAAGAATAACTGTGTGTCTGCTTCAAAGTCCATTCCTTTAACACACCCAAAGGCAAATAACCCGACCACCCTTTGCCAGGCCAGTTCAAGGCTTTGCCTGGATTTCCTTCTCCCATGTAAAAATGCCATCCTTTGGAGAATACAGATGATTTAGCTGGTACCCAGTAACCATTCTTCTCCAAGGGTCTTTTGGAGTTGGATGCACTGCCCTTTTCACTGGCCATGACCTGCTCCCAGCACGTGCTTTCCCTCCCTCTGATGGTCTGCTCACCAGTGTGTCTCTATGCCTGGCCGCCGAGAAGAGCCATGCAGGGCCAGTCTCCGGCGCTGCCACTGCTTCTCAGGCGTGGAGGGGGTTGGGCTGTCATCAGGTCACCCGGTCTACCGAGCCCACCAATGCAGGAAAGCTTGGGACCCCGACACTCTGACTTGGCTAATGAGGAGGAGGAAGGAGAGCAAGTTTCCAAGTGTGCTTCATTTTTAAAGTCCCAGACCTATGTGTGAACATTTCACAAGCCCGAGGTATGTGTTTCTGTAAGCTTCATTCTGCCGTGTCACAGTGTGGGGCTCCATTACCTGGGCAATGCTTGTGGGCACTGCACTAGGTTGTTTACTATTGCCTCCACCAGGCTCTGCTTACCGCCCCTCCCATCTCCTGGGAAGGAGGACTCTTTTGCCACATCAGGTTCTTCCCATCACCCAGGATTTTAGCCAGGTATCTCTGTTACAAAGTCTCCTTCCGTTCCTGCTTGTCCCCCCATAGCCTCTTCTACTTTCCCCCACTGCTCCCCTGCCCCCCCCCCCGCCTGCTTTCCTTTTGGTAATCACCATATTGTTTAGATCCTACATTATAGACACACCGTACCCAAATATTTAGATTTTATTTTACTCAATATTTTGCTGAACTTTTATTTAAAATATTTTGCAGAAATTTAAAAATATTGGCATTACATATACAATAATGATATAGTTATTCTGCGATTACGCATTCATCAAAATTCAAAGGTTTTCAACCTCCAGGAAGCTGCATTCAGCTTGGATTTTGGTTATCTGGTGCCAGGAATGGTTCCACTTTTAGTTTAGCTTGCATAAATATGTTGTATCATTTCACATCTCTGAATTAGAAATGTGTAGTCATAACCTCATTTGTTGATACAAGCATGATCTGGGATAATTATAAGATTTTTTCAGTCATTTAGTTACAATAATTATTTTTGTTATCCTTACAAAAATAACTAATGCCCCCTCTCATTTTATCATTCACCAAAATTAGATGCCCTCGCCAAAGGAAATTAAGGTCATGGACTGTAAGAGCTTTCAATGAGTTGCTACCTGAATCAGTAACTTCTTTCTCTCTTAGAAAACTAGAGGGATAACTTTTCTCTGTATCTAAGGCCTGTTTAAAGGCCTATGTTTCAACACTCTTTATTCTTCAAGCTTCCCCTTTTACCACCTTCTTGCTTATTCTGAACTCAGCTGTAGTCACCTTGTTAGTCAGATAATGTCTCTTCTCTGCTGTAAACCTTCCAGTAACACTTGGTCTCACTCAGAGTAAACACAAATGTCCATCTCACATTCTCACTACCAAGTAAGTGCTAGAGTTGTATTTCCCAAGAGGTGCCTGTGGGAGAAGCAGCATCAGCATCCTAGGGTAACTTGATAGAAATGCAAACTTTTGGGTCCTACCTAAGACATATAGAATGAGAGTCTCCCGAGGGAGCTGAAAAATGCATTTTAATAAGCCCTCCAGGTGATTCTGACACATTCCTCAACATTTATTCTATTCTAAACTCATAGTTTCCCTTCATTTCCATTAAGTACCTTGTTGTGCTCCTACCCCAGGGCAAATTTCCCTTTTGTTTCCTCTGCTTAAGACGCCATATACGCACATAAACTCATGGCTTAACTTCTTGCCTTCTAAATGTATTTAATCAAAAGTCACCTTCCACGTAAGGATTTTCTCAAGAGCTGTTTTAAATTTCATCTGCCCCATGGATTTGCATTTGATTACCTTTCTCTGTTGTATTTTCTCCATAGCATTATTACCTTATCAAATATAAAATAATTTACTTATTAAATTTGCATCCTTGCACTAAAACATGAACTCCTCTCCCTCTGTTTCATTTTCATCAATGTTCAGGAGTCTATCACCAGGCCCTAGAATGGCTAACGGCTGTTTTAAGACTTTGTTTTGGTGGGTTCCATCTGAACTTCAATTAGTGGACACACTAAATAATCTTTACAGCAGCAAACATCTGTATTTTTTAACTTTTACTGTGGTAACAAACAACCTTAAATCTTAAGGTTGGAAAGAAGCTCAAAATGAACTGCATGCGACCGTGGGGTACTTGCAGTTGCTACTGAAGTGTGATAAACACGGTACCTACTCACATCCCCACTGATGAAAGCTAGATTCATGATTATCCCCAAAATCTCAGAAGGTGAAAATATTCCTTCGACTAGATAAGGTAGCAAAGAGAGAGAAACAAAGATGTATTATTCACAAACAAATATGGGAATAACATGTATCTATGACTACCTTGCATTCTCATCCCCAGAGAAGGAAATATGAAGGGTGGGTATCATAAGTAATAGAACATCTACATCTGAAGTTTACCTTGAATTACAAAATTAAGTATTTTTCCATCAGTGAACATTTGGACATACCCACTACATAGGTACCTATCTCTCTATTATCTATCTAGCTAGCTAGCTAGCTATCATCTATCTCTCATTGTATATCAACAGCTACATTTTTGCACTACTTAGAACACTATTGCTGATAGAATAGGCACTGAATAATGTGCTTGAGGAAACAATAAATTAAATCAATAAATTTATTATTTTAAAAATAAACCAAAATGTCTAAATTGTTAAATTTGTGGTTGTAAAACAAATTAAATATGAGCAATCTATGAACATGTTTTTAACTTTAACTTATCTTTGAAATACATATTGGCTCAAAGTTAAGTAATTTAGTTGAGCAATGGTAAGTCTGAAAGAAACTGAGGTTTTATTGGATTAAGTTTTCAGTTTAATAAAATATAGAATCATTTCATCTATATCTAGAAGACTGTCATTTAATAAAAGAAAGAACTTTGATGATCTTAAGTTTCTGTTGCTAACTATTTATAATAAAATTTTGAATAAGATGTCAGTCATAAAATTCTAAAGTCCTTGGTTTTAGAGGATTGGCCTGTTTTTTTGTTTGTTTGCTTTTTGTTTTTTTAAAGATTTTATTTATTTATCTTTAGAGGGGAAGGAAAGGAGAGAAGGAGAGAAGTATCAATGTATGGTTGCCTCTCGTGAGTCCCCTGCTGGGAACTGGCCTGCAACCCAGGCATGTGCCCTGACTGGGAATCAAATCGCAGTTGTATAGTTCGTGGGCCCGTGCTCAATCCACTGAGCTATACCAGCCAGGGCAGGATTGGCTTGTTTTTAACACTAGCCTTTATGTTTGCTTCTCATTTTTCTACAATTTTCCTCATAAAAGTAAGCTGTTGAATAGAACAATAAAATATTTACTTAACGGTGAGCATTCTAATAGAGTGAGCATTAATAGAGATGTATCCATGTTCACTGTACCCCACACCCTGAAAGCTAAAATATTTTATTAAACCTGAATTATTTATTTACAAGGCTAAATATGACATTAATATCAAAGTCATATGTTATTTTATACATAACAGCTTCTGTTTCTAACTAATAATATTTTTTTATTTTATTTAATTCTTGTTCAAGTACAGTTTTCTGTCTTGTATTCCCAGCCCTGCCCCCCCCCAGTGCTCCCCGCCTCCCTCCCATTTCCATCCCCCACCTTAGTTATTGTCCATGTGTCCTTTATACTTGTTCATATGAGTCCTTCCCCTTCTAACTAATAATATTAAATTTAACTTTGCATTTAATATAGTATTTATTTCTATATATTCTGTTCTAGGTAGAGGAGATATGATATTTATATCTTGGCATTAATTTCTCAGTTTTAAAATTGGACAAATTATTCCCAGGATAAAGTAAGGTGACTTGCTTGTCCTCATTCCAGCAATTAGTAGTGTATCTAGAAATCAGTTTTAACAGCTCAATTTCTGGGTTAGGATTAGAATTGTAAAAAGAACTCATATAAACATTCTAATTCAGAGTTCACAAAGGGGAATGAGATAGAAGCAGACAATTTGCTACTTGCTTTTGTACGTATTCTCCATATCAATTTCCAAGTAAGGTATTTAAAGGCATATTCAGGTTGTTTCTGCTAATATCAGACTGTGGAAAGTTAAAGATATGTTACAGAAATTCTTTTCACGTTTCCAATCTACATGATGGGTCTCTTGAGATAGGTAGTTTCCATCACCACCATATCTACATCTTAGTTCTTCCACCAGGATGCTGCAGAGTTTTGTGATATAGACTACACATGTGTTCCTTAGTATAACGTGAATCTTTAAACAATGATCATTTAGTCAACTGATTTCCTTTTAAGTACTATTAGAGATTAGCTACCCAGGAGTGACTCTTATAGCTAATCTTAAAGAAAATGCATTTTAATAGCTTGATTTGATCTGAAAACAATGTATCAGATTGATATCTAGGCAGAATATATTTTAGAATCAGTTTACTACACTGGCAGCCCATTCGCAAACACTGCAGAGGAGTCTCACAGTGTCCATTTATATGTGTAATAAACCACCTGAGAAAAGTAATGTGTGCAGAATTAGATTTTACTCCACTAATTCATAATCTGTTAAATCTACTCAGAAGACAAACTGTTGCTAGGCAAGTATCAAGTTTGATATGGGATAGCATGGAGAACCAGGATTTTCTCATAAAGACTTTCACTGCCTGCTGAATGCTGACATTCACTCCCTCATTTTATAAGTAGATCAAATTTCTATGGTTAATGTGAACTTTGTCTTTGACTTGTGATTCTATATTCTACCTTATTAATAAACCACATCATTACACCTTTATATATCCTGCATAATGTTATGCCTGTAGGACACACCAGAAAGCCATGCTTCATCCTTCTGAAGTTTAGAGTTCAGATAAGATTATTCCATAAACCCCTCAGACATTTTACTTGTGCCCAGCTCTGGTGTGACAAGTATCTTTAATCTATGTTTGGTCAACCAAACAATATATACACCTTCTAGAAACCAAAGTTCAAGGCTGAATTCTTTAGCCTTTTGTTTCTACAGTTGTAAGGAGGAAGGGTGTAAATTCCAATGATCTCAGAACCAGAAACCCTGGAATGCAGACTGTTTCTAACAGAGCAGCTGGCTAGATCCTAGCCACAGAAGTGTTAGTAGTACAACTCCCTAGCATATGAGGTTTTGCGGTTGAGATGAGATCTGGAGGTCTGGCGAACAAGTTGTAGAGCAACAGTGGGGACCTCCCTTTGGATATAAGCTGTAGTTTGAATTAGCTGCATTAGTCACTTTGCATTTTGCTTTCCCACAAAAACATATTTTTATCCTTTGGAATTAAAACAACATATCTAATCTCTCTCAAACTTCTATAAGCTGTTGCCATATGTAATATGCGTGCTTGTTAACTTTCCAAGGAACATATGATAACTTTCAGATGCTTCAGAGCCGTCATCAAGATCGGGCAACAGTTGTGGCATGAGACTGTGGTGATAAGTATATGTATGAAGTGGGGTAAGTGGGATGGGATTGCCAGTAATTGTGAATTTTTAGGCAGCTAGGCTGTGCTTTGTACACCACTTACTCCTACCTCTGCACACAATGAATCCTGTGTAGCAGAGGTGCTACTTTTGGGGGCTAAATAAACAGGATATTTCTCCTGAACCTTTGTTAGCTCCTCTTTAAAATGACTTAATTCTTGGGAAAACATGGCTCTGATGGTATTGAGAGCCAGATTCTATGCAAAGCTATTCACCTGTGAATGTACCATAAATATTGGTTGACTGGTTGACTAGTAATACAATACTTCTGTGGTTCTCCTAAAGATCAAGCAATGGACTGAATAATCCTGCAAGGTCTCTTCCAGGCTAATAATTCCACTTTTGTCTTTCTAGTCACAGATGAAATATAATACCAAGAGTTATATGTAATATTGCCTGTTTCAACATGTGAACTTTAATAAACAATGCATGGCATATTATTCTTTCTACTTGAAACACACATGCAGATGGCCTTTCATTAGTAGCTGTGACACCACTGGTCAGGTGTTTCACCTCATCTACTTAATAGAACTTTGAACAAAAATGCAGATTCATAAAACTGCTTCAGGTCAGGTCTAGGGTTCTTACCTCTCAGAAATCACTATGTATGGGTGATGCCTCCCAGCACTGTATTTTCATACATTAACCTTAATGACTGACATCAGAATCATTCAGGGTATAAAAGGTCCTTGAGATTTAGTAGTTAAGGGATATAGAGCCAAATATCTCTTTCTTTTTCTTATTTTCACTATTTGTGTGACTATGGAATCTGTACCAACTTATAGAATACAAGTAAATTGTAGAGAAATTATTTTTAAACTAGTAACAAATGACCCATAATCACATTATCCAGAGGCTTTGTCTTTCATTTACATTATAGCATATTTCCTGTTTGTATATATAATGGAATATACACACTCACACATATATTAGATATCATGTGTGTCAAATTTTATATCCTGATCATTCACTTTATCCTATCATACAAAATTTCACCAAAATATTTTGGGGTTCTAAGTGCTTTCCCCCTTACAACTGGTCTTCTGTAGTACACATTCTGCCTCCTTTTCTACACTGTCATTCACTTCCAAGCTCAACTTTGAAATCCTCATCTCATCTTGCTGAAGAAACCAGTCAGTCCTCTCTGTCCTACAGGACATCTTTTGCTTAATTTTTTTTATTACTCCCACCATCATGAGACATATAAGACACTTTAGTTGTTTCCTGACTAGTCTCTCTCTCTCTCTCTCTCTCTCCTTACTATTTTTATGCCTGGTCCTTAATATTGGTGGTTCTCCAGAGTTCCTTTCAGCTACTCAGTTAATATTTTTTTCTCAGTGAACATGCTCAGGTTGAGGTTGATAGCTTATTTACCTTTCTCCACCACTACCACGATTTCCAAAAGTCTGTGCTCTAGATCTTCCCCCTGAATCCCAATCACTCTAGTATTTACTAAGTTCTTGCTACTTGATACTAATGGTTGTATTCCTTAGGAATTCTGAGGTAAACAAGACTCTGTGCCTGACAGAAGTTCTGTAGTCAAATGATGCAATTTTATCAGAGACTACTGGACATTAAGCGTTTAAAATTCAAAAGGTCCCAATCAGACTTAATATTTCCCAGCTCCAAACCTCATCACTCTCTTATGTTCCCTACCTGGATTAAGGACCTCTTCATCCAACCAGGCAATCAAGATCATTTCCCATGGACCCCCTTCTTCATCTCAGTTAGCTCCCAATTTTTTCTTTTGTCCACATTTCTCTTCACCTTAACTTTCAGTATCTGATCATTTTTCTCCAGAATTACTGCAATAAAATTCTGAATGTCTTATCTGTTTTCTGCTTTAGGAAGCAACAGTGTGTTGCTTCCTAAAAATGGTCACTTACCCACTTCAAAAAAATGAACAAAAACAATAATTGCAAAATAATGGTGGGTTTCCATTGCCCAATAAATGAATTATACTCTGTTGATTTGTGATAGCTTAATCTTTCTATTAAACTAAATATAAAATACAATTAACTGTAAGTGAATGAATTTAACTATATTTCATAACTAGAAGGTTCTAATAAATATTTCTATCTTTGAGGCTTAAAGTAATACTGCTGTATGTGAAAATGTGGTATTAAATTATCTTTACTCAGATTAAGCATACTATGGTAAATATTATTTAAAGAGGCATAATAGCTAAGATTTTAGATTTTAGATTTTTAGAGGAAATAAAATGTTTAAATCCCAGGTCTGCCTCTAGCTAGCTATATAACCTTAAACACATTACCTAACTTCTTTGTTTTTGAGTTTCTTTATTGGCAAGATGATAATGGCACAGATAAAATAATCACTTAAGTAATAAAATTGTCATATTAATTAAACAAAGTTAATTATTAAGACAGCCTCTTATGAGCCTGGTGCAGAGTAGGGGAACAAGACATTCGAATACTTATTTCCTGGTGATGGTTTATAAAATTCTCAGGCATGTAAGAAATTGTAGTGATTTCACAAGAAAAACTAACTTCTTAACAGACACATTTATAGGTATTTAGGATTCTCCTTTTTAATGTTTAAAGACATGTGCAATTGATTTTTGAGAATTGCTATATTAACTAAAATTGCATCGATACTTTCCACAAAGAAATGAGATACACTGTTTGCGGCACCAAGTCCTGAAGGGCTGGGTTAACATCTCCTTAACTCTTAACTACTTAGACTGTCTGGGCCTCAGTATTTTCATCTTGAAAGAAGTATATTATCTTTCTCAAAAATCCATGACTCAATTAAAGATAGTGAATGCATGTCATTCAAAGTCGATATTAAATAAATGATAGTGACATTTATTTTAAATATAAGAATGTTTCAGATACAAAATTATAAGAAAAGGATAACATGCTATACAAATAAATAATATAGTTATATTTGGGAATATTTGAGATGATGTCTAAACTTATGTTTAGCTGAGGAAAAAAATAAAGAAAAGTGATCACTTAAAAAGTAGCATAGGTTTGCTTGCATTTAATACCACCAATACTTACCATCAGGAAGCCTGAAAATCTTGGGTAGGAGAAACTACACTCATCTTTTAGGGTTCTATCATTTGACACCTCCTCTGTGTACCATGAAGTTTGCTCTGCACATTGTACATCCTTCAAATAGTTGAATCTCTCAGGCTGAAGTTTAGGTGACTCCAAGCCAGATCTAATCATTTGAGACAATATAATATATTAGATTTAGTTAAGTTCTGAATTTGGCCTTTTCACCAGTCCAGACTTAAAAAAAAAAAAGAGGCATGCATGCATTCTGTTTATGTTTCTTGTTTCTGATCATGTCATTTTCACCATTTATTTTAGTTTTTCTCTTCAAAGAAAAAAATCTGATTTGTGTACAGTATTTTATATCGGTAGTCTTTAAGAGTCTGCTACACAATAATAATTAGATGTCAACTTCTGACAAAATAACAATATATCATTGAAGGTGTCCTTACCAAAATACTGAATCCATCAGGAAGACTTCTTTAGGTCTATTTTTTCTGTCAAATTGAGTGTAAAAAATTTTTAGGTTCTTAGATAACCCTGCAAAAAAAAAGTAGTCCTGGAAAACAGATTGAAGTGCTTATTATTTTAAGTTTTCTAAAATCACACAATAGCATACGATTGAGTTATATTGCTTCCCTATTAGCTTTAAGAGTCTTTGAGTGAAAAAAATTCTATTTATAACCTTGACTTTAAAAAAGTAATGGAGTTTAAAACTGAGCAACACATTAATTGAGAGTGAAAAATTATACTAAGATCGTGCTCCGCCTGAAACCAGGCACCAGGTTTTCTGTTGCATCCACCAAGAAACCTTCTTTAATCATTAGTTTCTCCTTAACACACCTCACCACACTTGGGGATGGGGAAGAAAAGCATTTAGGCTATTGTATTTCCAATAACTTCCTTCTTTACAATTTCCTTAATGACAACATGTATTCTTCTTCTCCTACCAACCTTTTCTGTCGTATATATTTAAAAATAGCATTATACTTTCTACTGCATGAGATAAAGTGAAACAATTCATGACTCTCTGCATATTTTAAGGTAATTTTGTATAATTCATGCAAAAACAAATTTTGTTTTGTTTTGTTTTCACCAGTCCAGATTTTAAATATTATACGGATAATGCATAATTTTAAATATAATAATTGCATTATTCAAGCTGAGTATCTATCTTTGGGGAGTTTAAGTAGAGAAGCAGAAGTCACCAGCTTTCAGTGGAAGAGGCTCTATGAAAATACAAATATAAGGCCAGGGGACCTTGTATCCCTCTTCCCTGTCCCCAGGCCAGGGGCACAGCTGGGGCCACAGTTGCCTTTGCTTCTTATCCAGTTGCTGTCATTGAGTTTGTAACTGAGTCTCAGTCCTCTAAATATTCTTCTTTCTAGTTTACACTGCTCATGCTGAAGGCCAAGACCATTTTTTTTATTCTAACAGCTACAATGACAGGGTCACTAAAAAATGGAAAGTGTATCTTCAGAAAAGAAAAGCTGTAAGTACACACCCAGCATTTCAGTTCTTACACAAATTAAATCCATACAAGCAGGCATGCAATGGGCAGTCATTATTTCATGCAAAGGTAGCGCAAAGTTCTATTTTTCCTGCAGCTTTTACAGCCATTAGAGTCAAAGCTAACAAATGCCATTGCTATCTTATTTCTAGTACAATTACTGCACTTTGATGAAATACACTTGGGGTTATTTCCAAGAAAAAGGCAGTGTGGTAATGCAGCCTGTACTAATCAAAAGCAATTCTGGACAGAAAACATTCATTTTATGAACATAAAAATTTCCTCTATTGTATTCAAGACAGAGTGCCCTGGTGGTATGCTACAGAGCTATAGGGCATATCTCGAAAGTGATTGACTGGCCATAAAATCCATTCTTAATTATAAAATAAGGTTCATTTAGATAAATTCACTATGAAAGAAATGGTGATAGGATAGAAAATAAGTGGATTTTACCTTTATGTGTTTCATGTATTTTTTCTTTCTTTCAATTATGATGATTAACAAAAATGACTACATTTCTCTGTATTTTCTAATGGTTCTTGAAAGAGTTATTGGACATTCTTTATAATATTTAATTTATAATTATCTTCTAATTTTAAGAGTTTATACAGGCATATTTATATTATAATATAGTATAATATATTACAAAACTCCCCAGAATATTTTTCATTTTGCTTTTTAAAATGTATTCTTGTTCAGTTACAGTTGTCCCACCCTTTTCCCCATTGCTCACCCCTAGCCTGTAACCCCTGCTCCCACAGTCACCCCCTTATTGTCCTTGCACATGAACCCTCTATTTGTGTTCCTTTGTTTGCTCTTTCCCCTTCTTTCCCCCATTACCCTCCTCCCATTTTCCTTCTGGTTCCCTGTCAGTTTGTTCTTTATTTCCAAGTCCCCAGAACATTTTTAAAGAGAAACAATCTTTATAGTGAATGTTTCTGGGTGTTTTATTATTTTATTTGCCATTCTAAAGACAGACTTCGATAACTTAGGAAGCACCAGAAACATAGCATTTTTTTAAATATCAAATGCAACATTACCTGTCTTTTTCTTTCTCCCTTTCCTCCCTCCCTCCCTTTCTCCCTCCTTTCCTTCCTTCCTTCTTTTCTTTTTTTGTATAACTTTTTAAAAAAACCAATATAGAAATCATGTGTTCTGCATTTCTGCTTTAAATTTGAAATATGAAATGCATCCCTGTGCTTACATTTCATTAAAAAAGAACTCTTACTACTTATAACACCTTTAAATTTACTAATGTTATCAACTAATTTCCAGTTAATAACTCAATTCATCTTCACAGTAATCTTAAAATGAATACTATTGTGATGATAATGATCATATCCTTTACACAGTTGACAAAACTGAGGCACAGAAAGGCTCACTAAGTTGGTCATAATCACCCAGCTAATGAGTGGTAAGGCTGAAAATGAACCTGTGCAGTACAACACCTACGTTCCTGCTTTCATCTTTAAACAATACTCATTTTTTTCTGTGCTTTGTTGTCCCATTGTGATGTTTACAACAACATGTAACAGTGGTATATTCCGTGTTCCCTTTTTATAATGAAATAAAAGAGACTGAGGGAAGTTAATTAACCAACTATTATTATAGAATCAAAGTGCAGTGTTCTTTGTATTCAGTATTTTTTTTCTTATAGCACCATATTACAGATAATGTTTATGGCTTTTGGAAGCCATGCATACATTGTACTATCACTATTTTACAATTTTCTACATACTCAAAAGTCATTATTTAATACATCTTGATATTGGGTACCATACTACACTCCTTAGTAGCAATATATTTTTACAGGAACTCACAAAAATAAGAAAAAAAACTTCAAATATCCAGTAAGAATAAGACACTGGCATATTGTCCATACTATCAGCCTAAATAAACTTAGTTTTATATTAGACAGCTTAAGAGAATTTTAGGGTAAGTGCTATCAATATTAATTGATATTAATTGGTAAGATATTAAGCAAAAGATATTTTTAATCAAATCATTCATTAAGATCAAAGGTGTTCTCACTAAAAATAAATACAATAATTTTGACTTAAATATTTTAATACAATCATGTACAAATACACAAAAAATTCATAAACTATTAAATGAAAAGAAAAGAACTTTCCAGATAGTACAGTCCGATAGTATATAGGTACATGTGTAGGTTTATAGATATGACATAAGAAGAAAATAAAATCTGGAAGACTAAATATTTAATAATCATTTGTACTGGTTAAGTCATATGATATGTTTTGGTGATTTTTATATTATTTGATTCTTTTTATTATTAGAATACATTATTCCCTAACTAAAAGAATAAATTATATATGTTTTACCAGTTGAAAACTATAACGTATAGAAATAACCCTCATCATTTTATATAGAACTTAATATAGATATACATGGTAGAAATTAATATTAAGATTAATTAAAATTTGAGATAAATATTTTTTCTTTTGCCACTTCTTCCAAATCAGTTTCTCCAGAGTACTACATGGTTTGGTAATTGTGGAAAACTTTTGTTGTGGTTGTTAAATAAATAATATTCTATTGAACAAAGAAGAAAACCAAATATTAAGGAAGTAGTGCTTAGTACTTACAAAACTAGTAAGATTAGAAGAAAATAAAATCAAGAACACTGCATAAAGACTTAAAGGAATTTTGCTTTTGTTGCATACATACACAAAGACACCATATCCTTTATCATACATAATGTGAAAAAAAGCATTGTGATATATAATTTCAGATATTTAGAAATCATGTCCTGGCTGGTTTAGTTCAGTTGATTGAGGGCGGGCCTGCAGACCAAATAACCGCGGTTCAATTCCCAGTCAGGGCACATGCCTGGGTTGCAGGCCAGTTCCCAGGAGGGGACCCACGAGAAGCAACCATACATTGATATTTCTCTCTCCCTCTCTCCTTCCCTTCCCCTCTAAAAATAAATAAATAAAATCTTAAAAATCATTAAAAAAGAAATCATAAAGATAAGGCCTTAAGATATTGTTTTAATGAGAATCAAAATATTAGAAATGATTTGATTTAGTAGAACAGCAAGTCATATTGATATTTTTCTTTTATTTTTTTCTTTTATTTTATTTTTTAGTCTCCTGTAGCTTTATTTTTTAAATATAATTTTTATTTCATTCTTGTTCAAGTACAGGTTTCTGTGTTATATTCCCAACCCTACCCGCCCCCCGCCCCATGCTCCCCGTCTCCCTCCCCTTTCCACCCCCGACCCTAGGTTATTGTCCATGTGTCCTTTATACTTGTTCATGTGAGTCCATTCCCTTTTCCCCTATGATTCTCTCCCCTCTCCCTTCTGGACCCTGTCAGCCTGTTCCATATTTGAGTGTCATTGGTCGTATTTTGCTTGCTTGGTTGGTTTGTTTAGATTCCTGTTAGCGGTGAGATCATACGATATTTGTCGTTCACCGCCTGGCTTATTTCGCTCAGCATAATGCTTTCCAGTTCCATCCATGATGTTGCAAAGGGTAGTAGTTCCTTCTTCCTTTCTGCAGCATAGAATTCCGTTGTGTAAATGTACCACAGTTTTTTGATCCAGTCATTGACCAATGGGCATCTAGGTTGCTTCCAATGCTTGGCTATCGTGAATTGTGCTGCTATGAATATTGGGGTGCATAGGTTCTTTTGGATTGGTGTTTCAGCATTCTTAAGATATACTCCTAAGAGTGAAATTGCTGGGTCAAAAGGCATGTCCATTTTTAGTTTTCTTAGAAAATTCCATACTTTTTTCCATAGTGGTTGTACCAGTCTGCAATCCCACCAACAGTGAACTAGGGTCCCCTTTTCCCCACAACCTCTCCAGCACTTGTTGTTTGTTTCTTTGTTTATGATAGTCATTCTGACTGGTGTTAAGTGCTATCTCATTGTGGTTTTAATTTGCATCTCTCTGATAGCTAGTGATATCGAGATCTTTTCATGTGTCTTTGGATCCTCTGTATGTTCTCCTTGGAGAAGTGTCTGTTCAAGTCCTCTGCCCATTTTTTAATTGGGTTGCTTGTCTTCTTTGAGTGGAGTCATGTGAGTTCTTTGTATATTTTGGAGATTAAACCTTTGTCTGAGGTATCATTGGCAAATATGTTTTCCCAAACAGTTGCTTCTCTTTTTATCTTGATACTGTTTTCCTTAGCCACGCAGAAGCTTTTAATTTTGATGAGATCCCATTTGTTTCTTCTTTCCTTTATATCCCTTGCTCTAGGGGACGTGTCAGTAAAAATATTGCTGCGTGGAATATCTGAGATTTTCTTGCCAATGCTCTCCTCTAGGGCTTTAATGGTTTAACGGCTTATATTTAAGTCTTTTATCCACCTTGAGTTTATTTTGGTGTACAGTGTAAGTTGGTGCTCAAGTTTCGTTTTTTGGATGTAGCCATCCAGTTCTCCCAACACCATTTGTTGAAAAGTCTGTCTTTACTCCATTTTATGTTATTGCCCCTTTGTCAAATATTAATTGACTATAGAGATTTGGGTTTACTTCCGGGCTCTCTGTTCTATTCCATTGGTCTATGTGCCTGTTTGTGTGCCAGTACCAGGCTGTTTTGATTACAGTGGCCTTGTAATACAGTTTGATATCAGGTATTGTGATCCCTCTTACTTTGTTCTTCTTTCTCAAAATTGCAGCTGCTATTCGGGGTCTTTTATGGTTCCATATAAATTTTTGAAGTGTTTGTTCTATGTCTGTAAAATATGCCATTGGTACTTTAATAGGTATTGCATTGAATCTGTAAATTGCTTTGGGTAGTATGGACATTTTGATGATGTTAATTCTTCCAATCCATGAACACAGTATATGTTTCCATTTGTTTGTGTCTTCCTTGATTTCTTTCTTCAGTGTTGTGTAGTTTTCTGCATACAGGTCTTTTACCTCCTTGCTTAGGTTTATTCCCAGATATTTTATTTTTGTTTTTGCTATATCGAATGGGATTTTTTTCCTGATTTCTGCTTCTCCTGATTCATTGTTAGTATACAAAAATGCCTTTGATTTCTGGATATTGACTTTGTATCCTGCTGTTTTGCCAAATTCATTTATTAGTTCGAGCAGTTTTTTGGTAGAGGCTATAGGATTTTCCATGTACACTATCATGTCATCTGCAAACAGTGCCAGTTTTGTTTCCTCCTTTCCAATTTGGATGCTTTTTATTTCCTTTTCTTGTCTGATTGCTGTGGCTAGAACTTCTAATACTATATTGAATAGCAGTGGTGACAGTGGGCAACCTTGTCTTGTACTTGATCTTAGTGGAAAAGCTTTTAGTTTTTGCCCATTGATTATGATGCTGGCTGTAGGTCTTTCATATGTGGCTTTTATTATGTTGAGGAATGCTCCCTCTATTCCCATTTTTCTGAGTGCGTTTATCATAAATGTGTGTTGAACCTTATCAAAAGCTTTTTCTGCATCTATTGATATGACCATGTGATTTTTGTCTTTGGTTTTGTTTATGTGGTGTATTACATTTATTGATTTGCGTATATTGAACCATCCTTGCATCCCTGGGATGAATCCCACTTGGTCGTGGTGTATGATCTTTTTGAGGTATTGTTGGATGCGGTTTGCTAATATTTTATTGAGGATTTTAAGCGTCTATGTGCATCAGCGATATTGACCTGTAATTTTCTTTCTTTGTTGCGTCTCTATCTGGCTTTGAAATTAGGGTGATACTGGCTTCATAAAAAGAGTTGGGGAGTTTTCCCTCTTTTGGATTTTTTGGAATAGTCTGTGAGGAATAGGGGTTAGCTCTTCCTTAAAAGCTTTGTAGAATTCTCCAAAAATATGGAACGCTTCATGAATTTGCGTGTCATCCTTGCGCAGGGGCCATGCTAATCTTCTCTGTATCGTTCCAATTTTAGTATATGTGCTGCCGAAGCGAGCACTCTTTTCTTTTTTTTAAGATTTTATTTATTTATTTTTAGAGAGGAGAAGAGAGGGAGAAAGAAAACGGGAGTGACATTAATGTGTGGTTGCCTCTCACACACTCCTTACTGGGGAACTGGCCTGCAACCCAGGCATATGTCCTGACTGGGAATCAAACTAGCAATCCTTTGGTCACACAGGCTGGTACTCAATGCACTGAGTGACACCAGCGAGGGCTGATATTTTTCTATTTAGTTTATTGCACAAGTTTCCTGTATATTTTGAACTTCCATATCTATGATTCAACTGTTTATTTTTCCTTGTGCCTATGCAAGAAGATTGAGAACCCAACAGAACAAATACTGAGCTCATCACTATGCCATTCAGAGGTCACTATGGGTATCAGAGTCCTTAAAAGTGTTATGGGAAAGTATAGCAGGGATTAAACCCTACACTATAGGGGAGACCCGAGTCAATCAGGGCCTGGAATCTATGTAAAATCACAGCAAGAATCCTCTGCAAGCATCAGGAAGTCAATTAAGCACCAAATTGGGAATAAGAAGGGGAACTGAAGGGTCCTGACTGGGAAGCTAAAGCTTTCATGTGATTAAAACTCTGGATCTAGAGCCAAGCATCTTATCATAGAGTTGGGACCACTGTTGTTCATCAGGGTGAGTGAATAGGTTTAAGAGTTGGGCATGGGCCAGAAAAAAGTAAAGAGCAGCTAGAGCCCATTAGCTATATTCACGTTCCCTTTCATTACATCTGACTGCTATAATCTTTCGTGAGTAACTATAATTGCTTTACTATTACCTCCCAATTTCATGTTATTCTCCTTTTTACCAACTTTTACCTGGATCATGTGATCCTAGGGAATATCATTCCTAGCTTAACAAAATTCATAGTTTATAAACCAACAGAATTGGAATGTACAATTACATTGATACCTACTAATAAATCATACCTTTTCAGTATTCTAGCCCTGGTTTACCTGCTCACTCCACCTACCCCATTGATTCTAGCATGCTCATGTGAATTTGTGAGAAGAATGAGCCATAAACAACATGCAAACTGCTTAAAGAAATCAGCAGGAGTGAATATAGAGAGACCATGATAAGACTTTACTTCATCTGTTCTCTGACGGTGACAAGTCTGCTGGGCAGAGCTGAGCTTCTGCTCTAGCTCTATCAAAACTGTAATCATGAGACAATATGGAACAATACAAATACTACCAGATGTTACTTACCTGTTTTATACCTGGATGTTTATTATTTTTCACCTGATGAACTTTGCTCATTACAGTAAGGAAAATAGAAATTAAAGTGCATCTTACCTTTAGTCCCCAGAAAGCTAAGCTCTTAATGTTTAGAGAGGTTTTAATTCATGAAAGAAATATCTGTGAGTGAGACCTGGGATTTGCCCTTCCCATGGAGGCTTGAGAGGAAGGAGTTAGATATAGATGAAGAAAATACAGAAATTCAGTGTCTCTAAGAGATAGTCCCATTTTGTGATACTAGGCAGAGCTCTGGACAGGAGGCTGAGAAGAAGGGTAAAGAGAGATGATGGAAGAAAGGCTCAAAAATGGAAACAGATTCATAGGAAATCCATGTAAAACATATCTTAGACCTCTTCAGTAAGCATTATGGCCTACTGTGATGACAAAACAAGTGAATGATCACATGCCTCTAAATATGATATTGTACAAAAGCATCTGCTACCTAAAAGCCACTGAAAGTAGGAACAGCTCAACAGGGTCTGGCACAAAGTCCTGTGTAAGAATCTGATAGCATGACAACTTCTTTAGCAAGTATCTTCTCAGGGAAAGACTCAAGACCAGATGTCAGGCCATGGAATGGAATCTCAATGTGCAAATAGGGTTTAGTTAAATAGAAATAGAAGAATATTATTTCTATATTTCTTGAATACTTTAGTTATAGACAGTGTTTCTTATTGGTTACATCTATTATACAGTTATTTACTACACTCTACATGGCAGTGAGTAGTTGAAGATAGTGGAAGTTTAGCCTGTAAAAATAGAGAGATGAATTATTTTGTTCAGGAGACATTTGATGATGTGAAAGAAAAAAGGAGTTACAGAGAAGAAGCAATAGAGAGAAAAATAAAAATTATGTAAATATATGGGAAATACAGTATCAAGAAGATCAGAGGGAATTAGAAGATTAGAAAGATTAGAATTCATAGATAGGGGCTTATAAAAATGATAAATAGTGGAAAGGTGTTTAAAATTAATTTAAAATATTAAAAAAGTTATAAAATATACAAAGAAGTAAAGGTTGTCTGGTTATTTGATGTATTAGTCCATTTAGCTACCATAACAAAATACCACAGATTAGCTAGTTTAAGAAAAACGTATTTATTTCTCACAGTTCTGGAGGCTGAAAGTCCTGGATAAAGACAGTATGGTCATGTGAGAGCCTCTTCTCAGTTACAGAATGCTGACTTCTTTTATTCTTACATCGTAGAAGGGTCTAGGAACTCCCTGGGGCTTTTTTTTTTTTAAAGGCATTAATCCCATTCATGAGGGCCCTTTCTGCTCACATAATCTAATCACATCCTAAAGGCCCTGCTTCCTAATTGCATTACATTGCACATTAGCATTCCAACATATGAATTTTGGAAAAAATAGGCATTAAGCTTATAGTGCTGAGAGATCTGTGTTAGCAGTATGCCAAATTAGAAAGACTTTGCAAGCTGTTAAAGTAACACACACTAGGAGAATGGCCACAATGGAAATAAAAACACATGTTAAAGGATTTGACAATTAAACATGTGGGAAAATAAGAGTAATTTGTAGGAGAAAGTATTAATGGATCTATAAATAGAAATGATAGGTAGAAAAGTCCATAAGAAGACTGACACAGTAACTATTGAAGAAATAATTCAGGAGTATGGAAATCATATATTTCAGGAAGCAAAGAGGGGTAAAATTACTCAAAGATGGGAAGAACCATCTCTTCTTCAGAACTCCTGCAGAAGTATGGGAATTGGTGTGGAAATGGATTACATAAAAAGAAAAAGTGGTGGGAAATTGATAAACCAAATACAAGCTGATTTTAAAATGACACAAAAAAGATAAAAACAATAATATAATTATTGTGTGGTGGTAAGTAACTGTGAAGGTAAATAAAAGAATACCCTTAGACAACTTTTATGAGCAACAAGGAAAAATGTGGGTGGGCTTATTCTAAATTAGTGTTTACTGAATAAAAAAATCACGAATAAAAATGACTGCCAAACATGACAGCTTTATTTTTTAAATTTATTTATTTTAACTGTTCAAGTACAGTTTTTTGTCTTTTACTTCCATCCCAGCCCACACCCGCAATGCTCCCTACCTCCCTTCCATTTCCACCCCTCCTTAGTTTTTGTCAATGTGTCTTTTATACTTGTTCTGGTAAACCCTTCCCCTTTTCCCCTGAAATTCCCTCCCCTTTCCCCTCTGGACACCGTCAGCCTGTTCTCCATTTTAGTGTCTTTGGTTATATTTTGCTTGCTTGTTTGTTTTGTTGTTTAGGTTCCCGTTAAAGGTGAGATCATATGGTATTTGTCTTTTACCACCTGGCTTATTTCACTCAGCATAATGCTTTCCAGTTTCATCCATAGTGTTACAAAGGGTAGGAGCTCCTTCTTTCTTTCTGCTGCATACTTTTGGTCAGCACAAACCTGTTACTATATCTATTTGTTTATGGGAAACTCCTTGGTGTCTGGCTCAGTGTGGCTTGATTACAAGCTGCAAATTCTCTATCTACAAAATAGACATAATAGAGCCCACATTTCCTTGTTATGGGAGTTAATTAATGTTTATAACACCCTGTAGAGTACATAATCTAATATCTGCTGCTCACATATAAACTCAGAATAATCTGAAAGGCCTCCTTAAGCCCATTTACCCATAGTTAATGCCAGCAATAAAATCAATAAATGAAGAAATTTAAATCCCATTCTATATAGTTTTACTTTATAAATGTCTACTTTTTAATCATATATGTGAGAGATTGACAGATAATATAACCAATACTAAGAAGACAGGTCTTTAGAACCAATAAAACTGATAGGTTGACTCATCAGGACAAGTGAGGGGTTATTTTAGAATGACCCATAATGCCAAAAACAGACAGACCATGGAAAGACTGTGTGTGTGTGTATTTCTAAATACTTAGAGGTAAATTATGCTGCTGAAAAACATAGTTGTCATTTTAGAAAACAACTTATCATTATTGTAAAACAAACTGTGAATCTAAGAAGATTAATAAATAAAGGTTTAAAAATTCTACATAATTACCTCTATAGTCCAGGATATATTGTATTGGCAAATCCATTAAGAACAAAGTTCTTTAATCCTGTTCCTGGAGAGAGGTAATACAAATGTTTGCTGCTTTAAGATCAAATTCTTATAAATATTGATAAAACCATGATTTACGTTAATTGATTTGTTTTATAAATCCCATAAAATGGCAATTTTTACTTGACTTATTTTTTCTGAATTAGTGAAATTGCTTAAAATATCAACAATATTTCAACACTATATTAGAACTTGTGCTGTATATATTTCAAAAGTCAAATTGCTCTTCTCTAAGAAGCTTAAAGTGTGGAGATGCGAATATTCCTGGAGAACTGAAGACTACATAAAATTAGAACTGACCCCTTCCTCTATTACAGTGTGACTGCAAAGGAAGGGAAAAATCATCAGTGTGCAATTACCACAAAGTTCTGCACTTGAATTTCTATCATGCATTTTCATAGCAATTTCCAGTGATTAAGTATTTTCTCCACAATTTTAATCTTTATGAAATTGAACTTAGAGATCTAAATAGAAATACAGCATCTGCCTCTTTCTAACTTGTGAGTCTGGATAATCTATTACTTTCTAAGCTTTTTTAAAAAATTGTTTATGCTATTAGAATTATCCCAATTTTTCCCCTTTGCTCCTCCAACCAGACCCCTCTTCACAAAGTCAATCACACACCATTTTCCAGGTCCATGAGTGACACATAAGTTCTTTGTTTAATCTCTTCACCTTCTTTAAACCAGCCCCAATCTGCCCCTTCCCTTTTATAGTTATCAGTATGTCCCTTGTTTCTGTACCTCTGGTTCTATTTTGTTCATTAGTTTATTTTGTTCCTTAGACTCCAGTTCTAAATGACACCATATAGTATTTGTTTTTCTTTGTCTGGCTTATTTCACTTAACATAATAGTTTTTAGTTCTATGCATGCTGTCACAAAAGATCAGGATCTCTTATTTTTTACTGCTGCATAGTATTCCATTTGTAAATGTACCACAGTGTTTTTATTCACTCATCTACTGATGGACACAGGCTGTTTCCAAATCTTGGCTACTATAAATAGCGCTGCTGTGGACATAAGGGTATCGATATACTTTTTGAATTGGTGTTTTGGGAACTTTGGATCTATTCCCAGAAGTGGAATCACTGGGTTAAAAGGCAGTTCCACTTTTAATTTTGTGAGGAAACTCCGTGCTGATTTCCACAGTGATCCCAGCAATATGCATTCCTACCAACAGTGCACTAAGGTACCCTTTTCTCCACATCCTTACCAGCACTTGTTGTTTGCTGATTTACTAATGACAGCCATTGGTATCATTACTGGTACCTCACCATAATGGTATCTCACTGTGGTTTTAATTTGTATCTCTGATAGCTAGTGATGATGAGCAGGTTATATGTCTATGGGCTACCTGTATGTCCTCCATGGAAAACTGCCTGGAAAATTCAGGTATTTTCCTCATTTTTTAATTGGATTGTTTTTCTTCCTGTGTTGAGTTGGTCTTTATACTTTGGAAATTGAACTCTTGTCCAATGTCTCATTGGCAAATGCATTCTCCCGTAAGTGGATTCCCTTTTGGTTACACAGATAGTTTCACTAGCTATGCAGAAGCTTTTTAATTTGGTATATTTGTTTCTTTTTTCCTTTGTTTCCCTTGCCCTAGGAGATATATTGGCCATATCACTTTATGAGTTATCTGAAATTTTACTGTCTGCTTTTCTCTAGAATTATTATGTACATGACATATTTAAGTATTTTATCATTTTGAATTTATTCCAGTGTATGGTATAAGTTGGTGGACTAGTTTAATTTTTTTTTACTTCTCACAACACTATTTATTGAAGAGACAGTCTTTACTCCATTGTATGCCTTTGTCTCCTTTGTCAAATATTAATTGACCATAAAGGCATGGATTTATTTCCAGGCTCTCTATTCCATTCCATTGACATGTGTCTGGTCTTATGCCAGTACCAGACTCTTTTCATTACAGTGTCCTTATAGTGTAGTTTGATATGAGGTATTGCTCTCCTTCCAACTTCGCTCTACTTTCTCAAGACTACTGAGGCTACTTGAAGTGTTCTCTGGTTCCATATAAATTTTTGGAATATTTGTTCTAGATCTGTGAAATATGCAATTGATATTATCATAGGAATTGCATTGAATCTGCAGATTATTTGGATAGTATGGACATTTTATTATGTTAATTCTTCTTATCTATGAACACAGTATATTCTTCCACCTATTTCTATCTTCCTTAATTTATTTCTTCAGTGTCTTATATTTTTTCTGAATACAGGTCTTTTACCACCTTAGATAAATTTATCCCTAGGTACTCCACTTTTAAAAATATTTTTATTGATTATGCTATTACAATTTTCCCAATTTCCCACCTCTATCTCCCCTCTGCCCTGCCATCACAATGCTCCAGCATTCCCCTGTTGAGTTCATGCCCATGGGTTGTACATATAAGTTCTTTGTGTCCTCTGTTTCCTATACCATTTTTATCTCTTCCCATCTACCTATGCCTACTAACCATGCTTCTTCTTCCCTGTACCTCCCCCCCCCATTACTCCCTTAGCCCTCCCCACTGAACTCCCTCCTTGTGATATTCATCTCTCTGATCCTGTTCCTGTTCTGGTTGTTGGCTTACTTTTTGTTTTCATTGTTTCTCTTTTCTTTTAGGTTCATTTGTTGACAGTTGTGAGTTTGTTTTCATTTTACAGTACATATTTTTTATCTTCTTTTTCTTAGATTAGTCTCTCTAACATTTCATATAATAAGAGCTTGGTGATGGTGAACTCCTTGAGCATGACCTAATCTGGTAAGCACTGTATCTGCCCTTCCATTCTAAATAATAACTTTGCTGGATAGAGTAATCTTGGATGTAGGTCCCTGCCTTTCATAACTTCAAGTACTTCTTTCCAGCCCCTTCTGCCTGTAAGGTTTCTTTTGAGAAATCAGCTGATAGTCTAATGAGAACTCTTGTAGGTAAATCTTTCCTTTCCTCTTGCTTCTTTTACAATTCTCTCTTTATCTTTAATCTTGGGTAACTTAATGATGATGTGCCTTGGTGTGTTCCTCTTTGGGTCCAACTTCTTTGGCACTCTCTGGGCTTCCTGGACTTCCTGGAAGTCTATTTTCTTCACAAGATTGGAAATGTTTTCTTTCATTATTTGTTCAAATAAGTTTTTGATTTATTGGTCTTCCTCTTCTCCTTCTGGCACCCCTATAATTAGGATGTTGGAACATTTCAGGTTGTCCCAGAGGTTTGTAAGAGTCTCTTCACTTTTTCAAATTCCTGTTTCTTCAGTTTGTTCTGGATGGATGTTTATTTTTTCCCTTTTGTTCCAAATTATTGCTTTGAGTCCTGGCTCCTACTTGTCACTGTTGGTTCCCTGAACATTCTGCTTTATTTCATTTTCAACCAAGCTCAGTCAGATCTTTTAGCATTTTGATTGCCAGGTCTTTAAATTCTCCATTTGATAGGTTGGCGACCTCATCTCTGCTTAGCTATCTTGCTGAGGCTTTACTGTTTTTTCATTTGGGTCATACTTCTTTGTATTGGCACAGCTGATAGGTTGTAAGGGGTAGGGCATTAGGTATTCACCCAGTCAGGACAACCCTATTTGTTGCACTGGGGTTCTGCCTGTGGGGGAGGAGCCAGAGAGGAAACAGTGCAGCTCTCCTGCTCATCTCTAGTTCACTTTTCAACAGACTCTCATGTGAGACTGGGACCTTCTCCTACCACTGCAAACACCATAGCCCACAGCCACCTCTGAATCCCCTTAAGTCAGCTGCTCCCTTGCAGCCCACCAAGCCAGGCAGCCAGCACCCCCTCCACCAAAGTCCAAAGTGTTGCCTTGGTTTTTCTGAGTTGGAATTAGTCTTAGCAGAGTTTAGTGGTTTGCTGATGGTTTCTCCCTCTGGATACAACCCTGATGTTGTCTGTAGTTGGTACAAGCCAATGTCTGATGCTGTCCAGTTTAGCTGTAGGCAGTCTGTCTAAAGCTATAAGTGACCCACAGTTTGTGGTTGTCTCCTCAGGCTTGTCTATATCAGGGATGGACCTCACTGACCTACAAGTCTTTTTTTAAATCAGTATAGAGCTCATGGGTGCAACAGCTAATGACTGAAGTCATTGCCAGGACCTTCTCCACCTGCCTCTGCCTGCTGCCGTTGGTCTTAGTCTAACCACTGACCCACCTGTTTCCGAGAGGTCTTCTGATGGAATCAGGAAGATGGGACACCTGGATCTCTTTTTGGAGGTATCATTCATACTTCAGGGAAAATAGTGGGTAGGTTCCCCTACCCTCATGCTGCATGTCTGAGTCTGTCCCAGATTCTTTTTCTGAACTTGGCAGGGTGAAGCCTGTAATAAGACAGCCAGTGGGTCCTCCAGAGACCAGAGTTTGGGTCTGCCAAAAACCAGGAGGGCATTTCTAGGCTCTCCTATGAAGGGAAAGAGCCAGTTTGTTTCGGAGAAAAGTTTATGGAATGGCCATGCCCTAAAGCCAGTCTCTTAATATTTCTGAGTCCATCTATGTTGCTATCTATGTCTTCACCAGCAGATAAGGTGAGGGAAATAAAGAAAAAATAAATAAATAACTAAAAATTAAGAAAAAGGATGCAGGTTGAAGTGAGTAGGATTCTAGAGAGTGGGGATATGGAGCTTCCAGAGTGTGGAACAAATATTTTCCCAAAAGGTGCAATAATTTTCCCCCTTGGAGGGGCTTGTTCTTCTTCAGAAAAATGGCTGCTGTGATATGGTGTTATATTCTAGCATTGGGAACCCCTCCCCCAAGCCTCCCATTCCAGACTCTCTTCATGCCACTGCAAACCACACTGCCCTCTCTTTGCTTGAGCCCAAGGTAAGTGGAAGGAACATGAAATCTCTGTGTTGGCTTCTGAGAACAAAAGCAAGGGAGAAAAATAGAAATGGTGGCTTTGTTTTTAGTGGGCTCTGACTTTCTCTGGTGGGCAAAAAACCCATGGCCTTTCACCACTGGATGCCATGTGGGCGGATAATCCCAGCATTACTGTTCTGTGTTTGGGAGCCTGGTCTGGGGTCTAGGCTTTAGTCTATCTGGGGAAAGCTTCCACAACCTTGTGTCAGTCTTGGCTCACTGCCCATGAAAGTGGTGCCAGGCCCTTTTGTATCCTTGCCTTGTCTACCTTTCTTGAGGTAGTTTCTACCTATTCTTAGTTAAGTATCTCTTCAGGTGGATGTTCCTCTCTTAATTTTTATTTTCAGCTTGGTTCTAGGAAATGGTATGAGGTAGATTCTCCTACTCTTCCTCCATCTTGCTACTCTTCTGGATAATCTGTGATTTCCTTCAGCCTCAGTCTCCTTTACTCTGAAGTTCATTTTTTATTTGCATCTCGAAGTAGTGAAGAGGAAATTAAATGGGATAACTTGAAACACCCACAATGATAACAAGTGCTCAGTATCAATTTAGTTGTGACAGCTTTAGAAAAATGGGGGCCTATGGACAGTTGCAATTGTAAGTATTTTGGAAACTAGGTAGGTAAAAATAAACTAGGTGGGTAAAAATAAACCCAGTATAAACATGATTATACAATAATGACCCAATTTTTATTAACTTAAAAATTATTGACATCCAGCAATCTGACAGGTAAAGAGCTTAGAAGTCATCACTCTGGTACGTACAGTAAACAGAAAATGAACAAACTGAAAATAAACACCTTTTTCTGGGACTCATTATTAGAGAAAATGAAGTCCAAGGCAAACCACCTTCTTGAAAACTTGAGAGACAGGAAAGTTGACAAGTGAGGCCAGCTTATCCAGGCAGAAGCTACTGGAGGTACAGTTTGGTAAAGCACTTACAAGGTACTTGTGTTGAACTGTTGTAAGCTGAGTGTGGACTAGCATGAGGATAAGAAATTCCTAAGGACATAGTTCTGGGAGATGACTACACACTTTCATGGATTTTATTGGAAGAATCCTGCTAGTTCCTTACATTGAAGAATCAACAAAAATCCTCATTTGGCTCTAACCAGAGGATAGAGAAGTAAACATTGTGAAATATGCTCAGAGACTTTTCCAGAGCTAATGCCTACCTAACTGCAGGGAAAAGGACTTCACCAGAGCCTGAGCTGTCCTGAAGGGTGGTCGGTGACTGACTGCAGGCCTGTGCAGCCTTTCTGCCTCACTTAAAGAAAAAGCAGGGAAGCTAAAAACAATACTTTGAAGGTCACATGTCAAGAAACAAGCACACAAACAGTGAGGTTTAATCATGAGTTTATAGAATGTTTCTTCATCCACACTTTACCACTGAACCAACAGTAAATTTCAGCTAAAAGAGGTAAAAGACACAAATATTCTCTGACCAGGAAGACTTAAGGAATCCTGAAGTCAACAAGGGAGAAAAGGACACTGCAGAAGTGGAAGCCTCTGGCACAAAGAAATACAGCACAAATACTGTGAAAACTTCCCTTATATACTATATATAAACTATAGTTAAGTATGGCTGCAAAATGTCCTAAATTTGCTGCTGGAAAAATAAAGAGCAGTTTGGATCTGCACAGTGTTGTTTGAACTCTATGGGGAGCTATTTAAAAACTTTTAAGCAGGGTAGTGATATGATCAAACTCACCATTTAGATTTCTCTGACAGTACTTTGGAAAATGAACTGACAGTTGCTATTACTGTGATGCACTAGGTGACCAGGTGAGAAAGGATGAACCTTCAACCAGAAGAGTGGTCTCTGGGGTGGAACAGATGCACAGAGGACAAGACATATCTGATGATAATGACAGCACTTAGTAAAGAACTCTATATATGACATTAGGGTAATATTGAAATCCAGTATCAATCTTAGGGTCTCTGTATTGGATTACCATATAAATGATGGTTCTAGCTTAGAGAAAAGGAAACCTAAAAAGAGAAACTGATTTAAAAGAAAAGATTATGGTTTCAATTTTGGACCTCCTCAATTCAGGTAACCTTAAAATAATCCATGGAGATTCTGAGAACGTAATTGGATATGTTTTCAGAATTCTGAATTATCAGCGACAGCAATATGGAACATGGGCTTAATGAAACAATACAAAATAATAAACTTGCTCAAGAATATTGTGTACAATTATATACTGACACAGGAAGTCAAGGAGAAACTTTAGAAGGACTGTTCTGCATGGAGAGCAAATAAGCAAATGAGATAAGAAAGGTTGATAAACAAGATAACTTTATATATTATTTTTTAAAGATTTTATTTATTTATTTTTATAGAGAAGGGAAGGAAAGGAAAAAGAGAGGGGGAGAAACATCAATGTGTAGTTGCTTTTCACAAGCCCCATAAAGGGGACCTGGCCTGAAGCCCAGGCAATATGCCCTGACTGGGAATGGAACCAGTGACCCTTTGGTTCACAGGATTCAATCCACTGAGCCACACCAGCCAGGGCTAGATAACTTTACATATTAAATGCCTGTGAAGTCAAAGGCTGTAGAGGGTCAAAGATTATAAGGGGAAAAATAGATTATCTTAACAAAATTTGAGAGTATTTCACTGTTAACTGTCCATTTTGGAATAGTAGCTGGAATTTTGAGAAAAAAAGAACAAAGTAGGAGGGATCACCATACCTGATACTAAACTGTATTACAAGGCCACAGTAATCAAAACAGCCTGGTACTGGCATAAAAACAGGCACATGGACCAATGGGATAGAACAGAGAGACCAGAAATAAATCCAAGTCTCTATGGTCAAGTAATATCTGACAAAGGGAGAAGCAACATGAAATGGAGTAAAAATAGCCTCTTTAACAAATGGTATTGGAAGAATTGGACAGCTACCTGCAAAAAAATGAAACTCGAGCACCAACTTACGCCATATACCAAAATGAATTCAAGGTGGATAAAAGACTTAAATATAAGCTGTGACATTAAAATCTTAGAGGAGAACATTGGCAGGAAAATCTCAGATACTTCACGTAGCAACATTTTTACTGATACGTCCCCTAGAGCAAGGGACATAAAGGAGAGAATAAACAAATGGGATCTCATCAAAATAAAAAGCTTTTGCATGACTAAAGAAAACAGTATTAAGATAAATGGAAAACCAACTGATACCAGTGATATCTCAAAGTTTTAATCTCCAAACTATACTAAGAACTCACAGGACTCCACTCTAAGAAGACAAGCAACCCAATTAAAAGATGGGGAAAGCACTTGAACAGACATTTCTCCAAGGAGGACATACAGAGGATCCAGAGACACATGAAAAGATGTTTGATATCGCTAGCTATCAGAGAGATGCAAATTAAAACCACAATGAGATACCACTTTACACCGGCCAGAATGGCCATCATAAACAAAGCAACAAACTGCAAATGTTAGAGAGCTTGTGGGGAAAAGGGGGCCCTTGTTCACTGTTGGTGGGATTGCAGACCAGTATAACCACTATGGAAAACAGTATGGAATTTTCTCAGAAAACTAAAAATGAATATACCTTTTAACTCAGCAATTGCCCTGCTGGGATTATATCCTAAGAACCCTGAAACACCAATCCAAAAGAACCTATGCACTCCAATGTTCATAGCAGCACAATTTACAATAGCCAAGAGTTGGAGGCAACCTAGGCACCTGTCAGTAAATGAATGGATCAAAAAACCATGGTACACTTACACAGTGGAATTCTATGCAGTAGAAAGAAAGAAGGAGCTACTGCCCTTTGCAACAGCATGGATGGATCTGGAAAGCATTATTCTGAGTGAAATAAGCTAGGTGGTAAAACACAAATACTATATGATCTCACCTTTAACAGGAAGCTAAACAACAAAGCAAAGAAGCAAGCAAAATATCGCCAATAACACTGAAATACAGAACTGGCTGACAGGGACCAGAGGGGACAGAATTTCAGGGGAAAAGGGGAAGGATTCACAGGAACAAGTATAAAGGACACATGGACAAAAACTAAGGGGGGTAGAAATGGGAGGGAGGTGGGGAGCACTGAGGGGGATGGGCTGGGATGAGAGTAAAAGGCAGAAAACTGTACTTGAACAATAATTAAATTAAAAATTGCTTAAAAAACTAAAATGATTTATTGTTCCATATAGCTAATACTTTCATAATAATTTACAATTTCACAAGCCAGTGAAAGGCAAAAATGCTACACTCTTCTTGAATACATTCCCTTCTTTGGTTACAATATGAATTTTTTCATCAAAATGCTTTGATAAAATATTTAGAAGTCCACCTAGAAATATAAAAAAAAGCATTTTATCTGAGAATCTGGTAAATACAATAAAAATAAAAATAAATGAGACAAGGAAGCCAATTTGATTTTTAAAATGTTGTTAGAGTGTTGGATGGTGAGAGATTCTATGTTCCAAAAATGATCACCACATTATTTCTCATTCCACATGCTCTTAGATAGTGTGACCTTAACACTTGTCTTTGTCCCTCATTCCTTGAATCTGGGAGGGCTTGTGACTAACTTAAAACCAATACAGCAAAAATGACGCTCTGATATAAGGGCCTACATTTGACAAAATGATGTGATGCATATTTTACATTGTTCCCTGGACCACTAGTTCTTGGGGCTCTGAGCAAGTCCTCTGAATTCCTTGAGGCCTCCGTGTTGTAAGAAATCCAAGCTTCCTGAAGAATCAACATGGGACTACTCCCTTCAGCAATCCTACTCTTCAATTATTCCCTGTGTTGACTAAGGGCATGTGAATGAAAAGGCAGGCTTTGGAGATTCCAGAATTCCCAGAAGTAAGTTGTTCCAGCTGAGTCCCAGGTGTGATGTAGGGACAAACCATCCTCACTACCATTTCTAAGTTCCTCATCCTTAGAGTCCCTAAGAGTGCCAGTTTTCTATTTTAGTGCCTCTCAGTAAGAAACTAATTTTGCCTGCTTTCTAGTAATAGGGACATCTAGTAATAATTTCATGATCATTAATTGATTACTCAATTTGGCCAAGGCCTATGAGTTCTTAAACTAAACAACCCCTTACTCACTAAATCCTCTTGGAACCCTAGCTCTGATGTGCCATGCACCTTGCATGTAGCTCTAACAGTTGCTGGACTGAATTTTAAGTTTATTTGTCCCTTGACTGCCTATGTGCCCCCAGACATAAATCAAAGATTAGCATACTGTATGGCACTTAGTTTAATATATGTTTTGGAAGAAGAATGAATAAATGAACAAGTGAATAAAACAACAACTTTTATTCACTTCACATTGCTAAGGGCTGGACACCAAAACTAATCAGCTATAGAGACAATTCAAATTAAAGAAGAACACAAGTAGGCCCTGGCTGCGTAGCTCAGTGGATTGAGCGTGGGCCCGCGAACCTGACGATCGCGGTTCGATTCCCAGTCAGGGCACATGCCTGGGTTGCAGGCCGGTTCCTTGCAGGCTAACTACCAGCAGGGGACACACAAAAGGCAACCATACACTGATGTTTCTCTCCCTCTCTCCTTCCCCTCTAGAGATAAATAAATAAATAAAATCTTAAAAAAAAGAAGAACACAGGTTTATAATATTATGAAATAACATATGTCAAGTATGTACTGTAATGCCTGCATATATACGTACGCAATTTTTAAAAATGAGTCATCGTGTAAATATTGAAGATGCTTTATTTATATGTATCATATGGTAGAGCTAGTGTATAAATCAGTTTTTATTATAATTTTAATGTAAGTGGAAAATATGAAAATATCGAAACATCCTTTTTTTTTAAAGATTTTATTTATTTATTTATCTTTAGAGGGGAAGGAGAGAGGGAGAGAAACACCATGTATGGTTGCTTTTCGTGCGTCCCTGCTGGGAGTGGGCCTGCAGGGAACCAGCCTGCAACCCAGGCATGTGCCCTGACTGGGAATCGAACCGCGATCCTCTGGTTCGCAGGCCCGCGCTCAATCCACTGAGCTACACCAGCCAGGGCTTCAAAACATCCTTATATCATCAGTCCTGTACAGTTTATCTATGAAGTTAAAAATTACACAATAAATATCAAATGATTCATTTATACATTAATTTTAAACTAAAATTAAAGCAAAATGTTTGGTATAATTAATATAAACTGCATTGCCTAACTGAGGGATATGAAAAGTATAATGTTTTGCCATGACCAGTGTGGCAGAGTTGGTGTCATCTCATAAAGCAAAAGGTCACTGCTTCAATTTCCCATCATGGTACATACCTGGGGTGTAGGCTTGGTCTCTGGTCTGGGTGCATATAAGAAGCAACTGACCAATGTTTCTCTCCCTCTTTTTTCCCCTCCTTTCCCCTCACTATGAAAAAATTTAAAAATGGAATATTTATAAGGAACTATAAAGTCTCAGTATTTTAGAGCAAAAAGATGAGGAAATCAAATGGCTTTATTCCATTTCTTTGGTCTCCTTTTCTTTTCTCTTCTTTCTTTTTCTTTTTTGCTTGTTGTAGATCTCATATGCAAGATGGCCAAGTGAAATAAAGACAACTTTTTTATTCTTATACATTAAATATCATATTAGACTCATCTGCAACATAGTAGTGATGTGATATCAAAAATTTACTTAGCTTTTGGGGCTTTTTAGTTACCTCATCTAACAGTTGGGTGTGATAGCACTGCCTGTTGTTATGAATACTAATGGGACAACTTATGTAATGTGAACAGTACCTTGTTATAAACATTTTTACATTCAAGTATTTATTTTACTTTATTTTTATTGGAGAATAAATACTTCTTAAAGGCAAATAATCAGTTGCTCAGCTAAAGGAGTAACAAAATGAATAGATATTGAAACTTACCTCTAATGCTATTGGAGAGAATGAAGAATAATGAGACTTGCTCTGTCTAGCCCTTAGATTTAATTTAAATAACAATTAAATAAATAATATATATGGTGGATCTTGAAGATATGATTGTCTAATAAAAATAATATTATTTCGCAATAAAAAGATACTCAGGCTCAGAGGTTTAAGCTGAACTTTTCCCTTAAATAAACATGATATACCATAATTAAAATAACATTAATTGTTGTGCTAATTATATTGACTTGAAAGGTTCTGTGAGGTACCACCTCAAATCACTCTGAGGTCTTCTCAAAGATTGTAGTCATACCCTTGGCTTCATTTTTATACTATGTTATCCTAACTGGACTTTTTCTTTGCCCAAAATTCATTTCTTAATTTTAGTATAGTTTGCCAACTGGAGAGCCTAGAAATGAGGAACAGTTTTATTTCCAAACCCAGTAAGTGCTGGCTCCTTTGCAATTAACAGTTCTTTCTCTAGATTGTCTCTCTTCTCTCACATTTACATTGGGCTTTGAGATAAACCCAAGTGGTTCTCATTTGTTTTTTATTTTTCATGTTACTCTAAATGATAGTGTTGTAAAAACTTTGTTACTATATTACAAGGGCTCTCCTTTGCTAGCTTTTGGTATCATTTTTAAATTTTCCTTTAAGCCTGTCCTAAAAGTCATCTTAAAAGCCTCAGGGTTCTGTTCACACTCTAAGCTTCTGTCATGATCAATGTCCTTTCTGCTTCCATCCACTGCCTTATCCCAGAGTTAATACCCCATGTCTGGTTTGTTATAGCAGCAACTTCCTTCCAAGTACCAACCTATGTTTTAATTCATCTTAAAAACAACTGACTTCAAATATTAACAGTCATTTTATTGCTCTCTAATCTGCTAGACGAGACTAGACTTAGACAAGTGCCTTGTCTCTGGCCCATGAGCTATCAGCAGGAGAAGCTGGTAGCTGAGGATGGCTTGACACTAGGGATTGAAATCATCAAAGTGTTGCTCACACTTTTCTAATAATGTTAGCTCTTATCTAGGGTTTCAGATGAGACTCTGTATTAGTCAGCTGAAGCTGCTGTAACAAAATAGTACAGACAGGTTAGCTTAACAGAGGATAGTTATTTTTCACAGTCCTGGATGCTGGGAAGTCTAAACCAGGGTGCCAGGAGACTCATTTTCTGGTGTGGGCCCTCCTCCTGGCTTTTAGATGGATACCTTCTCATTATACCCACTCACTGCAGGGAGGGAAAGCTCTGATGTATACCCTCTCCTTGTAAGGGTACTAATACCATCATGGGATATTCCTACCCCATGACCTCATATAAACATAATTATCTTCTAAGGCCTCGCCTCCAAATGCCATCACATTGGGAATTAACGTGGATTTGTGGGACAAAAACACTTGGTCCATAACAGGCTACCATCCAGAACACTTCCAAATAGTTTCTCCATGTTGTTACTTGGTTTTCTCGCAGTGTGATGACTAGGTTCCAAAAATGAGCTTCCTGTTGGAGCACAGCAAAAATGTATAGTACTTACATGAGCTAGCTTTTTTACTCAATTTGCATCACTTTCATCATACTGTCTCATTTGGAACAGCTCTACCCATGTTCAGGGGGATGAAATACATTCATTTAGTGAGAGCAGGTCAACATCACATGGTAAGAAAGGCATGTGGAATGGGGAAGATTGAGCTTTGTAAAATATAACCTGCCACAGTTGCCCATGTCTCTTTTACCCATGGTAAGAAGTGATGAGCCCCAAGGTAGCATGAGGATTGCTGAGAAAGAACTTCCTCTAACAAATGTGAAAAACACACTCTTTTTAATATAGAGTGCTCTAATTTATCTTTAAAAATAAATAAATATGGGAATAAATAATTAAGAAAATGCAACATTTTTCCTATAGGATTTCAGAATGGTTATGGACTAGTGGTTGTTTGTGCCCCCTATTCTTTCCCTTCTAGAACAGGAAAATGGAAAGTCTTTCTCTATGCCTGTGTCACTACTAAATATTAGGTTTGGGGGTAAAGTGTAGATAACTTATCTCTTTAGTTCACAGGTCTTCAAATTAAGGGATATACTTAAATAGCAATATCCAGCATTGTTATGGACCGCTGTGCCTGGTTTCAGGAACTGTAACTCTACCCCTGTGGCTAAGGAGGAGCCAGTGACCTCCGGAATGTGAGCCACAGGAGACAAGGCTTGTCTCTGGCAGTAAACACTGCCTCAGTTTCCTCCCTGCCCCCAAAGCATGGTCAATAATGACAGGTAAGTCTCCTCACAGTGAGGAGCAACCTAAGCCAGACATGATCACTTGGGAGGCCATCAAGGAAGGACTCTGGGGCCTGTGATGAAGAGGGAGCAATGAACCCTTGCCCCCACCCCAGCTATTCTGACATAGACCGAGTGAGTCCCCCTGTCCTCTGGGAGAAGTGCTTCCTGGCTCTAATCCACTTAAGCCTAAATACCTGATGGGGAGGGGTGCAGCTCCTTGCCTTTCCAGAGTGGATTCTGGGGAAAAATCTGTCATTCTAAAGAATTCCTAAAAAACCTGTGAAACCTGCTCTGCTAAGAGTGTTTTCATTCATATGTTAAGGGTCCAAGCAGGAAGCCCTAAAGTTTCTGCAAAACCACCTTCCTGACAGATACTGACTCAGACTAAGCCCTAAGATTTCTTTGAAATGTTATCTACTGTTTGATTCTTGCCGCCCTGTATTCCCGTGTATTACAACCCAGTAAAAGCCCCTGGAGGAGGGGTCTCAAGGCCTTTTTCCTCTGAGAAACTGGCCACCTCTCCTCCCCAAGCAGATCATGTCTTGGTAGTGTTTACTTTCATCTGTGGTGGGTGGGGTACTTGCGGGAAAAGTCGCCCCCACACATCATCTTAACTGAAGGAGAACCATCTGTACCTAGAGTTGATCTAGATGATACAATCACATATTTTAAACTGATATTCTAAGACCATGAGCCTTGAGGTTCTTGGGGTATAGTTCAAATATATTTTTCATATAAGAGGGGAATAGATCACTGTGACACAAAGACAGACTGTGGCCAATTGTATAATTAGAAAAAGCCCTCCAAAGATATCTAGTCTGACAAGTTTTTCTTCATATGTTAAATTGATATTCATCACATAAATATAGGTTCTACATTCATCACATAGTAGGTTCTACATACCTTCCCCTTGAACCTGGGTGGAACTGAGTGAGAAGAACAGAAGGGATGCTATGTGACTTCCAAGCCCAGGTCATAAGAAAGCCTTTCTCATTCACTTTACTGTCTTGGTATATTCACTTGGAGCCCAGCAAACATGCTGTCAGGAAACCATGTAGCCACGTGACAAAACATGTGCAGGTGTTCCAGCAGCAGGATAACAGAAGACTCCGCTAACATCCATCATCCATTGTCAGGACAAGTGATCCATATAATCATTTTAATTTCAGCTGTCACATAACTCCTTCCTTCGTGCTGTCCCAGCTGAGGTCATGTGGGGAAGAGCTGAATTATCTCCATGGAACCCTGATCACACTTTAGAATTGTAAGCAAAATGGCCATTGTTGCTTTCACACTCTTGAGTTGTGTTGAACCCTGTTATGCAGCAATAGGTGAATAGAACAAACAAAAGCTAAGAAAAATAAACTGTTACATTTAGCAAAGAATCTTCCTCACACTTGGCCATTGCCCTAGAGTTCCTTAATTCCTATGATATTATTTTTATATTTTGACTCAGTAAACTATTACTTCACTACCTCAAATAGCAGGATCAAACTTCAAACCCAAATCTATTAAACTAACTAAAGAAAAAGGTACTCATGAGCCCACAGATTTGTTCTGTCTAAAAAGAAATCTATTTTACTTAGGCAAACAGGCATACACACCAGAACAAAACAAAACAAAACACAGAAGACACGACATTATCCGCAGGCATAGTTTATCAACCCAAGTTTGTCCTATTGGCATTATTAAACAATCATTTTATGAATGTCATTTAGAAATTCTCAAGCTGTAGGTAAGGGCTTTTTTGCCATTTATACTCCTTGCTACAATAAAAAATATAGCTTGAAGACTTCTTTGCATGGTTAGTTTTACATTATTTTTTCCTGAGTGAATTAATGTCAAAACATACACTTTAAAATATATGGTAGAAACAAAAGTATAAGTAGTATAATTTACCTTTAAAATTATATACACATATATGTGCACATATTTCATATTTTTATTCTAGATGTCAAGTTTTATTTCTATTTTTTTCTTTTTTTCAGCCATTCTTTCAGCTCTCAAGCATTTCCAAAAATTGATACATTTCAGATAATACTGGCAGCTGCATATTAATTTATGGATATTTCTTTGATAACATTTCACACAGCTGTCTACCCCAACTTAAATGACTTTCTGATTTCTGAACAAGAAGTAGCTACACAAATAATGGCTTCAGACCGAGGTTTCTGGAAGTACAATTTTATCCACCAGATCTGGCATGAAAAAAAATTTAACAAAAATGTTTTTAATTTTTATTTTGACTAAATTTCTCTCATATGAAGTGATAAGGAATACAATGAAAGACTTACTATATGGCATTTCCCACATATATCTGAGAGTCTTTTATGTCATTTTTCTAACCTTGGGTTTTTATCATAGATGTAAGCTTTTCTTGTTTTTCTTTTCTCCCAATAAAGTGGTACTATGATTCTGGCAACATTTTCTCCTGTTTTCTGTTACCATCAAAGTACATCTAATCTTTCAGGCAGCTATTAATTGTTATCATCTTTAAAAAGCTAACAAAAGCCCAGAGTTAATGCCTTCTGATATGGTAAGTTTCAATTATATTAACCTTTCTAACATTCTCCAACCCTCTATTCTAATATATCATGCATGGGAAGTTATTAACTGAAAAAATGGAGTGTTCCACATTTAAAATGATTCTCATTCAAAAAGCCAAAAATAATAATAGTTGTAAGAATAATACAGCAGCATCAACAATACAACACAGCTGAAAGAAATCAAATAATCTAATGAGAGTATAATTACAGAAGTGAGTCAAAATTTACTTGGCATTAAGGAAACAAATAAATAAGAACTAAAACTTTTCTATCAGATATGATGATAAAATAAACTATTCAATTAATATTTAATAAAATACTTCATTAGTTTTAAAAAAGATAAAACTAAACTAAAAATATGTCTGATTCCTTGGGACCAAAATGCTCATTAAAGAATCTGTTATTCATTTGCCAGCTTGCCCTATTTTATCATCATTTAACTCTGAAAGTGCAAAGTAAATTTCATGTAAAACTCGGGGTTTTTTAAATTCTCTTTACATTTTTCCTAGATTTGTTATAGTCTGTACTAATAAATAAGCTGCAAAATACATTTAAAACTAAAAGGAATAATGGTAAATTCTACTGAAAACCTTTTACACCAGAAGATTTTTATTAACTATTTTAACATAACTAAACAAAACCTAGAGAAATAATTCATTGGTACTTTGGAAATAAACTTGAAAAAATACATTTTCTAAAATGAATAGGCTGAATCTCAAAGTGGATTTTAAATTCAGTCCATTGAATTCTCAACAATATCTTAAATATAAGGCAATTTTAGTTCCCTCCTAAATCTTCTAGCTTTTCACAATGGAAATGTTAAGCAAAATTATAGATAGGTCTCAAACTGGATTGCACTTTATCCTGCTCTCTAGACCAAAACCAAGATGAGCAGAGCTTACCAATCAGAGTACTCTAGGAATATAAGAATATTTTATCAAAATAAGAGAAGGAAAGAAAACAATGTTTCTTTTCAAGGACTAGTACCTATGCAAATGGCTTTCAACTGCCCTTTATGATAGAAGCACAAAAGAAGGGGGGAGTCTTATAGGGAGACTTGGCAGTACCATATTATTCCAATTCAAGAATGATGTTTCTAACTCCATTATGTTCATCTTTGTGTGAAGGTATATCTGCTACCTAACCATCAGGCTTCTTTCACAAAGGTATGAGAAAAATCACTCAGGGCTTGGTGACTATGACTTTTCTCTGCTGGTATTCTTTGAAATTGCAAGCAACTTTAGTAAAAAAGACACTCAAATCTATACATATTTGATTTTTTATACCATTTTCCTATTATGAATAAATACAAGATATCCTTCTCAATCTATACTATATGCCTCAAATGAGATGGAGAAGTGGATAGGCCTGCCCTAATCCCACCATAATAATGTTTCTTCCAAACAGTATTTATATTCTTTATTATATTTACTTACTCTTAAAAAATTATTGATGATCAACCTGGCTGGTGTAGCTCAGTGGATTGAGCATGGGCCCTCGAATCAGAGGATCGTGGTTCGATTCCCATTCAGGGCACATGCCTGGGTTGCAGGCCAGTTCCCATCAGGGGACACACTAGAGGCAACCATACATTGATATTTCTCTCCCTCTTCCTTCCCTTCCCTCTAAAGGTAAATAAATAAAATCTTTAAAAAAATTATTGATGATCCACTGTGCTGCATGTGTGAGTTAAGTAAACACATCGTACCTTGGGTGTTGTTTTAAACTAAGAGAACAAATCATTAGTCCTCATTTTGGGGCATTTTGCTTTATGGCTTGTCAGAATAAGCCATCATTTTATTTATGTGTTTATTTTTCTCCAATTATATGTAAGCTGCGCGAGGGCAGGGAGCTTTGTCTTATTCATAGCTGCATTCCCAGAAATTGGAGAAAAAGCCTAAGAGAGAGTGCATGTTAAATGAATATTTGTTGAATGAGTAAAAAATTAATGAATGAATGGCTGTACTCATAATTTACATTAGATGAATAACATATATGGCAATGCTTTAGAAATTTGGGTCTTAAATGTCTTAGAACAACTATTTCAAGGATACTGTCAATTAAGAAAGGAATTAACAAGTTATATCATTTTCAAAGAAAAACCTGAAAAATGCAAATACTATTCCCAAAGTTCACATTGATTGATGAAATATTGTGATTTGATGGGTTTGTTATAAAATCATGTATTAAAGTAATTAAATCTTCAGTCTGTACCACTCAAGGCTTCAAGGACATTATGTAAATTTATGTATACGTAGAGTGTCAAAAGATAGACTATTTATCAAGTATTACAAAATGAATTAGAATAACAAATATGTTAATGTTATGGCTTTGATGATCCATAATTAAGGTAAGGTAAAAGCTAATTTCACAATGGGTAGTAAAAGGTTATCTGAAACATTTAACAAAGTGAAATTTTATGAAATATGCTCAAGTAGAAATAATATTAATTTTTATATTTCAGAGCCACTCTTAAAAATTGTGGAAACTCAAGTGTTTTATTGTGATAGAACATTTCCTCAAAATGTTCCTTGAGCCACTAGATTGACCAAATTAGCACTTTCATCTGGCTTGTCATTCCTTCATTTTTAAAAAACTTTAAAATGTATTTTAAATATCTACATCAACTTTTTGATGTAGATATTTAAAATATTCATTTCATTTTTTCTCAGAATATTTCCCATGCATATTTGTGATTTGTTAATTTGTATATCATCAGAAAATAAAAAAAATGAATATACTCAGATTTTTAGAAATGTGTTAGGAAAGAAATTTATTTTTTAAAGATTTTATTTATTTATTTTTTAAGAGAGGGGGATGGAGGGAGAAAGAGAGAGAGAGAAGCATCAATGTGTAGTTGCCTCTTCCATGCCCCCAGCTGGGGACCTGACCTGCAACCAAAGCATGTGTCCCAGACTGGGAATCAAACAGGTGACCCTTTCGTTTACAGAATGGTACTTAATCCACTGAGCTACACCAGCCAGGGCTGGGAAAAACAATTATTTTGAATTAAAGAAAAATAGTTAAACACTCCAATCTCAGTTAATTTAGAAAACAATACAATAAGATTAATTGCACATGAATTTAATAATGTAAAAAGATCAATAAATAATGGATTTATATTTAAAATGGAATCTAGCTTGTCCTTGGCACAATACAAACATGAGACATCTATGTACAGTTATGGTAGGATCCAGGGCCTGGGATCTATGAATGAATACTAACAGAAGTTTTTCCCAAGATTATTTAGAGAAAAAAGAAAATAAAAGAAATCAACTTTAAAGTTCTATTTTAGCCTAAAGATTCATGTTATTCTAGATCTGATAACATTACAGTGAAGCCCATCCAAACAGCCAAACAATAAACTACAATGGAAAGATATAAGCTCTAAAATTAGCCATGACGAAGACCTATGTGGATGGAAGGAGATAACTTTTTGTTTCCACAGCATGAAATTCTAGACCTCAGGTCATTTGAATGACATATTTTATTACTACTAAAGATAGAAATATGCCATAATACAGAACCTGCCCCTGGGGAGCTGGGTTATGAATTATTTTATCAGTAAATTTGGCAACCATGCACTTTAAAGCATTGCTCTAGGTTAGTATCAACAAGATTTCATTACTTCTGCTGGTGCTTGAAAAACAGCGCTACTGCTGAGGGATTATATGTGTTTCTGTTATAGACCCAATTTCATGCAGTTGATTTGTCTTTACAGTCAATTTAAGTTACAAATGAAATCTACTCTCACTTCACATAAGTTATCAATTCAATTAAAAAGGTGTTTTACAAAATGGTACATCACTGTAGACTGTGGTGTAGTCTTAAAAATGAAGCAACACATTTTTTTCCAAATTTTTTATTTAATTATTTTTCAAGTACAGTTTTCTGTCTATTACTCCCATCCCGTCCCACCTCCAGTGCTCCCCCCCTCCCATTTCCACCCTTCTCAGTTGTTGTCCATGTATCCTTTATATATGTTCCTCTAAATCCCTCCCCTATTTCCCCTGAAATTCCTTCCCCTCTCCCCTCTGGTCACTGTCAGCCTGTTCTCTATTTCAGTGTCTTTGGTTATATTTTGCTTGCTTGTTTGTTTTGTTGTTTAGCTTCCTGTTAGAGGTGAGATCATATGGTATTTGTCATAATGCTAAGGCACCCACTGAGCAGTCCTGGAGCAGGGAAAGTTATGTTCTTATAGAAATTAACTTTGTGAAGTGAGAGGTGTTCTAATATATGTCATAAATGGTAGCCACAAAGAGTGCTGGAATTATTCACCACAGAATAAAGGGAAGAAGTTTAATGTCATAGTAAGTTGTTTAAAATTCCCATGATTCAGTGTTGGTAATTTATGAAATTTATTTAGCAGCATTTATAAAAGAATGTCAGACAATTTGAGATATGAAAAATATTAATTTATAACTATTGTTATTAACTGAATTCTAAGTATTCCTATAATTTTTTCAGCGATGAAACTTGTATATTGAAAGATGAAATATTTATTTTAGTTAACATAAATAGAGTAAGAACAGCAGTCAATTATTCTTTTTGATAAACTTAAAGCAGTAAAGATCTTTAATTTTCTCTAATGGCAGAAAAATAAAATGTGGTACGTAAAGATAATCTGGAATTAATTTTAAGAGAGGATCTAAACTGAACTTGAAAATGAAGAAAAATTGAAATTATGCAGTTCTTGATGGGAAGATATTGAAAATGCTAGGGATCATTTCAGGGAAATTGGAATTTAGGTTGTTGGTAAGATCAGACATGACTATTACAAACAACACCGTCTGGCAATTTAGGGAGAGCTTAATGAATTTAGATGTTTTATTACTGAGAAATGTGCTATTCAAATTATATATTATTGTGAGTTCTTAATTTAAGAAAAACTACCATTTGATAATGAGATCATAATGATAAAATATAAATATAAATTAATAATACATATTTTAATAAAACAAATATGAGTTAATTTTCATTAGATATTATTTTTTCATAGAATGGAGTAGGCTAGAACAGAGAAGATTGTGCAATAGTTTTTCAGTATTATTTTCTAACATTTTCTTACCCTTCTCAATGTACCGACTTTTTTTTTACCATTCCATTCCTGGGTATTAGTGCAAAATATGAGTGACCCTTCTCATTTCTGTACATATAACAACATGTTTCTGGACATTTGATACTACACACAAAGTAAGATTTATTAAGGTGAATTTTGCAGATTTCAAAAAAGATAAGAAAATTATCTAAAGTCAAAAAGCTAAAATAATCAGGACGGTAGGACTCAAGAGTGTCTAGTCACAGATTCTTTCTTCCTCTATTTATATTGAATCCTATGTAAACCATGGCAAAGGAAAATGTACTGTAAATATTAATGGTAATCCTAATAAAAAGTCTAATACTGGTAATAATAGCTTTCTCTTCTTAATTACCTATATGCGTCCTATATTGCACAGTCTTATTTCCAGTCATCACAGCAGCCCTGCAAGATTGTCATGTCTATTTTACAGAAGAGGGTAACTGAGACTCAGGAAAGCCAAAAGGTCAAGTTCACAATGTTACTTCAACAATAAAGCTCATGTTTCTACAATGATAGTATGACTAATCAAAGAGATGATTTCATAAAATTTACAAAGTATTTTTAGTTTTTTTTTGTTTTTTCCTCATTGGTTATGGTTAATTATTGAATGACCTCTAGGTAAGTAGACAAATGGTTCAATATAATTGAACCAGCGACTTAAAATAGAAATTTGCCTTTCTTTAGTGACACTGCTGGTCAGAATCATTTAATTTATTGGAGAGTTAGAACTCACAGGCTAAGATCTCACTTACCTAACAAAGCTTAATACTACAATTTTCACAAAGTGGGTTTTTAATACTTCTTTTTTTGTCATGGTGAATTGAACTGCACATATGGATATGACCTGATTGGGAAGATTTTAGAAATATGACAAGTTTTAAGCAACCTAAAGAATTAAATGAAGCCATGATGTATTGTTTTAAAAATATTGTATTTGATTTAAGGAAAAAGTGCATTAGTCTTTTATATTTTTAAATGAAAATCTGCTTCCTTTTAAAAAAATAAATAATGAATAAATAACACAAGATAACACATAAAACAAATGGGGTATAATAGTAAATCATAGACCATCGTATAGTCAAACATAAGATGTGTAAAATACAGGCTATCTCACCAATTTTCAAATTCATGGTTTTCTACTTGAGTCAATGGTTTTCCATTTGTGCTCTAATATATTCATAGCACATAGCCAAAATGGGCTTTATGTAAATTGCTCGGAAAAGAAAAAATTACCTAAATAAATAAAATATTTATTAAATTTCACATTCTGGGCACCATTATTAGATCCAGATTATTCTTTCCAAAAAAGTCACTTGAATGCAAGTGTCAGGAGTACCAATTTTATTCCTTCAGCTTTTTTACATAGATGATTCAACACTTGAAATGTTTTATCTACACTGATGAAAATAAGCCTGCTTATAAATTTAGGTATAATTATATAATTCTACTATAATATTCTGCACTAAACCAATCTCTAGATCTTTCTCTTTTTTTAGATTATATTGAGATACTTTATATTTTAGAATGTTGTAATAAAATAGCTGAAGAATACACATTCTATCTTATTGGGAAACAAAGGAAACTATTTCTACTTATCAACAACTAGAAGTTTGCGGCAAAAAGAAAATATGTATGTACAAAGCACACATGGAGAAAGATATCCAAATTTAATTTAAATACTTGGCAAACACAGGGGATCACTGCCTTGCTGATAGACACTTCAGATGTTTCACAGTCTGCTCACTGTCTTTCTTCTATATTTTCAGATTTAGTCCATCAAAAATGGTTTACAACGAGCATATACACTATGTCCACAACATTCTTTCATTTATTAAAAAATAGCAAAGGATCTCTGGGAGCTGTCTCATGGTAGCAAAATTTTGCTGATATTAAGATAAAAAGACATTTTTGGTTTGATGGTTTATAAAAAGAAAAATAAAGAAGACAATTGATTTGGCAAACCCTTTCTAACTATGGCCTTAACAGGCTTTTTTTTTTTTTTTGCATTACACAGTTTTTTCTATACAGTTTTTCTATTTTACAAAAATAAAACTAAATTGACATTAGTAAGCATTTTTAAATCTTTGGAAAGACCATAGATTAGGTAGTGGTTACACGGTGTTTTAAAGGTTTTCCAAATGTTGTATTAAAAAATGATATTTGGATAAGATTTTATCTGTTTTAAAATTGAAATTACATACAAGAGACCACTGATATTTAAATACTTAAGACCACCAACATGATCATACTTTGTGCTGTTAATTAATTTTTACATGCATTTCAGAATATAGTACCTCCTGTCATTACTATTAAAATATCTCAACTGTTAACAAATGCCAGTTATTAGAGAAGCTGTAACTCAGCCATGGTCTTCCTTTACCATTTAGCCCTACACATTTACTCATGTAAAAATGGTACAGGTGAATATACTAATGCATCTCACATGGGCCATGCACTATTAAACATCAAGCAAGGATGACGTCCATCTGCCTAGCATGTGATCTTCATGTGTGCATATTTCTGAGTGAACACCAAATGGATCTGGCCATGATGGCAAACTATTGAAGACAGCTTTTGCTTTAAGTTTAGAGTAATTGCTGCCTTTATTTTATATTTATGAAAAATACTTTGAGCAGTGTTTAGGTCTATCAGCCATAACATTTTGATACAAAATATTTTATTACTTTTTATTTAATCTTTTAGATTATTAGCAGTCAAGATGGTCCTAGGTTGTGAAGCAGTGAGTAAAAATTAGTTACCATTGATGACTACCTACATGTGCAAATCAAGATCCTTTCCATCTTGTATAAGCAAAACCAAACATAAAAAACTTAAATGTTTGCCAAAAATGCTTAAAGCAGAAGCATAGCTAAAGAAAACAATTTGGGAGATAATATAGGGGTAGAGTTTGAGAAGATTTGGAATAAAGGAAAAGGCAAAATACACAGATAGTAGCAAGAATTATTTCAAAATGTTGGCCATGTTTAAGGCAATGACATTTTCTTAAATGTTATTTCTCACATTTTTGGGCGCATTTATCATGTTTCTGAAAGATAGGTAAAAGAAACAATATGTCAAGATTTGAACTATGCAAAAATGATATTTCATTTCAGTTTTATGCTGTTTTCTTAGATGAAAAGTAGTCAAAATTATAAATTTTATGTTTAGAAATCTTGAAAAAGCTCTAGAGAAAAATCACAATCGTATTTTTAATTCCAAACTAATTGAAATATACGCTTCTTTAAACCTAACTTCTCTTAAACAAAGAAAACAAACGAACAAAAAAACCCTGAGAGATTTGAAGAATAATAACCTCAGAAGTTTGGCTTCAGAACAGGAGAAATTGTTACTTTAATGAGGTGATGAGAAAGAGTTTAGTAGATAGGAAAATTCCAAAGCTGCAGCCATTCTAAAAATGATCTCATGTAGAAATAACTTCAAGTTTATGTGAGGACTGTTAAATCCTATTTTAGATGTAACCAAAATGTAAGAAGCTACAGTTTAAAAATTAACCAACCAATTACTTTTTGAAAATACCAGTATTGTAGGAATCAGTCCTACAGTCTCAGTTAATAGGGAAAGACTGCCAAGAGTTTCACCAGGGCTCCTATATCAGCAGTGAAATTTAGAAGTTCAAAAATCATCCACGTGCTTGGCTACTATGCTCCTTAAATTTCACAAGAGCATTTTCACCTGCCCTCTGCTGATTCCCATCCTCAAAGATGACAAGACCAGAACTGTTAAATTACATGCTTGTAGGGATTCTAAAAATTTTGAAATTGCTAGAGATTGCCATTAATTTGGATGAAAGCCATTTAGCTATTGGCAGTCTTTTAAATTAACAGCAGCAACAACAATTTGTGATAAGTATATCTGAGTTCTTGTTAATACCAAGCAAATATTAAAGTATGTGGTATAAAATCTATATCAAATAAATATTTTGTAAGCTTTCTAGGAAACTTCACAAGTGGAATGTGAAGTTTTGCATTCCACTTGTGAAGTTCTACTTATTTTGCAATTAAAATGTCATTAATTCATCAATATAAACTATCAAGACTCTGCCCCTAAATTTTTGTACTACTTGAGTAGCGAGTAGTCTGAAAATGACAACTCTGTGGAGACAGTAAATATCAGTGGTGCATAGGAAGTGCTGTATAGGCAGAGCACAGAGGAGTTTTAGGGCAGTGAAAATACTCTATGTTTGATATCATGATGATGATTTGTTATTAGACATTTGTCCAAACCCACAGAATCTACTTCAAGAACAAATCCTAAGATATACTGTGAGCTTTAGATAACTATGATGAGACAAATGTAGGTTCATTTTTGGTGAAAAATAAAAACCATCCAGGTTAGAGATGTAATAATGGGGGAGGTTATAAATGGGGGCCAGGGCATACACAGGAAATCTCTGCAACTTCCTCTCAATTGTGTTGTAAACCTAAAATTGCTCTAAAATAAAATATTAAAAATAAAGGAATAAATGCAAAAAACTATGTAAATCTAAAAGGCAAATTATCAATAAACAAGAATGTACCTCCTCTGAAAGAAAAGGTGAAAAGACAAAGCAATGAAAGAGCAATCTGACCTGGTTGAAAAATGACCATGTCAACATTAAATCACAAAAGAATTGAATGTGAAGGAAACATACATTTTTAAACAATTTTAATTAATATGTACCATAAAATGACACCATTTATTATCTTTCATTGTATGAAAACACTAATACCAGGCATTAAAGAATCACATGAATAATGCACTCAAATGGACTGATATAGACAATATAAACAGAAGGCTCTATTGCAGCTAATGCTACATTGCTAGCTGATATCTCTCGTAGGTCCTGCTGAAATCAATCCTAGTAAGAAATTCTTAATTCTCTATCCCAGATCATGTACTCAGCCACATGATAACTTTTAAATACCTGGGATGTTTATGCCACTATTCACACTGTGTAGCAGCAATCCATAATCAAGAGGGTAAAGGAAAGAGCTGGGAAGAAATAGTTCCATTAAAAAAAGACATACTGTGATTTAATGCATGTTATCTTCTCAAAAATGTACAAGCCTAACAGTAGTGGCAGAGATTATGGGGCAAAATAATGAAGTGTGGATTCAGGAAGGTTGTCTAAGAGAACACAGAGCTGACCTTTCTGAATCAGAACCTTTCTCAGAGCCAGTTTACCACTTGCCACATTCTCAGGTCCAGTGTTATGGAAATGTAGAATTACCATAGAAATCAGTAATGTTTGAATGATAAATCCAGAAAACAATCACTGAGAGAAAGGTAACTCGGCTGTAAAACTTACAATACTTGAGGAAAAGAAAGTGGAAAGAAGTTAATGTGAAGCATAAGAAAATGTGTCTTTCTCATTGTTAATCTTCTTCACTATTGTGTCAATTCTAACTCTATCACTACATTAAAAATTCATTCATAACCACATCAAATCTTCTACTTAAAAACCAAATGTAATTTATAATGCGGTTTATTTGACTTATAGGATTTCTTGAACTCGTAGTAGAATACTTTATATTCACGTATTTTAAATTAAATTAAAACACATGCATGTACATATATTTATATTATTTTACTTGTACACAAGTAAAAATGTATGCATATATTCACATTCTCAAATTAATCAAATCAATCAATAAATATGAATATAAATTTTTTAAAGATTTTATTTATTTGTCTTTAGAGAGGAAGGGAAGGAGAGAAGGAGAGAAAAATCAATGTATGATTGCTTCTTGTGAGTCCCCTGCTGGGAACTGGCCTGCAACCCAGGCATGTGGCCTGACTGGGAATCGAACCGCGATCGTGTGGTTCGAAGGCCCCTGCTCAATCCACTGAGCTACACCAGCCAGGCCTTGAATATAAATTTTTGACTTTTATATCCAAACAAATTATTTCTATGAAAGTAAATATGGATATACATTATTACCTTTTAATATTATTTTTGCTTTATTATTCAAGTACTATTGGTATGAGTTTTTTCTGGAACTCACTATTTTAAAGTGAAATCATCAATTCCCATCCTGATGTTTACCTTGCTTTATTTTTTTCTGAATTTTCTTGTTATGAAAAGGAGGGGAAGAAAAGGAGAAAAAAATTAAACTCGAATATCCCTAACTCTGTTTTCTGGTTACTCTAAATTTAAAAGAAGTATTAAAAACTGTAGTTTATGAAGATATCATTCAAGTTCACTAAGGAATTTTTGAGTTCTATAAATTACTTTAAATCTTTTTTTAGGATTTTAAACCATTTATTTTTAGAGAGAGGGGAAGGGAGAGAGAATGAAAGGAAGAGAAACATCAATGTGTGAGACATACATTGATTGATTGCCTCTTGCACGCTCCCCACCAGGGACCTGGCCCTCAACATAGGAATGTGCCCTGACCAGGAACAGAACCATTGATCTTTGGGTTTGTAGGCTGGCACTTAATCCACTGAGCCACACCAACCAGGGAAATTTTTTTTTTAATTTTATAGTTTAGACTTAAAAGGCAGATCACAGTGCTTAGGAAGAAAGTCTAAAATGTATTTATATCTTTGCAAATAACCTGCCCTGGCTGATGTAGCTCAGTGAATTGAGTTCGAGTCTGCAAACCAGAAGGTCGCTGGTTCAATTCCCAGTAAGGACACATGATTGGGTTTCAGGCCAGGTCCCCAGTAAGGGGCTCATGAGAGGCAATTGCACATTGATGTTTCTCTATCTCCCCTTCTCCCCTCTCTTCTCCATGAAAAAAATATTAAAAAATAATAACAATCTTCAATGATACTTAGGTAAACATACCTTCCTATATGGAGAAAAATAGTAAGCACACCATTTTTTTAACAGAGGACAGGAAATTGTGTCATTAGGTATCTTTTTAATGTGTTAAATGATTCATCTAATTTTGATCAATCTACTCTTACAGATCAAACTATTGAGTCTTACTTTGATTTCCTAATTCATAGCTGCTTCCCCTTCAATTGCCAGGTTTTTGAAATGAAAGGACTATGAGAATTTTCACATTGTCTTAGAAGTAGATGTCTTTATGCCAGTCCTCCAGCATCTAAAAGGTGTCCTATAACCTAATTGGAAACTCTTGCATAGAATAATTTTTTTTAAATAGTAATGAGTGGAGTATCTATTTTTTTGAACAGCTGTAGAATGTTAGCAAAAATAGTTTCACTTTATTTTATACAGATTTGTGCTAAGTGGTAATTAGATTACAAATTTAAGTGATAAAATCAAGGTAAAGGGAAACAAACACACGGATATGACAGTAGAGTAACTGTAACAGGACTACTGGGTTCTATTGCTCTGGGTTCTGTTGCTCACTGCCAATAAGAACCATGACTCCCAGTGCCGGTCTTATGAAAAGGAAAAGGACTATTAATTAAAAGTTATACAGGTTTAAAATAACGGTGGAATTCTGCCATCAAATCCCCCAACATTTAGAAACAAAAGAACATCCACAATTGCACATCTGTGCCTCCATTTGCCAAACCAGGCCAGTCAGAGGTACCATCTCTCAGGAAAAGAAATAGAAGTCTGTGGTTTAGCTGGGCAGGTTCCCATAGGTATTCTGGCTTCTTGCAGGCATCTGTGAAAGGCAAGGCTCCTGCTCTTAATCCAAAACCACATCCTCATGGTGGGCTGGTGGGGGTACTTCTGTATCCTTTCAAACTGCGTGGCCAAGATCCTGCACCACTGCTACATAGTCAAAAGGCTGCTCCTTCCCAAGCTGCATGGTCAAGCATGAAATGGCTGCCACAACTGGGTTTAAATTCCAGCTCCGATCTTCTTCCAAAACCCCATTTCCGACTCTTCCCACAACGGGTTACACCTGCCAGTACTCTGGTTTCTTCTGCCTTTCTCAGCTGCCATTGTTAATATGGGCAGGCATCACCCTGGCTCCAGAGCTTGGCAGGCAAAGCCATTAGCGTTACTAAAACTCTGGCCAAGTTCTTTAGATATGCAAAGTACCTCTCAATGGCCTTGCTCCACTTCTCCCATCCCCCAAGCAATACCTGTGAGAGTTTTCTCCATTTGGGGGGACCTCTAGCTCACAACTGTTACATAACCAGTGAACAAATAACGTCAACATTAAAATGATTATCTTTTATAATGTATATATAAAGAATATTCACTTTCTCCATGAATCATAGTTGCCAGGCCTTAGCTCTCTAAAAGAGATTAGATAACACAGTCTGATTAATTGCATAGCTGTTGGAGGCAAATAACAGCAGACTACAGGTAATGCATTGAATTGACTTAACTTTTAAAGACAATAAACTTTTTTAAGACAAAAAAGTGAACTTTTGTTGTTTTTATATTGTAGTCAATTACCTTGGGAATTTATTGGTAGGATAATTTTGCTATTTTCAGCTTTTTGTTAAGTGCTGCTTTCCTGATTGCCTAGGTAGGGATAAAAATACTTTTCAAAGCTTGTGATATTGCCATTTCCTGTAAATGTAGCCACATAACAGTGTGAGGTCTAAATGTTTGTTTCTTTTATATTTTGATGGCTTATGTTATACAAGTCAGAGGAGAAACAGCAGAAAAGCAAGAGAAAGGGAAAGGACTTCTGATTTCCCTCTTTTTCTCAAGAAGCTGAGTAGACAACACCTGAATTCATTCCCTTCAAGGGCATCATGAGCCTGAGGCACTCTCCTCTACTAGAAATAATCTATCATATCAGATGGAGAAAAGGCATAAAATATCCCCAACTATCCTTGCTTTCTATTCAACTTCCTTTTATATATTTCATGATCCTTATTATTGCTGTAACTTCCCTCTTTGCTCAGTAGGTTTGATGGAGGTTGGGTATTGTTACTTGACATTGATTCTACTGTGTCTGTTACTCGCCAATTCCCATAAGAATACCTATGCATTTACTGAGGCTCTCTAGACAAGCAGAACAGAGAAGGGGAATCAGGCCTGAGAAATACATTGCATCCTTTGAAGCTTGCTTTGCTTTTTTTTATATAGCCCTGGTGATATAAACCAGATGTTTAAGTTCAAAGCATAAGGAGTGCTTTCCTCATCTTATGAAACAGGTCTTAAAGACCCTCCAGCATCAGCATGACTAATATACCCTGACTTATGACAAATCTCAATGTTCCTTTGATTGTTATCTATGGATAATACCTGTTTTTGTATGACTATAGCCTTTAGACATTGATTGGTGAGTTATCTGTGTGTGCTGTACGCATCTACACATACCAGTCCTGATAAAAGCCATTTGGGAGAAGGGCTTGGGATATTCCCACTAGAGGGAATCGTCTCCCCCTTTCCCACCAGAACAGCAAGACTGTGTTCAGGATGACTTATTTCTCATCCACAGTGGATGGGAGAATTCTGCTGGATGGAGTTCCTCCCACATTTCTCTTTTACTTTGCTTACTGCAACTGTGGCAATAAATGACTTGGAGTCTCATCATGGTGTGAACTCTCTGATATTCCTTAGTCCTCCCACATTACTTACACATGTTTCATGGGTTTAATTAAATTTTAAGCTATTTTGTACAAAGATTGGCTTTTCTTTTTTAAATATATTTTATTGATTATGCTATTACACTTGTCCCATTTTTTTCCCTTTATTCCCATCCACCCTGCACCTTAGTTCATGTCCATGGGTCCTAAATATATAAGTTCTTTGGCTTCTCCATTTCCCATACTACGCTTAACCTCCACCTGTTTATTTTCTCCCTGGCATTTATGCTTCTTATTCTCTATACCTCTTTGACCATTCTCCCCACTGAAAACACTCCATGTGATCTCCATTTCTGTGATTCTTTTCCTGTACTAGTTGTTGGCTTAGTTTGTGTTTGTTTCTTTTTAGGTTCAGTTGTTTATGGTTGTGAGTTTGTTGTCATTTTATTATTCACATTTTTATCATATTCTTCTTAGATAAGTCCTTTTAATATTTTGTATAATAAAGGCTTGGTGATGATGAACTCCTTTTAAGTTTATCTTATCTGGGAAGCACTTTATCTGCCCTCCCATTCTAAATAGCAGTTTTGCCAGATAGAGTAATCTTAGATAGATGTCCTTGCCTTTCATGACTTGGAATATTTTTTTAGCCCCTTTTTATCTGCAAGATTTCCTCTGAGAAATCAGCTGATAGTCTTATGGGAACTCCTTTGTAGATAACTGTCTCCTTCTCTCTCGCTGCTTTTAAGATTCTCTCCTATCTTTAACTTTGGGTATTGTAATTATGATATGACTTGGTGTGTGCTTCATTGGGTCCAACTTCTTTGGACTCTCTGAGCTTTCTGGACTTCCTGGAAGTCTATTTCCTTTGCCAGATTGGGAAGTTCTCCTTTATTATTTTTTCATGTAAGTTTTCAATTTTTTGCTTTTCTTCTCCTTCTCACACCCCTATGATTTTCATGTTAGAATGTTTAAAGTTGCCCTAGAATTTTCTAAGCCACTCCTCATTTTTTTGAATTCTTGTTTCTTCATTCTATTCTAGTTGAAGGTTTATTTCTTCCTTCCTTTCCAAATAATTGATTTGGGTCCCTGTTTCCTTCCCATCACTGTTGGTTCCCTGTACATTTTCCTTTATTTCAATTTGCATAGCCTTCACTTTTTCCTCTGTTTGCAACCATACTCAACCATTTCTGTGGGCAACCTGATTACCAGTGTTTTGAACTCTGCATCTGATAGTTTGTCTATGTCTTCGTCATTTAGTTTTATTTTTGGAGCTTTGATCTGTTCTTTTATTTGGGCCATTTTTTTTTATCTTGATGGGCCTGTCAGGTAGTAAGGGGTATTTGACAGAGCCAGGCAACCTATATCACTGTGTTGTGATGCTGATTTCAGGGGAGGGGTCCACGAGGGAACAATGTTGCTGGGCTCTAGGCTGGCTTTCAGTCACTTCCCCCACTACCCAGAAACAAATTTGGCCCTTCTGGTTCTGATTCCCAGGTGGTGGGTTTGTGTATGTTCTAGGAGCCTATGGATCTCTCTAACAAACTCTCCTGCAATGCTTGGAGTTTCTCCCCCTGCCGCACCCCCCATACGTTTTTATGGTCAGACATTTTGAATCTTTATTTCCCCACCCTGGAAACCTCGGTTGTGCAGTCTGTGTCACTCCCCAGTTGTTCCTGCAGTTTAACAGCACACAAATGTGAGACTGCCCAGTCTGCTAGCTGCTGCCTTGCAGTGAATCCTTTTAACCCCGGCTGCCTGTCTCCTCCCCTTTCATCTTTCTGGATGAATGTTTCTTCTTTAACTCCTTCGTTGTTAGACTTCCATACAGTTCACTTTTCTGGAAATTCTGATTATTTTTTGTTTTTAAAATTGTTGTTGACCTTCTTTTGGTTGCACAAGGAGACAAAGTATATCTACCAATGCCGCTATCTTGGCCAGACATTCTTCTCACATCCTAAAGATTGGCTTTTCATGTGCATAGTAGGAAATGAACGTAAACATTCACCACCTTTAAGTTTCTCCAAACCACAGTTTGGTTTCTAGGTTGCTCATATTCTTAAATGAATTACATTTCCAGAAAAGGTTCCTTGGAGACAAGAGGGGAGAATGAGAAGTTTCTCCATGAGCTCCCCAGGGACACCTCCCTTTACTATAGTCAGCATAGAATAGACTGATTACAAAAATAAGGTATTTTATTTATCATTTGGTTATTTCTAACCCATTTACCTGGGGGGTCTTACTGATCTGCATAAATCACCTCTCTGTCAGGATGAGCCAGGTGCTAATCCTGATGCTACTAAAATAACCCAGATGCTACTAAAAAAGTGTCACCCTTTTTAACTCAAGGACCAATGCAGAAACCCTAATTATTTTTGTATTTGGATATTCTCAGGAGTTACCAATATCCCATTCAGAATGATGAATCAGAAGAGTTCTAAAAGGGTGATCCACTACTGTATCTAAAGTACAGCATTTAGGATATATGCAAAATAGGCAAATACTAGTAAATGAAAGACTCAATTCCTCACAGTATTTCCATGATACTTTTCTAATGCCCCTGAGAGTTCACAACTGATATTTTCTTAGGATGAACCCTTCTTTACTAAGCATCATAGGACCTACTACACCTTCCTAGTTATTCTATATATTTAGCATAAAAGATGTAGTCAGCATTCTATTGCAATATTTTCCCCACAGTAACTTTTTTTCTTTATTCATGGCATGCAGATTTCACACTATTTTTATATTTGCAGGCCAATCTCAAAGCTGTTTTCTTGAACTGATCCTAAATAGGGTACATTAGCACTGAGAAAAGAAATTGTCAGAGTAGAGTCCCCTCCTGCATTTCTCCTGCCCCACATAGTCACAACTAGGTAGGGCTTGGATCCCTTTCTGCTCACTTCCTGGACCCCAAGTGGTGAGAATGTACTTTCTCAGATCTACACCTCTAGACTGGGAGACGAAAGCCAGCACACCATATCTAGGTAAGCAATCCTTTTACCCAGAGTTTGGTACCACAACCAAAGACCCTTCTATTAATTCTCCAGACACTCTAGAAAGTATTCCTAAAATAGCTATGTCTCTTTTTGTTTTTTCACTTAATTTTTTGGGGGGTTATTGTTGACACTATTAGAGATGTCCCCATTTTCTCACTATACTCACTTTTTTTTTCATGAAAGTGCCTTTTTATTCTTTTTCTCCTCTGTGGAGATGTTAACTATCATTTCTCACTTTTGACAATGTGTCACAGTTGAGAAGCCCTTCTCTTTTTTTTTAAATGTATTTTCTGTTTAGACTAGGATGTTGTGATGTTTGAAACTATATCTATGATACTGTATTAAGCTAAGGTTCTGTATATACAGATGAGAACCTAGAAAATGAGAAAACATTTCTTTTGAACAATTAGCACAGATGTTATGAATTCCAGGCAACAAAGTATTTCTCTTATTTTTATAGAGAGTAATAATAATCAAGAAAATTTATACTGTGGTCCTCAGGGAAAAATTGTCTCCTTTAAATAAAATGTTCAATGCTACATTTAACTAAAAATGCATTATAATAAATCTTATATAAAAATTTGAAACAAACAAAAAATAGAGCTGTGAGTCATGACCGCCAGTAATTAATAGAGAACTGTGCCCAGACTACTCCTACAAAGGAATTCCTTAAGAGCAGAAGTACAGTGGGGATAAGGCCACTTACCCTGCTTTCTGGCCTGGTCATCAAGCTGTGCACATTTACAAATCTGCTCTGAGTGGGAGCATTTGCAGGTCTTCATCCTGCAAAACATCAATTACTTCTTCAAAGAAATAACTCTAATCTAATTTTTTACTTTCTTTCTTTTAAAGGCTTTCTTTCCCTTTTAAAAATATTTTTATATATTTCTGTATTATATTTATCTCATTAAAATCCTTGAAGAGAAAAGCCTTGTTCTCCGCAGGGATTATCTGGTGCTCAGCATTCTGCACTCGACAGAGATTCTGATGGATGATAATGACATTATGCTCATGCAGAATTAAGATGTTTTTCATGATTTATTTATTAGATGCATTTAAAAAACAGATTATTTCTAAGTTTCAAAATAATAATTTGCAGATCAACAGGGAAAATCATAATTTTTCTCAATGATCCCCAAACAACATTCATGCATACATTTTGTTTTTGTATTTATCACATTGTTTTCATCTGAATTACCAGAGAATATTTTGAGAGGAAGTAAAAAGTGAGATTGTATATACTTGAATTTAATGTCTATCATTTATATCTTGTGATACTTTGAAAATTATGAGTTTACATCTTCCTATAATTATTAGGCTCAAATTTAATTCCAGACTTTCAGTTCACAAAGAGTTTTCTCCTTTAGGACCTGGGACCTAAGTTAATCAAAGGTCCCATCTTTTAATCAAATATACATTTTACCTAAGTCTGCCCCCATGAATTTCTGCTTGTGTCAAAGGGGAAAGTGTTTATATGAAATTCCTGTGTCTATTATAACAATTACCACAAACTACAGAAATTTATTTATTACTTTTTGGTCTAGAGGCCAGAAATCCAAAATCAGTATCTCTGGGCTGAAGTTACCACGTCACAGGCCCTATTCTTCCCCGAGGCTTTAGGGAAAATCTGTTTCTTGCCTTTTCCAGCTTCTGGTGACTGTCAGCCACCTCTGCCTCTGAGTTTCTAGCACCTCCTTCTACCTCAGTCTTATGTGATAGCATGAAGGTCCTGTTCAGACAGTGCAGGATTATTTCTTATCTCAAGATCTTTCATTGCATTTCAAAAGACTCTTTTTCCAATTAGGAGAACTTTTATAGTTTCAGGGGACTAGAATGTGACATTTTGGGGGTGAGGGATTTATTCTACTATACGGTTAAGAAGAAAGAGAATAAAAACTAAAAGAAGAGTCATTCAAAGATCTCTCTGGGACACAGAAAACATGAGTGGTCTTAGTACAGATGTGTTTGTAATATAGAAGACAATGTCTGAGATTCTGGCAGTGACTATTTTAACATTAGCAGGAGAGAGTTCAAATCCACACATCACACATAAGAAGCCTAAGGACAGCTTTCAACTGGCATTTGTAACTCTCATGTGGACAGTAGCGACCATAATTACACTGGGCATTCGCAATGGTTCCTTTTTTGTTGGGCACTATGGTGACAAAGGCATAATTGGTAGACATTAGTGGCATAGTTTCTGACTCAGACTTCAGAATCAAGACCAGAGTAATGATAGTGATTCAGAGCAAGTGAAGAAAAATAGCAACTGCAAAACAGAAAACAACAGAACCAGATCAAGAAGTACTAACAAGACCTTTAAAAGACATACTCTTAGGAGGAGTTCTAAAAGTATTTGAAATAATTTTGAAGGAAACAGGATTTCAAGCAGCAGAGGAAGTAGAGCTCAAAAATTCTGTTTTGTCACCATATTTACCCCATTGACTTGTTCACTTTGGAAAATACAACTTTTGTGACTATCGTTTTGCTCCTCTGTTTTTATACAATTTATTATAAGCTCTCTATATAATTTCAATCTTGGGATTTTTGTGCAACCCATACACATTTATGATCTCTTTAGCCCAAATAATTTAGATTAATTCATTGTGCTATCATGCCATAAATCAAGAAAACTTCCTCATATGCGAATCATTGGCTTGGTGCCAACAACACCACTTGTAGGAATGCTTAAATAAATATATTTGATTTTCTCAGAAGGGATTTGGCAGCTCCCCCATGAGTTGTCAGTGTGTCCACTCAGCTAGTGTTCTCACTGCAATGTGCTGAGGTCTCTGCACCTTTTCTCACATATGGACTCAGCCAAGTGGGACTGCTGTCCTGTCTTGGTCATCCTAGGAACTGCAACTCTCTGCCCCTGACAGAGTCTCCTTTATGAATTAGTCATTAGAAATATAATCTTGTAAAGCTCACAGATAATGCCAAAAAAGTCCATAATAAAAATTGTCCCCTTCATACATTTTAAATTTTTTATGAAGCATAATATCTTTTATACAATAAGAAAACAAATCCAAGAATGAAATTATTACATTTGAATGTTTATCCCTAGGGGCTTGCATATAATAGGTGCTCAATGTTTAAAAAAAATAAATGATTGCGTATAAATGGTTATGTGTATTACTGATTAATATGCAAGGCTCTCTAATTAAAAATTCAAAATTTAATTTTTAGTTCAATTTGACACCTTGGGCAAATTTTTGAAATGTTTAATCTCAGTCCTCATCACAGCTGAGTGATAATAACATGACCTTCATCACACACAACTGCTAAGTTGTCCTTTGTAAATGTCTTGTTTTAATGGGGAAATGCCCCAATATTTTTTTCCTCATTGGAGCTGATGCCAAGAATCACAGATGAAATGTGACTGCTCAGGAATGAAGGTGAGTAGCCAACAGTAGACTACTAAAACCAGACTGGGAACTAATTTAGAGAGGTATGGCAAGTGGCCAACTCTCAAAAAAGGAAAGATAAAAAATACAAGTGAGTTAACATGAAAGGCAGAGCTAAGGTCAAGATTGGTAGAAGACAACAATAGAATTGGGATCACAGTGGAACTAATAGGAACCGAGGAATTTCAGTTCCGTGGCCTTACAATGCTCATGTTTTCATCTTCATCAAAATTGCAGGCCTCCCTTAGTACATATGGCATCCTAGGTGTTAAAACTGAGGTACCCATAGCCAACATAGAATATTACTCACCTCCTGCGTATTTATGCCAACATGATTTGATGACAGTAAGGTTTGATATTACCACTTAGAAAAGGGCATCAAATTATAAAATTTTCCCTAGAGGATGCTGGACCGAAGTAAAATTATGCTCAATCAATCCACTTCCCTTCCATAATAACAACAAAAGGAAATCATAATGAAATGAAATCAAACATTTTTGTTTTGTTTTCCTTTTTTTACCCTGAAAAGAGAAGTGTGCAGCATTAGGTCTGTGTATTTGTTTGGGAAGAATCTGGATTAATAGTGTAATCATTAATTCTTGGTCTCAGAACAAAGAGACTTCTGTGAAGAAGTCTCCAGGAGGCCACAGTTTTACTGTACCAGTATAACATAATACATTCCTGAAGTGCGTTCTGAAATGTATCCTGATGTGGCCAATGCAAGAGTTCTTTGGATTCCCAAAATTTGCAGGGACTGTTAAGCTGAACATCACTTAAACAAAAATTTAGAAATGTAGACAATACTATAGTATCACATGATGGTCCTAACTATTTTATTTTTGTAGTTATCTGCTATAGATTAAAATCTATTACACATTTGCACAAAAATGACATTTAATATAAACATTGAAACTACTTGTGTTACCTTAAAAACACTTCCCTTCAAAATGTTTAACTTTGACCATTGTTTCACAATGATCATGGTATGGGCAGGTTAAATTAAAATCATGGTTGCCTATTGTAAAATAACAGCTAGGCTTTAATCTGAAGCCAGTCATTGCCGTGTAAATTGCATAGCCTTCCAGAATGCAGGTATTATGTTTCCCTGTGGAGCCACGTGGACTGCCAGTGCTTTACAATCTGAAACATACCCAGACTGAGGCAGCCATACATACCTGCAGAGAGTCATGGTAGAGTGTTAAGTGGAAACCCCAACAATGCAAGGCAATCAGGCAGCAAGCCAGGGATTTCCTTGCAGTACAACTACAGGGCACACATCAGCTTAATAGATTGAAAGTTAATGTGTTTTTAACTCCTATATTCTGTAACCTCTATAGATATCAATTTGGCTAATTTGGAAATCTATGAAGTCTTGAGGAGAAAAAAATATTTAGCATGTTAGCAGCTGACTGTAGGCTTGCTGAGGTGTACCTATTGCCCTGACATAAAGTAATAATTTGAGATTAGACATTATATATTTTTCATAAATACCATAATAAAGTAGAGTCAAAACCTGCAAAACAAAGATGGATTCATGGGTGAAGAGCAAAACAGAGCACAGACTCATAGATGACAGCAAGTAGAGGAGGAAAGTTAGGGGGAGGAGGGATCGAACAAAAAGAAAAGAGGACTGATGGACATGGACAACAGAGGGATGATTGCTGGAAGGAGGGGAATAGAAGGGGACTAATTGGTTATAAAAAGAGTATAATAAAGATTAAATTTAAAAAAGAAAAAATAATTATTTTACCTATTTTATTTCTATGGGTTTTCTGATGGCCAAATATTGCACTACAAAACCTAGTTGACTTGCCTTTACTAGCAAAAGTTTATTCCACTTGGTTTAGCACTGAGAAATTCCTCTTTGCTCTAACGCTCTATGCACAAGTCACCTCCTACTACAACTCTAAATGTGCCTGAATTTTCAGGTACAAAAACAATCCTATCTTTGCATAATGCTGGTTCTACACTCATAATGCTTTCATAGCAGATGGTGCTTTTCTGTGTTTTACAAATTTCAATTCAAGCAGATACACATGTGTTGATTCCAAGGCCCATTATAGCATGTGGCTCATAGGTAGTAACATTTGTGTTTGTAAATAAATAATGAAATAGTTATGTACAAATGTTTTCTTAAATACCCTAGGGGATAGGAGGATACAAAGGATATGATCTTTAACATTAAGGAAAACACAAGCTGCAGAGTGAGGCAATAATATAACCAACTGACTATTAAAATCACATGAAGTAACTTTCATAATGATGAAGGCGACAGATAAGGTAAGTGTATATAGATTTTGCTGGGAGATCAGGGAAGCCTTTCTAAAAGGGTGGCCTTTGATTTCTGGGAATTGACATTTAAATACAAAGAAAGGCATATCAGGCAACTGGGAAAACTCTGAGTTGTGCTTTACAGTATAAATGTGTGAGGCTGACCAGGTATCTGGAAAAAATGAAAACCCAAGGTATATAGTACATAGGCAAAAATAATTCTTAGTTCCAACTGTGTGTGATCACATGTAGCAGTGTGGTCTAATTCAATTTCTAGGAAATATCCAGAAAAAAACATTATCAAAGAGCACCCAGAGATGTAGCTATCTGAGCAAAGCCAAGTCAGAAGCAAATTCACAAAATATGCATTAAACAAATCTGATGCTGTTAGGTACTAAGGTTACATAAGAGTCAACCAAAAGAATGAGTCTCTTATCCTCACTGATGACAACATTTGTTGGAAAAGGAAGTCAACACATTGTAGAGGAATTAACATATTGTTAGAGGTTGTAAGAAGTGCAGTGGATAAGAGAAATAAAAGGTCAGACATGATTGTAATTAAGATCTAATGAAGCCTATTAGTTAAAATTAACTAATGAAGCCTATTCAGAAAGTTAACTTTAGTATTTACTTTTAAAAAATAAAGATAAACTAGTCAGTCAAGAAGGTTAGAAAACCATTTTAAGTGTTTATGAAGACAAAAATTCTGAAAAGGGTTTAGGTTTTTTTCTTTGAAGTTTTCATTGTATCTTTCATAAAGGAATACATTTTGAGTGAAATCCATTCCATAAATACATTAGCAGCAAAATCTTCCCACAAAATTCTCTCTACTCCATCCCAGAAGTTGTGTCTTAGAGCACAGAAATAAATTCATCAACTGTCAGCTTAAGGATATGTCAGCTTCTTGGTCAAAGCAGCACCTGCATGTGAGACAAGAGGAGGAATGAAAGCAAATTTAGCATAGCATCATCTGTGAGTAGGAAAAGGTGTGGGAGATATGTCTGTAGATTTGGATGAAAAAAAGATTTTTAAGTATCTTTCAGAAGAGTAAGGAATCTGAATTTGATAGAAGTATAATGAATGTCACTGAAATTATATGTAAACAAGTGACATGACCAAACATATATTTTATTCGGTTGTTTACACTGTGCATGAAGCCTAGATTGATAGTCATTAGAAGAAGCAAATGAAGGGGAAAAATTAGGAGGTTATTACAAAGGGGTTGTGAGAAAAAGGTCAAGAATGACTCCTAGTTTTCTGGCAAAAACAAGTAAACACAAACAAAACACGAAATAGAGATGTGAACTACAGAGTCAGGAAGTCCTAGGAGAGGCAACTGTGTAGGAGAGTAAGAAGTCAAGGTTTTGTTTTTGTTTTGTTTCTTGCATTAAAATTGGAGAGTTCTTTGAGATTTCCCTCACAAATATCTAGTCAGTTGTAAATAAATTCATAGGCTAGGAACAAGGTTCTCAGCTATGTATAAATGTCCAGCATCTTTGAGTATATGGAATAATTCTACGTAAAAAGAACAGTGCTAACTTTCAAATGAAAGAATAATGTGTATTTTGGAATTCTGACTGTAATTTTTTTTATTTGGGATACAATATATAGAAAATACATTTGCAGCAAGAATGATTTTCTTGAGAGTTAAACAAAAGATTTTCACTTTAAAGCAATAAAAGATATTCACTTTAGAGAAATTAAATAAAATAAAAGATATTAAATAAAGATATTCACTTGGGAGCAATTTGAGTGAATTTAAAAAATAAAATATGATTTTTCTACAAAATTGTATTTTATATATGATACTTAAAAGAATATATCTATATTTTAATATAGCTTATATGCACACACATTTTAAAAAAGGAACATTGGTCAAATAAGAAATCCCTGAGAGATCTTGGTAATGTAAGTAAAGAGTAACACTGAATGCAAAAAATTAATTACTATCCAAATAGTATTTATATTACAAAAGAAGCTAACACCTTTTTTCACCTTTTTTTATTGTTGTTCAAGTATAGTTATCTCCATTTTCCCCCACGACTCCCCCAATCTTGACCTTATATCAATCATGTTCATGTGATAACATTATGAAAATCTACATATTTAAAAATATTTCATTTATAAAAAAGGTATTCAATCTGTATATAATGATGATAATTTTAAAAAAAGATTTTGTTCATTTTTAGAGAGAAGGAGAGAAAGAAAGAAGAGAGAAACATAGATGTGAGAGAGAAATAAAAAGTGAAGGGATTAGTCAAAGAACATATATGAAGGGCCCATGGACATAAACAGTGTTGGGGGCATTGACAATGGAAGTGTGTGGTGGGCTGGGTAAAGGGGAGCAAAGGAGGAATAATTGGGACAACTGTAATAGCATAAATAATAAAATATTTTTAAATAAATAAAGAGTGGCCGTTTCCTAAAAAATAGATAGATAGATAAATAAATATATAAATACATACATTCAGAATGAATTCTGAGTCACCCAACACTGTTTGTCAAATGAGTGATGAAAAGTTGTGAAAATTAAAACATATCACAAAAAGGTGAAAAAGAGAGAGAGACATCATTTGCTTGCCTCTCATATGCACCCCAACCAAGGATGGAACCTGACACCCAGGCATGGTCGCTGGTTAGGAACCAAACTGGTGAACTTTCATTTTGTGGAACTGTTGGGAACTGCCCTGCTTGGTTTCAGAAGCTTTAAATCCCACATGGCTAAGGCTGAGTGAGTGACCTTTGGATCATAACCACTAAGGAGACAAAGCTTATCTCCCTGGCAGTGGCAGGGGTGCCACCTCTGCTCCTTTTTCCTTACCCTGCCTGGCCCCCAATGCATGATCAGTTAGCCAATGACCGGTAAGATTTCCTGAGCAGGGAATGACCTAAGACAGGCATGATCATGGGGAGGCCCCAGGGAAGGACTTGGCAGGCTACAGCAAAAGGGGGTGTTGGACCCTCGCCCCTGGGCTTTGACATAGCCTGAGTCTTCATTCTGTCTGAGAGAAGTCTCCTAATCTCTTGGCTGCCTTACTTCCCCTGCCTGATTTAAGCCTGAAACAATGACAAAGGTGGTGCAGCCCTGTGATGGAAAAGGCGGGTTCCCCAGGGTGATCAGGCCTAAGAAAGAATGCATAAAATCCTGTGAAACCTGCTTTGCTAAGAATGTTCTCAATTAAATGGTAAGGGTCTGAGCAAGAAATGAGTTTGTTTCCCAACGTTTTGTAGCCCTTTACCTGTATTCCTGTGCAAAATGAACCCAATAAAAGCCCATTGAGGAAAAGACTCCTGGCCCTTCTCCTTTGAGAGATTGGCTACCTTTCCTCCCCAAGCAGATCATGTCTTGGTAGACTTATTCTCATCTGTGGTGATCGGGGGGCCCCTGTGGGTGGAGCCCCCCCCGCCCCATGGAACTAACTAACTGAGCCACACCAGTCAGGGCAAACTTTTTAATATTATTTTAAAAATCAAGACAAAGAAGGACATTATAGGTGTGGGCATGTATACAAAGCCTATTCAGAAGGTATTCAGCCATGTAATATGAAAAACAGAAACATTCTTGAAGAAGATATGATATAAGAAACATTGTACTTAGGATAATGATGCTTCAGTCATTATCAAAGCAGGCGCCTTGGGACCTCACACAGTTCTCCCAATCATCATCAACTGCCCCATAACATTTTTCTGAATTCCATCAGTGGTCTGAGATCTCTTCCTTTTCAAAGGCCATTTTAGTTTGGGTCAGAGCTAGAAGTCAAGGGTGACAAACCTGGGTGATTTGATGTTCTGCCAAAAAACTCGGCATGAGACATGGTGTATGAGTGGGGGTGTGGTCCTGATGCTGCTGCGCATCACCAGTTGCCCATAACTGTGGCCTTGTGAATTATACAAGTAGTTTCTATGGAGAAGTGTTCAAGCTTAAAGCAAAATTTGATGCAGATTTGTTGCTCTACTCACTCAGTCATTTTGAATGTGATGGCCACATGGTATACATTCTCATAAATCGCATCTACTGCCAGCACTGACTAGTACAGTGAAATCATTATTGTTCATGCATACATTCCAATGCACTCTCCTTGGCTGTGAGGTTACATCAATGTCACACAAACCATTCTCATTATATTAACAATGGCTGGACTTTTTGACAGACCTTTTATGTCAATTATATCAATAAATTATATATTAAATAATAAATGATAAAATCAAATATGTATTGTTTATGAGTACTAAAATTGTCATGAGCTATAGTTTAGTACTTCTAGAACTCTCTAATATTTCCATTTGATAGTTTGATGATACCCATTTAAGAGCATTTTTTGGTAAATTTAAAATATTTTAACAAGATTATATACCAAAAAATTTGTATTTGTTATGCAAAATGGCCTAAACTCTGAAAAAAGTAAATTAACTTGAAAATTTGTTATTGATACTATATTTTATTACATTCATCCATCCATGAGAAGAGGTTCTTCCATCCATCACCATGAGAAGAGGATGATCAGACTAGTTCACTGATCCATTGACATGTGAAGAGACAAGTCAAGTAAAGCCCTGCAGTTATCTTAGCCATGACAGAGTACAGAAATATCAGTAAAACACAGGGGTCTTAACACCATGTTCCAATGCATATCAAAATATAGATATCCCGCCCTGGCTGGTGTAGCTCAGTGGATTGAGCGTGGGCCTGAGAACCAGAGGATCGCGGTTCGATTCCCAGTCAGGGCACATGCCTGGGTTGTAGGCCGGTTCCCTGCAGGCCAACTCTCAGCAGGGGATGCACAAAAGGCAACCATACATTGATGTTTCTCTCCCTCTCTCCTTCCCCTCTAAAGATAAATAAATAAATAAAATCTTTAAAAATATATACATATCCATTAAGTCACCTATAAATCTGTGTCTTTGTCTACCAGTAGCATACGTTGGTCCTAAGCAAATAGAAAGGAGAAATGTCCTTTGTATTAAACATTAATTAAATGAAAACTACTGGGAGAAAATAAAAAACCAAGCTATTTTAACTGTTAGAGAAATATTAGTACAATGAAAAATAAGCTTCAAAATGAATAAAAACATGCAACCTGGGATTATTAAAAATGGATAAACAACCATTTTACTAAGGTTGATTTAGTTTAATTGTCTAACACTCTTTGATGTTGAGAGATGACACTAATGTGACTGAGGTATACAGGTTCAAACTCTGGAGGAAGAAAAATGGTCAAGAATCATTATAAAACCAAAGGTTTAATACAGCTCACAACTAAGTTTTTAACAGCTGGCAGTTTATGAGTAGCATGAAATCTCCACTGAGACAAAAAGGTCATGCTTCCCCTAGTCCCTGAGGGATGAAAATAACATAAAAATGGTCTTGGAGTGTATTTGTATTGCATTAAACCAGGAGTCTGAGAACTAGAACTCATAGGACAAATCCTGCCTAGTGACTGTTTTTGCAAATAACATTTCATTGGAACACAGCCATTCCCATTAGTTTATATATCATCTGGCTTCCTTTGCTTTATAGTGGCAAAGATAAGTAGTTGCAACAAGTTAATACGTACAAGACAGCCTAAAATTATTTACTGTTAGACCATTTATGTGCTACGTTTGCCAACCCTTACTAAACTTACTCACTCCACTCTAACCTAAATGATTAAAATGCTCTCCAAACAAACACCTTGGTCAATATCCTATATATAAGTAAGAATATTTAAGACACTAGTGATTTCTTCTTTTGTTCTATCTCAAAGCAGATTATCAAATAAAACTTCAACCTTCTATCAGAAGTGTTAGCTTACAGAATATCAGTTCGATGTTTCCTAATGCCATCTCTAAAATTATATGCACTGTGACATGGTCACAAATGAATTATGTAACATAATTATGTTATGTTACATAATTATGTTACATAATTAAGTAACATAAATCCTACAACAACATTCTTTCTAAACAAGACAAAAACAAAATTATAGATGTGCCATTAACCACTCTTAAATCCTGCCAATAAATACATAGCGAATTATATGTGTTAAGCCTATAAAGTCAATGTTGAATTAAAAGCATTTTTTCTCCCATTCTCATGAAGAGCAAACTCTGATGGGGAGACTGATATTGTTTAATTACCCATTATATCTGAAATCTCTCAAATTCCTCATATAAAGTGAAAGGTTTTCTTAGGCTCTGCCGAGAAAGAAATGCCAATCAGCCATAAAGTAGGCAATAAAGAGCTTCATTGGTGTTTGAGCACCTGGGTGAGATTCTCCCGGTCTGCAGGATGAGGCCGGGAGAAGTCACACAGGAGCAGGGAATGTAGTGGGGTTTTANTTAAAAGCATTTTTTCTCCCATTCGCATGAAGAGCAAACTCTGATGGGGAGACTGATATTGTTTAATTACCCATTATATCTGAAATCTCTCAAATTCCTCATATAAAGTGAAAGGTTTTCTTAGGCTCTGCCGAGAAAGAAATGCCAATCAGCCATAAAGTAGGCAATAAAGAGCTTCATTGGTGTTTGCGCACCCGGGTGAGATTCTCCCAGTCTGCAGGATGAGGCCGGGAGAAGTCACACAGGAACAGGGAATGTAGTGGGGTTTTATTTTCGTTGGCTCCCTGTGGGAGCTGGGGATTGGTGCCCTCTGAACAAAGAAGCAGTACAGCATTGGTGGTCTCTTCCTGGGACTCAGGTTACTGTGAGGATGTCCGTCTTAACAAAGTCCAGCCGGAGCTTCCTCCTATCCCCGCCCACCTTAACATAAAGCTGTTAATACTTCTTTTTCTTTTCTTTTTTGATCTATAATTTTTAACTAGTCTTTAGCCAATGCTAAAGAATTTGAATGTTAACATAATTTGAAACACTGCTATGTAGCCAGAATAAAAAAACTAAAACTATATGTTTAACTTTTAATTTTAGAGTTATTTTAAGACTCAAATATACAATTTCTTACACATGTTGGTTTGGGGAGGCTATCGTTTCAGCTGGGCATTATTAGTTGATATAGAGCATATCTCATGTATACTACATGATCCATGCCATCATTTCAAACTTTAATGTGCAAATAGATTACTGCACATCTTTCTATATTGCAGCTATACATTCCATAGGTCTTGGGTAGGACTCAAGAGTCTGCATTTCTAACAAGCTCCCAATGCTGTGGGTCTGTGAATTGCATTTCTGGAAGCAAAGACCCACATCAACTCTCACTTCATTTTCAACTATTAGACCTGAACTTCTTACCTTTGGAAGCTGCCTATCCTCTTCCCCAACTCCTGCCCTCTGCAACAAAGATCAGGCCAAACTTGGTTCCATAATGGAAGGCCAGAGTGGACAATGGACTCAGGAAGCTGATTTCCTGCTGAGGCAACGTAAAATGGGTACCTCCTCAACAAGGAAGTGAGGCTATCAGATGAAATGGATGAATTTGGATACTCAGCAGCAAATGTTGCTATACACAGGTAATCAAAATATTAAAGTTACAATGTATACAATGTTATCCCACAACTGTTTTTAAACAAATAGCTCAGAAAACATACAAAGTTTAAAAAAGAAGAAAGCCGGTTGTAGACACCTGCTTAAATATTACAGAAGACAGGTTTTTATGGTTGAGAAAACTGTCTTATGTAAGATGTTTAATTACTTGTTTTATTTATAACAATTTCAGAACACACAAATGTTACATTTCCTTCTGAGGTTTTTTCTCCTCCAGGGACAATTATCCTGTTATGTGGTGTGAGGATGCTGAAATGCGCAGCATGCGTTTAACAGCACTTTCACTTACTTCAAATCTGTTAAATGAATGTAACTTTTTTCCTTTTTCAGTGACTATCAAAAAGAAAACAGAAAAAAGAAAGAAGACAGTTAATTCAGAATAATTTCTATGGTATGGAGATACCTTTTGTACATGAACAGCAAATAGTAGTTTCATTTTTGTTTGGGAAAAAAATAAAAATTGAATGTATATATTTGTATTGTCACTAATTTCTTCCTTAAACAGAAACACTTTGATTGTTTTTTACCATGTTTAGTTATTTAAATTATTTTTAAAGGCCTTGGAATTAATCAGCCCCATCTGCATACACAAAAGACATGACATAAGGAACAAAAAAGTCTGAGGACAAAACTAGGCTTCCTTTCACAGGCAGCAGAGGAAATTAGTGTCATCACTAAGTTGAAGACATAAAGAGATTCAAAATTAAAAATCCTTTGAACGCTTCCAACAAGATTCCTATAATCAGCTGAAAGATAAGTAATGATCAAAGCCCTTTAAAACAGTATTGTTCACTCCATTAGAACTGTTTAAATGTACCCTACTATTCACCAGAAATTATACAAGATTATTGCAGAAGCTATGCTATTGTTTCAGCAAGGCACCCAGATGTTTTAAGGATGGCTTCCCCCACTAATGTAAGGTTAAAAGCCAAGATATAAAAACAGCTGCAGTTATAAACCTTAATTACCAGGAACATCCCACCATATAGGTGCTCAATTGCCCTGACAAACTGACTTATCTTAAAGAGAGTAGGCTGAAGTTGGTGTTTTAGGACTGGGAATGGCAGGTACATTCCTACATGGCATAACATTTTGGCTAATTCTTCAAACAGACCTGTCCAAAGCCCTCACTAACTTTGTATCTGGGAAATGTTAACCTCTAAAGATTTTTTTCCATTTAGTCCGTGATATCCCAGCTCCAGTATGATAGGTGAAATAAGATAAGCACACTTTTACCCACCTCATTACCACTGTTATTTTATGCACTTGCCCAGGGATATTACACACAGCAGTGCCATGTTGAGATCTGAGAACATTCCTAAGCAAGAATTCAGAATAATGAACTTTTAACAGATTTACTAACTATTTTACTCTCTGATGCACTGTGAGGTCTTAATAGGTCTTAAAGGAACAACATTGTTGTTCCTTTTATTGATAATAATTTGGAGGGAGCATTTTCTGTCTCCATCTTTAAGGGTATTGAAGGTTTCACATGACATAATTTATTATCACTAGCTGAAGATGGTGAAAGAATTAGTAGGATTTTAGAAACTGACTTCTACCAGCCATTTTGAAAAAATATAGCAATTTCAATTTAACTTTTAGTAATATCAGTTTAAATGTCACACTAAAACTGAATTAATAATGCATAGGGAGAGGGAGCTGTTACAAGTTAAGTATTATAAAATCTCTGAAAGTGAACCAAATCAAAATCAAATAAACATAACTTAAAATGAACTTATGAGGTCCGATTTTAAACTTCTTTTCCAGTTCCAAATATGTTTAACACTAGATTTTTTTCACTTTTCCACCCTGTCTTTAACTCTCAAATACCATATAGTCAAAGCAAGAATAATATGAACATAACCTATATACTCAGATAATACAGTTAAAAAATATAAGTCATTTTATAGAAAATGGAAAAATGCAATCAATGTCACTGGTTTGCCCTGAAATCATGAAAATGGCTTTCTGAGCCACAATATACAACTATTTAACCATTAAACAACAACAAACATCCTGCAACCATGACTTCTGATAATCATCCCTTCACATCCATCCCCACATATTAACCCTAAGGGAACTCCAGGGTGATATCTTTGTTTTATTCTGAAATAGTGATTTTTGAATATGAATTGCATTAAAATGGCCATCAGGTGTTGTTAACTCTAACCACCACAGTAATTATAATAGTCATAACTTACATTTACTCAGCACCCACTAAATACTTTGCTAACCACTTCTCAAGAATAATTTCTTCCAAGGACACAAATGTTTTACAAAATCATAATCTCTAGAGGTCTAGAGGTGAAGCCCTGGCATAGCACAGATGATTTCAATTCATACTATAGCTTAAATGAAAACAACTAAGAAAAAGACTCTCTGGCTAAATTCTCAAACCCTGGGAATGAATACAGTGAATAGAGAGTTTAAATTGCCTCAGAGAAATCCTAGCCAATCCTCCCCTAAAGTCATAGGAGCTTTTAGGTAAGTCATAGAAGAGATTATGAGGATTTTTGGCAAAGACTTTTTTTCCTGCTATGACCTTGGATTCCCACACTTCTCTACCATGGAGTTGTATTTTCAAGTGCCTTGGAAACTTTTGAAATACACTGTCCCAAGTTTTCCTCTAGTACCATAGGCCTTGATTAACATCCTTGTTATGTAAAAAGAAGATTCCAGAGTGATTATCTCTGATTGTGGAGTTCTTTGCACTAAGGAAGGAGTGAGCTTTGGGTGAAGATCTGTATACTTTTAAGTTCCTGGCAGAGTATTGGGTTGGCCAAAAAATCCATTTCCTTATTTCTATAAAATAAAAGACAAATTTTTCATTTTTCACCAATAATTTTATTGATTTGGGTATTTGCAGTATGAAGGCTATCTCCTGCTATTGGCTTCTAGTGGGTAGACACCAGGGGAGCTGATAAACATCTTCCACAGCAAAGAATTATTTGGCCAAAATGTCAAAAGTACCAAGAAGTTTTGCAAACCACTTTTGATATGTTCGATCAGTCACAGCACCTTCTCCGTATATGGCATAAATCTTTTGTGTGTTTCAGTTGCATTTTTACATTTCTTGAAGTAACAGAGCATCATACACCAAAAATGTTGTGCATCATCTTTCATCTTCAGTATTAAAACGACTGCACAAAAATCCCCAAATTTTGATCTTTTAATGCACACTGATACAACAGCTGTCACAACACAATCTAACAAAATTGTTTCAAATGAAATTAAAAATAAGCACTACTAGAGCCATCATACAGGAAAAGACTAAACAAACTTTTGACCAACCCAATACTTCTTAAAATTATTTTAAGAAACCATATTCTCTCAGGCCTTTGTATATGCTGGTTCTTTTATTTGACATTATTCTCTGCCAGTCCAGACCCTGTCAGCTTGCAAAATCTAAATTATTTTCCCTTGGTCTTAACTTGTCTTGATATATTTTATAGATAAAATATAAACTTTGCAGAGAAGTTACAATGCACTGATATCCTCGAGGGTAGGCAATAATTTTATTTATTTTTGTAATATCTTTTGAATACAGCTTCTTCTTAAACCAAGCATAGAATTTCAAAATATGTTTATTAAATGAATGAACAGAGCTTTCAAGAGTAACAACATTTTTAGACTATAGACTATAAAATGAAAAATGCTTTTATTGATAAATTTTATTGAAAATTTTGATTGTTTTAAACCATTTTTGCAACTATTAGAATTTAATTTAATTTTTCATATGGAACTTTGTAAGTTTAAATGACTAATTTAAAAAACAAATTGTTAATGACTTAACTTTCAGGCTATTTAAACCTTCAGTTAGACTATAATAAGCTACAGATAACTGGTAAAAATGTGTATTCTTCATGTATGCCTTCATTAACTATTTCAAAAAAATACATGAAATGAGTAGATTTGCTCAGCTGCATTGTTCTCTCTATGAGAATCACAAATAATATTTAGTCTTTTTTTCTAGTTTTACTGAGAAATAATTGACGTGCATCACTGTATAAAGTATAAGGTACACGGTATGGTGGTTTGATTTATAGATGTTATAAAGTGAATAACACAATCCGTTCAGCTAATTTTTCTCTTTGTATATAGACACAATTAAAAAAGGAAGAAACGCGGGCCTGCGAACCATACGATTGCAGTTCGATTCCCAGTCAGGGCACAGGCCTGGGTTGCAAGCCAGTTCCCAGCAGGGGACTCAAAAGAGGCAACCATACATTGATACTTCTCTCCTTCTCTCCTTCCTTTCCCCTCTAAAGATAAATAAATAAAACATTTTAAAAAAAAATAAAAAAGGAAGAAAAAACTTTCTTATTGTGATGAGAACTTTTAGGACTTATTCTCTTAACAACTTTCCTATATACCATACAACACTGTGTAGGGTAAACAGAGTCAACCTGGCTCCCTCGCCCAGACATCTGAAGAACTAAGATAAGCAATATTCTCATAGCCTTGAAACTGGGTCCAGTAAACAATTCCCACGGCTTTGAGTGGGCTTGCATGCACAGAATCTTGCTGTATTATACAGTATGTTGGCTCCCTGCTGGCTTTGTGTGCATTTAGTGTATAAGAGAGTTGGCACTTCCCACTGGGTGACATACAGTGTGACGTGCTGTGACATGGAGGCCTGTGCTGGGGGTACTCGCAGCTTGCAGCATGTGTGGCTCATCTACCCTTCAATAAAGGTATGTCCAGCATCCCAACCACTCAGTGTCTGTTCTCCCGTCTGCCCAAATACCATGTGAACCTGCCCAGCCTTCAAAGGTCGCAACACAACTATTAGTTATAATCATAATGCTTCACATTACATCTTAGTAATTATCTAATAAAAGGAAAATAATCTTTGATAATAATTTTCCAATTCCCACTCCCCCAACCCTTCGTTTCTGGTAAACATAAGTCTGATTTTTATATATGTTTGTTTTAGATTCTACATATAAGTTAGATCTTATATATTTGTCTTTCTCTGTCTGACTTATTTCACCTAATATAATGCCTTCAAGTTTTTATCATGTTGCAAATTGTATGATTTTTGTATTTATTATGAGTGAATAATGTCCCATTGTATATGTACACCACTAATCTATTTATTTATTTATTTATCTATCAATGAACACATATCATTTCCATGTCTTGGCTACTAAAAATATTGCTGCTAGGAAGGTAAGGGTACAGATATCGTTTGGAGCTAGTGTTTTCATTGCTTTTGGATATATTCCCCCAAATGGGATTTCTGCATCATATGGTAGTTTATTTTTATGATTTTGAGGATCCTCCATAGTGTTTTCCAAAGCAGTATGTTAGTTTACAGTTCCACCAAGAGTGCACAAAGATTTTTTTCTCCATATCCACTCTAGCATTTGTTATGTATATTTTTGGTGATAGCCAATCTGCTAGGCATGAGGTGATATATTTTTAATAGTTGTTCTATAACAACTATCCCAATTTCTCCCTTTGCTCTCCCCTGCCCCACCCAATTCCTGTACCCACAGTCAATCCCCACCCTATTGTACGTGTCCAAGGGTCATTTATACCTGTTCATTGATTAGAAACTTACCCTTCTTTCCCCTGCTATCATCCTCCCCCTGACCCTCTTGTCACTGTCTGTTTGTTCTTTATTTCCATGTCTCTGGTTCTTTTTTTAAAAAAAAATTCTATCGATTATACCACTACAGTTGTTCTTTTCCCCCCCTTCATTCCCCTCCACCCTGCACACCCCCTTCCCCACCATCCCCTCCCCCCCTTTAGTTTATGACCACGTGTCTCAAGTTCTTTGGATTCTATATTTCCCCTACTATTCTTGCCCTCCCCCTGCCTATTTTTACCTACTGTCTATGCTATTTTCTGTACCTTCTCCCCACTTCTTGTCCCACTCCCCTGTTGCTAACTCTCCATGTGTTCTTCATTTCTATGGTTCTGCTCCTGATCTAGCTGTCCTCTTGGTTTGCTTTTGTTTTAGGTGTGGTTGTTAATAATTGTGAGTTTGCTGTCCATTCACTGTTCATATTTTTCATCTTCTGTTTCTTATATAAGTACCTTTAACATTTCATATAATAAGGGCTTGGTGATGATGAACTCCTTGAATTTGATCTTATCTGAGAAGCATTTTTGTTTGCTTGTTTGTTTGTTGATTAGGTTAGACTTATAGGTGAGATCATGTGGTATTTGACTTTCATTGCCTGGCTTCTTTCACTTAGCATAATGCTCTCCTGTTACATACATGCAGTCAGGAAGGGTAAGGGTCCCTTTTTTCTGCTGCATAGTATTCCATTGTGTAAGTGTACCACAGTTTTTTGATCTACTCATTCACTAATGGACACTTAGGTTGTTTCCAGCACTTGGGCTATTATAAATAACATTGCTATGAACATTGGGGTGCATACGTTCTTTTGAATTGGTGTGTCAGGGCTCTTAGTGCATAATCCCAGCAGTGGAATTCTGGGTCAAAAGGCAGTTTCATTTTTAGTTTTCTGAGGAAATTCCATACTGTTTTCCACAGTGGCTGCCCCAGTCTGCATTGCCACCAACAGTGCACTAAAGTTTTTTTCTCTCCTCATCCTTGCCAGCACTTGTTTCTTATGTATTTGTTAATGATGGCTGTTCTGACTGGTGTGAGGTGGTATCTTATTGTGGTTTTAAATTGCATCTCTCTGAGGTCAAGTGATGTTGAGAATCCTATGGGCTCTCTGTATATCTTCCTTGGAGAAGTGTCTGTTCATGTCCTTTGCCCATTTGTAATTGGATTATTTGTCTACCTAGTGTTGAATCATATGAGTTCTTTACGTATTTTGGAGACTAAAACCTTGTCTGAGGTATCATTTTCAATTGTATTTTCCCATACGGTTGGTTCTCTTTTCATTCTGATGATGTTTACTTTAGCTGTGCAGAAGCTTTGTAATTTGATGAAGTCTCATTTGTTTTTTCTTTATTTCTCTTGCCCTAGACAATATATTGGTGAAAATATTGCTGTGTGGGATATCTGCAAATGCACTGATTATGTTTTCCTCTAGGACAGGGGTATCAAACTCATTTTCACTCTGGGGCCACTTCAGCCTCAAAGTTGCCTTCAAAGGGCTGAATATAATTTTAGGACTGTGTAAATGTAACTATGCCTTAACAGTTAAGTGATAGCTCCACACTACTGCCAGATGGAAACAAGGCCAAATGAAACAAGGCTGGATTTGGCCTATGGGCATTGTGTTTGCCTCCTGTGGCCTAGGAGTTTTATAGCATCACAGCTTATGTCTTTTATCTATTTAGAGTTTATTCCGGTGTATGGTGTAAGTTGATGGTCTAGTTTCATTCGTTTGTATGTACCATTCCAGTTGTTTTAACACGGCTTATTGAAGAGGTAATTTTTACTCCATCTTATGTTTCTGCCCCCTTTGTTCAATATTAATTGACCATGGAGACATGTTTTTATTTCTGGACTCTCTATTCTGTCCCATTGATCTATGTGTCTGTTCTTATGCCAGTACCAGACTATTTTGATTACAGTGACCTTACGATACAGTTTTATATCAGGTATTGTGATCCCTTGTACATTGCTATTCTTCCTCAAGATTGCTGAGGCTATTTGCGGTCCTTTTTGGTTCCATATAAATTTTTGAAATATTTCTTCTAAATCTGTGAACTGTATCATCGGTATTCTAATAGGGGTTGCACTGAATATATAGATTGTTTTGGGTAGTATGGACGTTTTAGTGATGTTAATTTTTCCAGTCCATGAACATGGTATACGCTTCCATTATTTGTATCTTCTTAAACTTCTCCTCACTTTTTTTGAATTCTTGTTTCTTCATTCTGTTCTGGTTAAATGCTTATTTCCTCCTTCTGCTCCAAACCACTGATTTGAATCCCTGTTTCCTTCCCTTCACTGTTGGTTCCCTATACATTTTCCTTTATTTCACTTTGCATAGCCTTCACTTTTTTCTCTATTTTCTCACCATACTCAGTCATTTCTGTGAGCATCTTGATTACCAGTGTTTTGAACTATTCATCTGATAGATTAGCTATCACTTCACCACTTAGTTTTATTTTTTCTGGAGCTTCAATCTGTTCTTTCATTTTGGCCATATTTTGTGGCTGTCTCAGGGCACCTGTTACACAGTAAGGGATGGAGCCTTAGGTATTTGCCAGGGCAGGGCAACCTATGTTACTGTGTTGTGGTGCTGTATGCAACGGAGGGGCCCAAGAGGGAACAATGCCACTTGCTCAGCTGTCGGCTGGGCTGGCTTTCAGTCACTTTCCCTGCTACCTGCAAGCAAATTGGGCCCTTCTGGTGCTGATTTCCAGGGGGATGGTTTTGTATACCTTTTAGGACCCTGTGTGCCTCTCCAACAAATTCTCTTGTGAGTCTAGAAGTTTCTCCTGCCACCTCAACCCTCACATGTTTTTTTTTAGTCAGAGGGTTTGATGTTTTATTTCTCCTCATTCAAACCCTGTGTTACATGGTCTGTCTCATTCCCAAGTTGTTCCTCCTGGTTTATCTGCATGCAAATATGGGACTGCCTGGTCCCCCAGCTGCTGCCTTGCCACTAGTCTTCTCCAGGCCAACTGCCCCCTCTCTGCCCCTCTTATGGGGCTGGATGAATGTTTCTTCTTTAACTCCTTTGTTGTTGGATTTCCATACATTTGGATTATTTTCTGGAAGTTCTGGTTCTTTTTCATTTTTAAATTTGTTGTCCTTCTTTTGGTTGTGTAAGGGAACAAAGTGTGTCTCTACCTATGACTCCATCTTGGGCAGAAATCTGTATTTTCCTTAATTTCTTTCTTCAATGGTCAAGTACAGGTCTTTTACATCCTTCATTAAGTTTATTCCTAGCTACTTTATTTTTCTTGTTACTATAGTAAATGGGATTTCTCCCCCTAGTTTCTGTTTATGATGTTTCATTGTTGGTGTGCAAAAATGCCTGTGATTTCTGAATATTGACTTTGTATTCTGCTATTCTGTCAAATTCACTTATTCAGTCAGTCTAGTAGTTTTTTGGTGTACCTATAAGGTTTCCTATGTACAGTATCATGTCATCTGCAAATAAGGACAGTTTTACTTCCTCCTTTCAATATGGATGTTTTTTTTTTTATTTATTTTTCTTGTGTGATCACTGTGGCTAGAGCTTCCAATACCATGTTGAATAAAAACAGTGAAAGCAGACACCTTTGTCTTATCCCTGATTTGAGGGGGAAAGCTTTTAGTTTTTACCCATTGGGTATGATGTTGTCTATAGTTTTCTCATATATAGCCTTTAAATTGAGGTATGCTCCCTCTACTCCCACTTTGCTGAGTGTTTTTATAATAAATGGGTACGGTAATTTATCAAATGCTATTTCAGCATCTATTAAAATGGTCATGTGGTTTTTTTCTTTCATTTTGTTTATGTGGTGTATTATATTTATCAATTCGTGAATATCATAACACCCTTGCATCCCTGGGATGAATCCCACTTGATCATGATGTATGATCTTTTAACGTGTTGCTTGATACAGTTGGCCAATATTTTGTAGAGGATTTTAGCATCTAAGTTCATCAGCGATACTGACCTGTGGTTTTCTTACTTTCTTGTGTGTTTGCCTGGTTTTGCAATTAGAGTAATATCTGCCTCATAAAGCATGTTTGGGAGACATCTCTCACATTTAATTTTTGGAATATTTTGAAAAGGATAGAAGTTAGTTCTTCCCTAAATGTTCAGTAAAATTCCCCCATGAAGCCATTCTGTCTAGCACTATTGTGTGCCAGAAGTTTTTTTTTTTTTTTTTTTTTTTTTTTTTTTATTACTGCTTCATTTTCCCTATTTGTTATTGGTCTATTCAGACTTTCTGCTTCTTCTTCATTCAGTTTTGGAAGAAATATCTAGAAATTTACCCTTTTTACCCAGGTTTTCAAATTTCTTGGCATATAGTTGTTTGTAGTAATTTCTTACAATCCTTTGTATGTCTGTGATATAAGTTGTAATTACTCCTCTTTCATTTCTGCTTTTATTTATTTGGGTCCTCTTTTTTTCTTGATGAGTCTGATTAAAAGCCTGTTGATTTTGTTTATATTTTCAAAAAAAACACCTCCAGGATTTATTGATCATTTGAATTGTTCTTTTAGTCTCTATGTCATTTGATTCTGCCCTGTTCCTGATTATTTCCTTCCTTCTACTGACTCTGAGATTTATTTGTTGTTATTCCTCTAGTTCTTTTAGATGTTGGGTTAGGTTGTCTTTTTGCAATTTTCTCTCTCTTTTTTTTAGGTAGGCCTGTATTTCTATGAATTTCCCTCTCTGAACTGACTCTGCTGAGTCTGATAGGCATTGGGCTATTATGGGTTCTTTTTGTTTGTTTGTTTTTTCTGTACTTGTACTTGACCAATGAAGAAAGAAGTACTTTTGTATTTCTTCCTTGATCTCATTGTTAACCCATTCATTATTTAATAACATGTTATTCAGTCTCCATGAATTTGAATGTTTTTGAGTTTTTATTCCTTGAGCTTCATTTTTAGTTTCAAGCCATAAAAGTCCAAAAAGATGCTTGATATAATTTCAATTTTCTTGATTTTTTGAGGCTTGTTTTGTCTCATACCATATAATGTTTCTTTAAAAATGTTCTATCCATTTTAAGATCATCTCTATTTTGGTTCTTTGGGGTGAAAAGTTCTGTATATACCAATTAAGTCCATTGATCTAGAATATTGTTCAATGACACAACATCCTTGATAATTCTTTGCTTGAAAGATCTAGTCATTGTTGACAATGGGGTATTAAAATCCCCTATGATGAGTGTGCTGCTATTGATATCTTTCTTGAAGTCCTCCAAGATTTTCCTTTTATACTTGGGTACTCCTATGTTAGGTGCATATAAGTTTATAAGGAATATACCTTCTTGATGGATTACTCCCTTAAATATTACAGTGTCTTTCTTTGTCACTTTTTATGATCTTTGTTTTGCAATCTGTATATTTTTTCATGTAAGTATTGCTACTCTAGCTCTTTTCCCCTATATCCATTTGCTTGGAGCATTTTTTTTATTTTCCATCTCTTCACTTTCAGTCCGTGTAGGTTTTTTGTTCTGTGGTAGGTGTCTTGTAGACGGCTATCTGCGGGTCTTGTTTTCTTATCTCTTCAGCTACCCTATGTCTTTTGATTGGAGCATTTTTTACTTCAGGTTACTACTGAGAAGTACTTATTCACTGCCATTGCTTCCCTTTGTTCCTGTGTTCCTCCTTCTCTTTCTCTCTTTTTCTTCATCTTCTTAAAGCAGTCCCTTTAGCATCTCTTGAAATGCTGGTTTGGTGGAGATGGATGTATTCATTTAGCCTTTTTTTTTAGTCTGGAAAACTTATTTCACCTTCTATTTTAAATGATAGCCTTTCTGGATAGAGTATTCTTGGTTGCAGGCCTTTTCTTTTTATTACTTGGAATATTTCTTGCCATTGCATTCTGGCTTGTATGAGCCAGGGGCGGGGGGATGACTCAGTAGAGCGATTCTGATGGCTGCTCTCTCAGTTCTCCTCCCAAACTCCTCCCCCCCAGACTCTCCTCCAAGTTCTCTAGTCTACTCTGCCTCCCTCCCCTTTGCCAGAGCCCAGAGTAAGTTGCTACAAACAATATTATGTGTGTTGGCCCTTTGGAAGTCTCTGTGACTCCAGCCATCTCTCTGTGGCAGACAGAAACTGTGCCACTTTTCCACAGCTGGGTATCATCTAGGTTCCTTTTCTAGCTCTAGTGCTGTAGGCTGGGGGGATCAGCTTGGGGGTTAGATCCCACACTTCTCAGGGAGAACCCCATGGCTGCTGAATTTTCCTCTGGCACTTTAGCTGCTGCCTGTGGGAGCCCAGCCAGCCCTCTCATGTCTCCTCTGCACTCCATATGGGTCACATTGTGGTGAAGCAGTTTCTTCCATCTGTCCATAGTTATAAGTGTTCTCTTCAGTATTGTTGGATTGGTTATGATGGATTAATTTTTCTACAATTTAGTTGTAATTCCAGATTAGTCTTGGGAGAAGATCAGTGTAGCTTCTACTTACTCCTCCACCATCTTGGATCTCCTTGGGTTACTGAGGAGATCCAAGATTAAAGTAGATTTAGTAGATTTAGTAATCTACTAAAGTAGATTCCATCTACTTTAGTACAGCCATCATGTCTGAGTCTTATTCTTCATATTATTAGCTTGCAAGACTCATAAGAGCACTGAGTTTTTTACTCGTATTTTCTCTCATTGTGGTTTTAATCTGCATTTCCCTAATGGCACTCATATTGTTCACCATCTTCTAAAGAACCTGTTGTCCTTTTTGTTTCTGGTCATTCATTTCACTGAAATATACCAATAAGTTTGAATAAAAATCAAATAATTGATTTTAATGTATACACTAAGTAATATGAAGACAACTAATAAAATGCATGTTATATAACATACTAATTAATCTGGCAATAACACTATGATAAAAGCTGGAATTTTTTAGAATAGAAGGTTTCCAAATGATGCTAATGTGAAAAGTAAAGGGTTAACTTAGAATGACTTTTTAAGACCACTTTCCATAAGTAATATTGCCAAACCAAAAGGAACTGCTATTTTGCATGTTTGTTTATTACTTATTTTTGCATGAAATAAGTAATATACTTCATCAAAAGTGAGTTAAAGTGTTTTTAGCATTTATTCTACAAGACAAGCTATAGGCAATGTGGAGAGAGCTGGATTTTACTATATGCTTTTCTCATTAGGTCCTTTTTTTGACTCTTTAAATATAAACTTAAGATATTTTCATGATAGAAGAAAACTTCATGTACAAATCTCTTTAAAGCATACCATACCAAAATTATTGCTACTCTCTGGGCATTATCCTCATTCTTTATTTTTACTTAATTATGTCAAACTCCTGCCCCCTAGTCATCATATTGGCAGGAATAGCTTAAATGGTCTAAAAATGAAGAAAATGAAAGGAAAAGAAAAAGGTGAAAAGAGTTAGTGGGCTAAATTGTTTTGGTAGTCCTGAGCTGAAAATGCTTTCTTCAACATAGATTTTTAAAAAATATATTAATATCATTTCAATTTGCACTTATTCACCCTCATGTGAATTTCATATATGAATATATTAAATATCACCATTGGCAGCATAATTTGCACGTCCAATTTTGAAAGCCACACTCTTCTATTCTCAACAACATTCAAATTGTCACATAAGCATAGATTCATAGTTACAAGTAATATAAACTGAGTTTTTCCCTTCATAAAGTGTTTTAGAAAAAATAATAGGGAAGAGAATAGTGAGAATGTTATCTCACAAGGAGGTCACTATGTAATTAGTTGGGTCCAATTCCAACCACACCTAGGTATAACAACCTTCATTGCACACATTATGTCTGAATGAATTTTTTTCACTTAGTTTTCTAAGGAGCAAGAAACATCTGTCTCTTTTAGTCTCTTCATAGCATCCAATCCCACAGACAGATGTTTTCAAAACCATGTTGTCTGCGAACATTTAAAGGAATACTATATTTGCATAAACTCTGGGAATTCCAAGCTTCGTGCTTTCCATACTGTTTTAGTTTTTCAAATCAATATTTTTTGTTCTGTACCCGTCATTTTGTTTTACTTCCCATAAAGCAGACATTGTGTGCACACATCTGTTAAATCTGGGCTGCATTTATTACAGTTCTGTTCTTCCAGAAACAGGAAGGATTAATTACCACAGACCAGCTCTAGAAGCACCCCCGTGTTTCTTAACACACAAAATTAATTCAGAGTTGACAAAACTCTTTCAGACACAGCCTGCTTCCTGCTGATGACGCTTTATTAGCATATTCTTCCCAGAAAAAAAAATGCCTCATAGACCCTTTTTACCTCTCCTCTGAGTTCAATTTGTACAGCACTGAGTGACAGGCAGCAAAATGGCTTGAATATATCTAAGGCAAGTTGCCAAAATCCTCCCGTTAGAAGCACTTTGGAGCCTTTGTTCTGAGCACATTAAAGTCACAGAAGGTCCATGTACTGTAGATAGTGTGGGGCAGGCAGGATGTTCTCAGTAAGACAAAACAGCAGGTGATAAATGACATTAAATAACAGTGAGAATTTACCACAGACTAAATTAACTACTGGAGTGAAATGTTCTCAGCTCTAAGGCTATATTAACAGTGAATTTATAATTAGGTGATTATCATGCGTTTTAGTGTTTGAGGAAGTCTATATGTAAAAATGATGAAGACAGCTCTATTTGACTCTGGAGAGACAACACTGGAAGTGGTTCTAAAAATGCTAGAGAATAATTCTTCTTTCAGGCCTTATAAAGTCATTTGTAAAAATAAGTGCTTGGAATAAATTAGATTGCTGGATCCCCCCACCCTTTCTTAAGAAAAAAATTCAGCCTTAAAGAAGTGACTGCCAGGAAATCCAGCTCTCCAAAATATAGCCTTGTAAATATTTACAAAATTAACCAAAATTTAATTACTGGCATGAGAATTTTTAAGTGGCTTTTTAATTTGTGTTTTTATTTTATCCATTAGAGACAGTGTTTTAAAAATTAGGCTATTTATTTTCTATTAAGGCATTTCTTTATGATTCTTGTGTTTGTGACCTCATAGGGACATTTTACTTTGGATTTTACCGGAAAACTGAGGATCTAAATAATAGCAATGTAATATTTCAAAAAAATGTGTCAGGTGAAGAATATGAGATGCCAAATTTACCATTGACTAGGTTTTTCTGAAATAATCACACTGTAATAGTACTGTCAAATAGTTTTAAATAAAATAATAAAAACAGAAAACTAAAATAACCTTTAAACCCCTTAAAACAGTTTTTCTTTCCACATTACTTTTTTCTCCCAAATCTCTGCTTATGTCCCATGAATAGTGTTTCACAGTTTCCTGCCTATCCATAAGAATCTTCTCCTCAAAGGGGAACAAGTTCCAAATGGTGCCAGGAGCACATATGGGTCTTTGGTATACTTCTCACCATGTAACATCTTGCACACTTTTCATGAGGATTTCTTTTAAAGCTAGAACACTTCATTTTTGGCAACCAAGACCCGTATGTCTAGACATATTATAGTGCTTGGTTACAATTGTATTTCCATAATAAAGTAGTATCCATTCATTCATAACTTTCTCAAAAAAACCTCCTTTTGGGCTTTAAACACCCCAGGTTTAACATGAGCCAAAAAATGAATATTTGGAAAGTTTCTGCTAAATCCATTTTATCAGAGATTGACTTATATGACTCAAAAATCATTTTCCATGTGTCCACAAGAATTATTACCACAAAAAATAACCTGTGAGAAACTGAATTTTATGAAGTTTTGAAAGTGACTAGTCCTTCGAATAACAATCTCAAAAGCTGGAATGAAATATTTAAATTTAAAACCTAAAAAATTTTTATACATACATATATATTCCACTAAAGCATAAACACAGCCGCACATAACTCCACTGAAAAAAGTGTTTGGACCTATCTCTATATGTGTTTCCCTTTCTACTTGTTATTTTGTCTTGAAAACATTATTAGTAAACTCCCAGCCAAAACTGTTAAAAGTTCAAGGCTAGTTGTATAACCTAATAGACATGGGGAAACTATAACATTTCTAATCATGGCTGTAGTTCCTATTAGCATATTAAAGTTCCCAGACATTCATGGTTTTATGTGCTGCTTTGCATGATACCTATGTATGTATCATTCAGGAGTGTAAGAGCTGTTTGCACAGGTTACTGTGTTGTAGATGATTTTTAAATTTGTTCTAACTAGTGTTTTTCCTTTTTTTGACATAGTCTAGAAAAAATTATAAATACACCACATGTGTGAAATCACTAAATATAGTGTTGGAGTCAATATGCTCATTTCAACACATTTCTTCTCCTTTAATCCTCCTTGGTCTTTTGAGCACCCAGAGTTCTGATTCTCAAGGGAATTTCTTTTATGATGGATTAACTAATGAGTGGTAACTTGATGACTGAATGTATCAGCCTTTCAAAATTGTTTTTATTGAAAAGTATACAGTAGTACCCCCTTTATCTATGTTTTGCTTTCCATAGTTTTAGTTACCTGCAGTCAACTGTAGTCTGAAATTATTAAATAAAAAATTCAGATACATACAACTTGCAAGTTTTAAATTACTTTCTATCCTGCTCTATCCCATCTAGGATTCAAATCATCCCTTTCCCAAGCATCTCCATGCTGTATATGCTCAGCACCCATTAGTTACTTAGTGAGCTTAGTTATCAGATCAACTGTCTAGGTATCTCACTGCTTGTGTTCAAGTAACCCTTACTTTGCCCTATAATGGCCCTGAAGTGCATGAGTGTGATGATGGCAATTTGGACATACCAAAGGGAAGTTGTGAAGTGCTTATGATATACGTTAACATTGCTAAAATCTACTGTAATAATGAATCCTCTATCCATGAAATTATGAAGAAGGAAAAAAAGTGTGTTAATTTTGCTGGTATACCTCAAACTTTTACACCAAAAGTTAAGTGCTTAGTTAAAATGGAAAAGCATTAAATTTGTGGGTACAAGACATGAAAGGAAAACATGATCTAGTTGAAGGCACTGCGTTGCCTCAGAAAACAATGAATCTGCAGGAAGACAAGGGATCCCCTGAAACAAGTGACATCAATTTATATACTGCAGGTAAGAGGTGGTTACATGGATTCAGAAATAAGTTTGACATTTTATCATCTGCCATCTGTATAATAAAAAGTTTTTAGAAGGAGAGATCAAATTCACATAACTTTTATTATAGAGTATTGTTCTAGTATCAATTATTTTTATTAATCTCTTATTTTGCCTACTTTATAAATCACACTTTAGCATAGGTGTATACATATATATATATATATATATATATATATATATATATATATATACATATAGGTTTGAAATATATACAAATAGGTTTGAAACCTATATATATATAGGTTTCAGTAATATCTGTGTAGGTTTCAGTAATATCTGTGGGTGCAAGAATCTACCTGGGGTCTTGGAACATATTTATCACAGATAAGGGGGGACTAACACACTCATAAAAGCAGGAGTAACTCAAGGTAAACAATAAAATTGATAATGGAATCTAAGGTTCTTGGAACACTGATAATATGATATTTTGCTCATATTGGTTTCACATCAAACTCTTTATAAACTACTTATATAATCTCTCTGTGCTTTAGTTTTCTCATCCATTGAGTCGGAAAAAATAAATGTTTACCTGTTTGGCTAACTGTGGAGCTTAAACAACATTGCACACCTATGTCACATACAAGAGTTCCGATTAAAGATATTCTCAGTAAGCATTAGTTATCATTAGTATTAATTATTGTGATTATCAAGGATAACTAAAAAGTTATCCTTGAAAGTGAAAATTATTGGTGGACCCAAAGAAGAACACAACAAGGCATGTCATCACTAAGTTACCCAAGATAAAAAATAAAGGGAAAATTCTAAAGCAAGGAAGCAAGAGGAAAGGAAGGAGTTACCTACAAAAGAGTTCTCATTAGACTATCAGCTGATTTCTCAAAAGAAACCTTATAGGCAAGAAGGGGCTGGAAAGAAGTACTTGAAGTTATAAAAAGCAGGGACCCACATCCAAGATTTCTCTATCCAATAAAGTTATCATTTAGAATGGAAGGGCAGATAAAGTGCTTACCAGATAAGGTCAAGTTCAAGGAGTTCATCATCACCAAGACATTATTATATGAAATGTTAGAGGGATTTATCTAAGAAAAGAAGATGAAAATGTGAACAGTAAAATGAAAACAAACTCACAACTGTCAACAAATGAAGCTAAAAGAAAAGAAAAACAACAAAGACAAAAACTAAGCAAACCACCAGAACAGGAACAGACTCAGAGAAATGGACATCACATGGAGGTATTTCAGTGGGGAGAGGTAAGGGAGGAATGGGGGGTGGGAAAGGTACAGGGAAGAAGAAGCATAGTTAGTAGGCATAAGGTAGATGGATAGAGATAAAAAATGGTGTAGGAAACGGAGGACTCAAAGAACTTATACATACAACTCACGGATGTGAACTAAGGGAGGGGGGAATGCTGGAGGGTTGGGGGGCAGGGCAGAGGGGAGATAGAGGGGAAAAAGTTGGGAAAACTAACAGCATAATCAATAAAATATTTAAAAAATAAACATATCTTTTGGTGAGTATTAAATTTTTTTTAAAAGATTAAAAAAATAAAGTATGCTTCCCTTGTTAAAAAATATTGTACATTCTTAAGTCAAAGACTGTAAAATGCTCATTTAAAGCATTAATCTCCTTTTGTATGGTGATGAGGGAACTTGACTTTGGTGATGAACACACAATACAATACACAGATGATCTATTACAGAATCGGACACTTGAAACCTATATAATCTTATTAACCTATGCCACCCAAATAAATTTAATAAAAACAAAAATTAGTCAATGTATACTTTAAATATTTAAATTGCTACATAAATAATTCTATGTTATTTTTATTTATAAAGAGAAGCCATTGACAACATGAACTTAGGTCTCTTGTTACAACTTTACTGCCAAACCATAGAGAACAGTCACATAGATTTAAAAAATGAAAGTTGGTAATGTTGAGGGAATCTGGTTAATTTCCACTATTTTTATATTTATCATAATATAACAAAGACACTACATAGATTATTTGTGTAATGAGTAAAAGTATAACAGAAACATGTTCTAAATGTATTTCATACTAGCTTCAAAATGATAAGCGATTTTGTAACAACTGATAGGATTATAAAGCAAGCTAGACAAAGATAATGTCACTGAAGTATTGCAGTTAAAAATTGTTTATATCATGTAATGAAGAAAAATTATAAACCTAATGCCAGACTGGGAATAAAATTCCAACTTCTTTGGCCCCAGATTTTGTGTACTTAAAAATAAAAAAGAAGATATTGAAGGTTTTTCCAAATTCATGAGGCCTCTAGCCTCTTATCAATATATATATTTTTCTTTTTTTACCTTTATTATTAGTGGCAATTTCTACTCCTATACTTAAACATAAAATGTAATTGAGCAAAATTTATATATAAACTATGTATACTTGTTTTTTCTATAAAGTCAGTGATAGTTATAATCCATGTCAAATTATATCTAACATTTAGATAGTGCTTACCAGCTTATACTTGTAAAATGTTTCAGGACTCAAGCAATCATTTATTTCATCATCACAAGAACCCTTCAATGTTTCCATTAGTAATTTCTTTTTAAAGTTGGGCATATACCATATTCCTGCTTCTGTAAATTACCAGAAACAATGATAATTGTAGTAGAAATGACTCTTCAAAACTAACTGTGGAGATTTTACCATGTGTCAGGCAGTACTGCGCAGTTTATGTTCATTATTGTAATCATTTTTCAAAAACCAATGTGAGATATGACCTTTATATGTAGCATCTTACATATAAAGATGCTACATATAATTTCTTTCTTACAGATAAGAAATTTCTCAAGATTATGAAGCTAATATCAAAACTTTTAATAAAACTTTAATATCTCTGGCCCCAGATTTTGTGTGCTTAGCCACAATCTTTGAAGAATGTCTAAAAATTATTTTAAACTATCTTCATGGGACTTCATGGGAAGCACTTTACTAAAATCTTGAAGTATTTAAAAATGATAATGATTAAGAGCTTCTTTTTTGACTGCTGAGTAGATGGTGTCTGTGAGCACTATGATATATATTTTGTAGGTTCATATCTTTAAGGATCTTAGTGAAGTGAGAAGTTAGATATGGGGTCAAGGAGTCCGAAGGAAATATGAGGACCATGTAGATTTCACAAACCGTATAACTGCAATGGCATAGGAAATGTGAAGATCTAAATATAGAATCTTGAGAGAAGAGACCAGTGCAGCAAAATGGTTGGGAATGATGCTGCATGAACTCATTAAAGTCTCCTCAATGAGGAAATCATTCTGTAGTGGGTAAGTGTCACAGCCTGGGGGAACACAAAACAAAGGGTAGGGGATGAAGAACAATTCTCTATGTAGGGGTCGTATCATATGAAATCACAAATAAATAATCAATAATGAATAAGTAAAATTTATATTAAAATGAGATATCTTTTTGAAGAAATGATGGCTACCTAAAGTCAAATAAAGCAAAATATACAGGGAACCAACGGTGAAGGAAAGGAAACCAGCACTCAAATCAACAATATGGAAAAAATGAAGAAATAAATATACAGCCAAAACAGAATGAAGTAACAAGAATTCAAAAATATGAGGAGAAGCTTAGGAACATCTGGAACAACTTTAAGTGCTCCAATATCCAAACCATAGGGCTGGCCAAAGGAGAAGAGGAAGAGCAAGAAATTGAAATCTTATTTGAACAAATAATGAAAAAAACACTCCCACAATCTGGTAAAAGAAATAGATATGCAGGTCCAGGAAGCTCAGAGAGTACCAAAGAAGTTGGATCCAAGGAGGAACAAACCAAGATACATTACAATTAAATTACCTGAGATTAAAGATGAGAAAATCTTAAATGCAGCAAGAGAAAAGGAGAGTTATTTACAAAGGAGTTCCCATAAGACTATCAGCTGATTTCTCAAAAAAAAAACCTTGTAGACAAGAAGGGGCTGGAAAGTACTTGAAGTCAAGAAAGGCAAGAACCTCCATCCCGGATTACTCCAACCAGCAAAGCTATCATTTAGAATGGAAAGGTAGATAAGGTGCTTCCCAGACAAGGTAAAACTGAAGGAGTTTATCATCACCAAGCCCTTATGATATCAAATGTTAGAGGGAATTACCTAAGAAAGAGAAGAAGGTCAAATCTATGAATAGTAAAATGACAACAAACTCACAACTATCAACAACTGAACCTGGAAAAGAAAAGACAAACTAAACAAACAACTGGAAGAGGAACAGAATCACAGAATTGTAGATCTATGGATGGTTATCAGTGGGGTGGGTGAGAGGAGGGTGAAGGGAAAAGTATAGGAGAAAGAAGCATAAATTGTAGATATAAAATAGAGAGGGGGAGGTTAAGAATAGTACAAGAAAAGGAGAAGCCGTAGAACTTGAATGGACATGAACTAAGGTAGGGATGCTGGTGGGAGTGGGGTGCAAGACAAGAGGGATAAAGGGGAGAAAAAATGGGACAAGTGTGATAGCATAATTAATAAAATATACTTGAACATGAAATAAATTACTAGCTATTAGTATCAAATATATTTATACTAGTTAACTTTTAAAATAAAACTGGCATAATCTCTTTAATGTTATGCCTACAAAACCAAAATGAAGCAAAACATATACAGAGAACAAGAAAGCAAGTAGAAGAGAATGGGAGAAAAAACGTTTAATTATTGTTAACAGACTTTTTTTCAGGAAGTAGCTATTGATTAACTTTTAATAAATTGTTGGCTTTTTTTACATTTCTTGTTTTATAAATAGCCTTATTTACAATTAGGAATATATTAATGCAATTAGGAATGTATTTCCCCTTTAGCAGCACAATTTACAATAGCCAAGTGTTGGAAGCAACCTAGGTGTCTGTCAGTAAATGAATGGATCAAAAAACTATGGTACATATACACAATGGAATTCTATGCTGCAGAAAGAAAGAAGGAACTCCTACCTTTTACATCAGCATGGATGAAACTGGAAAGCATTATGCTGAGTGAAATAAGCCAGGTGTTGAAGGACAAATACCATTATGATCTCACCTTTAACAGGAAGCTAAAAAACAAAATAAACAAGCAAGCAAATTATAACCAAAGACACTGAAATAGAGAACAAGCTGACAGTGACCAGAGGGGAGAGGGGATGGAATTTCAGGAGAAATAGGGGAGGGATTTAGAGGAACATATATAAAGGATACATGGACAGCAACTGAGAAGGATAGAAATGGGAGGGAGGGGAGGAGCATGGGGGAATGGGATGGGAGTAATAGACAGAGAACTGCACTTGAAATAATTAAATAAATTTTAAAAAAGTTAAATAACTGTGGAAGTTATTTCCAGTTTCCTGTTTCTATCCATGCATTTTTTCTTGCTTACTAAGAGATCCTTAATTTTTAATGAAGTTATACTGTGCCCAGTTTAAAATTCTCATCTGCCCAGAATCCCTTGCAGAAGGGGTTTGTCACATGTAAGAAGAGTAATAAGGTAATAGATAAATGAGTCTAGTTGCATACAATTATTGAGATTTTGCATTTTACTCTATGCTTCCCTTAATTTTTCTCCTGTCTGAAATGAAAATGTGATACCCAAGGTGGAACAGTCATTTTGCTAATGTGAGATTGAAAAGCTCCAAGCTAAAAAAGAAATTAGAAGGAACCTGAGTTCTTGAAAACTTCATCAAACTGTTGTACAAGCCTCTACTACCTATATTTTTGTATATTTTCACATGAAAAAAAAGCTTCCTACTCATGCAAATCACTCTATACTGCATTTCTTTACATGTAACTAAAGTTGAACTTAACTGACACAAATCAAGAGAAGAAAAGCATTAATTTACATTCTACTATAATGATAATGGCAGAACATCCTTAAATTCAATGAACACTTGAAATGAGGCATTAAAAAGATGGATAGATTCTGGAAAATCTCCAGCCTGGGGAATTTTCCTTAGCAGCTCTTCACCATATCTCAATATTTTGGGTATCAAGAAATATTTGATGATTCTGCATTGATGTTGTTTTTACCTTGGGAGGGGGCATAATTTTTACACCAGTTTTCTTAATAGTTGACTGTTCAATGTTATGAAATTGGATATATTTATATTTTAGTTCAAAGGTGTAAGATAGGAATTTTTATATAGTAAGACATTTTATGTCAAGTACTTTTAAAAGCAACATTATATATTACCACATCCAATTTGTAGGTTTAAAAGTAGAGTGATGAATAAAGTACTGTCAAAAATAAAAGATAATTTTGAGCAGTGAGCATGACTGATCCATGGAATAACTGAGGGATTTAAACAAGTAGAATTCACGCTTTTGATCTTTCTCAAGACTTGACCTGCCTTTATGTGTGATTCCTAACTCAAGTCATTTCAAAAGTAACTTCTGTTCCAAAAATGTCCATTTATTTTTCTTACCTCACCAGATAGAGTATTACCACTAGCTTTTGGCATGGCCCTATTTAACAGCCCCTTCTAGACATGACTAAAAACACCCAGCACCAGAAGCCATTCCATTAAAATGCATGCATTTTTCTAAATGATAGCCAATGAACCATAACAAAATAGAACCTCCCTTCTCTGGAAGTGATCAGACAGGTTCAAAAAGAACATTTGATGATATGCCAGGCCAGCACATTGCTGCGATTATAAAAGCAATGCCCACACCCAAAACAGCCAGACTTTTCTTCTCTATTATAGACCAGCTGCCTCCCATAGTAAGCTTGATTAAGCTCAAGATAAAAAATTCCAGCTCTCTCTCCATGGGTTTGGTGACATTTCACAGTGGCACTGAACCCAAGTAAAATAATTTCAATAAATGATTCTGGGACCATGTCAAGAATAAATTGAAACCTAGGGCCATGTTTCCCAGTACTATTGGAGCCTTTCTTACACTACTCTGAGCTGTCCATTTAGACATCTCACTGAAGTATTAAAAATATGCTGCTTGCTTGGATAAGTTTAATACAGCTAAATCTAAGTTTAGTTATCATCCAATGTACAAACATCATTCAGACATTTATACATTAAATAAATACCTATTGTGAATATATAACTAAAATGTTATACTAACTTATCTTGCTTCCAAAATTAACATTAAGTTTCGTTGCTTTTATTGTTTTTCAAGGCAACTTGTTCCCTCCAAACACCTTCATATACCTGTTTTGTGAAACTGCATAAGGTGAAGCTAGATGTGTTTTTATTCTATACAATTCTATGTTTCACAATATCAGTATTTTAAATGCTTAAATTGTACTTATAATATTTTATATAATGAAGAGCAACAAACAAAGCCTTAATTCCTTATGTAGGTGCTAATCAATCTGTAGCACCACATCTATATTATTGTACAGGGATGCAACATATAATTAATTAAATAATAGTATCTTGGTCAGAATGGACTTTCAAGGTAATCCAGATGAAAGCACTATTTTGCTATACATAAAATATATACATATACATGATATGTATATACATGTATATAAATACATGTGCATATAAATGATATATAAATATATATTATAGTCTGTCTGGAAAAGTTCCAGCCATTGTTAACATAATGAGAATGGTTTGTATAACATCAGTGTAACTTGGAAGCCAAGGAAAGTGCACTGGAATGTGCATGTGTGAACAATGATGACTTCACTATACCAGTCTTTGGAGGGGACAGTAGACTCCATTGAGTGGGCATGTGTGCTCTATGTATATCACATTTAACATTGCTGAGTGAGTAGAGAAACAGATATGCATAAATTTTTGCATATGTTAAGTTTGAACGTTCCTCTGTGAAAACTATTTTGGATGATTCAGAGGAATGCAGTTATGGCCAAGTAGTAATTGACAGCTTCATCAGACAATACATGTGCTCATGTGTCACATCTTATACAGAATTTTTTGGCAAAAACATCAAATCACTCAGGTGATTCAGCCCCACTACAGCCCAAATTTGGCATCCTGTGACTTCTGTTTTTTTTCTCTCAAACTAAAATCACCTTTGAAAAGGAAGAGATTTCAGACAGTCTACAAGATTCAGGAAAATACATTGGGGCAGCTAATGGTGACTGAAAATATGTGTGGTCCCAAGGCGCTTACTTTGAAGTGGGCTGAGGTGCCATTGTCCTAAGTACAATGTTTCTTGTATCTTAAAAAATGTCTCTATTTTTCAAATTACATGATGGCATAGCTTCAGCAGTGATTTCAACTACTAGATAAATAACATGATTCTTAGAAAAGTGGTCATTGTCATCTATATCTGGCTGTTCATGTTCTACTTTCAAGAACCACAAAAAATACTAAGTGTGTTTTCATATAACATTCCCCAAAGGTTTTAAAAATAGCTTATTCCACACCTGTCAACCCTTCCTCAGCTCAGTCTCAACTAATTTATGTCTTTTTACAGAAGCCTTCCTCAGTTTTTTTTAAATAACCCTCACAGACATTGATCTCCTAATGCATCTTTATTCTTCTTCTCTGGATGTTTTTAAGTTTGTTAACATCCTTCTCAAAGAGTGAACACTAGTTGTGGGTGATATGTGTTTGGCTGACTTCCCATGTCTCACAAGGTTGGCTTCACTCATATTTGAATTTTTGGCCTCCAACACCCTCTGTCAACTCATATCAAGCTTTCAGTCAACTAAGACTTAAGGGGTTCTGTCCAAGATGGAGGCATAGGTAGAAATGCTTTCCTTCCTTGAATGACCAAAAGAAGGATAACAATCAACTTAAAAACAATAAGCAATCGGAACTTCCAGAATAGCAAACTCCATGGAACTTGGACAACCAGGGTATCAGACAAACATTCATCCAGACTGGTAGTGGGGGCAGAGATGGGCAGCCAGGCATGCAGAATGGCCCCACAGCCAGGCAAGCAGACCATGGGTGAGAAGGGGGTGGCTTTCTGGGAAACTAGACTCAAAACCTCTAGCAGTAAAATAAAGTGAGAGTTGTGAAGACGAGAGAAACTCCCTGTCTCACAGGAGAGTTTTTTTTAAAGTTGGGCTAGAGCAGAGCCAGCAAGTGGCATTGTTCTCTCCCTGATCCCCTCTCCCACAGAGCAACACAACACAGTCAAGAGGGTTGCCCCACCCTGGCAAATATGTAAGGTTCTGCCCCCTTACTACTTAACAAATGTGTGGAGACAAAAAAATATGGACCAAATGAAAGAACAGGTCAAAACTCCAGAAAAAGAGCTAAGTGACAAAGAGACAGAGTATCTGATGCAGAGTTCAAAAACACTGGTAATCAAGATGCTCACAGAATTGATTGAGTTCAGTCAAAAAATGAAGGAAGAAGTGATGACTACCCAAACTCAAATAAAGCAAAATATACAGGGAATAGGCAGTGAAAGGAAAAAAAACAGGACTCAAATCAACAATTTGGGAAAAAATGAAGAAATAAATATCCAACCAGAACAGAATGAAGTAACAAGAATTCAAAAATGTGAGGAGTTTAGGAATATCTGGGACAACTTTAAGTGCTCCAATATCCAAATCATAGAGCTGGCCAAAGGAGAAGAGGAAGAGCAAGAAATTGAAAACTTATTTGAACAAATAATGAAGGAAAACTTCCCCAATCTGGCAAAGGAAATAGACTTCCAAGAAGTCCAGGAAGCCCAGAGAGTCCTAAAGAAATTGGACACAAAGAAGCACACATGAAGGCACATCATAATTAAGTTACCCAAGATTAAAGATAATTAGAGAACCCTAAATGCAGCAAGAGAAAAGGAGAGAGTTACTTGCAAAGGAGTTCCTGTAAGACTATCAGCTAATTTCTCAAAAGAAACCTTGAAGGCAAGAAGGGGCTAAAAAGAAGTATTCAATGGCATGAAAGGCAAGGACCTACATCCCAGATTACTCTGTCCAACAAAGCTTTCATTTAGAATGGAAGGGTAGATAAAGTTCTTCCCTGGTAAGGTAAAGTTAAAATAGTTCATCATCACCAAGCCCTAATTATATGAAATGTTAAAGGGACTTATCTAAGAATAGAAGAAGATCAAAAACTCTGAATAATAAAATGACAACAAACTCATGGCTATCGACAATCAAACTAAAAAAAAAAAAAAAAAACTAAGCAAACAAATGGAACAGAAACAGAATCACAGAAGTGAAGATCACATGGAGGATTATCAATGGGGAGGGGAAAAGGGAGAATGGGTGGGAAAATATACAGGGAATAAGAAGGATGAATGGTAGGTACAAAATAGACAGGAGGAGGTTAAGAATAGTATGGGAAATGATGAAGCCAAAGAACTTATATGTATGACCCATGGACATGAAATAAGGTGGGGGGAATGTTGGAGGACGAGCGGATTAAGGGCACAGTGGGGGTAAAGAGGAGAAAAATGGGACAACTATAGTATAATCAATAAAATGTATTTAAAAAAACTTAGCTCCTTCTTATAAAGGCTGCAATTAATCCACATCTAACCCATTTATACTGAAATTTATCTTTCAAAATTGGAGTGGGTTTCTATAATTATATCAATTATAGTTCATATTCTCAGGTTGATTCTTTTCTCCATGCGTTCAAGATCTCAGTTTCCAAAATGTTTTAATGTCATTTTGGTAATTTCATGACTCTGCTCAAACATTTCCAAAATATCTAGACTCCATCTGGTTAGGTAAAATATTCCTTACCTAAAAATTAATTTCATCCCACCATATCATCACTTGATTTATCCAGTTTCAATTCCAGATTAGAAGATGCAGTTATGAGTCATATTCTATAGCTGGGATATCACCCCTCACCCAGCCACCACCACACATACACAACAATATAAGACATATTTAAAAAAAAATTGAATCAGGGACAATTGTATTTACTAGTATAGCTATAGAAGTAGTGTTAGAGTCCAAGGAGGTAATATTTGTGAAAACCCATACAAATATTTAAGCTTTAAGCAATTATAAGTTAATTGTCTCTCCTGTAAAATGTTTCTCAGCCTTTATATTTTGAGACATATGCTGTTAATTAGCACTGTATGAAAGTGTATATTACATCTCAAGTTACTGACATTTTATGAAAACATTTTACTCCAGCTTATTGTATATATAGTTGTTTTTATACTTTGTATTCTTCTTTTATCTTATACCAGAACCCTCAAACTATAAAATTACTGGTAATATTTGTTTCACCCTTATTTTGAGCATTAGTATCAACTAACATGAAATAAGTGTTCTATGATTATTAGTTGTGTTGAGTTAAATCATTGCTTCTTTCATCTTATGGCCTTTCAGACCACAAGTCTATCAGAAATCAATGTTCATTAAAAAGTCACTTTTCTATGTTTTGCAATTCAGAGGTGTCCAATCTATGGCCTGCAGACCACATATGGTCCAGGGTGGCTATGAATGCAGCCCAACGCAGAATCATACATTTACTTTAAGCATTGTGAGATTTTTGTGTGTGTGTGATTTCATGTCACAATGTATTTAATGTATGGCCCAAGACAACTTTTATTCTTCCAGTGTGGCACAGAGACACCAAAGTTTTGATATTCTTGTTAGGAAGTAATCAGTTCTACTCTGAAATCCTTTGAAATGGTAAAAATAAAATAGATTAACAAAGTCATGCTGTAGAATGAGTATGCTAGGAACAAAATTTTGACCTAGAAGGTAAATAAAAAAGAGCATATTAAAGTCTCAAAAGAATGGCAATGTTTTGTGTTTCCCTTTTTTTAAAGATGTAAGTGCAAATCAAGCTGTATCTAGAATACTTACTCATCTCTTTGAACTCAAGTCATGACTTGCATATAAAGGTTGACTCTTCATAAAAACTAAACCAGATCAACCATTTCATCTCCACTGGAACTGCTTCCATGATCCAGGAATGTGGGAAGCAGAAGTGATGACAATCAAATTCCATTTGGCAATTTTAACATTATATGGAAATGTGGGTAAGTCTCTATGCAGATTCATCTAAAGTAGAATGTGACATTTTCTCTTTGTCTTCTGGAATTGTCTTTCATTGTGATCAATTCCTTGTATGGTTTATCTATTAATGTAAAAAGTTACAAATTCATGAACTTCAGCATTTGTGTTCACATATGTAATTCAGTTGTACCAAATTAATAATGTGGAAAAAATCCTAATAGAGACTTAATCACTATGCCTCCTTGAGGATTTCAGGAAATCAGGACGATGTATCAAGGCATTATTTACCTAATAGACCTGAGGTAACATGAATTTAGTGATGAAAAATAGAAAAGAGATGTTGGAAGCCTTGCAACAAGTGATGAATTAACATAAATAAATAAAAAAGGGAAAGAAGTGAGATTACATTTGATCTAAAATTCTTCCTGTTTATTTACATTGTCTGAAATATCACAGTAACAAGATGTGCATGCCACTGACATTCTTTCATGCAGCATAATAGGATGCATAAATAATAGGTTGTAAGAGATCAACAAGAACAACATCTTGGTAAATGAATAAAGCTGAGACCACAGTAAGACCTTAATGGTCTAATGTACCTATTAACTCGATGTCCTCAGTGATAAATTTTGTTCTTTTATTTTTATCTTTTCTTGAAATCTGTTTTTCATTATTTGCAAGATTAGTATCATTTACATATTGTTTTTCTGCAAAATTACGTCTAGGTTCTACTCAAATTATTATAAATAGATGTTGCATAATATTTACTACATCACTCTGATGATTTTTGAAATGCATTAACAAAATGAGAGTGTTAATGTTATTGGAGCTTGATTGAACCAAACAGGATTTTCATATTTTCTTAAACTGAATACAGGGAACTAGTAATGCAATATATATACAAGTTATTCTATGACTCAGTATCTGTTTTAAGTCTGGTAATGTTTGATCAAAGTGATTAAAATGTAAAATTAGACATTTAGCAAGACATTGCTAAAAATGAAGATATTCTTTGTTTTATGCTAGCCTTGAAAAATTTTAAAATAGTTGTCCTCCATATAATGTTTTCTTCATTTAGTTAGAAATGATTTTAAAAAACTGTATGAAAAATCATTATAATAAATTATTTTCCCAAGGATTTTATTTCTCAAACACAATTCATTTCTAAAAAGGTTGTTAAATATTAAATATATAGAAGCATTTGAATTTAAGACAGAGAGAAAAAAACAACATGAGGAAATTAATAGGGAATATTTAGTTTACAGTATGGTTGAAGGATGTTTGAAATTTCCTTGAGTAAACCACAGTTGATTTATATTCTAAGAATATCTATTTCTTTTTATGTGAAAATATTTATTTAGTAACTTTCAGGGTGACAAATCAGTGTATCAAATTAAAGGCATACAATTGAAATAAAATATGAGATAAAGTACTTTAAACACTGGTTTGAGAAAAAAAGATGAAGTGTTTATTTTCTTTTTTAATTTATTTTTTTTATTTTTATTTTTTTTTAGGTAACTGCAACTTATAAGCTTTATTAGGAAGAAAGCCTTCCAGGTGTGTTTAAGCATTATGTTTTTGTCTTAGTCTTTCAAAGGGCATATGTTATAAAACTTTCACCTGAAGTGTATATTTTCAAAACAATCTTTCTGACACCAAATTGGAAAACTTCACATTGATATAGAAAACTTCCACTAGTATATAGGAAAACCCTTTTGTGTTTTATGCCTAATATTACATGTATAAAACTTTAAGTAAAAAATCAGAAGAAAAATTATTTTATCCAATATTATGAAATCTGTACCAATAGTTGGTCTAGACTGTCTAATATAACTCTGGAAATATTAAAATAAATATTCTAATGCATCATTGATCCTAAAATAAAATATGAGTTATTTTTAAGGTTAGCTAAAATATCATGAAATTAATAAAACACATTTAAGTATACCTTAATACCTCTAGGACACGTTTCATGGTATAAGAAAATGGGTGAATACAATAAAAAATCAATATGATGTAATTTAAACATGATGTTTTATTTTGCCAATGAATATTCTATGGTAGTAGAAAGTTATGAGTCATAATTATTGTAGAGATTACATTATAATGTAATGGATTTTGTAGATGAATTTTTTAAAGATTTTATTTATTTATTTAGAGAAAGGGGAAGGGAGGGAGAAAAAGGGAGAGAAACATCAATGTGGGTTGCCTCTCACATTGCCCCCACTGGGTATCTGGCCTGCAACACAGGCATGTGCTCTGACTGGGAATCAAACTGGTGACCCTTTGGTTCACAGCCTGAGCTCAGTCCACTGAGCTACACCAGTCAGGGCTGTAGATAGATTTTAATTTTATAAAACATTTTCCCCAGAAGTATTTGGTTTCACTTGTGGTCAAAGTAGAATGGCACTAAGTATAATGTTGACTTTACATTTACTCAAGGACTTCAATTAATAAATATTTATATAAAAATACTAAATAAAATTATTAAAAGTAAGTCATAGGATATACTTAGAATGTTCTATTCTTTTTAAAATTTTTAAATTTTATATTTTGTTATTGTTGTTCAAGTACCATAATCTCTTTTTTTACCCCACCATGGCACTCCACCCTACCTCTCCCCTTTCCCACCCTCAAACCTACCCACTTTGGCTTTGTCCATGTGTTCTTTATACATGTTCCTTGATAACCCTTCACAGATTTCCCCCCATTATCCCTCTGTCCTCTCCCCTCTGGTTACTGTCAATTTGTTCTTTATTTCAATGTCTCTGGTTATAGTTTGCTTGCATATGTGTTTTGTTAATTAGGTTCTACTTACAGGTGAGATTGTATGGTATTTGTCTTTCACCACCTGGCTTATTTCACTTAGCGTAATGCTCTCCAGTTCCATCCAGGCTGTCGGAAAATGTAAGAGCTCCTTATTTCTTTCTGCTGGGTGGTATTCCATTGTGTAAATTTACCAAAGTTTTTTGATCCACTCATTTACTTAGGGAGCTTAGGTTGCTTTCAGCACTTGGCTCTTGTAAATTGTGCTGCTATGAAAATTGAGGTACGTAGATTATTTTGCTATTCTTAAAATAATTGATATTTGAATTTTTTTATTTGTCCTGCTTGCAACCATTGTTACCTGGAAGAATATCTACCTTTGGATGGAGGTCCTACTATACTGCTAGCATACATTTGAGGGCAAGCCAGATTGAGTGCGTATTTCTGCTTGATACAGATATTTATACTGGAAGTAAGTCCTATTAACATCAATTGGTTCAAGAATAGTACAGGGTCATCAGCGTACTATAAAAGTTCCCCAAATAAACCAAATTACAGCCAGAAGTAAAAAACACTGGAATATATATAATTCCCAGCACAAATAGATGACAGAAGAATTACAACACTTATGAAAAAGTAGCCAAAAACTCACAAATTATCAGATGAAATAGCTGTCACTAAATATGTATCACTTACAAAAAAAGAAATAAAAGAAAAATTAAAAATTGCTTTTTAAAATCATCTTCAACAAGATGCTAGAACCTACTGCATATATTAAACATTAGTTTATTATTCAAATATGTAGAGTGGAAAAATATAAGTTATAAGGATGATATAGTAATTGTGGTTTTTAAAACTTTAACCATAAGGTGTGTATTACATTTAGATTTATAAAGGGTAAAATGTTTAATATGAAGTATTTTATTTAGATATTGAGTAAAATATTATGAATGTAAAAATATTTCAAAAGTTGTAATAATGGGAAAAAGGTAAAAGAGTAAGGAATAAATAAACCTCAAATACTCAGTACTCAAATACTCAAACCCCAAATAATAATCATCTATTTTTTAAAGGCAAGCAATTTCATAGTATAATTATTCTTGTTCAAATTGCCTTGCAGATTGGAGATGGAGATAGTGTAATATTGACTTATGATAAAATTCTCTACTCATATCTAGTGATTTGTCACTTTTTTGTCTTCCAATCCTCCCAGCTTGCCTCTCTCACTTGTATAAGTCATCACACTACATGGAGTTTCATTATCTCTCTACAAAAGCTAGAGTGTGCAGTCTTTTCTTTCCTAAACTCGTTGGCATTCAAAATGAAATCAATGTCCCAAGTAAGTTGTGTATGTCTTAACCACCGAAGAGTTTAAAACTTGAATGGATAGTGTAAAGAAAAAGTAAGATTTGCATCTGAGATATTAATGTCCAACAAGTGTCACTATATCTATCTGCAGAGTTGCATTGGGAATGTTGAATCTTCCTATATATACCTGTGTCTTTGGTCACTTTTGTTTTTTTCTGCTCAATGACTTAAACTTTAAATAATCTTTTTTCTCTCAAAAGGCTCTTAAGTAAAAGCACAGTTAATAAACTTTTAATAAATAAACACAGAAGAATATTAGAATATCAATAACTTATAAATGTATCAATTTCTTGTTTTAGCAGCCTTTTCATACAATTCTCATCCCACCCCTTACATACCCAGTTTTTATTATTTGCAGACCTAAATGTTGAGCCAAAGTTATGCCTAAAATAGGAATCAAGTATACTCAGAAAAAAGACATAGAAATGGAATTTCTAGGCTTATTTATATCAGCAATATTTGTGAAAAATTTTATAGGCATGGGTTCTAAGGGTGCTCAAACATTGAGTAAAAAGTCTCAATCAAGGTGAATATCTCAAAGAGGATCCTTACTCAAAGAGTAGACTATCTTGAACTGGTGGACATGTTTCTAGTTGTTTAATAAGCTTGTTGGCTAAAAATTAAGCTCAATAGAAACCCATGAGGGATACAATAACTGAAATCCATTGCATTTAAGGCAGAAAGGATGCAATAACTTTGGAATTTGGAAATGCTAGAGTATCAATATTGTGACCTGTTTGATCACCATTTATTTTATCAAGAGATCATATAAACCTCCATCAAAGGAGACTGTAGGTGCATGCTGCCAAGGCATACAGATTTCCCTAAAAGCATTAGTATTGGGAATGTTTAATAAAAAGAAGCCAAAATTGTAGGACTTACCTCCAAGAGGCAAGAGCTGTAGTGGCCTTAACAGTCAAAGCAGAATTGCTGTGAGTTCAAACAGTTCAAACATTTCATTGAGACACTGAAGTCTCAATTCCGCTTAACAGTATGTCATGCATAGTTTCCAATTTATGATTTAAAAGTTCTCCTGCCCTAGATATTTTCAGTCTAAGTTGTAAATAATTACAATTTTCTCTTGAATTTAACAATAAATATTTAAACATCAAATTTGAATGTTTTTTCTTTTTCTTAATTGTTTTTAAGCACAGTTGTCTCCATTTTCCCCCCTCCACTGCCCTCTGCTCCACCCATTTCTACCTCCCTCCCTCAATCCTAACAACTTTGGCTTTGTCCAAATTTGAATACTTTTATTGCTTACTACTTAGTAAATGTTGCATTTTACATGGATGCTAAGTTAGAAAATATCTGGTTTTACAGGTATCCTTCAAAAGCACTGGCTCAGCTAGTCAACATTTATGGAATATGTTTATAAAGTTTTGTGATCTCTTAGACTTGCTTCCAGTGTAGGCCATATCTCTGAATCCTATGACACTATGTAGTCTTGTGTTTAAAGAGTTGATTTGAAGTGAGCAATCATAACAATGAACATAAATATGAAGAAATAGAAATCAAATAACTAATTAATTCTACATGATCAGTTAAAATAATTTTTATTTCTGCTCATTTTTTTTCATCGAAGAGACTTGAAATTTCTGGAATTTATTATGCAATGCAATTTTTATGACTCTTTACCACATAACTATCTATTTAAGATTTTTTTCTTACTACATATAATTTACATATGATGGTTTTTAACAAATATATATATTTTTAAAAGATCTTATTTATTTATCTTTAGAGGGGAAGGGAAGGAGAGAGGGAGAGAAATATCAATGTATGGTTGCCCCTCGTGCATCCCCTCCTGGGAACTCTGGCCTGCAACCCAGGCATGTGCCCTGACTGGGAACCGAACCATGATACTTTGGTTCGCAGGGTCACACTCAATCCATTGAGCTACATCAGCCAGACTAACAAATATATTTTTGAAACTGAAGTTAATGAAAATAACTTGTTCAATTATAAGTGAGGACAAATTGACAAACATATTTTTATTGACAATTGGAACTTGAAAAAAATTAATTTTAACAAAATTATTGTCATCCTATATTGGATGCTAATTTAGAGTATATACAGCCTTTGGAGAACCTTACCCTAGCTCTGAAAAGTATTATCAATGAGTTGGTGCTTTATCTGAGTCCTCAAAATGTCATTCCATCATTCAATCAAGCTAGTTGCTTCAGCACATTGGAGATCATGGTAAGACTGGTAAATTCTGTGAGCATGGCCCATTGTCACATTTTGTTCATTGTGAGGTGAGTTCCTTGATCAGAAGCAATGCTGCATGGAACACCATAATTGTACACAAAGCATTCTGTAACTCTATGGTTAGTAGTTTTCATAGAAACACAGCATGGAGAGAAGGTGTGTTGTTATCCAGAGTTAGCATTTATTTCAGTAACAATCAAATATGGCCACCTGTGACAGAAGTACAATATAATCAATCTGCCACCTGGTAGTTGGTTGATCACCCTGAGGAAAGATGCTATATGGAGGACTCAATGTCAGTCCTTGCTGTTGGCAGATTGGGTGCTCAGGAGTGACTACAGACTGGTCAGCATTAGAAAGGCTGCCAAACCCATTCAACCACTACCCATTGAGTGATGACAGAGTTGGCTGGGGGGGAAAGGTTGACTGGTATCCATGTAAAAGGTTATCCTATCTATAAAGTTATTAAAATTCTCTTCTGCTATGGTAATTTTTTGATGAGTTTTCTCATAGGGTACAAATATCTTTATGATTTTTGTCTATATAACAACTCTATCTTTACAACTCGTTCCCAAACTCTCTTGTCACCAATTTAACAATCATGTTCCTTCTAAGTCCTTAACCATTCAGCCAGACCATTGATTTCAGACAATGGATTGGTATATAATCCTGTATCTGACCATTTCTGCTTCCCAGAAACAAGGTGATAGATTTTTGAGTGAAAATGGATTTTCCTAATTATCCTGGCATTTCCTTATTGAGTAACATGGCCAAGGCCTCAGAGATAGAAAGGTGCTTATGACACAGTAGATTAGACATTTCTCATCAAATGTGACCTAGATACCACCACTTCTCAGTGTCCAGTCCATCCATCATGAAAACCACTTGAACCCCTGAAGGAAAATCGTGGCTTGTAATGCTTAATAATGACACAGTGGTAAATTGATTTATCAAATCATGGCAAGTGTAGTGAGTCGTGGTTAATGGAACAGACCTTTGTTAATTAATGGATATATTTTTCTTGCTGTTTCTACATCTACTTACTCCACTATATGTACATATATTAAATAAACTCTATAATAAAAAACAACTCTATAATCACACATTTGTATGTCATTGCTACAGAACAAATAATATATGCCATAATAAAAGATATAAATCGCTGGGTGTACTACCAAAAAATTTGATGCTCTTACCATATATCCTCTATGGAAAATCAAAACTCATTGTAGTACCAATGGAAACAACACCTTTTAAGATGAGAATTCCACAGTATATGCCATATGTATTTACCATGTTCATCAACTGAAACTCTTTTTACCCTAAACTGGAAAACACCTTTAAATCCTTATGCATGAAATTCAAGTCGTTCTGAGGTGTACCCTGAAGGTAGAGTAACAATGCACAGGAGGTTTACTGGATAATGAAGACAGTAAGTCATGCACATCAAATTCAGCCTGATAATCAAGCATAGAAATGAGAAACCTAGATTTTACATGACTTCTCTTCCTTTCCTCTGTGTGTATGTGTGTGTGTTTTATCAGAAGTGGTGGTGATATAATTTATTCCATAAGTAATGGAATATTGAGACAAGATGGGAAAAAATAGAAAACAGAACATCCTGAAATCCATACCTTAGACAAAAATGCAGAAATAGACAATATATCTTTTGTTTTGTTTTCTGAAGAGAGTGAATGAATTTTTGTTTTTAAAAGTGAAATTGGCCTTGGCTGGTGTAGCTCAGTGGATTGAGCATGCGCCTGGGAACCACATAATTGCGGTTCGATTCCCAGTCAGGGCACATGCCTGGGTTGTAGGCCATTTCCCAGCAGGGGACTCATGAGAAGCAACCATACATTGATATTTCTCTCCTTATCTCCTTCCCTTCCCCTCTAAAGATAAATAAATAAAATCTTTTTAAAAAGTGAAATTATATTATGCTAGTGAGTTCCCCATCCTCCAATGGAACAATAAATAGGGAAAGAAGGAAGTATACAAATTCGGATAGCCAAAGGGGGTGAATGATGGTTAGCTAGACCATATTGTTTATCATCAAAATGGTGACATTTATTCTAGGAACATAAGTTTGACTGTGTGGGCTACCAGTTTTAAACAGGTCCTCTCTTTAGGTAACCAGGACATATGCTCATCCTAACTAAAAAGGACATTTTCAAAATGTTTGGCTGCTTATTTAACATACAAATCTTGATTTTAGGAAATCGTGCCTTCCTCTGGGAACAAAGTGGGGAAATTCTGCCATTTCTGACCTTTTCTTAGTCCAGGCAAAGCCAAATATGCTTCATGAACATTGGGAAGGGATGAAAATTCAAAAGGACAGCAATAATAGTTTTACAATGACTATGTCATGGTGTATAATGATGATGGCCATGGTCCCAGATCAGTTTATTGTTTTTCTGAAGAGTTATTGAACAATTATTATTTATTTAAAATGTGTTAATTAATTCTAAGAACAGTTTTATTTTAGGCATCCGAATACTGGGGCACAAAGGCAAATTATTTGCCCAAGGTCACAGATCATGTAGGAAGTGGAGCTGGGGTTTGAAACCAGGCAGTCTGGCTCCAGAGCACATATTCAGAAGCACTATAAGATAATGACCTTGCTTATTCTCCCTTGTTTCTTGCCCAGTTTCAGGGTTTTCCATCCGTTTCTGCAATCTATTCCATACCTTTCTGATTAATTCTTTTTCTGGTTTAAATTTTTGTTTATGTTATTTGCAACCAAGAATCTCAACTAATGTTATTACTATCACACACTATCACTCCTCCTCTTTGCTATAGTTGTAGTGACAAATGGGACTTTAAAAGAATGTATCCTGATAACGTTCTCAATAAACACCAAAAATTATCATGTAAGTATAAATTTTTTAATAGCTTTGCAAACTGTGGTAATGGCAAAACATTTGAAATGCCCTTAACATATGTTTTCATTAATGCAGTCATTATTCAGTTTAAACACTTGAAAACAAACTATATTAAAAACAAAAACATTAGCATTTAGGGTAACTTTCATTTTACAAAACTAATCAGTAATGCTTTCTATTTATTCAGAGAACTTTCAACTTCCTTTACAGAGATAACTCTTCCCAATATTCATACTGATAAAATTTAAGAAAGCGTGGGTTAAAACAGAGGTATCCTGCCACTCGGAATATTATTTCTACTTTGAAAATCTCTAAAAATGTAGGTGAGCAGGCTTAAATTTCAACCTTAAAGTCAAAGGGCTAAAGCTGAAAATCCATTTGCTATTCCACTTTTTAACTTCCTTATTGCGAACAGTTACTATCATTTCATCCAACAAGGGGCTCTGATCTGGTGTTTTATATTGAATATCTTTTTCAAGAAATCTGTAAAATATAATGATCATTTACTGAGTACTTCTTCTGTATTGCCAGTTGTGAAAGTTCTTTTATATATTTTCTATTTTATTCCAACAATGAATCTATGATGTAAATACGGACTTGACTATGAAGAAAATAAAAATGAAATGGTTCAGTAACTCGTTCAAAATAATGCAGGAAATAAGTAGAACCAGAAGCATATCTCATTTGTATCCATCTGCAAAATCTGTGTTCTTAACTATCAGTATTATGTTATTTTGCCTCTCACTGTTATAATTACATATTGTTAATTCTGATTCCATGACTCATTTATACAAAAGTGTATGTGCATGCACAAGGATATGTACTCTGGCATACAAGGAGGTAAATGGCAAATATATATGTATATCTGTGTTCATATTTATATTTGCAATGTTATAACCTATAAAATGAATGTTATAATTACTGGCAAAAGTAGACATGAAAGTAAATGGTATATCCCATAGTCAGGCTCTAGAGTAGTCATTTTGACATGTATTAGATACATTACTGTTCATTACAACCATGAGTGACAGGATTGATTGCCCCCTTTTTCCAGATCAATACCCAGAGTGTAGGGAATTAAGTAAATTGCTTTAGTTGACATAACTAATAATTTGAAGATAAGAAATCTAAGCCAGAGCCTGTTAATTCCAAAGCTTGCGCACTCTCCGTGATAATTCACTGACTGTCTGGGTATTGTTTATCCTGCTATCCAAATACTAAAAATTTATTTTAACTAAGGGAAAGTAACTATTCTATGTTTCAAACTGCCAGATACAATGGTATTTTAAGGACAAATTTAATAAAATATTCTTGTATATTTCCTGAGCTCCTTGGGGTAAAAACTCACTGAAATGTAAAAGTTGCAGATGGGCACTGGCCACTGAAATGTATTTCTCTTCCTGGACTCAGTAAACAAAGCCAAAAATGCACAATAATGTAAAGACGGGAAGCCCTTTCCTAAAACATTTATTTAATCTGTATTACTAAAAAGTAGTTTTCAAAAGACTGTTTCCTTGTTTATGAATCACAGGGTAAAACATGCTAAGCTACTAGCACTAAGATTTTATAATAAATTTTATGAATGGGTAATACTTTTTTACTGTTATCATCGTTTATTACTAATTTTAAATCCTGAGACAGATATTTCTAAATAAAATAATGTTTCACTTATTTAGCTGATGAAGAGTTTTTATTTTTAATTATTAACCTCTTTCAGTTAAGAAACTATATCAAAAATACATCTTTATTTCTGGAACATGTTTTGCAATCTCAATTTTACATAAAGTTCTTATCAAATAAACATAGAGAGTTGTCATAATATTTGTTATTTATTATTGCCATATTTACTTCTAAAGATTTTTAGTAAGTACTTTATATAAAAATTCCTCAGTTACAGAATTTCTGCATGCATTAGAAGAATGAAAACGAATTTAATGAATTATCAAAGAATAAAAATGTGACCGTCCTGCTCTGTTAGCCAGTCTGTATTTTACTGGAGAGATTAAACAGAAAGAAAAAGAGAGAGAGAAAACTCACAGACATAAACAAGGGAATGGTGATAGCTGGGGGTAAGGAGCATATGGGGGGAAATGGTAATAGAAGGAGACTTGACTTGGGGTAGTAAACACACACTACAGTGTACAAATGATGTGTTGTGGAATTGAGCACTTGACACCTATATAATTTTGTTAACCAGAGTCACACCAATAAATTTAATAAAAAGGAAAATATGTGATCAAGCCTTTTTTCTGAAAAATAATTATTAATGTGTTTTAATACCCTTATTATATATCTTTCTCTCCTTGAGTCTTTCTTCAGCTAATTTTAGGGGGTATGAGATACTTGGGGTATTTGACTAGAGTGTTACAACCATTCATTAATATAACAAATACTTTGTATTTTGTTGATAGTTTCCTTTGCTATGTAATTTTTTTTACTTTGATATAGTCCCATTTCTTTAATTTTTCTTTTGTTTCCTTTACTTTAGGAGATAGATATATCAGTAAAAATATTGCTACAAACTAGGCTGAGATTTTACTGCCTATGTTTTCTTCTAGGATTTTTATGGTTTGGTGTCTAATATTTATGTCTTTATTCATTTTGAATTTATTCTTGAGAGTGGTATAAGAAGGTGGTCTAGTTTCATTTTCTGTATGTTTCTATCCAATTTTTCCAACCCCATTTATTGAATAAACTATCATTAGACCATTGTTTGTACTCACTTCCCCTGTTAAATATTAACTAACTATAAAAGTATGGATTTATGCCCTGGCTGGTGTAGCTCAGTGGATTGAGCATGGGCCTGTGAACTAAGGGAGCACAGTTCAATTCCCAGTCAGGGCACATGCCAGGGTTGCAGGCTAGTTCCCAGAGCAGGACACATGAGAGGCAACCATAAATTGACATTTCTATCCCTGTCTCCTTCCTTTCTCCCCTAAAAATAAATAAACAAAATCTTTTTAAAAAGTATAGGTTTATTTCTGGACTTTCCATTCTGTTCCACTGAGCTATTATGTCTTTTCCGGCCAATACCATGCTGATTTCTTTACTATGCCCATGGAATGGGAGAACATATTCACCAATACATTTGATAAGGGCTTAATGCACAAAATTTATAAAGAACTTGCAAAACTCAGCACCAAAGCAGTAAATGATCCAATTTTTTAAAAAAATGTGTAAAGGACCTGAATAGACACTTCTCCAAAGAGAATGGCCATTAGACATGTGAAAAGATGCTTGACATCACTAATCATCAGAGAAATGCAAATTAAAACTGCACTGAGATACCATCTCGCATCTGTCAGAATGGCTATCATCAATAATTCAACAAACAATAAGTGCTGGTGAGGATGTGGAGAAAGGGGAACCATTTTGCACTGTTGATGAGAATGTAATTGGTGGCACAGCTATGGAAAGCAGTATGGGGTTACCTCAAAAATTCAAAAATGGATCTGCCTTTTGACCCAGTGATCCCACTTCTCAGAATTTATCCAAAGGAGCCCAAAACACTAATTCAAAAGAACGTAAGCATCCCTATGTTCATTGAAGTATTATTTTTGGTTGTTGCTGTTATTCAAGTACAGTCATCTCCATTTCCCCCCAACCATCACACCCCACCCCAGCCATCTCCACCTCTTATCCTCAATCCTAACCCCCTTCAGTTTTGTCCATGTGTCCTTTATGCATGTTCCTATCAACCCTTCCTCCATTTTCCCCCATTATCCTTTCCCACCTCCCCTCTAGTTACTATCAGTTTGTTCTTAATTTCAATGTCTCTGGTTATATTTTGCTTGCTTGCTTGTTGTATTGATTAGGTTTCACTTATAGGTGACATTATTTAAAAGCAGCCCAAGTATGCATCAATAGATGAGGGAATAAATTAACTATGGGACATTTACACAATGGAATACTAGTCAGCTGTAAAAGAGAAAAAACTTACCCTTTGTGACAGCATGGATAAACCTAGAGAATATTATGCTAAGTGAAATAAGACAGTCAGAGAAAGGCAGCTATTATATGATTTCACTCATATGTCGAATCTAAAGAACAATCTGAACTAACAAGCAAAATAGAGAGAGACTTATAGAGAGCTAGATGACAGTTATAGGGGACAAGGGGATGGAGAGATTGAGCAAAAAGGAAAAAGGACTCATGAACAACAGTGTGGTGATTATGAGGGGATGGGAGATAAATGACAAAGGGAAAAAACAATAATAAATAAGTAAACTGAACTGTGTTCAGTTCTGGGCTGACATAAAATTCATCTTAATGGAATATGCAATATATTGCCAAGAGTTCCACATGAATAAGAACATCCTACTATAGCTTCATTCTCTGGAGGTTTTTTTTTTCTTAGATAATACTGATGTAGGTGATTAGCCATATTTTGAGTACCACTGGTATGAAGAATTATGCTAGTCTCAGCAGAACTCTCCAGGGATAATTTTTAGAAATCCCATGTGTAAGATCTGGAAGACAGTGGTAATCAATGAAGCTTGCATTATGCAAATCATAGTAGTATAGGTTAGTCTGGAATATTAACTTATTTTCATTTAGATATTCTTCAAGGCTGCAGCCCTCAACAAAGGTTTTAAAAGAATTGTTTCAGGGTCTGAAAGAAAATCACCAAGGTCTTGATTTTAGAAAGAGCTATCATTATAGTGTACAAATGGAGTAATTGACAAAGAAATTGTTTCATTTATTCCTTGACAACTATGAAGTAACTCAGGGCCGGGTCCTTCATTCCATTTGTATCTTGCAGTAAGATAAAAGTTCAGTTTTCACAAACTGAGAATATCAAGGTAATAAACATATATTCTGGGGCAGTAATGGATAAACACTGACATACACATTTGAAAATTTCAGAAGGGAGAGGCAGAAGTAAGTGGAAAATTACTCTCATACCAAAGGCAAAAGACTCTATCTCAACTGTTTTAAGTACAGATAATATAGAAAGCCAACAGGATCAGATGTAGCATTTACAGTTTTGCTTGCTCAGAACTCATCTTAGTGGTTCATTGTGGACAATGATGTGTCATTTTGTGGACATATAAACCTGACGTTCTGATACTGTGAGACAGTTTGTGAAAACCAGTCACCTCACTAGTAAGTGAAGAGATTCTCCACCACATACATGGATCTTAAATCGATTTGTTTGATAATAACACATGTATCAATGTTTATTTTTTCTGTATGAAATATTATAAATTGCTAGTTTTTTATGAGAGTTAAGGAAAGGCAAATTTTGTTATGAAAATATTGCTTCTGGGGCAAAAAATAAACAGTTTGGTTAAATAAATAATATTTCACCTTATAAAATCATCAAGTGTCTAAGGGGCTCACTTTGATTCTTTAATTGCATTTTGATGCATTTTCTGAAGTAAAATTAATGCAATAATGTCTTTCACAAATTTGGTAATTTACAAAGTTCCTATATATTTTATAAATATCTAACACTTTCTGTACTGATTCCTTATAAAAGTCAAAATACATTCTTTTATGTAATTATGCTTCTTTTAAATTTCTTTTTTGTTTGTTAACAAAAAGAAAAATTAATTGAATATTTATAGAAGTCATAATGTAAAAGTATCAGCAGGATGCAAAAGGTACATAGGACTCTCTGTGATTTTAAATGTTCATTTGATTTCAATAAAAAGTATTTAAAATTTTGTAACCAGATGATCAAAAACAAAGCAAAGCAAAAGAAAACAAAACAAAAAACAAAGTTGGCATCATTCACTAAGTCTGGAAAACCCAATTTACAAATGTGTATTTCACATAAGACAATCCACAGATTACGTTTTTAAACTTTATATAGTAGTTCCCCCTATTTTTCCTGTTGATACTGCATTTGCTCCCTTATCGTACAATTGCTTTTTGGCACCCTGTGCAGGCCAGATTTTTCAGCACCCTACTCGCTTAACACATTGTTCCCCTGATCTCCAATCAAATGTGCTCCTTCCCACCACTTGGTTACTAAGTTTCTTACGGGAACTCTGAGCAATCAGAAGTTGTAAAAGATGTTACTATACTAGAAGTTTTTCAGTTGACAATATCATAAGTAAGAAAGACAGCCAATAAGCAAAGGAAAAGTTAGCATCACTTCCTTGCCATTTTGTTTATTTGGCTTTACCAATTTGAAACGACATCTCCCTGAATGTAGGGAATGGACTTTATGTAGTAAGTATATCCAGTAACTATGTTTGCAGATCTTAATATCATGTGTAAGTGGATTCCTCATCTGAGAACCAACAGAGTCCTCCTTAAAACAAACAGAAGGAATGACTGCTTTCATAGATTCTTTCAGTCTGGTCAGGAAAATGTCTAGAGATAAAAATACTATGAGATAATTGTTTCTGTGATAAGCACATGGCTGACAGCTTAACAGTGGTTTGAGAAGGAACAGATATGTATCTCCTTTAAGCAGATATATAAAATTGATATTTTTATCAGCTATTTCCTATAGCATTTAAGTCAAAATGCACTCAGCTGTTAACTTTCTAAGCAAAAAAAAACATTCAAATGAATGGAGATAACCCTTAGGCACTTGAAACACACTTCAGCTACCAAATGACAAGCACCTTTTTACTAGCCTAAGGTTGTGGGGTTGAATTTGTGGCATGTTTTACACTAATAGTTCATTAGTGTAGTAGGAGAAAAAATAATAAATTTTGTTTTTTATTTGTATTTATTTAATTTTTGAATAGTTCAATTTTATTGTTTTTTCCATTGCCATTTAACCCCCATACCCTCTTCTACCTTCACCCGTTCCCCTCCTCATGGTTCAGTAATTAGTCAGTTGGCTCAGCTTGCTGAATATACACCAATAAAAATAGGTTCTTGAGACTTGACTTGGAGCATAAAGAGCAGGTATAGGCAATACAAAGCAACATTCAATCCTGAAGGCTGTAGTAAGGGAAGCTCAAAAGATGAGCATATCTTGCTGAAGAATGAAGATAATTAAGATTAAATTAAAACCAGTGGGAATTTTGCTATACATGAATAGCATTTGTGATACTTTCACATACACTACCATATTTAATCTTTACTCTGCTATATGCAGACTCATTGGTGAGGATATTTCACACATTACACGATTTAAAAAAGCACGCACACACAGAGTGTTCAGTAGAGCATGGTAAATAAAATTTAATCACATTTCAAGCCTAAAATGTTTATTTGCAATAAAAGAAAATCCTCTCTGTTCCTCTCTGCATATTTCTCTTGGCCTTTGAGTGTGTATCTCACTGGAGAGCTAACAATCCTTTAAACTACAGATATGAGATCACCATATAAATTTAAAAGTCATGACGGTGACATTGTTATCAAAATCCATAGACTCAGAAAAATCGTTGTCCCCACTGGGCATGATGACACATTACTTTCCTAGTCATGACGACAGCAGAAATGTGTGTTAAGCTTTGTGAATTGATAGCAGCTATACATAGGCTATACATATAATATGTATCATATTAGTGTATATATATATATATATATATATATTAAGCTGGACTTAGCTTACTTGTGGTAACATATAGTTGATCTCTCAACTATATGAAAGATCTCTCCCATATATATATATATATATATATATATATATATATATATATGAAAGATCTCCAATGTCTTTCTGGAGAAAAGTACAGCCATTGTACTGGACATCTTAAACTTACACAATGCAGTTTGTTAATTATATCTAAATAAAGGTGGAAAAAACACATTTGTTTCTTTGAGACATTTGCACTAATGTTAATATCTCATCAATGACCTAATTTTCTCCATTTATCTTCAAAATATCCTTAATCAAATCTTCTTATGTGAATTACATGACTCATTCCAAAACTTAGTCCACTGCTATTGTGCTTTTTAACAATCTTGCTCAAACTTCATTTCATTCAGAATTTAAGGCTCCTAACACTTATATTAACATCTTCTAGGAATATGTTAACATGGCCACAGTTGAGTTTCCTCTGCTACTATGAAGATAATTTATGGACAGTTTTGTGTCTTCCTTAAAAATAAGTTGCCTAATAAAGAAACTTTTATGGTTAATATAAAAAATTACACATAAACACCGAAGAGATGTTAACAATAAACCTTCATATACTCATACCTTATATGAGTCAGATATCAGGATTTTGCATACTTTCATCTATATCTCCTTCTTTTGTTGCTGAAATATTTTAAATATAATTCTATATGTAATTTTATTACAACCCTTGTACTTCAGCAATACTAACACATTTAATGGAAAACATAATGAAATTAATTCCTGTTTATTTCAACATTTACAGGAATAGCAAAATGTAAAAATAACAATAGAAACTAACTGAAAATTAATTAATAATGGAAGAAGTAAATAATTTAGATCTATCCATGCTTTACAATTCTATATAGCTATCATTAAAATTTTGTATAGATCTGTGCATGCAATAATATTATTAAGAGGTATCTATAGCTGTGGTGTACAGATATAATAAAATATGTTTATTATGTATGTGATATATACTTACATATATTAAATGCCATATATAAAAGTGTATAATACACATGTACACATATATAATGAGTATGCTATAAAATATATCTTCATTTTTTTCATTTAAAGAAATATAAAAACCTGTAAAGAATGGTTCCTCTTAGAGAAAGAAATGAAGGGGTGGATAAAGGAGGCTTTTTATTCTGTGACTTTTATAATTTTGTACTGTTTGAATTCTTGTCATATGCAAGTATTATTACTATGTAAAGAAAAAAGGTGAAATCATTCTGAATTAACATAGCCTGCGCAAAAGTCCCCACCTTTTCACTAATTTTTGTATAAACTTGAAGAGTTACTTACTTTCTCTCTGGAGACATCAGTGTCCTACATGAGTGGTTATTCATTAGTGTCTACCTTACACATTTATATGATGACTGAAGTGAGGTTAAGATGCAATAAATGTTAGATTTTATTGGTATTTTTAAATAATACATTTAATATTAATACTTTGTATAACACCATTCATCTCTATAAATGTTTATTGTACATTTTTAGCCCTGGCTGGTGTAGCTCAGTGGATTGAGCACAAGCCTGCGAACCAGAGGATCGCGGTTTGATTCCCAGCCAGGGCACATGCCTGGGTTGCAGGCCGGTTCCCTGCAGGCCATTTCCCAGCAGGGGATGCACAAAAGGCAACCATACATTGATGTTTCTCTCCCCCTCTCCTTCTCCTCTAAAGATAAATAAAATTAAACAAAAAAACAGCAAAAAAAAAAAATTTTTAAATACTATGTGTTTATTTTAAAATGTTATGTTTTATTTTAATAATGTTTCTAAAATTAATTATTTATATATTTGATTAAAATATACTGAAGTAGTTATTGGATATTAGAAGTTTAAAAATAGATTTTTATATTTTTTCAAGAAGATCTTACCTGTGATTTTGCACTGGACTATGTTTTAAGAATTTTAAAATGCTGGAATGCATTTTTTTCATTAAGAATATGACTGTTCATACCTGATGTCAAAACTTCCTTGGTATAAAACACTGTGTGTTAATTCAACAAATATTTGTTGATCTACTACTATAATATAGGTAGACAAATATATTGGAGCTATGATGCTGATATTTTAAAAAAAGGGTAGCCCTAGACTCTCAAGTGGTTTGAGTTAGAAGAGGTAATTTAGCATGGGCTGTTTCTGAATCAGTATAACCACTGAAGTGTTTCTGACCAATGAAAATACATCAGTGTTTAAATATTCCTATAGTACCTTTATCTCACTGTGGGAAAGGTATTACTGATTAAACATAAAAACTATGGCTCATGACCAAAATAGACCTAAATTTTTATTAGTTTAAATACAATAAAACAACCAAGAGACCTAAAATGCTAACATTTGTGGCTTTGTGAAGTAATGCAAGCCTGTGTAAGTTACTCAAATCTGACACCAACGATCTTCTTTCATGATGTCAAGTGGTTATAAAGTGTGGTCCCTAGATTAATAATATCAGCATTCCCTGGGAGCTAAGAAATACAAATGATTTGGACCATGCCTTGGCTATTGAATTAAAACTAGGAGGGTAGGGCCCAGGCAAGCTCTCCAGTAAATTCATTTTTTAAAAGTATTTTTGTTGATTATGCTATTACAATTTTTCCAATTTTACTCCCTTTATCCCTGCTCCACCCTGGCTCCCCCAACCCTCCAGCATTCCCCGCCCTGCCCCATTAGTTCATGTTAATAGGTTGTTTATACAAGATCTTTGAGTCCTCTGTTTCCTACACCGTTTTTATCTCTACCCATCTATTTTATGCCTACTAATTATGCTTCCTCTTCCCTGTATCTCCCCTCTATTCCTCCCTTACCCCTCCCAACAGAAATCCCTCCATGTGGTGTCCATTTCTCTGATTCTGTTCCTGTTCTGTTTGTTTGCTTAGTTTTTTTGTTTTTGTTGTTTCTCTCTCTCTTTTTTTTTTAGGTTCATTTGTTGACAGTTGTGAGTTTGTTGTCATTTTACTGTTCACATTTTTTATCTTCCTTTTCTTAGATAAGTCCCTCTAACATTTTATATAATAATGGCTTGGTGATGATGAACTCCTTGAACTTGACCTTATCTAGTAAGCACTTTATCTGCCCTTCCATTCTATATGATAACTTTATTGGATAGAGTAGTCTTGGATGTTGGTCCTTTCCTTTCATGACTTCAAATATTTCTTTCCAGCTTCTTCTTGCCTGCAAGGTTTCTTTTGAGAAATTAGCTGATAGTCTTATGGGCATTCCTTTATAGGTAACTCTCTCCTTTCCTCTTACTTCTTTTAGGATTCTTTCTTTTCTTTTTTTTATCTTTAATTTTGGGTAATTTGATGATGTGTGTATTTGGTGTGTATTTCCTTGGGTCTAGCTTTTGGGGGACTCTTTGGGTTTCTTGGACTTCCTGGAAGTCTATTTCCTTTGCCAGATTGGGGATGTTTTCCTTCATTATTTGTTCAAATAAGTTTTCAATTCTTGTTGTTCTTCTCCTTCAGGCACGCCTATAATTTGGATGTTGAAATGCTTCAGGTTGTCCTAGAGGTTTTCTCTTTTTGAATTCCTGTTTCTTCATTCCATTCTGGTTAGGTGTTGATTTTCTTCTTTTGTTCCAAATCATTGCTTTGAGTCCTGGTTTCCTTCCTGTCACTGTTGGTTCCCTGAATATTTTGCTTTATTTAGTTTTGGGTATCTTTCATTTGTTTTTTCATGTTTCAACCAAGCTCAATCAGATCTTTGAGCATTTTGATTACCAGGGCTTTAAATTCTCCATCAGGTAGGTTGTCTATCTCCTTATCACTTAGTTCTCTTTCTGAAGTTTTTCTTTCTTGATGCTTGTTCATATTTGCCAGCACTTGTATGATCAGTAAATGAATGGACAAAAAACTATGGCACATTCACACAATGGAATTCTACATCACAGAAAGAAAGGAGTTCCTACTCTTTGCAACAGCATGATGGAACTGGAGAGCATTATGCTAAGTGAAACAAGTCAGGTGGTGAAAGACAAATACCATATAATCTCACCTGTAAGTGGAAGCTAATCAACAAAATGTACAAGCAAGCAAAATATAATCAAAGACACTGAAGTTGAGAACAGGCTGACAGTGACCAGAGGAGAGAATGGAGGGGAGAATGGGGGAAAAGGGTGAAGGGTTTACAGGAACCCTGTAAACCTTCCTGATGTCTTGAAAGAATTAATAAAATTCTAACATTTTAGTAAATTGAGAAACCACAAAACTGTTTAAATGTTATTGTTATTAAAACAGTGATGCATGCCATAGCCATAGGAAACAGCTATAGTGAATGATATCAGGAGAAATAAAATCCCGTAAAGGTAAAGAGAATAAATATCAGCTATACCATAAAACACAATGGTGTTTTATGGTGTTTTTGTTAGCACAATGATATTACAATGGACTAAAATCCTCATTTTATACCCTGAGTAACATCAAAGGACAAAAGTATTTTGCCTCCTCAGTTGTCTTACATTCTTGGCTATGCCAAAGCCTAGGAACAAATATTTCACAGTAGTCAAATTGAGCTGGTTGGAATAAGTATCATCTGAAAGGTTTTGTAAATAATGGCACTGACTTTAGGTCTAGTTCATTACAAAGATGCAGAAGAAATAGTATGATTGTGTGCACAGAGTTTTTTGTTCTTTTTTATTGCTGTTTACATAGTTATGTCCATTTTCACCCCACCATGCCCCCACTCCACCCATCCCTACCTCCCACCCTCAAACCTGTCCCCATTTGCTTTGTTCATGTGTGGTTTATACATGTTCCTTTATGGCCCTTCTATTATTCCCTGATATTCTTCTTCCTCCTCCCTCTGGTTACTGTCAGTTTGTTCTTTATTGTTTCCTGCAATCTGTACAAACACAACTTAGTGGCTGGAAGTTAAAAGTGGAAAGGAGTCAGGGAGGAGGGAGGATGGAAGATGTGTGAAGAGTAGACTTATATATGAAGAAAAATTGATTCTAATATCTGGATGATATGTCTTTATAACCTTTATTGCTTACAGTTATCTCTCCTCAACCACTACCACCTTATTACATGATTTTCTATAAATAGATATTGCTAATTATATATATGCATATTAATATGCCCATCTTCAGAAAGCAACTGAGGATTTGACTTTAAGAAGCTTTTGGAACTCAAGACATCTCTTGGCATTCAGTGCAGCTGAATGCATTTTGTAGCACAATTTCACAACACTGCAGTATATATAGATATGCTTGTACAATTATTAATGAGAAGGCAATAACATACATAGAAAGATAAATAATTCTTTCAGAAATCAATATGATTTTATTAATAGGTTTATTTTTATGACCTTCACTTTAATTGTTCACTCCTCTGCCCTTTCCCAGACACATTTGCACAAACTTGAAGATCAGTAATTCTCATGGTTATCATACCAAAAATGTACAAGGTTAATTATAGACATTCACTCCAAAAATCATGCAAATAATGGTTAAATTTATAAGAAAATATAGTAGAAAATCATAGTCCTGTGCAGCTGAAGTGACTGTACATGAACACACACACATATTTCATAATATTATTTTTATTTTATTTTTTTATTTTTATGAATTTTTGAGGTGACATCAGTTAATAAATTAGGTTTCAGGTGTACAATTCTATACTACATCTTTTATATATTATATTGTATGTTCACCAACACAAGTCAAATCTCCTTCCATCACTATTTATCCCCCCTTCACCCTCTGCTATCTCTTCCCAAAATCCTTTCCCTCTGGTAATCACCATATGTTCTCTGTGTTTATGTTTTTTTCCTTGCCTAATCCCTTCACGTTTTTCACCCAGCTCCTTAAACACCTTCATTATGGGAGCTGTTAGTCTATTGTCTGTATCTGTGAGTCTGTTTCTATTTTGTTTGTTAGTTTATTTTATTCATTAGACATAACATATGTGTAAAATCATATGGTATTGTCTTCCTTTGACTGATATATTTCACTTTGCATAATAATTTCCAGATCCATCATGCTGTCACAAAAGGTAAGATTTTATTTCTTCATGGCTGAATAGCATTCTATTACATAAAGGCAGCACGGCATTTTTTTAAATTTAATTCTTGTTCAAGTACAGTTTTCTGTCCCCCACTCCCATCCCAGCCTAGCCCCCCAGCTACCCACCTCCCTCCCATTTCGACCCCCTTAGTTGTTCTCCATGTGTCCTTTATACTAGTTTCTGTGGATCCTTCCTACTTTCCCCTGAAATTCTCTCCCCTCTCCCCTCTGGACCCTGTCAGCCTGTTCTCGATTTCAGTGTCTTTGGTCATATTTTGCTTTCTTGTTTGTTTTGTTGTTTAAGTTCCTGTTAAAGGTGAGATCATATGGTATTTGTCTTTCACTGCCTGGATTATTTCACTCAGCATAATGCTTTCCAGTTCCATCCATGCTGTGGCAAAGGGTAGTAGCTCCTTCTTTCTTTCTGCTGCACAGAATTACATTGCGTAAATGTACCATCATTTTTGGATCCATTCATTTACTGATGGACATCTAGGTTGCTTCCAACTCTTGGCTAATGTAAATTGTGCTGCTATGAACAATGGGGTGCATATGTTCTTTGGGATTGGTGTTTTAGGGTTCTTAGGATACAATCCTAGCAGTGGAATTGCTGGGTCAAAAGGCAAGTCCAATTTTAGTTTTCTGAGAAAATTTCATACTATTTTCCATAGTGGTTGTACCAGTCTGCAATCCCACCAACAGTGAACTAGGGTCCCCTTTTCCCCACAACTCCTCCAACATTTGTTGTTTGTTGCTTTGTTTATGATGGCCATTCTGGCTGGTGTAAGGTGGTATCTCATTGCCGTTTTAATTTGCATTCTCGGATAGCTAGTGATATAGAGCATCTTTTCATGTGTCTCTTGATCCTCTGTATGTCCTCCTTGGAGAAGTGTCTGTTCAAGTCCTTTCCCCATTTTTTCATTGGGTCAGTTGTCTTCTTAGAGTGGAGTTAAGTAAGTTCTTTGTATATTTTGGATATTAAACCTTTGTCTGAGGTATCATTGGCAAATTGGTTTTCCCAAATATTTAGTTCTCTTTTTATCTTAATGCTATTTTCTTTAGCTATGCAGAAGCTTTTTATTTTGATAAGATCCCATTTGTTTATTCTTTCCTTTATATTTCTTGCTCTAGGGGACATATCAGTAAAAATGTTGCTGTGTGAAATATCTAAGATTTTCCTGCCAGTGTTCTCCTCTAGGACTTTAATGGTTCCATGGCTTAAATTTAAGTCTTTTATCCACCTTGAATTTACTTTGGTGTATGGTGTCAGTGGGTGCTGAAGTTTCATTTTTTTGCAAGTAGCTGTCCAGTTCACCCAGCACCATTTTTTGAAGAGGCTACTTTTACACCCTTTTAGGTCATTGCCCCCTTTGTCGAATATTAATTGACTGTAGAGAGTTTGGTTTAATTCTGGGCTCTCTGTGCTGTTCCATTGGTCTATATGCCTATTTTTATGCCAGTACCAGGCTGTTTTGATTACAGTGGCCTTGTAATACAGTTTGATGTCAGGTATTGTGATCCCTCCTAGTTTGTCCTTCTTTCTCAAAATTGCTGCGGCTATTCGGGGTCATTTATAATTCCATATAAATTTTTGAAGCGTTTGTTCTATGTCTGTAAAATATGCCATTGGTATTTTAATAGGTATTGCATTAAATCTGTAAATTGCTTTAGGTAGTATGGACATTTTCATGACATTAATTCTGCCAATCCATGAACACGGTATTTGTTTCCATTTGTTTGTGTCCTCCTTGATTTCTTTCTTCAGTGTTGTGTAGTTTTCTGCATACAGGTCTTTTACCTCGTTGATTATGTTTATTCTCAGATATTTTATTTATTTTTTTGCTATATTGAATGGAATTCTTTTCTTGATTTCTGCTTCTGCTGATTCATTGCTAGTATATAAAAATGCCTTTGATTTCTGGATATTGGCTTTGCATCCCACTGTTGTGCCAAATTCATTTATTAGGTCGAGCAGTTTTTAGGATAGAGTCTATAGGATTTTCCATATACACTATCATGTCATCTGCAAACAATGCCAGTTTTTTTCCTGCTTTGAATCTGGATGCCTTTGAGTTCCTTTTCTTGTCTGATCGCTGTGGCTAAAACTTCCAATATCATATTGAATAGAAGTGGTGAAAGTGGACAACCTTGTCTTGTTCCTGATCTTAGTGGAAAAGCTTTTAGTTTTTGTCTATTTAGTATGATGTTGGCTGTAGGTGTCTCATATATGGTCTTCATTTTATTGAGGAATGCTCCCTCTATTCCCACTTTGCTGAGTGTTTTTATCATAAATGGCTGTTGCATCTTATCAAAAGCTATTTCTGTGTCTATTGATATGGTCATGTGATCTTTGTCTTTGCTTTTATTTATGTGATATATTACATTTATGATATGCGAATATTGAACCATCCTTGCTTCCCTGGGATGAATCCCACTTGGTCATGGTGTATGATCTTTATAATGTGTTGTCGAATGCGATTTGCCAATATTTTGTTGATGATTTTAGTGTCTATGTTCATCAGCGATATTGGCCTGAAGTTTTCTTTCTTTGTTGCGTCTCTATCTGGTTTTTGAATAAGGATGATGCTGGCTTCATAAAAGAGTTTGGGAGTCTTCCATCATTTTGGATTTTTTTGGAATAGTCTGTGAAGAATAGGGGTTAGCTCTTCCTTAAAAGCTTTGTAGAATTCTCCTGTGAAACCATCTGGTCCAGGGCTTTTGTGTGATGGGGGTTTTTTGGTTACTTTTTCAATTTCATCTGCTGTTATTGGCCTGTTCAAGTTTTCTCCTTCTTTTTCATTGAGTTTTGGAAGATTACATTTTTCTAGAAATTTATCCATTTCACCTAGGTTTTCAAATTTCTTGGCATACAGTTCTGCATAGTAATTTCTTACAATCCCTTTTTTTCTGTGGTATCAGATATAATCTCTCCTCTTTCATTTCTGATTTTGTTTATTTGGGTCCTCTCTCTTCTTTTCTTGATGAGCCTACTTAAAGGTTTGTCTATTTTGTTTACCTTTTCAAAAAACCAACTCCTAGATTCATTGATCCTTACAATTGTGATTTTAGTCTCTATGTCATTTAGTTTTGCTCTGATCTTGGTTATTTCCTTCCTTCTATTTGCTCTGGGCTGTCTTTTTTGTTGTTCCTTGAGTTCTTGCAATCGTTGGGTTAGGTTGTTTGTTTGAAATGTTTCTATCTTCCTGTAGGTAAGCCTGTATGAACTTCCCTCTCAGGACTGCCTTGGCCGTGTCCTATAAGTTTTGGGTTGTTGTGAGTTCATTTACATTTCTTTCCAGGAAGATTTTGATTTATTTCCTAATTTCATTTTTGACCCATTCATTGTTTAATATCATGCCATTCAATCTCTATGATTTTGAGTGTTTGGGGTTTTTTCCTTTGGGGTTGATTTCCAGTTTCAGTCCCTTGTGGTAGGAGAAAATGCTTAGTATGATTTCAGTTTTCTTGAATTTTTTGAGGCTCGTTTTGTGCCCTATCATATGGTCTATCTTTGAAAATGTTTTGTGTGCATTTGAAAAGAATGTGCATTTAGCTTTTTTGGGATGAAGGTCCCAATATAGATCAGATAAGTCCATTTCATCTAGGACATTTTTCAATGCCACAATATCTTTGTTGATATTTTGTTTGGAAGATTGGTCCATTTTTGGCAGTGGGGTATTAAAATATCCTACTATAATTTTCTTACTGTCAATATCTTTCTTGAAGTCCTGTAAGATTTTCTGTATATATTTTGGTGCTCCTATGTTGGGTGCATATATATTTATGATGTTAATGTCTTCTTGGTGGATTCTTCCCTTGAGTATTATGAAGTGACCTTCTGGGTCTCTCTTTATGGCCCTTTTTTTGAAGTCTATTCTGTCTGATGTGAGTATTGCTACCCTGGCTTTTTTTTTTCTTGTCTGTTTGCTTGGAAAATTTGTTTCCAGCTCTTCCCTTTTCGTCTGTGTAGGTCTTTTGTCCTGATGTGGGTTTCTTGTAGGCAGCATATGTGTGAGTCATTCTTTCTCTATCCATTTAGCTATTCTATATCTTTTGACTGGAGCATTTAATCCATTGTGTTTAATGTTATTATTGATAGGTACTTATTCATTGTCATTTTTGTACCCGGTTCCTCTCTATCTCTTTTCCTTCCTTTCCTTAGAGCAGTCCTTTTAGCATCTCTTGCAGAGCTGGTTTGGTGGATGCATATTTTTTAGACTTCTTTTGTCTTGGAAGCTCTTTTTTTGGCCTTCTATCTTGATTGAGAGCCTTGCTAGGTAAAATAGCCTTGGTTCCATGCCTCTGTTCTCATTACTTGGAATATTTCTTGCCATTCTCTTCTTGCTTTGGGCATTTCCATTGAGATGCCAGTAGCTAACCTTATTGGGGCTCCTTTTTATGTTACTTCCCTTTTCTCCCTTGGTGCCTTTAAGATTCTCTCTTTATCTTGGAATTTTGCCATTTTAATGATGGTGTGTCTTGAAGTGGGCCTGTTTGGGTTCCTCTTGATTGGGAGTCTCTATGATTCCTGGATTCATGTGACTTTTTCTCTCAACAAATAAGGGAAATATTCCCTCATTATTTTTTCAAATAGATTTTCTATCTCTTGTTCTTCCTCTTCTCCTTCTGGCATTCCTATTATTTGGATATTGTTACGTTTCATATTGTCTTTCATTTCTCTTAATCCCTCCTCATTCTTTCTGAGCCTCTTCTGCCTTTCTTGCTCTCTCTGGGAGATTATTTCTACTCTGTCCTCTAACTCACTTATGTGATCTTCTGCTTCATTGATCCTGCTTTTGATTCCTTCCACTGTTTTCTTCAGTTCAGAAATTGTATTCTTCATTTCCTCTTGGCCTTTGCTGATCATTTCTATTTCCTTTCTTATGTTGATATAGTTTGTGGTGAGTTCATTGTAGCTCCCCTGTAGTTTCTGGTAGCTCATTAAGAGCTCTTTGAATTTCATGATAATCAGTGCTTTGAATTCAATATCTGATAGTTGACTTGCCTGTGTTTCATCTAATATTCTTTCTGTGGCTTCCTCCTTTCCTTCCATCTGGGGATTGTTTCTTTGTCTTCTCATTGTTTGTGAGCCTCTTCTTGTTAGCCTCAGCTTCTTAAATTGATCTGTTCTGACTCCTTGGGTTTATGGTGTGAACTTATGTGGTGGAATGCCTGTGAAATTCAGTGGTGCAGACTCCTTTGGTTATCCTCATGTGCTCTGCTTCCACCTACTCATTTTTTTCTTCTTTTTTTTTTGTGAGGGGGAGGCAAGGTGGTTTATGACAGCAAGAGAGTATTCTGTGATATTTACAGCAACAGTTGGTAGAGAAGAGATAGGTGATCCCCTGGCTGTGTACAGAGATAACCGTAATCTTCAACCCCACTAGCCCCTTTTTAGAATAAGTGGAAGGAAGATAGGGCTCTTTTGGGGGAGGGAAGGTTTGTGACTTGGATCTAGAAAGGAGTGAGGTTGAGGGAGGTCAGATTCTGAGGTAAGGTAAGAATAAAGGATAGTAAATAGGTGTAGTGTGAGAGAGAATAGAGTTAATCACTACAGAATTATAGTTCAGGCAACAATGTAGTGGGCTAGGAACTGGGGGTGTGTTGTGTGGTATTTACAATAGTGTGTAATAGCTATTATTTACAATAATATTAGAGCAACAATCATATGACCAAATCTATGATATACCAAGATTAGGGAGTATTGGACCTTCAATGGTGTGCTAGCTGGGCAAGGGGAAGTAAAGGACAGTAAATTAGCAATACACTATGATTGAGGGGACAGGGAAACCTGTGAAGTGATACAATATATCCAGCCAAGGAAAAGAAGACTATACAGAAAGCGGGGGAATACAGAGATACTATTAAAATAAAAGATGTAAGAATAATGACAAAATAATGAAAAAAAATACAAATATGCAGTAACTTGCAGTTTTTCTGTTATAGCAAAGTAAATTTTGTCTCTCTGTTTCTACTGTTGTGATGCCCCCTCTTTGAGTCCAATTCTGGTCTTTTTGCCTTTCCAAGTCTTTTATCTCACTTGGGGGAGAGAGGGGCAAAAAGAAAGAGAAAGAGAGGGGAAAAAGGGGCAGCAGATGGGAGGAAAAAGTGGTAGGTTTGGAAAGAAAGGAAGAAGAAATAAATCAAGAAAGCAGAAGAGGGAGTGTAATAGTATTGAAAGATAAAAGAATAATAAAATTAAAGAAATAAAAGATTATTTAAAAACAAAAAAAAACAAAATAAAAATAAAAAAACAGAAAACAAACAAAAAACCAAACAAACAAAAATACCTCCTGTTGGTTTCCAGCTGGTTAAACCTTTTCTCCTGGTCTCACTAGCTGCAGCAGCCTGAGGGGCTATTAGTGTGGCCTTCCTTGCTTCTTGGTGAACTCAACCAGTCTCACCAGTGCCCTCCCAAGATCCAGACTGGCACCACTCTCCAGCGCCCCACTGAGAGATTTTTCCCCAGGATTCATAGTCCTGGCCTGGCGTGAGGGTGTGTGCTCCCAGCCAGGCTTTCCTGGTCTCACAGGCTTGGGCGGGGACCTTTCCCAGTGCTATGGCGGAAGGCACAGGCGACTCTCATTTCTCCCAAGCCGGCAACCACAGCCTGACTCCTCCAGTTATCAGAGCTCCCTGGTGTGCTTCCCAACGCCCACTCCTCTCTCTGCCACTCCAAGCAAACCGATCTCTACTGGTGTTTTCAATCTGGGCCGGGTCGGGTAGGGAGGGAGCTGATGACTGGCTCTCTTCCAGGGGCCTTGCTGGCAGCCCTTGGGCCCCAGAGTCCACAGCAGACCCGACTCAGGCCCAGTGCAGTGGGGAGCACACACTTATGGGTGACTCCCAATTCTCCCAAGCTAGCAACCACAGACTGACTCCATGGATTATCAGAGCTCTCTGGTTTGCTTCCTAATGCCCGCTCCTCTCTGACACTACAGGCAAACTGATTTCTCCTGGCGTTTTTCAATCTGCACCTGTCTGGGTAGGGAGGGTGCTGATGACTGGCTCTCTCCCAGGGCCTTTGCTGCCAGCCCTGGGCTCCCAGAGACCAAGGCGGACCAGCTGGGGCCCTGGCATAGCCTGGTGGAGGGCCTGCAGCCTCTGTGCTGTTCCCTCATACCTTGTTGACCTGTGGTCATCTCCTCTCCTCAATCTCTGGTCATTTAGTGTCTGTTACACTTAATGGAGTCCTACTTTCCTATATGCTGGGTCCCTGTTGGCTATCCATTGTGCTCTTCCACAGATCAGCCCGGTTTTTCTCCTCCGGTGAGTGGGGGGAAGCGAAATCCTTTGTCCTACTCTGCCACCATCTTAAAAACCAGTATCACAGCATTTTTATCCACTCATCTACTGATGGGCACTTGGACTGCTTCCAAATTTGACTATTGTATATAACACTACTATGAACAAAAGAGTGCATAAATCCTTCTGAATTAGTGTTTTTTTGTTTTTTTTGTTATATTCTCAGAAGTGGGGAAGCTGGGTCATAAGGCAATTCCATTTTTTAATTTTATGCTAATTCCATACTGCTTTTCACAGTGGTTGCACCAATCTACATTCCCATCAAGAGTGCAAAAGGGTTCCCCTTTCTCCACATCTTTGCCAGCATTTATTGTTTGTTGATTTATTGATGATAACTATTCTGACAAATGTGGGATGGCATCTCATTGTGGTTTAAATTTGTATTTCTCTGATGATTAGTGATGTCAAACATCCTTTCATATGTACATTTTCCATCTCCATATCCTCTTTAGAGAAGTGTCTATTTGATTCCTTTGCTTCTTTCTAAATTGGCTTTTTTTGCTGTTGATTTTATAAGTTTCTTATACATTTTGGATATTAATCCCTTATCAGATGTATTGATAAATAGGTTCTCTTCTTTAGTGTGTTTTCTCTTCATATTGTTGATGGGTCCCTCTGCTATGCAAATAATTAATATTTGACAAAGGAGGCAAAAACATAAAATGGGCTAAAAACAGTCTATTCAACAAATGGTGTTGGAAAAAACTGAATAGATTAAAGCAAAAAAAATAAAAAAAGAAATTAGACCACCTTCCTACACCATGCACAAGAATAAACTCAAAATGAATTAATGACTTAATGTTAGACTCAAAACCATGAAAATCCTAGAAGAAACATAGGCAGTAAAATCTCAGACATTGCTTATAGCGATATTTTATTTATATATAACCACAGGCAAGGAAAATAAAAAGGAAACTTAACAAGTGGGACTGCATTATATTAAATTAAGTAATTCAACAGTCTTCTTGAAAACACTTAAAACTTTGTTTAACAAAAGCCACCCTGGCTGCACTTATTTGAAGAAAGATATAATTACTTATTCTTTTAGTTTTTTGATAAAAATGGCACATATAAAAAATAACAGACTTTCAATACTAAAGAGTTAGCAATAGTGAACTCAACAAAGAAATATATTTTAAGACAACAACAGCTTATTTTGTCTTTAATATCAGTGGTATTTGGGATCCCTTATGGTATTAAAACATACTTTGAAATATCAAAGTGAGTGTATTTATATTTTTATCTTTAAGAGCTAAAATGTGTGTAATAATAATTAATTTAAATATCATTAACAAGAGTAACTTTATAAAGTAGAATAATAAAGAAAAATAGCTGTAAAAATAATTTCCAGGGTACACTTTGACCCATTAAATACATGTCAACCAATCGATTTCACTTTTGTGCTTCCAACTAACTCATTAATCAATAAGTAACAACTGAGAAAATATTGTTTCAATCACAGTTTTTATGTAATTCTACAAGAGTAAAATTAAAAAGAGGTTAATTCTTTTGGAAGCAATTTTGAATGGGATTGTTTTCTAATTTCCCTTTCTGGTAGTTCATTATTAGAATTTATAAATGCAACAGATTCCTGGTTATTAAATTTGTACCCTGTTATTTTACTGAATTCACTTATCAGTTCTAGTAATTTCTTGATGGAATCTTTAGGGTTCTCTATGTATAGTATTATGTCATCTGCAAATAATGACAGTTCTATTACATCTTCTCTAATTTGGATGACTTTTATATCTCCTTGTCTAATTGCTATAGCCAGGACTTCCAGTACTATGTTGATTAAGAAAGGTTAAAGTGGACATCCCTGTCTTATCTCTGATATTAAAGGGAACACTTAGTTTTTGCCCATTGAGTATGATGTTGACCATGGGTTTATCATATATGGCCTTTATTACAGTTAGGTATGACCCTTCTATTCCCACTTTGCTGAGAGTTTTTTTTAAATAAATGGGTGCTAGGTTTTACCAAATGCTTTTTCTGTATCTATTGATATGATCGTGTGTTTTTTATCTTTCATTTTGTTTATGAGATATATTACATTTATTCATTTGTAAATGTTATACCAACCTTTCATCCAAGAAAAATCCCACTTGATCATGGTGTATGATTTTTTTGATGTATTGCTACATTTAGTGTGCTAGTATTTTGTTGAGGATTTGAGCATCTATGTTCATCAGGGATATTGACCTATAGTTTTCTTTTTTAAAGTGTCTTTATGTAGTTTTGAAATGAGGCTAATGTAGGCCTCATAAAATGAGCTTAGAAGTCTTCCATTCTCTTAGAGTTTTTGGAATGGTTTGAGAAGGAGAGGTGTTAGTTCTTCTAGGAATGTTTGATAAAACTCACCTGTGAAGCTGTGTGATCCAGGGTTTTTGATTGTTGGAAGTTCTTTGATTACTGCTTCAATTTTACTAGGTATAATCTGTCAATTCAGATATTCTGATTCTTCCCAATTTAGTTTTGGAATAATCTGTGTTTCTAAGAATTTATCCATTTCTGTCCAGGTTATCACCATTTCTTGGCATACAGTTGGTTGTTCATAGTATTTTCTTTGGTTTCAGTTCTTACTTCTTTTCTTTAATTTCTTATTTAGTTACTTGGCTCCTCTTTCTTTTTTTTTTTTTCTTGATAAGTCTGGTTAAGGATGTAAAAGACTTGTCCTTGGAAAATTATAAGACACTGGAGAAAGAAATTAAATAAGATACAAATAAGTAGAAGCACATATTGTGTTCATAGGTGGAAAAAATTAAGCCATTAAAATGTCCATCCTACCCCAAGCAATTTATAGATTAAACACAATCCATCTCAATGTACCAAATACATAATTCACAGAAGCAGAGCAAATATTTGAAACATTTATATGGAAGCAGAAAATGTCTCCATAACAATGACAATCCTGAGAAAAAAGGACAAAGTTGGAGGAATCACACTACATAATATCAAACTATACTACAAGAGCATAGGAATCAGAACAGCATGGTACTGGCACAAACACACAGATAAATGGAACATAACAGAGAATCCAGAAATAAGCCCATACTTTTATAGTCAATTAATATTAATATTTGACAGAGGAAGCAAGCACATGTAATGGGCTAAAACAGTTTATTCAATTAGTGATGTTGGGAAAATTGGACAGATGTGCAGAAAAATGAAACTAGACCATCTTCTTACACCATACATGAGACTAATTTCGAAATGAGTTTAAGACTTAAATGTTAAACCCCAAATCATTAAAAAACCTAGAAGAAAACATAGGCAGTAAAATTTTGTACTTTGCTCATTAACAATACTTTTCTGATCTATCTCCTCAGGTAAGGGAAACAAAAGGAAAAAATAAACAAATTGGACTATAAATGCATGGAGATGGAAGAGGGCATAGGGGCATAATTGCTAATGGAAAAAAATACAATAAAAATAAAAATAGGTTCAATATGATGAGTTAATTGCAAATTATTTCAAAGTTAATGTGAACTATGTTAAATTTTATGATTCATTACTACATATTTTATGCATATATAAATACTTTGGAAGTTTCAAATCAGTGTTAAATAGTTCTTACCACCTTTTGGACCACCATTGGCTTAAAAAGGTGACATCTTTCCTCAGTAAATCACAGATAGTAGAGAATAAAACATGATAAAATTTTACATCCAATGTCAGGGAGTTCTTTTACCAGTGTGGCCATCAGGAATTTCAGGTTAAGAACAATAACCTTAATTGTAAGAGGCATGATATAGTTAGGATCCTATTCAAATTCATCTAAATTTAAGTAATATATGAGATATATTTGCTTCTTATTTTATGCAATATTAACTGTTCCCAAAGCAGAGCATAGATACTAATGATCAAACTTGGCAGCAATCTGTATTCCACAAAGCGATTGCAGTCTTTACTTTCAAGAATGAGTTCTTTTAAAATTTCTACTTCCCAGAACAGGTCATTATTGGGGTTGGGCCCTAATTTTGCACAATGAACTAGACTGTCAATATGAAAAACTGATAAGCACTGTAAACTGAATGGAGGATGGGAAGGATTTTTCTAATGGCACTTCATCAGGAAGCCAACTCCATCATATTTAAAAGGTAGTTCATTCTTATGAGCAAATATATTATCTCTCCCACTATTCAGTTACTTAATATGACAACCTAAGAGGACGCCAAATCTCCTGAAAAAGCAAGGAATAGTCTTTAGAGGAAATGAGTGTGCGAGACTATGGCATTTCATCAAAAAAAAAATAAATGAAGATGTGAACTTGAAGTTGGGTTGCACAAGCAACTCTGCCTGGTATCAGGTTCACAAGATCTCCTGTATCCTGAAAAGAGAAGACACTCCTCCAGAGCAAATACAAAAAAGAGCACAAAAGAATATGTGTAGAAAAGACTGCCGTAATGTGCATGTGAGTACAGGGCATGCTAGAGAAGATTATAGAGAGAAAATATATGTAAGGATGTGCACATTTTTGAATCCCAGATAGAAACTACAATGAGAAAAAATCAAGAGAAAATGAAAAAGATTCTACCTATATAGAAAACTTAAAAAGAACGAATAATAAAACAACTCAGATTATGCACTAGAATATACAGCAGAAGTTTTCATATATGGGGCACGAATCTGTGGGTGTCCCTGAAATATAAAATCTATTTGTATAATAATATTATAAAGACATTTATTTACTTTTTTTTACTGTTGACATTTCCATGACTGGAATAAAAGTAATAACAGCTAAAACACCACAATAGCACAGACCGAGGTGCAAGAAACTACTGTCCCAGTTGTCATTAATGTCTTGAAAACTGAAAAAACAAACACACACACACACACACACAAATGTTCCCAAGAAAGTCCTTGATAAACCACTTAAAAATGGTAACCACATTAGATTTCAACCCTTGAGCACATGTGTTTTTAATATCCTATAAGGTCTGTCCAGAAAAAGCCCAGCCATTTTTAATATGAGAAGAGTTTGCATGCCATTATGTAGTGGGGCAGCCAAGGAGAGTGGACTGGAATGCTCATGCCTGAGCAATGAAAACTTCACTGTACCAGTCAGTAGGGGTGGTAGATGTGATTGTGAGAAAATGTGTGCTCTGTGTATGTCACATTCAAAAAAACTGAACAAGTATAGCAATGAATCTGCATCAAATTTCATGTTAAGCTTGAAGATTCCTCCATGGAAATGATTCAGGTGATTCAGAATACCACAGCTATGGACAACTGGTGATTGGCAGTTTTATCATGACAATGGTGCCTGTTCATGCATCACATCCTGTGCATAGTTTTTTTTTTCTTGTGTGTGTGTGTGTGTGTGTGTGTGTTAAACATCAAATCACCCAGGTGACTCAGCCCCCTAAAGCACAGACTTGGCACCCTGTGACTTCTGGCTTTTCAAAACTAAAATCACACTCAAAAAGAAAGAGATTTCAAACTGTCATTGAGATTCAGGAAAATACGATGGGGCAGCTGATGGTGACTGGTAGAATTGTGTGAGGTCCCAAAGTGCCTCCTTTGAAGGAGACTAGGATGCCATTGTCTTGAATACAATGTTTCTTTGTATTTCCTTCAATAAATGTATAGTTTTATAGCACGTGGCTGGGTACCTCGTGAACAGACGTTGTGTGTGAGAAAATCAAGCACTCTGACCACACACCAAAGTGAAATGGTTGGCACCAGGGGAAGAAACTCATGCAACTGAGTCATAATGTTAACTGGCTGCCCTTTCTACAGAACTTAATTTTTACTTGAAAGAACAAGTGGCAAGCTATAGTTGTTTGGAAGAGGGTATTTGGTAGGCATTTTCTCAAAATTGAGCAAATTTCAGACCTATTTTAAAGTAAATGCCTGATGGTATTTGTTGCCCTTGATGAAATTTGACTCTTCAAGTGAAAAGTAGAATTTTGGAAAGTGTGTATCTGCCACCACCAGCTGGACAGCTTTTCAGTATTTAAGGCCCTTTTGTTTGAAAGCACTTGTGACCTTAAAACAGTGCGATTTAATTAAATATGTCAATGTTTAGAAAATCTATAAAATTCCATGAACATTTTTCAGTGACCAATGCATGATGTCACAAAACCATTCCTTAGTAAAAAAATTATTCAAAATGTAAGAAAAAACCAATCAAGTTTTTATGAAATGTTGACATAGCTTCAGATTCTACAATACAAAACTAATATTTACGAAATCACCACTTGTTGAGTTTTGATGTATTATCAAAAAATAATATTCCTAATTATCCAAAATGGTACTTTAGAAATTCCTTTTTCTATATTTTGGGTAGGGAAAAAAATTTTATATGCTTTAATCAAAATAACAGATTACAGCTCTTCTCACCAAGATGGAGGTATAGGTAGATACACTGTGCCTCCTTGCACAACCAAAAAAAGGACAACAACAATTTAAAAACAAAAACAACCAGAACTAACAGAAAATCAAACTGTATGGAAGTCTGACAACCAAGTAATTAAAGAAGACTTATTCATCCAGACCAGTAGAAGGGGAGGAGACAGACAGCTGGGGCAGAGAGGGCTTTTAATACATGAAAAATGTAAAAAAAGAAAAATGCCACACTCTATTTTTTAAATAAAATTATTTTAATAAACATTTTATTTATACTAAAATATAATTAGTTTCTTATTGTTATATTTAGATTGGTTAATGATTCAAGTTTCCTCAGTTTTAATTTTCAATATAACAAATATTGATAGAGGCCTGGCTGGTGTAGCTCAGTAGATTGAGCACAGGCCTGCGAACCAGAAGATCGCGGTTCAATTCCCAGTCAGGGCACATGCCTGGGTTGCAGGCCGGTTCCCTGCAGGCCAACTCCCAGCAGGGGATGCACAAAAGACAACCATACATTGACGTTTCTCTCCCTCTTCCCTTCCCCTCTAAAGGTAAATAAATAAATAAAATCTTTAATTAAAAAAAAACAAATATTGATAGATACGTCTTATATAAGTAAAAGCTCTTTAATTTTCAAGAGTATAAAATATTCAAAAATTAAAATGCTTGAGAACAACTGATGTTTTTCCAAGGACTCATAAGTACTGTTTTTAACCTAGGACAGTGGCCAGCACATAGTGAGCACTCAATTAATATTTAGTAAACTAAAGAATTAAACAGTTTTTTTAATTAGACAAGTGTTAGTAATTTTTAAACAAAACCAGATATTGATAATAACTAATTGCACACCTGAGTATACCTGTAAATATTTATAGTTGACTATTCAGAAAATTTGGGAAATTTTATTAATATTTTTATTAAGACATACGTATTTTACACAACATAAAATTCCCTATTTTTAAGTGTGCTTTTGAGCTTTATTTTGGTATAGTCATTAGGTTGTGCAACCATCACTACTACCTAAATATAGAATATTTCATCACTCTCAAAAGAAACCCTGTACCTGTTAGCAGTTAGAACCAGTTCCCATCTTCCTCCTGCCCTGACAACCACTAATCTACTTTCTGCCTTTGAATTGCCTATTGCACACATTTCATGAGTGGAAACATACAATCTGTGGCCTCTTGTGTCTGAATTATTTTACTGGGCATGCTTTTAAACTCCATTTATGTTGTAACATGCATTAGTATTTTATTTATTTTTATTACTGAATAATATTCTATTCTATTCTATAAATATAAAATTTTATTCATCTATACGTCAACTGATTGGCATTTTAGTTTTTCTGAAATTTGTCTATTATGAATATACTGCTATGAATACTCATGTACACAAATTTGTTTGAACATATGTCCTCACCTCTCTCAGGCATTTACTGTAGGAGTGAAATTGCTGAGTTATCTGTTAATTCTATGTTTATCTTTTTGAGGGACTAACAAACTGCTTTCCATGGTTACTGCACAATATTACAGTCTAACTAGCAGTATATGAAGGTTGCAATTTTTCACATCCTAATCATTATTGTTCTTTTTAATAGTCATTCCAGTAGATATAAAGTGGTTTTTCCTTGCAGTTTTAATTTGTACTTTCTAAACATTTTTTATGGTTGTTGAAGTATAGTTTTCTGCCTCATCCTCCCACCCCTCTCCATAACTAATGATGTTGAGCATCTTTTCATGTGCTTGTGATCATTTGTGTATCCTCTTTGGACAATAACCTATTTAAATATTTTGTCCAGCTTTTAATTGGGGTGATTTTTTATTGCTGAGTTGTAAGAGTTCTTTATATATCTAGATATTAGATCATTACCAAATAGAGGTTTGCAAATATTTATTCCATTTCTGTGGATTGTCTTTCACTTTCTTATAGTAAATTTAATTTTGATGAAAACTAATTTACCTATTTTTCTTTTGTTGTCTAAGCTTTTAGTTTCATATCTAAAAAATCATTGCTTAATACAGCAATTTCAACCTTTTTTAAATCTCATGGCACACATAAATTAATTACTAAAATTCTGTAGCACACAAAAAAGCACATTGTATTTTTTGCCAATCTGGCAAAAATAGGTACAATTTTGATTGATTTACAAAAAGAAATACTAGTAATTGAATTGCCTACCCTTTTTGTTCCAAAGTGACTTTATAAAAAATCTTGTATTTTTATACACAAAATCTATACTTGTGTATAAGGATTGCTGATGCCTAGAATTAACCAAACAGAAATTTATTATGCAACATAATCAATAAGATATAATTCTATTACATGACCTATATGTTCATGACTCGAGACAGGGCATTCACACTGGAGCATGACTGTTGTATTGGTTATTGTCATTTTGTTACTTGGCAGTCTAAGAGAAAAAAAGACAAATGCCTCTGAGAAAATAGTCAGGTATTGACATTTAATTTTTTTTGATGCACACCAAATTTTTTATGGTTAAGTCCAAGTCACGTGGATTTTCCCCTGGTTTCTTCTAAGAATTTTATAATTTTAGCTCTTCCATTTAAGTCTTTGATTCAATTTGAGTTAATTTTGTATATAATACAAAGTGATGGGTCCAGATTTATTCTTTTGCAGAAGAATATCAATTTTTCTCAGAGTGTTTTAACTTAAATTTTAATGTTTAATTGCTACTGTTCTCTTGCATGGGATGAATGATCACAGAAAAACCCTCTGTGGTAGATCTTTTTTGCCTGCTCAGCACATTTTTTTTCTTTTCTGACAAAATCTTCCACTCATGGAACATTTGGGGGTTCTTATGGTTGGGGTCCTTCGAGGATAGCCCATCCAAAAAAATGACATATTGCTAAAGCTTGCATTTGCTGTCATTAAAAAAGAGGATAGCATTTGTTAAGGCACTGAATTTGAGAAATTTTAGAGAAAAACTATAATATAGTCACTGGCTGTGAACACTCACAGACTGGCCTGAGCTTATTCCAGCTCTTAGGCAATAAAAAGAAGGATCTCCACCTGCCCCAGCATTTAGCTCAGCAACTCTGCTCCTTAACCCTTATAACCAACCAAGCCCATAATGATGTCCTAAAGAACTATAGGGTATTTATGGAACTTGTCAAAACTTGAAAACTATCATAAATTCAGACCCAAACCTCCTAAATATTGTTCATAAAACTAGTTGATTTTTAAAAATGAAAGACCTTGTCATAGTAAAGCAACAGATGTGTCCCTGCTGAAGTACTTTCTTGCATTAAACTTTATATCAGTTATATATACAGGGTGGGCAAAGATAGATTGAATTACCCAAAAGATAAATCATAAGTAAGAAAAATAATAATAACAACAATAATAAGACAAATAATATAAATTAAAATGCAAATAAATAACAAAATAATTATTAAATAGATAAGAATGCGAGAATAAACTTTTGTGTGCTCACAGTTATAAACTTACTTGTGCCCACCTATGTATAAAACATTGTGCAGGAAAAAAAATAAATCTGTTTTATAAACAACACTTACACCATTTTGTCTTGGACAAACAAAAAACAGAGATATGATACTACATCTGCTTTAAGTTTAATCTGGAAGGAAGAAGTCATATTCTAAGATGGGAGAGTAGCCTTTGAGTTGATCTAGTCCAGATGAAAAAAGCAAAACCTGGAGGAACCATGTGACTTCTCCAAGGTTACATTGCTATCTAGTAAATTGCTAGTGAATGGCATTGACAAGTCAGTAGTAAGTTAGTCATGTGGAGAGCTGATATAAAAACATGTTTTGCTCTCAATTCCATATAATATGCTTTCAATTATAAGACACTGTCTATATTTACATGTCTTAGAGATTTCTCTGCTTTTTTCTCTTATCACCAGTCTCTTATCCAAAAAAAGAGGTAAAAAGAAGCTACATTTTTTAAACACACTATTAAACTGAGTGTCACTTTTTGCAATATTATATATTCTTTTGAATAAAAGTTTATAGTTTTGAAAAATGGCTATGAGACTACATTGTGGGTTTTTTTATCACATAATATTTTGAAAAATTAAAGGAAATAGAATAAAATCTGTATATTCAAAGTCATTGGATTTTTACAAATGCAGTTTGGTAATATTTATTTTCTCAGCAAACATTCATGAGGTGCATAATATTTGAGCATATTGATGTTTTTATAATATTTTATAGAGTAAATCACATATTCAGTTTAGTAAAACCAAGCAAAAATCAGCGAGAGTATGGTAGTCTCATGGGTAAAAGATATATAACATATAAATTGAACAGATTTTTTATCATTAACAGACCTATTATTAATAAAAAACTATAAAAATAATATTTTAAGGATAGTGCATCATAAAATAGACATCTTTTATTAGTGCTAATAAAATAAAACCCAGCCAATATGTTTTTAAAGGTAGATTACACAATTTTTCTTAAAAAAGTAACAGAACTTAGAACTCAAACATGATATTAAATCACATTTTAGGATCTGCAGGATATCTTTATAACATTAATATGAGGATGATATATAGGATGTTCACACTTAATGAAGTCTGCATTCCTCAAGACCCCAAAATATTCTAAATTCATAAATCAGGACTTGTTTTGACAAAGTATGACCATTGTAACAATGGGTTCTTGTTGACCACTGTAACAATTCGTCCCTTCAAAGGGTGGAAAATAATTTAAGGACTGTATAAATGTAACTACTCCTAACTACAGTGAAGGAGATCTACATTTGGCCCTTTGAAAGCAACCACGAGGCTGATGTGGCCCCCAGTGAAAATGAGTTTGACACCCCCAGGTAAAAGATGACCTTACTAAAATGAAACATTGGAAAGATGTTTGCACTTCAGGTGCAAGCCATCAACTGGGATGGGCCTTATGGGAAAAATCTTTATGCAGTGGCTTTTTACCAAGACCTAGCTTTTAATTTTTCAGGTTGAAAGCTTTATGTCTTGTGGGCAACCCAAAGAAATATCATAGAATGATGATGCTTAGTGTTATCATCATAGTGCAAATGGTTACAAGGAGAAATCAGTCTGCCAAGAAGACAGCCTGCTTCCATCAGCTGCTCATTTTAGCCACACTGCATTTAAATATCTAATTGACCCACTTGTATATACCCTCTAGTAAAATATCATTTATTATTTAGCAGACCACAAATAATTCATTTATTAAACAGATGCAAATATCTGCCCTGCCTCACTCACAACACATCTGTAAAGGTAAAAAAAGATTAATAATTTTACAATAGCCAAGAGTTGGAAGCAACCTAAATGCCCATCGGTCGATGACTGGATCAAAAAACTATGGTACATTTACACAATGGAATTCTATGCTGCAGAAAGGAAGAAGGAGCTCCTACCCTTTGCAACATCATGGATGGAGCTGGAAAGCATTATGCTGAGCGAAATAATCCAGGCAGTGAAAGACAAATACCATATGATATCACCTTTAACAGGAATGTGAGCAACAAAACAAACAAGCAAGCAAAATGTAACCAAAGACAGTGAAATACAGAACGTGCTGACAGAGTCCAGAGGGTAGAGGGGAGAAAAGCACAGAGTAAAAGGGGATGGACTCACATGAATAAGTATGAAAGACACATGGACAATAACTAAGATGGGGGGCGGAGATGGGAGGGGGGTGGGGAGCACTGGGGGGGTGCAGGGCTGGGAATACAAGAAAGAAAACTGTACTTGAACAAAAGTTAAATAAATTAAAAATATATATATATAAAATATTTTTAAAAATATGTATAAACTTTCAAAAAAGACAAGATATTAAACAAAACAGGGAAAAAGTAAAGGACCTCATTGTAAATAAAATACTAAGAAATTTTATTGAAATAAAGAGACATCTTTTCTTATAAGACATCCTTATTCTTTGTATATTTTCTTCTATTTTTATGGTATTTAGTTTTTTGAGTTTTAAGTTCAATATATTAAGATGAAGTGGTATTTTTTTGTCATTATATGTCATTACTAACACTAGGTTAAAAAACAGTTCTTAGATTAATAGATAGTTTTGGGTTTCAGCAATTCCATGTGGAATATCTATAGAATCTCTTAATAAATACCTGTAAACATTATTTCTGACACAATTTATAAGATTATTTAAGTAAGAATTATAAGTGAAAATAATCATATTTATTGGTTTGTAGAATAAAGAGGTGCCTCCAAGATAAGACTGAACAGGACTGGAGGGAGTAAGCCCATTTTGCTGTCAGTAGGCAGCAATGGAACAAAATAGTAAACCAGTTAATAGTAAATACTTGGAACTCATGTAGAAATGAGGTTGAATCTTGCATCTGACTTGGTATTCAGGCGACCTAGAAAAGTAACTTAGCATTTCATCTTTATTTTATAGGCATTACATTTTATTTATTTTTTAATTACAGCATAACATATATATATATATATATAGTGTAACATATATATATATATAGTGTAACATACACACACACACACATATATATATATATATATATATATAGTGAAGCATAACAGCACGATAATGTAATCACTGCATAGTCTGAGAAACAGACAGGGTCCAACCACTCCAGGATTCACCACTCTCCAGTCTGCACCTCCTAAGCACACTTACGTGTCCTGTCGCTATGACTTAGGTTTGCCTGTTCTTACACTTCTTTAGAATGTTCACGTAATGTTTCTAGTTCCACTCATCATACTTGATGTTCTCAATGTCATTAGATATACTGATGTTAAATAGCTCAAAATTCCACCTTCGGTTTTCAAAATTCCCTTCTTTGCCTTTTTTCTTCTACCATTCCTTCACTCTTTTTATAAATTACTTTCTTTTGTCCACACTTAGATTTTGAAAAATGCAAAGGTTTTCTTCTCTCCACTATCTTTACCTTCGCCCTCCTCCTGTCTTCTGTTTTAACATCCTCCTTTGTCCTTGCCTCGCTTTCCCCCACCCCTTTACAATCTCTCAAAATTGTTTCTTTTCTCCATCTTTAACCACAGTAAATAAATCACTACAATTTTATTTTTTCTCCCATGAAAACATGGAGTCAACCTGATTGACTCATCTCATACTGTTGTCATCAGTTACCACAACTTTGGATTCTGTTTTTTTGTTTGTTTGTTTGTTTAAACTACCATCTGTTTTTTTGTTTAATCACCTTTAAAATATTCACTGCTGTTACCAAAATTAGTTCAGGCTGTTTGTCATACTAAGTTCCAGATTTTATCAATTTTTCATAGGATGTCAGAATAAGTTTTCTGAAATATATGTATAATCAGTCATAATCCACCTTAAACCTATCAATGAGTCACTATCACCTTAAAGATGTTGAAATTCTCTAGGTAGATAGATATATATAATTTAATCTTACTTGCATATCAATTTCCTTTATTTATTCATTTATTTTTAGAGAGAGGGGAAGGGAGGGAGAAAGAGAGGGAGAGAAACATCAATGTGTGGTTGCCTCATGCATGCCCCCTACTAGAGACCTAAACCACAGCCCCGGAATGTGCCCTGACTGGGAATCCAACCGTCAACCTTTTGTTTCCCAGGCCAGCACTCAATCCATTGAGCCACACCAGCCAGGGCCAGATCACTTTTCTAGTATCTTACAATTTTGTTTCTGGAGTTATATTTCCCATGTCTTTTATTCTTTGTTCATCCTTCTATTGCTCATTTGTCCTAGAAAACACTTGCCTTTTTGTCTTCAAAAATCATACCTCCAGGGTAAGAAATGTACTAGAATAACTCTTTCTACATAGGTAGTAAAGTATTGGCATATAATGCATACAAAAAACATGCACTTTAATAAACAAATGTTTCCTTTCTTTTATTTGGTTAACAAGCATTGAATTCTTACTTTGTGTGTAGCAAGCATTCCAGAAGGAGAGAGAGAGAGAGAGCTATAACTGAATAATTCCTCCTTTCTAGGAGCTTGCCATCTTAAGGTATCACCGAAACATACACAAACAACTCCACTGGAATTGCAGGCACAGTGTGTCTACAATTACAGAGATATGGGTAATGACTTAAGGTATGAACGCCAAAGTGGAAGATGAGTTTAAATCTGGCTTCAGGGTGTGGTAATAGTGTAATCCATATAAATGACAGTGAAAATAAATTGGGGTATCATAAAAGAAGGTTATAAAATTCTTGTAAAACTATTTTGAAATTTTGTGTTTTGTTAGAGCAGAGCCATGAAAGACAGGACAAGCAGGAAACCAAATTAGGTGATTATGCACTAGACCAATGTTGAAATTTTTATTAGGGTGTACTCTCTGATACACAATGTGCAAAATGATATGGAAGATACAAATATCAATCATTTTTTCAAATCATCAATAATTTTTTAAAAATCTTGATAGAGCAAGACTCATAACTAAAATGGAAGGCAATGGGATCCTAAGACAGGCATAAAAATAGTAGCTTGGAAATACTATTTCTGTTAGAAGTTAGGCTCCATGAGGGCAAGAGCTGGTCTCTCTGGCTCACCAGTATTGAGCTTGGATAAAATATAAAGTTTTATATGAGTTACTATTGATTCCTATCTTCTTTTCTGGTAAGAACCCTCAATTTCCTTGAGGGAAAATTACTCTTCTATCCTAGGCTAGCTTGGGGAGGTTGCCAAGCAAGTCACTCACCCTGTCCCAGGACAAGCGGGGTTACCCAGGTTTCTTTCTCACTCTCTGACACCTTAAATGGAAGGATGCAAAGAATGAAGCACCCATGCAGTGATCCATCCCTAGGGAGGGGCCTAACACAGACTGCAGACTACCCTATAAGCATGCCCAGAACTACTTTTTCTCCTGTCCTTTCTGAGTCAGGTTCTGTATCTCTTTCTTTGATTCTCTGAACTACTCTTCATGTTGAACACTTTAACTTTTTCACCTGAATCAGATAGACACAGGTCATTTATTTTATTAGTATATACAGAACACAAACTGGTACAATAGTTACTGTACCAAGAGCTTGATTTTGCTTTGCTATATTTACACAATTAAATCATGTATTTCATAAAGTATAGCTTAGCTGGCTATGTATCAGGACATCATGGGGAAAACATACTCATCCACATCAACCAATCAGTAGATAACTAAGTTCCAGGTAGTCTTTACACAATTTTGAAATGAGACACTAGACAGTCGCTAAGCCTTTTCAGAACCTGGTTTCATAAAACTTAACTCTTTCACTTGTCTGATATTATATGACTTATTATCTGATTATTAGCATGAGTCTAGTGATGCTCTTTATTTTTGAAACCTCAAGTTGGGGAATGATTGTAATTGATTTGAAAGTGTTTTGGAATGTGCTACACAAAGAAATGTGAAATACAGTCCTGTTAAGCCATGTTTCACATCTGCCAATTTAGGATGTGTAAAGAAAAAGTGTGGACTTAAAGAAAAATTTCTTAATTGAGCAAAGTGCCCTCTACTGATGAGTAGAATAAGAAATTACCTATAAAAGAACACATTCTTTGTTTCTGCTTTAATGCCTCTGTTCATTCTAGCATACCTTTAAATAAAATACTGAAAATCTTCAAAGGAATAAAATCATGTAGATTAGGTGAATGAATAAAGAATGTGTCAGTCTATTATAGTAACGTGTCTAAGATTTCAGAAGTGAAAAGCCCACAGCCCCAGGATCAGAAAGCCCAGTTTCCACATAAATCCTCTTTTGGTCTTCATTTTTTCCATCTGGAAAGCAAAAACTAATAACCATGTGATTTTAATCAAAAGACTATCTAGGACAGAGTAAGAAATTCCCAAGTGTCCCTCTAAAGCGATTCTTGTGAGTGGATAATATGATTGGGAGCCAACGTATGGATTAGTAGGTAATTTTTCATTTGATTCTGCTCTCTTGCATTCTACATAAAATGAAAATCTTGTTTATAAATGCAGTTTTATATTTAAGTTGATAATGAGACCATCAAAAACTATTTTGCAATAAAATTGTTTTCTTTTTTAAAAAGATTTTATTTATTTATCTTTAGAGGGGAAGGGAAGGAGAAAGGGAGAGAAATATCAATGTATGGTTGCCTCTGGTGTGTCCCCTGCTGGGAACCGGCCTGCAACCCAGGCATGTGCCCTGACTGGGAATCGAACCGCAATCCTGTGGTTCGAAGGCCTGAGCTGAATCCACTGAGCTACACCAGCCAGGGCTAAAATTGTTTTCTTAAACACACATTTTTACTTCTTTAGAGATGCTCATAGTCATAATATTAAAATTATTTATTTAAGTTTTCCTTACCAAGTACAGAACATAAATCTTTCACAATTATTGTGGTCTTATATTTTAAAAACTTAAAGGATTTCCAGGACATAATATTCACTGTCAGTATAAATGTTTACATGTAGTCCAAAGACTTCCCACTTTATCCAGAGCCCACATCTTCTTTTACATTATTCTTAAATAGAAATATTATCATTTATAAAATAACATGAGAAAAACATAGTATTTTTATTTTCTATATTTAATGATTATGACATTTTTAATTAAATAACTCTGGAATTAATATAAATAGCAATATATCAGGTTCTTTAAAGTCTGAATCTTACATGTATGCCACTCAATTAATAAAATATTCTATTCATTATAGATGATATTAAGTATAAATTAAAAAGCTGGTATTATATACAGAACTTAATTCTAGTCTTGGCCATTTATTAGTTAAGAAATATCAAATAGACCAGAGGAGAGAGAGGTTAGGGAATTTCAAGGGAATTTCAGGGGAAAAGGGGAAGGGTTTAAAGGAACAAATATAAAGGACACAGGGACAAAAACTATGGGGGGTGAAAATGGGAGGGAGATGGGGAGGCATGGGTGAGTGGGCTGGGATGGGAGTAAAAGACAGAAAACCATACTTGAACAACAATTAAAATTAAAAATAAACATACCAAATACATTGATTGACCTCTCTGATTCTCTCATTTTTCATTTATAAACTAGGGATAGTAATAATTAGATCACAAGACTGTGGTATAGCTTAAAGAAGACAGTAGAATAGTATTGTGGATTGCTATCTAAACACCTACTGTGTAATTCAGATATTCAGAACAAGGAAATTCAGATTGAAAGTGAAGAACATTTCTCAACAACTGACCAGAATAAGTAAGCATTATTTGAGAATATTATAAAATTTATATAAAATTATAGCATTTTAACTGAGATGTTATATAAACTATGAAGAGATTCAAATGAAATCATTATGAATACGCTAAAATTATATTGTAAAATACAATCGTGCAGCATGAATCCATGAATATAAGCACTCAAAAATTAAAACATAAGCATATGCACTCTGTATTTAAGGCACAGGGTATGTCACACAAATAAGTAATATTTCTCTAAGTAGTATTTGAGAATCACAACTAAGCTGGCATTGTTAAATTAAGACTCTTTGCTTTAAATAAACTCAATTATGAACTTATTATAATTTAAAATTATACTCTACAAGAGTGAAAATTTAAGAAAAAACATAAACGTGCCCTGGCTGGTGTAGCTCAGTGGATTGAGTGCAGGCCTGCAAACCAGAGGATCGCGGTTCGATTTCCAGTCAGGGCACATGCCTGGGTTGCAGGCCAGTTCCCGGCAGGGGACACACCAGAGGCAACCATACATTGATATTTCTCTCCCTCTCTCCTTCCCCTCTAAATATAAATAAATAAATAAAAATCTTAAAAAAAATAAAATCTATAAAAAAAAGAAAAAACATAAATTATATAGCAAAGCCATTTTTGTTTTTAAAGTTGTAAATATTAATGAATATTTTTGATTATGTAATCATAGGGAGAGTAACTGTTTTTTGTCAGTCCATGATACAGTAGAGGCTAAATTCCTAAAAAGTACTTTATTTATTGTTTTATTTAAACACTGTTACAATGCAAAATGAAACTGGATGATAAGAAAACATAAAAGTACTGTTAAAGTTCTATATGAACACCATATATCAAACAATTCTTGGAAGATAGTGTCACATGACAAAGAGATATGTATCTGTACCCTATGTTAGGAGTCACAGCATTATATCTTCATAACTAGACACAAATGCAACACATAAAACCACCACATTTGACCATTATTTTGGAAGAAACTTTGAGAATGATTATAAATAATAAAGTTTGAGGATCTTCTGAATTTTTTCAAAGGTGATTTTTTAAAACTGTAAGAATAATTGAACTAATGCACAGGATAATCCAGGGTACCTGTCAACATTTTCTCATTTTCTTTTCACATTTATTTTCCAAAAATGTTTCCGCTACTTGTAACATGGTGACATTAAAATTAAAACAGGGAAAATATTGCTGCATGGAATATCTGAGATTTTCTTGCCTATGTCCTCCTGAAGGACTTTTATGGTGTCACCACTTTTATTTAAGTCTTTTATCCACATTGAATTTATTTTTGTATATGGTGTAAGTTGGTGGTTAAGTTTCATTTTTTTCGCATGTAGCTATCCAGCTACCCCAACACCATTTTTTGAAGAGGGTATTTTTGCTCATTGTATGCTGCTGCACCCTTTGTCAAATATTAATTGACCGTAGAGACTTGGGTTGATTTCTGGGCTCTCTATTCTGTTGCATGTTCCATGTGTCTGTTCTTATGCCAATACAAGGCTGTTTTGATTACAGTGTGCTTGCAATAGAGTTAGATATCAGGTATTGTGATCCCTCCTATTTTATTCTTCTTTCTCAAAATTGCTGCAGCTATTCTGGTTCATTTATGCTTTTCAGATATTCCACGCAACGATATTTTCACTGATATGTCCCCTAGAGCAAGTGACATAAAGGGAAGAATAAACAAATGGATCTCATCTAAATAAAAAGCTTCTGTATAGCTAAATAAAACAGAATTAAAATGAAAAGAGAACCAACTGTATGGGAAAACATATTTGCCAATGATACCTCAGACAATGGTTTGATCTCTGAAATATAGGAAGAATTCACGTGACTCAACTCTAAAAAGACAAACAACCTAATTAAACAATGGACAAAGGATTTGAACAGACACTTCTCCAATGAGGACATACAGAGGATCCAGAGACATATGAAAAGATGCTCAGTATCACTAGCTATTAGAGAGATGCAAATTAAAACCACAATGAGATACCACTTCACACTGGTCTTAATGGCCATCATAAACAAAACAACAAGCAACAATATATTGGAGAGGCTGTGGAGAAAAGGGAACTCTAGTTCACTTTTGATGGGATTTCAGACAGGTGCAACCACTATGGAAAACAGTATGGAATTTCCTCAGAAAACTAAAAATGGATTTGTCTTTTAACACAGCATTCAACTGCTAGGATTTTATCCCTGAAACACCAGTCCAAAAGAACCTATGCACCCAAATGTTCATAGCAGCACAATTTACAATAGTTGAGTGTTGGAAGCAACCTAGGTGCCCACCAGTAAATGAATGGATAAAAAAAACTATAGTATACTTACACAATGGAATTCTACACAGCAGAAAGAAGGGAGCTCCTACCCTTTGTGTCAGCATGGATGGAACCAGAGAGGATTATGCTAAATGAAATAAACCAGGAGGTCAAAGACCAATACTATATGATCTCACCCTTAATCACTAGAACCTAATCAACAAAACAAACAAGCAAGCAAGATATAACCAGAGACAGTGAAATTGAGAATAAGCTCACAGTAACCAGAAGGAAGAAGGGAGTGGATAATGGGGGGAAAGGGTAAAGGGTTTACAGGAAAAACTATAAAGGTCACATGGACAATAACAAGATGGGGTGGCAACAGGAGAGGGAAGTGGGGAAGGATGGGGTGGTGGGGCAGGGTGGGAGGAAAAGGCAGAAAACTGAACTTGAACAACTATAAAAATAAAAAAAAATATTTGAAAAAATATTTGAAAAAATGAAAACAGGACATATTTTTTATCCTTGTCAATCAGCTCACAATTAGTCCCAAAATAGTTCATACTAGATTACTACATTACTAAAAATGTAAGTACCAGATTTTATTTTAATATTTATCAGTTAAAGTCAGTGGCATACTTTGTCAAGAAGTTAATGGCATATTACTCATATCAGATAAAAAACTGAAACAAGAAAATATCATGGAAAGTTTAAAAGTAGAAAAAAACATTTTTTACCATGGTTGTATGGTAAAACATTTTAAAATAATTTATTTTACCTCATAATTTGGTAACATATTTCAAAATACTACGAAAATTATTAGCACAAAACTAGATGAATCATTACATGTACCTTACTGAATGGTGTTATTCCAAAACTATTGATATTAAAATAGATAAAGAATTAAATTTTTCTTAAATGACATATTTTATATAAGAATCATTAGATGTCAGGTTTTTTCCTTCTCCCTGAGAGTTAGAAAAACTAAGCAAGTTTTAGCAAGTAAGTTAATTTATTTTTATAAATATCAGTTTATCCACAAATACAATGTTTCCATGAGATATATCCATCTCTGTCCTTCTTTCCCTCATTTTCTATGCGATTCTAATAATACTTGGAAAAGTCATATTTAATATGCTGACCATTAATTGGGTCAGCATAAGATTGGGTCAGCATAAGACCATGAAGATTACTTCTTCACTTAGTTGAATCAATTTTTTTATGTTTATTGAGCAGCAATCATTTTTCAGTACTTGGTTGAGTTTTAGTGTTACAGAGACATAAATAGAATAAATTCCTTTTGGGAACATAGTATTTAATAGTAAATTTAGCTTGCATAAAAATTATTTTATACAATGTGATAAGTGCTAGGAGGAATGTTCCAGGTATTAATCTTTTATTTTAGTCTACCTATATTTGCTTAACTAATTTAAACTATTTTTGTGACATATTGTATTACACTTATTGCTTTATGGAGATATCTTGCTGAGAAAAGTAGCTCTAATATTTCTCAGACTGTAACCTTTATATGAAAAAATAGAATATAAATTATATACAATATAATTAATATTATTTACAAGTAATCCAGATATATTTTAGTTCATATATTTTATTATTATAATGTGTATTCTTACAGATTTTTGGCACTTCACACAATGTATTGAATTTATGAGAAAGTTACCTACCGAAGCAAATTATATATTTTTATCAACTCATAATATTAAGTGTCTATTCATGTGTACATATCATTGCAATTATTGCTATATATGCCTTATTTGAAAGACATGCAAAATGTTGAAAAAGTTAAAAATTATATGTTTGTAACATTTTATAATCTTTTTCTGTTATTAAAACTATAAATTTTGTTTAATTAACACTGCCAGATGTAAGCTTTCAGTAAGTTGAATTTAAAAAATGATGAGATAGATATTAAAATACAAATATTCATTCACTTCAATTATTTGGAGCTCACAGTTTGAAAATTTTGACAGACACAAAGGTCTTTCCTCCTAAAATAGTGGAAAAGAGTGATACATTCCTCAATGTTTCTAGATTCTGTAGTAACTGAAGATACTTTACAACGTTTTTCTAGGAGCAAGTGTTAAATAAAACAAATGTAAAGTGCTGAACACAGTTGGAATTTTGTGTAGTCAAGTGGCTGATAGCGATAATTTCACCCCTTAGTCCTAAAGGGAAAGTTGTAAAACAAGAAGTACACCTCATTTTCTCATAGAAACATCATTGTTCTACCAAGAAAGGTCAGACAATTTCACCTAAGATAACATGTGCTTAGTTTAATGCAGTTATATATATAGTATACACATATAAAGTTCATCTTGCCATATATCTTCATTCTCTTCACAAAACTAAACTAAGTTCACTATCAGTTTGGGTTCATGATGTGTATTATAGTAAGAAAAAATGACTGCCTCAATTCAAAATAGTGGCTATTATATTTTACTCCGATGTTATTATTTGTTTTTGGTATATGATCCATTAAGTCAAAGTGGAGGCAGATCAAGTCATCAAGTAATTACAACAGTGGTAGCATATGCTACCATGTTTTGCTCACTACTATGACAGCACGATGACTTCCATATACCTCTTAGAATACCAGTGTATCAACATTAGTACTGTATATGTTTGTCCAAGTTATCTTTTCCCCAAAATGTGAAAATTAATTGCTTCTATCCTTACTGTTTAGATATAGAGTAAGCATAAGTTTTTCATGTGTAGAGATACACTTGGGTTCCACCATATTCGTGCATATGAACTGAGATATCACTACAAGTCCCCATTTACTTCTCTATTATATAAATCGTGATGCTACCTCATGGGGATACTGTGAGATTGCAGTAATATGCACAATATAAACCTTTTGGGGAAGCACCTGGAAAACAGTATATCACAATTATAAATTATTATGATTAAAGTGGTCTCCCATCACTTTGTACTTAATAGAGAACTGCTATAGTGCGTGCAACATTTTGACTTAGAAGGATCCTGTTTTGGAATACAGGCAGGCAAATGGTGGTCCTTGGTGGCCACTTGTTTTGTAAGGCCAGTGAGATAAAATGTTTTATTTTTATTTTTAAAGTTGGAAAAATAAGAGCTACAAAATAATAGGATTGTATACGGCTGAATATTAAATAAAAATTTAATTCTATGTGTCTATAACTAAACTATATTCATGAATAAATATACAAAATAACATAAATAAGTATATGAATAAAATAATTTATTAATGCAGCCTTAGAGAAAGCTGGATTGAAATGCAGCCCCAACTCTTCGCCTATTGTTGTGTTTCCTTTCACACTACAACAGAAGAGTTGCATAGCAGGCACAGACTTATGGCCTACAAAGCTGAACATGTTGATTTACATCTAGCACTTTCAGAAAAAGTTGGTCTCAGAAAGAATGTGAGGTATATGAATTACCCAGAGCAATTCTTTAAACTTTCTGTAAAAAGTGAGGTTTTAACTAAGTGATTTCTCAGAGACTCACTGATCTGGTGCTAAAAAACAGAGTTTTCCAAACATAAATTAGATCATCTCTTCCTGTTACTTCCTGAGCCCTGTGATCTTTGAGAAAATACAAATATTGTAGTTATTCTTTTCCATTCCTCTCTACTTTGAATGACTATGTAAAACTTTAATATCATTGTCAACGTGAAGAATTCTCAGTCCTTTAACGGGCATTCACCTAGTCCTTAATAAATTTTGTGAGTAGATGGAGCACAAGATTAATATACCATAGAAACATGGGTTATCATATAGTCCCCCTAAACTGAATTTCCCCCTACAAAAAAATAAAATAAAAGATTAATAGTGAGAAAATAAAAAAGAAACATGGAATGTTTCCATGAGTAGGAACATTACCTTATTTTTTATATCAGCTATAAAAATTTCCAAATAGCTAACAAGTCCTACTTAGAAGCATAATTGGAAATTGAAATTAGGAATACTGGCTCTCAACATGCTGATTGGTTTGAATGATGTGTGAACTATTCCATGTCCATCTACTGATATTGAACCTTAAAATGGAAAATACGGAAGAATTTTTAATGTCTTAGTTGGCAGGGCTTGACCTGTATCTTCAAGGGGCGGGGGGAGGAACATATTAGAACTAGAGCTTTTAGCAGCAGCACTGGTATTCAGACTTTCCTGACAGAAGTTCATGGAGACTTACTGGGGAAGTTTCAGTCAGTCTGTCTTTAATGTGGTCATATCAGAGGCTTTCATGTTTGGAGTTTTTCTTCCAATTTTTATATAAAAGAGGAAAATGCCAAAATAACTTTGTATTATTGCAGTTTCATAATGTTCTATAATACTGACATACTTTTTTCAGTGTAATAATGTTTTATATTTTACTTTGTTATCTAGAGCCCATCAGATTTTTTCAAGTATGAAACTGTAACATTGAAGACTATTCAATTGTTTATAGCAGAGCTAAGTTAAAAATCAAAGAAATATAAATATCAGTTATTCACAAAATATAACTAGCCAAAATAGTACTTTCACTACCTCTTTTATGAGTTCATATATATCTATTTTTCAGTATAATAAATAAATTATGATTACATATTATTTACCAAATGCTTGTATACACCAAATGCCCTAGAGTAAATAAGTTATGTGATTAACTTTTTTCTGTTTCTTTTCCCTACACTTGATCTTAGCCAAAAGGCTGAGAATAGATCTTTTTCTCTTTTTTGGTATGTTGCTTTTTTTATTGTTGATACTACTACAGATATCCCATATTTTCTCTCCCTTTATCCCCCCCCACCCTGCCACACTATTTGTTGTCTGTATTCATGAGCTATGTATATATGTGTATATGTTCTTTGGCCAATCTCTTTCAGTCCCACCCAATCTCCTCCCCTCTGATATCTGTTAGTCTGTTCTATGTATCCATGCCTCAATTTATAAATTTCATTGTTAGAGCAAAATAAGATTGTGGCTTTCTCAAAAATTTAGTTTACTCAACATCATCTATGAGAAACTAATTCTATTAAATAATGTTTTTTAAAGTAATAATTTTTGTTTTCAAAAGTGTCTTTTTGTAAATTTATGGAAACAAATTTGTGGGAGGAAGTTGAGTTTTATATCAACATGATGTGCTAATTAGGATATTCTGTATATTTTATACTTTATATTGTGTGTATTTTAATTGATTCCATTGATTGTGAAAGCAACTATGACTGAAAAGGAAAAATCAAAAAAGCAAATTCAAATATAACAAACTATTCATTAACATTTATTAAAAGGTTGTAACAAGATTGTACTTCTGACACTACAGATTTTGAAACAATAAGGGATATTCCATAGCTGTGCATACTTTTAATCTCTTCTGCTCCAGTACATGCTGGCACTTAATTTCCTCTTTTTTAACTGTAAAATTTTAACTGAAAGCACTATTCTTTTATCCTAGAGTTGAACAATTTATGTCTTATCTCTTACCAAGAGGCTGGGTTTAAATCTCATCTAGCTTGTGAAACTATATCCTGGGATTTTCTAAGGAAAATGTCATCCTGGAAGTTTGTGAATTTAATTTGGAACCATCTGCTGAGTCCTCAGCGGAATATTCAATAATTCAGAAACCATTTTCCTATTTTTAAAAAGATCAGGAATAGGAGATAAAACTTGATTTTAAGATCTCTTTCTAACTCTTCTCCCATGGCAAATGCATCTAAAATAAACTTTGGGGGTAAATATCTGAAAAAAACGCCAGAACTTGCAGCAGTATATTAAAAACATAAGTCTAGCAGAATTTCTTTTCCAAGTTTATCTTACAGATTCTGAGGTTTAGAAAAATATAAAATAAATAAATGTGTGCATCATATTATTGTAAAGAAAATGATATTCCCAGTGGATACATTTGACAAATTTGTTAAACCAAGTGTATTTATCTAAGATCCAGGGAATCTTGCTTTCCCCTAAACTAAACTCATTACACTGATTTCAGTTTTGTTTTATTCTCATAGGAATCTTTAAGACATATAGAACTGAGATTCTATTAAAGATTGGAACTGAATAAAAATCAATGTCTTTATGAGGCAGAAGGATGGCTCAATCATTGGCAAGGATCTAACCATATGCTTTTTATATTGTGGTTTTCTTCATTCCTAATGTGTCATGCCAGAAATTTTATGAGAATATTACTTATGCTATCAAAATATATCCTCAGTCAAGATATACATTTTCACGGGATGACCATATATTTATAAGTTCTCCATATTGATCCATGTGCATGCCTCCATATGCTCAGCAGATCCATTCCTATACCAGGGAGAACAATGTATCAAATGCTGGAAACCTCTTGTTCCCTATCCAATGTGTATTTAGTTTGCCTCTCTCCCACTGTGCATACAGATTATTCTGCCACTAATGCCTGACATGCTGTCAGAAGAGTTGAAATAAGACATGATACATGAGGCAGAAGAGAAGGCATACCTGTAAGGAAAGCATCCAAGAAAACTCAAAAAATAAACTCGAACCAAATCCTGCTCTGGTCTTTGAATCACATGCTGCGAATGTCTGGTGAAACTATTGTGTGCTTTTTTTTTCCTTCATGAGTAAATTTACTGAAAACAAAGAAGCAATGTGATTTTTAACTCCACTTTACCTATCTATTTTTTCTCCTTTATTCTATTTAATACTTTCAATGTTCAATTAAAGCAAACTACACAGTTTCATGAATCTGTTCCAATTTTCCAAGCTACCTTCAGATTTGGAGATTAAAAGGTGTTAAAACAAAAATAAGAAAAATGAGTGTAAAGAGGTTAGAAGACAAAAAATACTACCAGTCATGTGTTAATTAGGTTGATTTCACAAAAACACTCACTATGCCCTCAGTTTTGGATTAAGTACAGTGGCATAAACAAAAATAAATAAGCAATGTTCTGCTTTCAAGGATATCAGAATTCACTTTAGAGTCTAAATGAATACAAAATATCCTGTAGTAAATTGTGACTCATATTCTTACATAAATCAGTACCTAGTTGGATTACTAGTAAACTACTGCTTTTCTAGTCTAAGTTTATTGACATTTAGCAACTCTTCAGGTTCAAATATGATGTTCCTGATCCACTTTTTGTTATCATGCCTTAACACATATTATTTCTCTTATGAAATTTAATTCAGACTATTTTCCAGTTAGCATTTTTATTTTCAATTTGGCAAATCTGCTGTGAGACTTGCAACATACTTTATGAAAAAGGAAAAACTTGGCTAACTACTTTGAACAGATTACAATAATTTAGTAGTCTTTACCATCAAGGTGTTCAATAATGGTTATGAAGAAAATACATCACATTTTAAAATCTTGCAAGGTGCTAGATAAGAAATCACATATTAAAAGATAATTTAAGCCTAAAATAAGGAAATATTTTTACTTTAGCTTTTGTACCTATTCTGGGTCAATCAATATATGCCCAAATTTTGAGGAAGCTGCAAATGAGGACCTAAATAAACCTAATATTCTCAATTTGAAACATGATAAAATAATAAAAGCATTCAATTAAGTATCTGTTATCTGAGGACTTTCAAACGTTTTACTGAAAATTAATATACGCCCTAAATAGTTTCAAATTGTATTACTCTGTGAACTAGTCCTTCCCTTTACCTTCTATATTAATTCACTCAGTCACAACAATACTGATTGTACTTTCAAAACAAAATGTATATATAACCTTTCTCTTCCATGTCCATTCTAAATGAGGACCTTCTCTTTGAGGATGAGACCAAGACTACTACATGAGTTTCGTAAAGCATCTTTCCATTTAAATCCCTGCACAAATGATCTCAGACTCAAAACACTCCAGTTCCATGGAGACAATGAGAAGCAGGCCTAGCCTTAGTTGTAACAACCTGGAGCCAACAGGCCCTATTGAAGAATGGGCAGATATCTACTCCTGCCTCCCACATCTTCATTCAGCTTTAAATATCAGACAAGCTTTCACTATCAGCTAAGATACTCTCTAATTGAGTACATCTCTGACCACATCTGACTCTTTCTGCCTCCCTCCTTGAAATCCCTTGACCCTCATTTTCTCTAACATAGTCACTTGGCATTTATAAATGATAACATTAGTAAATATAACTGGAACTTGAATACATTCAAGTCCAACCCTCTCACTTCATAGCAGTCCAGATACAAAAATTCACATATCTAATTGACATACAAGCTAATGATAGAGAAAGGATGCAAATCCTACATCTAATTGCTTCTTCCATTTATTTTGCCTTGACAACAATATTTAAAACTCCTATAAGACAGAAACGACACTTTGTTTTATATACATTTTATGACAATATTAACAACAAACAGCTGTGTCTCACAAAAAATAGAAAGAAAAAGAAACAATCCCCAAATGAAAGGAAAGAAGGAAGCCTCAATACTAAATGAAATAGAGGCAACTCAACTATCAGATAATGAGTTCAAAGCAATGGTTATCAGGAAGCTGAATGAACTCACAATGAGCTACCAGAACCTATAGGGAAACTATAATGAACTCACTGCAAAATATATCAACATAAAAAAGGAAATTGAAACTAGCAACAAAGGCCAAGAAGAATTGACAAATACAGTATCTGAACTGAAGAACACAGTGGAAGAAATCAAAAGCAGGATCAATGAGGCAGGAGATTGGATCAGCAAGCTGGAAGACAAAGTTGAAAAAAAAACAGAAAGAGCAAGAAAAGGAAGAAGCTCAGAAAAAAAACAAAGAGGGATTAAGAGAAATGCAAGACAACGTGAAATGTAATAATATTTGTATAATAGGGACACCAGAAGAAGAAGACAAAGAGCAAGGGATAGAGAACCTATTGAAAAAAATAATGATGGAAAACTTTCCTAATTTGATGAGAGAAAAAGTCACACAAATCCAGGAAATACAGAGAGTCCCAATCAAGAGGAACCCAAACAGGCCCACTTCAAGACACATCATAGTTAAAATAGCAAAATTTCGAGACAAAGAGAGAATCTTAAAGGCAGCAAATGAGAAACAGGAAGCAACATACAAGGGAGCCCAGATAAGGCTAGCAGCTGATTTCTCAATGGAAACCCTCCAAGCTAGGAAAGAATGGCAAGAAATATCCCAAGTAGTGAAATCCAGAGACCTCCAACCAAGATTATACTACTCAAAAAAGCCTCTCGATTAAAATACAAGGCCAAATAAGGAGTTTCCAGGACAAAAGAAGTCTAAAAGAATACATCTCCACCAAACCAGCTCCGCATAATATGCTAAAGAGAATCTTAAAGGCAGCAAGATAGAAACAGAAAGTAACATACAAGAGAGCCCCGATAAGGTTAGCAACTGACTTCTCAATGGAAACTCTCCAAGCCAGAAGAGAATGTTCCAAGCAATGGAATAATATTAATGAAAAATATTCCAACTAATGAGAATTATATTAATGGAAAATATTCCAAGAAATGAGAACCAGAGGCCTGAAACCAAGACTACTTTACCCAGCAAGGCTCTCAATCAGAATAGAAGGCCAATTAAGGCCTTCTTCCAAGACAAAAGAAGTCTAAAAGAACATATCTCCAACAAACCAGCTCTGCAAGAGACCCTAAAGGGACTGCTTTAAGAAAAGAAAGGAAGAGAGAGAGAGACAGAGAAACACAGGTAAAAATGGCAATGAATAAGTACTTATCAATAATAACCTTAAATGTCAATGGATTGAGTGCTCCAGTAAAAAGATATGGAATAGCTAAATGGATAAGAAAGCATGACCCACACATATGCTGCCTATAAGAGACCCACCTCAGGACAAAAGACAAACACAGACTGATAGTAAAGAGCTGAAAACAACGTTTTCAAGCAAATGAACAGGAAAAAAAAGCTGGGGTAGCAATCCTCATATCACACAAAATAGACTTTAAAAAAAGAGCCATAAAAAGAGACCCAGAAGATGAATTCATAGTACTCAAGGGAGGACTCCACCAAGAAGACTTAAACACTGTAAATATATGTGCACCCAACATAGGAGCACCAAAATACATAAAGAAAATCTTAGAGGACTTCATGAAAGATATTGACAGCAAAGCAATTATACTAGGAAATTTTAACACCCCAAGTTAAAAATGGACAGATCTTCCAAACAAAATATCAACAAAGATATTGTGGCCTTGAAAAATGTCCTAGAAAAAATAACTTAATTGATTGATAACTTAATTGATTATATATATATATATAATTGATTATATATATATATAATCAATTAAGTTATTTTTAGAGAGAGAGAGAGAGAGAGAGAGAGAAAGCCCTTCATCCCAGAAGCTAAATACACATTCTTTCCAAATGTACATGAAACATTTTCAAAGATAGGCCACATGATAGGACACAAAACATGCCTCAACAAAATCAAGAAAATTGAATCCTTACTAAGCATTTTCTCTGACCACAAGGGACTGAAACTAAAAACCAACCCCAAGGGGAAAAAACCAAAACACTCAAAATCATGGAGATTGAATAGCATGCTATTAAATAATAAATGGGTAAAGAATGAGATTTTGGAAGAAATCAAAAAGTTTCTGGAAACAAATGAAAATTAACTCACAACAACCCAAAACTTATGGGACACAGTGAAGGCAGTCCTGACAGGGAATTTCATAGCAATACAGGCCTACCTAAAAAAGATAGAAACATTTCAAACAAACAACCTAACCCTAGGCCTGCAAGAACTTGAGGAAAAACAACAAAGACAGCCCAGAGTAAATAGAAGGAAGAACATAACAAAGATAAGAGTAAAATTAAATGACGTAGAGACTAAAAGCACCATTCTAAGGATTAATGAATCCAGGAGCTGGTTCTTTGAAAAGATAAACAAAATCAACAAGCATTTAAGCAAACTCATCAATAAAAAAGAGAGAGGACCCAAATAAACACAATCAGAAATGAAAGAGAAGAGATTACAACAGATACCACAGAAATACAACGGACTGCAAGAAATTACTATGAAGAACTGTATGCCAAGAAATTTGAAAACATAGGTAAAATGGACAAATTTTTAGAAAAATATAATCCTCCAAAACTCAATGAAGAAGAAACAGAAAACCTTAACAAACCAATAACAGCAGATGAAATTGAAGTGGTAATGAAAAAAACTGCTGACACACAAAAGCCCTGGACCAGATGGTTTCACAGGAAAATTCTACAAAGCATTTAAGGAAGAGCTAACCACTGTGCTTCACAGACTATTCCAAAAAATCCAAAGTGATGGAAGACTCCAAATGTTTTTTTAATAAAGCCAGAATCATCCTAATCCAAAAACCAGATAAACACATAACAAAGAAAGAAAACTTCAGACCAATATTACTGATGAACATAGACACTAAAATCCTCAACAAAGTACTGACAAACTGCATCCAGCAATACATTAAAAAAATCATACACTATGACCATCTGGGATTCATCTCAGGGATGCAAGAATGGTTCAATATTCGCAAATCAGTAAATGTAATACATCACAAAAACAAAAGCAAAGACAAAAATCACATGATCATAATAATAGATGTGGAAAAAGGTTTTGATGAGGTACAGTACACATTTATGATAAAAACACTCAACAAAGTGCGAGTAATGGGAGCATTCCTCGATATAATAAAGGCCATATATGAGAGACCTACAGCCGTCATACTAAATGGACAAAAACTGAAATCTTTTCCAAGCTTAGGAACAAGACAAGGTTGTCCATTTCCACCACTTCTATTCAAGATAACATTGGAAGTTCTAGCCACAGTGATCAGACCAAAGAAGGAAATAAAAAGCATCCAAGGCAAAAAGGAGAAAACAAAAATGTCATTATTTGCAGATGACATGACAGTATACATAGAAAATTCTATAGACTCCATCAAAAAACTGCTGGAACTAGTAAATATATTTTGCAAAACAGCAGGATACAAAGTCACTATCAAGAAATCAAAGGCATTTTTGTATACCAACAACAAAACAGCAGAAGCAGAAATAAATAAAAAAATCCTATTCAATATAGCAAAAGGAAAAGTAAAATACCTAGGAATAAACCTAACCAAGGAGGTAAAATATATGTACTCAGAAAACTACACAACACTGAAGAAATAAATTAAGGAAAACACAAACAAATGGAAACATATACTGTGTTCATGAATGGGAAGAATTAACATCATCAAAATGTCAATACTACCCAAGGCAATTTACAGATACAATGCAATACCTACTAAACTACCAATGGCATATTTCACAGACATAGAACAAACACTTCAAAAATTTATAAGGAATCATAAACACCTCCAAATAGCTGCTGCAATTTTGAGAAAAGAGAACAAAGTAGGAGCACACACAATACCTGACACCAAATAGTATTACAAGGCCACTGTAATCAAAACAGCCTGGCACTGGCATAAAAACAGGCACATGGACCAATGGAATAGAACAGAGAGCCCAGAAATAAACCCAAGTCTCTATGGTTAATTAATATCTGACAAAGGGAGAAACAACACAAAATGGAGTGAAAACAGCCTCTTCAACAAATGGTGTTGGAAGAACTGCACAGCTACGTGCAAAAAAATGAAACTTGAGCACCAACTTACACCATACACTAAAATAAATTCAAAATGGATAAAAGATTTAAATATAAGCTGTGGCACCATTAAAGTCCTAGAGGAGAACATTGGCAGGAAAATTTTAGATATTTCATGAAGCAACATTTTCACTGATGTGTCACCTAGAGCAAGGGACATATAGGAAAAAAAATAAACAAATGGGATTTCATCTAAATTAAAAGCTTCTGCATGGCTAAAGAAAACAGTATTAGAATAAAAGGAGAATCACCTGTGTGGGAAATCATATTTGGCAATGATACCTCAACAAGAGTTTAACTTCCAAAATATTCAAAGAACTTACATGACTCCACTCTAAGAAGACAAGCAACCAAATTAAAAAGTGGGCAAAAGAGTTGAACAGACACTTCTCCAAGGAGGACATACAGAGGGTCCAGAGACATATGAAAAGATGCTGAATATTGCTAACTATCAGAGAAATTAAAAGTAAAACCACAATAAGATACCACTTCACACTGGTCTTAATGGCCATCATTAACAAAACAAGAAACAAAAAATATTGTAGAGGCTGTGGAGAAAAGGGTACCCTAGTGCACGCTGTTAGAATTGCAAACTGGTACAACCAGTATGAAAACAGTATGGAATTTTCTCAGAAAACTAAAAATTGATCTGCCTGTTGACCAAGTAATTCCACTGCTAGGATTATATGCTAAGAACCCTGAAACACCAATCCATAACAACCTATGCACCCCAATGTTCATAGCAGCACAATTTACATTAGCCAAGTGTTGGAAGCAAGCTAGGTGCCCATCAGTAAATGGATGGATCCAAAAACAATGGCACATTTACACAATGAAATTCTGTGCAGCAGAAAGAAAGAAGGAGCTCCTACCCTTTGTGACAGCATGGATGGGACTGGAAAGCATTATGCTGAGTGAAATAAGCCAGGCAGTGAAAGACAAATACCATATGATCTCACCTTTAACAGAAACTTAAACAACAAAAGAAACAAGCAAGCAAAATATGACCAAAGACATTGAAAATTCAGAACAAGCTGAAGGGACCAGAAGGGAGAGGGGAGAGAATTTCAGGGGAACAGGGGAAGGATTCACAGAAACTAGTATAAAGGACACATGGACAAAAACTAAGGGGTATGGAAAGGGGAGGGAGGTGGGAAGTACTGGGGGGGGTGGGCTGAGATGGGAGTAAAAGAAAACTGTACTTGAACAAAAATTAAAATATTTTTTTCAAAAAACAACAAATATCTATAATATTTTAGTTTAAAAATCTAAAGAATTCTTATGATTTTGCTCAAAATTGAGCACTGACTTTCAATCAGAGACAAAAAATAAAATCATGTTCTACAGAGGGGTCAAGTTTTGATGATCTCTGAGACTGTCGATGTGGTTGTTGTTTTCCCATCTCAACTTTGTCCAGAAAACCTTCTTATTGCCCTCCCACCTAGTGCACAGCTAAACCCAATTGCTATCTTTCCCTTGAATCCTGTAGATACTTACAGTGCAATTGTAAGAATAACTGATGCTGATGTCAGTGTGCCCTAGGCTACCATGATTGCTTCACTGAGTGGCTAAGATTGAAGTGATTTATCACCTATCACCTTACATAACTATAGATGATATTTCATCTGGAAAACTAACCTTTTTCATAGTTAAATATTGATTTGTTAATGCTACTCACAGTTGTCCACTTAATGTTTTAATATAACTTGTGTGATAAATGCTATATGTTTAAATTCATGATATTCAAATTTGATTAATATGCTTGTGCACATCAAATGAGACACAATGATACAATTTATTGAACTTTTAGATTGGTTTAACCCTCCAATTTCCTGACCATTCCAGACATTATTTTTCAGTACAAATATAGGATGAGTGAATTCATGAAGCCTGTTTAAAATCACCTCTCCCAGAGTGTTGCATAAATATCATAACCCTTTTTGGATTATATAAACCATGATTTCTTTATGTTTTTTAGAGAACAATATAATACAGAAAAAAACAAATACATACTGTAGAACTGATAGTCAGCCTTGAGATTGAACTCCAAATCCATAATTATATGTCACTGCAAATTAAAATTTTCCAACTGTGTTACAAGAAATTACTGCATCTTGTAACAGTACATGCTCACACACACAAAGACACATACAATATTAGTATCAAAGTAATAATGATTACAAACATGTCAGACTACTGCCCTCCCTGCTTCCTATGTGGAAATGGGCTCATTTTCTCTATCAAAAACAAAACAATGAAATTATAGCTAGAGTGATTTAGATTAGATAACAAAAATGATTTCCTGAGTGCTTATACTAATCATTCAAAAAATCACTTATGTAGTGGCCTTTTATGTCCTGGGTGGGAATTAGTGAGAAAGACTCAATTACCTTAAAAGGATTCATTCTCTGGTATTATTTTCACACAATTTTGTGCCTTAGTATTTCTATTTCCAGGAAAGGACCCAGCTATATATTCAAGATGAAATGGTGGAAAACAAAACAACAAAGGAGAGCAAAGCCTTGTGATCTCAAAGTAAACTAAAAATGCCTTAAGTTCATCTATAAAAATGAAAAATACAAAGTATATTTGATTTCTATTTCTTGCACACCTTTTACTTCTCCCATTTTCACATCAGGATTTAAAGTATGAACATTATATTGTGCTTAACTGCTAAAAACATCATATAAAATAAGACTTGTAGAGGCCTTCCAATAATTTTATTAATCTGAGAAGTGCCGTGTGTCGGAGCTAATATGCTATTCTGTTCTTATCTTCCAAAACTCATGTCTCAGAAAAGCAGCTCACAAAGAAAAACAACCTGGATAGTGACCACATCTCAAGAGCTAAGCCAGAATTTGGTGCCTGCCATAGAATTTCCTAAAGTGGGAGTAAAAATTTCACCCTTAAGCCTTGCTGTCATTTAGACGACTTCCATTGTAATGGCATATCTACAAACCAACATTTTCTGAATAGGGCCTTGTTCCATTTGGTGCTTTCCTGAGGAAGCTTTATCAGTGTTCTGATGTACAGTAACCTGATAAGACTTTATTTAGCACCCATACATCACTTCTTAACCTTTATGGAAGACTGCAGGCAGCTGAGCCCTTCCCCATTTGAATAATGAAAAAGCGTTTCTCACTACTTGAAACAGATTACCCTGGTAGCATTTTTTTTTTGTCAGAAACTTAGGTTTCAAACCTGGGAAAGCCTTTCCTAGAATAATGTCCGCTTATGAAGAACTACTATTTACACATGAGAAGGTTTGAAATATCATAAACCTAAGTATACATACATATATATCACATACACACAAATAAAAATAAACACAATTGTATAGCCTAAACTGACATATATTAATAAAAAAAACTTATACCAGTGTATGTGTGAAGTAAAATCTTCAAGAAAAGTTGAGCTTAAAAATAATCAGTCTTTTGTAATGACTTTTCCTCATGTTTAAGCTATTTGTATTTTAATGGTATATAAATGCAAAATATTCAGATATCTTCTGATCATTTTTGTATGATTTGGCACATGAAAATCTATGTAAAATTTGTTTAGTCATAAATATTTTATTACTTGGAACTTATGGTATAAAGTAAAAAAAAGATATCAGGAGAACAATGAAAACACAGTTTTCTGGTGCAAAATTCAAACTGAATGTTGCACCACCTTATTAAAGCATCTTAAAGTATTAGCAAGATATTCTTGGATTGCATTATGAAATAACTCACTGTAATCAAATTTTGAGAGACACTCATTTTCATTCATTTAAATTGGGTAACAAGAAACATTCTTTTTCAGAGAAATTCCAATTGAGCATGGCCTTGAAGGTTAAGTGGACCTTTTCCAAGCTACACAAGTTGAATGACAATCTGAGAAGGTACAGCAAGATCAATGCATGAGCAGTCTCAAAGAGAATGGTGTAGTTAGAGAACAGTCAATACTACCCTTTACAATGGCTGATCTATTGTTGAACAAGAGTCGTGATAGGACCTGAAAGTGAAAAGAGTGATTGAGTCAGATTTTCATACTCCTGTTGTGTCCTGCAATGGAGGTTTTAACTTTATTCTATTAATAGAAGAAAAGCAAACTTTATTTTTAATCAGAAGATCAACTTGAACACAAAATCAGCAGTACCTGGGAAGTCACTGGAAACACTAGTTCAAGTGTACCCTAGACTTACTGATTCAGCAACTCTGGTGACAGAACTGCAGGCCCATGTTTTAAGAAGACCTCCAGATGTTTGCTATGATAGAGGTTGTTTAGCAAGAAAGATGAAAATAATACTAATAATTACTAACTTTGCCATAAGCTCAAATGTAGACGTACTGTTCTTTACTTTGTCTAAGTACAAAAGCATCTGTTTGTATGAATTATCAATCCTTGCTCGCGAAATGGGTCTACTAAATTAAACCTACCTTATCCTTTTACTAAAATGCTGTTAGCCTCTCTAGAAGTTAATAATAATGAGAATGCATATATCTTTTTATGTTTGTCTGAAAAAACAGTGAATATATCTATATTTATATCTATAGATATAAGCACATTTATTATTTAATTATCAGAAATAAGAGTGATCCTTCATTATATTTGAAAATGAGCAGTCACATTCACTCATGAGTAGTGGAGTTACCAAAGAGCAGAAAAGTTTTTTGTTTTGTTTTCGTTTTTAGGTGAATACAATAAAGATAGATCAAGTAGCAGTGTCTCTCGATAGGAAGACATTGAACTTTTGTGCAGGTTGAGAACTCATTTTCATTTTGCAAAACTTACTTATAGAATGAAAGAGGTTTAGCATACTTTCTCCAACTCTCTAATTTCTAACAGCATCTCAGAACTTGATATACTTGTCACAGTCATGGATAGATCCAAATACCTCAGGAGAGTTAGAGAGGGGTGGAGACACAAAGGGATCAACAAAGCTGCCCTGACTAAAACTCTGAGACCACTGGGGAGAGCTTAGTGAAGAGGAAGGTTCACTGAGTTGGTCGCAGGATAATTAGGGTATAATTTTCTAGGGTAAACCTTCTGTGCTTTGTTACCTCACTTATAAATGTGAAATTTTGAAGGATGATCACTGTGGCAAAAGATATGGTACGTTGCTTAGTGCCATGTACAACATAGGATAGGATCTCAGTAAATTTTGCCTGAAATCAATGAGACTCATGTGTCACACCCATTTTGACTCAAAACTAGAGAGGTTATTCTGTTTTAAACAGATTAGAGACAACAAATACCAAAGAGGCAATGACTGTTGTTACTTTTTATTGAATGAGTCCACTATTCATAGTTCAAAACCAAGCACAAATTAATAAAAAAATGAAATATCCAAGAAATGGAAGGTCAGGAACAGTGACCATGTGAACAGTAATATTGTCTTCTCTAACATGTTCTGGCATCTAGAAGTGCTTCCAAGGACAGATAAAGTAAATTTTTTCCAAATACCATGTAATTCTATTACTCACATATATATTATATTATAAATCACTAGTTAATCTGAAATGTTGCAACAACTTTAATTTTCCTCAATACTTAGGTAGTTAGCTGTTATAAGTTACTAAGAAAGCTCCTCTTAGTTCTTCTTAAAGCATGATCTGTGAAATAATACCAGACCAAAAATTGTTACAGATGAGTATGACATGCATTCAAAACTGAAATTAAGATTTTTGAAATCTTTTATAAAAACTTGATACTACCATGACACACCTCTCCTAATGCTTCCTCCTAATGTTTCCTGGGTTTGTGCTGGGAACCTCCCTTTATCCAATCCCTTTTATGGATATTCTGGGGTTTTTCACCTTCATCCTATCTGGTCTTTTCAGCACATTTTCCCATGCTACTCTCCTCCCCTTTGTTGTCATCATCTGGCTTCTACTGAGCATGCCTCTGCAGAGGAATTTCCCATTTGTTGGTTTTCCCTCAGCCCCCTGATAATCTGTGGGAAGAGGTCAGTTTGTTCCCTGAGAGGTGGGACGGTTGGTCCTTCCTCTTTACTCGGGGATTAATTTCCTTTAGTGGATGATGTGGCTATATCCTGAAGAGTTTCTTTGAATGCTACAGTTTGCTAGTTAATCCAGCTTAATGTTTTACTCCATTTGGCCTTCTTTTGTTAATAACTACCAACTTCAATAATCTCATCAAAATGACTCTTCCAAGCCAACTAGAGATAAAATTTAAAGTGGCTAAAATGCACTCCTATAACACCCCACCCATTCTTTCATTTCTGTTCTAGCTTTTGAGGTCCTTTTCCTCTCTTCCTTAACTTTCTTTTCTGACTACTCACAGCTCTCTGCTCTGGTATTTTGCTTGGACACACTTTCCCTTTCATGTCAAAAATAGTGTTTCTCCACCAACCAATATCAAAATTTCTATTTCTCTAAGTAGAAATTATATTATATATCTGGAGAAAAGTAACCTGATTTTTAAGCCATTTCATGCTACAATGAGAGTAAAAATAAGTTTGATCATCTTTTCAGTGAGGCTTAATATATAGAATGGGTCAGTTGCATTTTAAAGAGGATGCTTGTAGAATTATGTAAATTTCTACCAGAAAAAAAAGTGTCCAGGGACTCAGAGCTATTCAACTGCAGTGGAAACTTCCAGATTTTTTATCTGTCCTGTTCAAGGGAGCACTTGGTCATATGGTCAGTAATGTTTCACTGCAGCTGTGCCCTAAAACCATTTAGAAACTGATGAAGTGGTTACTGTAAATTTGTTGTATTTATTCAAATTAGATTTCATTCTTTTGAAAAAATATAAAGTTCTTAGAACCTTTTTAATTAGGTCAGTATTCCTGTCCATACCAATTCTGAACACTTTAATGTCTAATTCAGCTATTGAGATCAAGATGTTCATAAGCTATTTCTTCTCACAAGGTTCCCAGGGATGGTTGGGCCAGGATGATCAAACTTATTTTGAAATGAGGAAGAAGGGTCCTCATATTTTTTATGTAATGCCTCATATTATAATATTTATATACTTGTCATTATCCTATACTGAATTAAAAGGCCTTTAAATACATGGAATCTAGTTGACACATCCTAACTCTCTACCATCTCTGCATGGCAGGTAATCTATAAATATGTGTTAAAGTCAGGATAGAATATTTCTAATTACTTTATTCTGCCAGTTTGTTGATAGTAGCTCTAATATTTTAGAAAATAAGCACATAGTGCACTGTTAAAATCTATCTCTGGCTGAATTTGAATGGATGATGAAAAAGAAAAAAGTACTAAAATGAAGTCTAAAGATACTTCTCTTTGAGAAAGAAAGGGGCAATTAGTTAACTGGCTTGGAACAAATCTTTTATTTGGATGTTTCTTTTATGCTTCTACCTATTTATGTAAAGATGAAATATTTCTGAATAAGAAAGTTCAAAAGGCAAGTTATGTCCTTTTGATTAAATAAATGTCCTACAAAGAGATGTTATAAGCATCATGAAATATACCAAAAATAGAAATCTAAATAATGACATTAACATGAAATTAATAATATTTTACAAATGATGTTACACTTTTACAATAAATATTTTTTCTATTTTAATTCAGGGTAAAGAAATAATAATATTAATGAAGGCAAAATAAGTGAAATCCCTTCAGTATTCTGGGAAACCTTGATTTAACACCCTAACATACAACATTTGAGGATCAGGTTCTAAGTTTAGTTTATCTTAATAATTGGTTTCTTTATATGATCAAACTAAGAATCAATGGAAGTTAATCATTAATTGCACTTACTCAAACACCAAATTATTTTTTCAATATTTTTCTTTTTCTCCCTTTTCTTTTATTATATATATTTCTTTATTGTTGTGCAGGTATAGTTGTCCCCATTTTCCCTCCATTGCTCTCCCCTGCCCCATCCAAGCCTGTTCCCAAACAAAATCCCCACCCCATTGACCTTGTCCATCAGTCCCTTGTACATGTTACTCGACTTGACTTTCCCCTTTTTTCCTCAATTATCCTCCTCCCCCTCACCCCTGGTCACTGTCAGTTTTTCCTTTATTTCTGTGTTTTTGTTTTGTTGTTGTTGCTGTTGTTCACTGGTTTGTTTTGTTAATTAGGCTCTACTAATATGTGAGATCACATGGCATTTGTCTTTTTCCACCTCGCTTATTTCACTCACCATAATACTCTCCAGTTCCATCCAAGCTGTCTGGAAGTGAAGGAGTTCCTTCTTCCTTTCTGCTGCACAGTATTCCATTGTGTGAATGTAACAGTTGTTTGATCCACTCATTTATTGATGAACACTTAAGCCTTTTCCAGTACTTGGCTATTTTAAATAATTATGCTATGAAGAAAAATGTGCATAGGTTGTTTTGAATTGGTATTTCAGGATTCTTAGGATATAATCCCAGCAGTGGAATTGCTGGGTCAAAAGGCCATTCCATTTTAGGTTTTTTTTGAGGAAATTCATACTGTTTTCCATAGTGGCTACACCAGTCTACGTTCCCACCAACAGTATACTAGGGTTCACTATTCTCCACAACATCACATGTCAGCACTTGTTGTTTGTTGATTTGTTAATGATGGCTATCCATTCTGACTGGTGTGAAGTGGTATCTCATTATGGTTTTCATTTGCATCTGTCTGATGGCTAGTGATATTAAGCATCCTTTCATAAAACTAAGGAGCCCTCTGTATGTTTTCTTTGGAGAAGAAGTGTCTATCCAGGTCCTTTGTCCATTTTTTAATTGTGGAGTTGTGTGAGTACTTTATAATAATTTTGGAGATAAAAACCTTGTCAGAGGTATCATTGGAAAATATGTTCTCCCATAAACAGTTCCCTTTTTATTTTGCTGATGTTTTCTTTAGCTGTGCACAAGTTTTTCATTGAATGGAGTCCCATTTGTTTATTTTTCCTTTATATCACTTGCCTGAGGGGATATATCAGTAAAAATATTGCTGCATGGGATATGTGAAATTTTCCAGCCTTTGTTCACTTCTCAGACTTTTATGGTGTCATGATTTATATTTAAGTCTTTTATCCATCTTGAGTTTATTTTGATGTTTGGTGTAAGTTGGTAATCTAGTTTAATTTTTTTTGCATATACCTGTCCAGATCTCCCAACACCATTTATTGTAGAGGTTATTTTTAGTCCATTTCATGTTCCTGCTCCTTTTGTCAAATATTAATTGACCATAGAGATTTGGGTTTATTTTTGGGCTTTCTATTCCTTTCCATTTATCTATATGTCTGTTCTTATTCCAGTACCAGATTGTTTTGATTATAGTGGCTTTGTAATACAGTTTGATATCAAGTATCTGATGCCTCTTACTTTGTTCTTCTTTCTCAAAATTGCTGAGGCTATTTATGGTTGTTTATAGTCCCACATACATTTTTGAAATATTTGTTCTATATCTGTGAAATATGTCATTGTTATTTTAATAGAGAATGCATTGAATCTATAAATTGCTGTGGGTAGTACAGACATTTTGATGATATGAATTCTTCCAACCTGTGAACATGGTACATGCTTCCATTTATTTGTGTCTTCCTTAATTTCTTTCTTCAGTGTTAAGTAGTTTTCTGAGTACTGGTATTTTACCTCCTTGGTTAGGTTTATTCCTAGTGGCTATATTAAATGGGATTTTTCTTATTGCTATGATAAATAAAATTCATTTCTTGATTTCTGTCTCTGATAGTTCATTGGTGGTGTACAAAAATGTTTGCAATTTCTGAATACTGACTTTGTGTTCTGCTGTTGTGCCTATTCACTTCTCAGGTAGAGTAACTTTTTTGATGGAGTCTGTAGGGTTTTCTGTAGGCTCTGTCATGTCATCTGCAAACAATGACAGTTTTACTTCCTCTTTTCCAATTTGCATTTATTTATTCGATTATTTTTGTCTGATTACACTGGCTAGCACTTCCAGTATCATTATTTCTGTTGTTATTGATCAAGGAGTACTTTTATTTTTTAATTGTTGTTCAAGTCCAGTTTTCTGCTTTTCCCACCAACCCCTCCACAAGTCCCTCCCCTGTTTTCACCAACCTTTTTTGTTGCCCATGTGTACTTTATAATTCTTCCTGTAAACCCCTTCGCCCTTTCCTCCCCCCCCATTATCCCCTCCCCTTTCGCCTCTGGTCACTGTCAGCCTGTTCTCAATTTCAATGTCTTTGGCTATACTTTGCTTGCTTGTTCATTTTATTGATTAGTTTCCTGTTAATAATTAAATCATACATTATTTATTTTTCACTGCCTGCTTATTTCACTCAGCATAATGCTCTCTAATTCCATCCATGCTGTGGCAAAGGGGAAGAAGCACCTTCTTTCTTTCTGTTGTGTAACATTCCATTGTGTAAATGTGCGATTGTTTTTTGATCCATTAATTTACTAATGGGCACCTAGGTTGCTTCCAACACTGCTGTGAACATTGGGGTGCATAGGTACTTTTGGACTGGTGTTTCAGGGATAAAATCCTAGCAGTTGAATGCTGTGTTAAAAGGCAAATCCATTTTTAGTTTTCTGAGGAAATTCCATACTGTTTTTCATAGTGGTTGCTCCAGTCTGCAATCCCACCAAAAGTGAACTAGAGTTCCCTTTTCTCCACAGCCTCTACAATATCTGTTGCTTGTTGTTTTGTTTATGATGGCCATTAAGACCAGTGTGAAGTGGTATCTCATTGTGGTTTTAATTTGCATCTCTCTGATAGCTAGTGATATTGAGCATCTTTTCATATGTCTCTGGATCCTCTGTATGTCTTACTTGGAGAAGTGTCTGTTCAAATTCTTTGCCCATTTTTTAATTAGGTTGTTTGTCTGTTTAGAGTTGAGTCATGTGAGTTTTTTCTATATTTTGAAGATCAAACATGTGTTCAAGGTATTATTGGCAAATATGTTTTCCCACATGGTTGGTTCTCTTTTCATTTTAATTCTGTTTTATTTAGCCATACAGAAGATTTTTATTTAGATGAAATCCCATTTGTTTATTCTTCTCTTTATGTCTCTTGCTCTAGCAGTGAAAATATTGCTGCATGGAATAGCTGATATTTTCCTGCCTGTGTTCTCCTCTAGGACTGTAATGGTGTTACAACATATATTTAAATTATTTATCCACCTTAAATTTATTTTGTGTATGGTGTAAGTTGGTGGTCATGTCTCATTTTTTTGCATCTAACCATTCAGCTTCACAACACCATTTGTTGTAGGGGCTATTTTTACTCCATTTTATGCTGCTGCCCCCTTTGTTGAATATTAATTGACCATAGAGACTTGGGATTATTTCTGGGCTCTCTATTCTGTTGTATTGTTCCATGTGTCTGTCATTATGCCAGTAGAAGATTGTTTTGATTACAGTGGGCTTGTAATACAGTTTAATATCAGGTATTTTGATTCTTCCTACCTTGCTCTTCTTTATCAAAATTGCTGCAGTTACTCAGAGTCATTTATGATTCCATATAAATTTTTGAACTGTTTCTTCTATATCTGTGAAATATGCCATTGGTACTTTGATAAGGATTGCATTCAATTTATAAATTGCTTTGGGCAGTGTGGACATTTTGATGATATTAATTCTTTCGATTCATGACCATAATATATGTTTCCATTTGTTTGTATCTTCCTCAATTTATTTCTTCACTGTTATGTAGTTTTCTGAGTACATATTTTTTACCTCCTTGGTTAGGTTTATGTCTAGGTATTTTATTTTTCTTGTAATATCAAATGGATTTTTTCCTGATTTCTGTTCCTGATATTTCATTGAAAATGAAAAATGCCTTTGATTTCTGGATACTAACATTGTATCCTGCTGTTTTGCCAAATTTATTTATGAGATCAAGTGGTTTTGGGGTGGAGTCTATAGGGTTTTCTATGTACACTATCATGTCATGGAAGCAGTGACAGTTTTGTTCCTCTTTTTCAACTTGGATGCCTTTTATTTATTTTTCCTGTCTGATTGTTATAGCTAGGACTTCCAATATTATGTTAAATAGAGTAGTAGAGGTGGACATTCTTCTCTTGTTCCTGATCTTAGTGGGAAAGTTTTTAGTATTTACTCATTGAGTATTATGTTGACTGTAGATCTCTCATATATGGCCTTTATTATATTGAGAAATTCTCCCTCTATTCCCACTTTGCTATGTGTTTTTATTATAAATAGGTTCTGTACCTTATCAAATGCTTTTCCCACATCTATTGATATGATCAGATGATTTTTGTCTTTGCTTTTGCTTATTTGATGTATTATGTTTATTGATTTGCAGATATTGAAACTTCCTTGCATCCCTGGGATGAACCCCACTTAGTCATGGTGTATGATCTTTTTAATGTATTGCTGGACATGGTTTCCCAATATTTTATTGAGGATTTAGCATCTATGTTCATCAACGAGTTTGGTCTGAAGTTTTTTTTTTCTTTGTTGTAGCATTATCTGTTTTGGGGATTAGGATGATTCTGGCTTCATAAAAATAATTTGGGAGTCTTTCCTCTTCTTGGATTTTTTGGAATAGTATGTGAAAGATAGGAGTTAGCGCTCTCTTAAATGCTTTGCAGAATTCTCCTGTGAAATCATGTGGTCCAGGGCTTTTATGAGTTAGGAATACTTAGACAACTGCTTCAATTTTGTCTGCTGTTATTGGTCTGTTCAGGCTTTGTGCTTCCTCATTAAGTTTTGGAAGATTATATATTTTTTAGAAATTTGTGCATTTTACATAGGTCTTCAAATTCCTTGGCGTATAGTTCTTCACAGTAATTTCTTACACTCCTTTGTATTTCTGCACTATCCTTTGTAATCTCTCCTCTTTCACTTCTGATTAGCTCCTAGATTTTTTTATTCTTAGAATCAATAGATTGTGTTTTTAGTGTCTATGTTGTTTAATTCTTCTCTGATCTTAGTTATTTCCTTCCTTCTACTTGCTCTGGGCTGTTTTGTTGTTGTTCTTGAGTTCTTATAGGTGTAGGGTAAGGTTTTTTATTTAAAGTGTTTTTAGATAGGCCTATAATGCTATGAACTTTCCTGTCAGGACTTCCTTTGCTGTGTCCCATAAGTTTTAGATTGTTTTGAATTCATTTTCATTTGTTTCCAGAAACTTTTTTATTTCTTTCTTGATTTTCTTCTTGACCCATTCATTGTTTAATAGCATGCTGTTCAATCTCCATGAGTTTGAGTGTCTGGAATTTTTTTCCTTAAGGTTGGGTCTAGTTTCTCTGACCTTGTGGTCAAAGAAAATGCTTGACATAATTTCAATTTTCTTGAATTTGTTGAGGCTTGTTTTGTGTTTTTTCATGTGGTCTATCTTTGAAACTATTCCATGTGTATTTGAACCAAATGAATATTTTGTTTCTTTGGGATAAAATGCTCTATATATATCAGTTATGTTAATTTGATCTAGGACATTGTTCAATGTCACAATATCTTTGTTGATATTTTGTTTGGAAGATCTGTCCATTTTTGACAATGAGGTGTTGAAATCCCCTAGTATAATGTGCTGCTGTCAATATTTTTCTCGAAGTCCTCCAAGATTTTCTTTATGTATTTGGGTGCTCCTATGTTGGTTGCATGTAAATATATATATATATATATATATATATATATATATATATATGTACAATGTTTATGTCTTCTTGATGGATTCTTCCTTTGAGTATTACAAAGTGGCCTTCTGGGTCTCTCTTTATGGGTATTTTTTTAAACTCTATTTTGTCTGATAGGAGTTTTGCTACCAGGGTTTTTGTTTTCCTGGTTGCTTGGAATATTTGTCTGAAGCCCTTTACTTTCAGTCTATATAGGTCTTTTGTTCTGAGATGGGTCTCTTGTAGACAGCACGTGTGTGAATCATGCTTTCTTATCCATTAGGCTACTCTATGTATTTTGATTGGAGCATTTAATCCATTTACGATTTAAGGTTATTACTGATAGATACTTATTCATTGACATTTTTTTGTACCTGTGTTCTTCTCTCTCTCATTCTCTTCCTTCCTTTTCTTAAAGCAGTCTCTTTAGCATATTATGCGGAGCTGGTTTGGTGGAGATGTATTCTTTTAGACTTCTTTTGTCCTGGAAACTCCTTATTTGGCCTTGTATTTTAATTGAGAGGCTTTTTTGAGTAGTATAATCTTGGTTGGAGGTCTCTGGATTTCACTACTTGGGATATTTCTTGCCATTCTTTCCTAGCTTGGAGGGTTTCCATTGAGAAATCAGCCGCTAGCCTTATCTGGGCTCCCTTGTATGTCGCTTCCTGTTTCTCGTTTGCTGCTTCTAAGATTCTTCCTTTGTCTTGGCATTTTGCTATTTTAATTATGATATGTCTTGAAGTGGGCCTGTTTGGGTTCTTCTCGATTGGGACTCTGTGTTTCCTGGATTCGTGTGACTCTTTCTCTCATCAACTTAGAGAAATTTTCCACCATCGCTTTTTCAAATAGGTTTTCTATTCTTTACTCTTCTTCTCCTACTGGCATCCCTGTTATATGGATATTGTTAGGTTTCATGTTGTCTTGCAGCTCCCTTACCGCCTATTCATTCTTTCTGAGTATCTTTTATTTTTCTTGCTCTATCTGGGTGCTTTTTTCCTACCTTGTCCTCCAACTCACTGATTCGACCGTCTGCTTCTTCCAATCTGTTTGTAATTCTTTCTAATGTGTTTTTTATTTTCAGAATTTTATTGTTCAATTCTTCCTCATTTTTGTTCATAGTTTATATTTCCTCTTTCATGCTGATGCATGTCCTATCCAATTCCTTGTAGTTATCTGTGAGTTCCTTGAGTATCTGTATATGCATTAATTTGAATTCTATATCTGATAATTTGGTTACCTCCATTTTTTTTTTATCACGGAGTCTTCCATTCCTTTTGATTTCATGCGTTTTTTGTTTGTTTTTTTTGTCTTCCCATTTTAAGTGACTCCTTTTGTGTGTTTCTGTGCTTCTTGATGTTTTACTTTCCTAGCTGTCTTTGTAGGGTGAACTTCTATGATAGGAATTTAGTTGTGGCATCTCTGATGTCTGAAAGGACACTCTAGGTTTGCCCTTTCTTCTGTTTGCTTGGGCGCTCTTCTTGTTCTTGGGTTTGTACCTTTTGGTGGTTCTTTTTTTGGTGGTTGTTTTTCCTCCAGCAGGTATACTGATGTTTGTAGTTCCTACCTATTCTTGTTTTTAATCAGTGGCAGGGGGTAGGTAAAATGGATTAAGACATTGGGAGAGTAATTTATGGGATTTAGCGGACTAGCAAGTAAAGAGGAAATAGGAGATTCTTTAGATAAGTACAACATTAACTGTGATATTTCACCCGACTAGCCACTTTGTATAAAAGGTGAAAGAGACATACGACTCTTGGTAGAGGGGACTAGGATTGTGACATTATTCCAGAAAACAGAGCATTTGTGCAAGTTTAGATGATGAGATATAATTAGATTAAAGTATAGAAAGTAAGCATAATGTAACAGGTAATATAGTTAACCACAATGATAGTAATGCTCAGGATTAGAGTGAAGTGGGCTAAGGTCATGGAGGGTTGGTGTGTAGTATGTACAATTGTATGGAACAACAATTTTTTTACAATAACACTGGAACAACAATAATATGGCAAATATATGATTTGGATAACCAGAATAGAAAGTACCTGATCAAGAGTTGTGTGCTATTAGAACATATGTCAAGTGAAAGAAGAAAAATTAAAGTACAGTAAAGAGAGAATAAGAAAAAACTGTTAAACAATGCTATTAAACAGAGATATAAAATGAGGAAAACTAAAGGAAGAGAAATTTAAAAAATACTAATAACATAATAGTGGTAAAAATAATGACAAGATAATTATAATACACATACACAATAAAATGCCAGATCTGTGGAAAAGAGAAGTGACATTTTTCTCAGTTTCTCAGTTTTGAAGGTTAGCCTTGTGCTCTCCTTTTACTCTGTCTCTTGACCCTTTGTAACTCCACATCTTACTGTCTCACTTGTGGGGTGGGAAGGGCAAAAAAGACAAAGGATCCAAAAAAAAAGAAAAAAAAAGATAATAATAATCTTCCTGCTGACTTTACATCTGTTCATCGAGTTCTGCTGGTCATCTTAGATGCCACAGGAAGAGGGGGGCTGGGCTTCACTTTTCTCTCTTCCTTTGGTTCTGAGAGGATGGGGACCAGGTGTGGGTCACAGTATTCATACTTTCCCGGCCTCCAGCCCCAGTTTTCTGTCAGCTGCTATGCTCAGATCAGCCACTCAGATGCTCACAGCATGAGGCAATCTCTGGCTTGGAGCCTGAGACAAGCAAGGTACATGGTACTGCCCAGCCTCTCACTCTGGGTGCGCAGTGCAAGACAGACAGGGTGCACGATTCAGCTCAGCTACTCTCTCTGGGTATTCAGTGCCAGACAGGTGGGGCACATGGTTCCCCTCTGCCACTCACTCTGGGTGCTTGTAGGTGAAATCACCCTCAGGGCACACCAGCCATTGCTGGATAGTTGCCTTACAAAGCAGCTGCCCACAGTTCCTAACAAGTGCATGGTTTTCCACACAGCCCCACTTTCCAACCAGTCTGGAGATTATCTGAGACAGTGTCCAACACGGCCCAACTTCTCCCTTCTCCAGATGTCTCCTGGCACTCCAATTTCTCTTATGCCAGCATAGTCCCAGCAGATGTGCACCACCTCTGTGAGTCTCCCATTTCATCTCTATTCCACCCCCCTCACAAGGACTTCCAGCACCCACGTCCCTCTTGGTGCTAGGTTGCCCTCCCTGCTCTGATAGGGGAAGGCAGCTGGTGCTCTAACTCTCCTCCCTGTATCCTGCAGCAGGCACTGGGTGGGGGCTACAGCAGCCTTGGTCCTGGTGCAGATCTCAGGGACCTTACCATCCCAGTGTAATCTCCTCACTGTGGGTTTTTCAATGTCCTCTGCAATTTTTTGCCTCCAGACTTCATATAAGCTGGGATTCCATTGGCTGTTCACTCTGTTCCTCAGATCAGCTTGGTGTTCCAGCTTGGCACAGGAAGAACTGTGCCCATTCCCAACTACCTTGCCACCATCTTCCAGGTCCCCAATATTATTTTGAATAGAAGTTATGTAAGTGGACACCCTGTCTTATGCCCGATCATCAGGGGTAAACTTTTACTTTTTGCCTGTTGAGTATGATGTTGGCAGTAGTTTTCTCATATACGGACTTATTATATTGAGATATGTTTCCTCTACTCACCCTTTACTGAGTGTTTTTTTCATAAATGGGTCCTGTACCCTATCAAATGCTTTTTCCACATCTATTGATATGATCATGTGATTTTCGTTTTTCATTATTTTTATATGATGTACTATTGATTTGTGAATATCATACCCTCCTTGTATCCCTGGGATGAATTCCACTTGGTCATGGGGTATGATCTTTTTAATGTATTGCTGCATGAGGTTTGCCAATATTTTGTTGAGGATTTTAGCATCTGTATTCATCAGCGATACTGGCCAGTAGTCTTTTTTTTTTTTTTTTCTGTGTTTGTGTGTCTTTATCTGTTTGTGGGATTAGGATGATCTGACCTCATAAAAAGAGTTTGAGAGTCTTCCCTCTTCTTGAGTTTGTGGAATAGTCTGAGGAGGATAGGGGTAGCTCTTTCTCAAATGTTTTACAAAATTCCTCTTATGAAGCTGTCTGGTTAAGGGTTTTTGTGTGTTGAGAGATTTTTGATACTGCTTCAATTTTGTCAGATATTATTGGTCTGTTCAGGCTATCTGCTTCTTCTTCACTCATTTTGTAAAGATTATATTTTTCTAGAAATTTGTCTATTTCACCTAGGTTTTCAAATTTATTGGCATATAGTTCTTCAGAGTAAATTTCTTACAGTCCTTTGTATTTCTGTGGTATCAGTTGTAATCCTCTCTCACTTCTGATTGTATTTATTTGGGTCCTCTTTTTTTTTCTTGATGACTCTTATTAAAGACTGGTCAATTTTGTTTACCTTTTCAAAGAAGCAGCTCCTGGATTTACTGATCCTTTAAATTGTTTTTTTTTAGTCTCTATGGCATTTAATTCCACTCTGATCTTGATTATTTTTTTCTTTCTATTTGCTCTGGGCTTTGTTTTTTGTTGTTTCTCCGGTTCTTGTGTTTGTAGGGTTAGGATGTTCATTTGAGAAAAATTCTCTTATTTAGGTAGGCCTGTATTGCTATGAACTTCCCTGTCAGGACTGCCTTCACTGTGTCCCATACTTTGGGGCTATTGTATGTTCATTTTCATTTGTTTCCAGAAACTTTTTGATCTCTCCTTTGATCTTATTGTTAATCTATTCATTGTTTAATAATATGTTATTCAGTCTCCATGAATTTAACTGTTTTTGAATTTTTCCCTTTAGGTTGGTTTCTAGTTTCAAGCCATTGTGTTCCAAGAAAACGCTTGATATTATTTAAATTTTCTTGACTTTGTTGAGGCTTGTTTTGTGTTTTATCATGTGGTCTATCTTTGAGAATGTTCCACTTGCATTTGAAAATAATGCATATGTTGCTTCTCTGGGGTGAAACATTTTATATATATATCAACTAAGTGCATTTGATATAATGTGTCTTTCAGCTCCAACATATCCTTGTAGATTCTTTGTTTGGAAGACCTGTTTGTTGTTGACAGTGAGGTGTTAAAATTCATCACTATTAATGTGTTTCCATCTTATCTTTCTTGAAGTCTTCCAAGATTTTCTTTATATATTTGGGTGCTCTGTGTTGTATGCATTATATTTACAATGTTTATGTTTTTTTGATGTTTCAATTTTAATGGAAAATTTTCCCATCTTATTTAAATTTTGTTGTTGTTGTTCGGCTAGTAAATTTTTATATAGCCTGAAAACAGTTATTCTTGTATACTCCTCTGAAGGTATTTAATATATGTATTTTAATGAGCTTCTTGATTTGTTTACTTGTTTAAATTTTAAGAAAATTTTTGTATATGGATATATGAAAATTTTACACATGACAGAGTATTTAAAATGTCTTGAATTAATAAGCACGTATATTTTTCATATTGTGAAGTCTCTACATACTTGCTGTGATTATTATACTGTGATAACACATGGATTATGAAATAAATGACTTGAATATTGATACAATGTCTTTAACTATATCCTACAATTTTCATTTAAGTTATGAATATTAAAATTAACCATCATATAAGTTACATAGTTTTAGGTAGTTACTACAAGTTCTTCCTGACATCAGTTCTATTATTATTTCCACTTTACAGATAGGATAACCAGAGTTTCAACTCAGAAAGTTAGGACCTTTTATCTTGCTACTATCTATAGAACAGGTGGAAGACAAAAGCCCTGTTGGCCAAATTCAGCCCACCTCATGTTTTTATCCCGGCCAGCACCTTGTTTCTAACTGGCAGCAGTGCCAAGCTCCTTGTCTCTACTTAAGGAGTAGTTACATTTATATAGTCCTAAAACTACTTTTTGCTCTTTAAAGGTAACTGCAAGGCTGATGTTGTCCCCAGTGAAAATGAATTTTGCACCCCTGATCTACAGCATCAACTACCACAGATATTATAATTGTTGCAGTGACTCCTTTTGGGGATACATTATATAGTGACTTCTTGTCTCCAAAATGAAACATTATGCTACTAAGATTATTATGTTAAAAACTCTCTTATTTATAATTAAAAATCACATCTCTAGTATATATTTACTTGTTGCTCAAGAAAATAAGGGAAATCTATTATTATAATCATATGTAGAAGAAAACATATAATAAAGTATTAATTGAATACATTAGAAAATTGAGTCCCTTCTGTATGGCAGACACTACGATAGATACTAGAGATACTATGATAGATACTAAAACTGAAAACTAGAGATGCCAGTCCACCTTCAAGGAAGTTATAGTCTAGTAGATATTTTAAAAATCTGACCAAAAATACATGACCAACACTTTACAGTGTATATTTTTTAATCATTTTTTTTCCTGCAAGTCTTCAGCAAGGTCTGCTCTGCACCTTCCACTATAAGTTTTTGGCAGCAATACAAAAACTTTAGGTTGTGATCATATATATTTATTGGTTACTAATTTAGTCATAAGTGCTAGAGAAATAATAATATTTCTCCAAAATACATGGCTTTTGAACTTTCTTCATTAAGTAGGACACTGATACCTATCATTATGTTTAGCACAATTTTGTGGAGTTCTCTACTAAACATAATGCAATTCTAAACATTGCTGATAAACTTGTCAAAGTTTGCTTTTCTAACCATTGATGCTTCAGTTTCATTGATGTTATTTAATACTCCCCCCTTTCTTTAACTGTAATGTTTTGAAGAAGTCATTTCATGCAATACATAGTTGAAGAATATAGAGTTATCCTACAACTTCTTGGAGATGGAGCAGTCCTCATAATTTATTTGAAATTCTGCATGAAGAATGAATTCTCCCCCACTTATTTATGTGTTCTATAGTTTATTTATTTTAGCCTGGTTCAAAGATATTAACTTTGTACTTTTGGTTATAAACCAGTGCTACTTTATTCACTTTATTCTAAAATGACCACAGCTTTGGACATTAGGAGCTCTTTCCATTGGTGTTTATGCCTCTTGACACATCCATGAAAAGTGGCAAAATGTGATAAAATATGTTGTTTGAATTGGTTAATCTGATTAAGCAAATATACTAATAACTATATTTTAAAACACTAATTTTTACAAAACATTCTATAGAGTATAATCATACTAAAATCAAGATATAGTGGCAATTTTAACAACTTTTGGCATGTAGATGAGTAAACTGCAGGTAAGTAGATTAATTGATTCATCTCTAATCATAGTTTTTCCTTAAAGTGAAATTACTTAAGATCGAAAGTAATATTTTTTGTTAGGTATCTTTTTCTAACATTTGAAGGACTCTTATTAACAAAAAGGAATAAAACCTACTTTTTTGTTATTAGACAACTATTTTATAGATATTCTGAAAAGAAATTATTTTAATATTAATATTCGATATCATAAAAATATGTTTCTGCCTCACAGAACAAGTTATCAAAAGCAATGTTGGGCATAATGTTCTATGGCAGTTATATGACTAGACAAAACTTCAAGTTAAGTAGTATTTTCACACGTATTAAAATTTCAAATAAAAAGTAGAATATTGTCTGTCCTGTATTGTTAAAAAAATGCAGAGATCACTAAAAATTTAGATTTAGCTGTTTATGGAACACATTCCTTCCACTAAAAATTTTTTTGCGTACAAAACAAGACCATATTGCCCCTTAGTAAACAAAATAATGATTTTTCTTATTTATTTATTTGTTGATTTATTTATTTATAAGTTGATTTTCATCTCAGATATGATACATATCTTGGCCTGAAACATATCCTATGACTTATTAACCAGATGGACATCAAATCATCACCTTCTCTTCGGCAACCATGATTTCCCAAAAAACAATCTTTGCCTTAATTATTATTTCATAATTAATACCATTTCATGTTCCCTTAATGTAATACATCAGTTATTGAAGAGAAACATAATAGTTAAAAAGTGATGGCATTGCTTTCTATGAAAAAGAACAAAGAAAATTATTGGTCCTAAGAGTTTATAACTTTCCTTTTGGAAGAAAACTGAAATCCAAAGTAAGTTTTCAATATCTTCTTATCTTGATATTTCTATTTGTAGATAATTTTGAAAAATTAGTAAATAACAAAGAATACAAGAAAGAAAATACTTTCAAATAAATTGAACAGAATAGGCCCGGCCCTTTGAACTATAAGCTGTAGCATTTGGCTGCCATGTCAAAATTTAAGTAAGCAGGCAAGCTCAGAAGCTTCGAAATATGACTGTGAGTTCAGCAGGCGGTTTACTTTTCCATCTTAAGCTCTAAAATCACAATCTCTTAAACTTTAAAATCACAACCTGCCTATCTAGAGCTTCTCTCTCAAGATAGCAAAAAAATATGCCATAGTACATACCCTCCATATATACAACTGAATATATCATTTTGACAGCACTTATTATTTGATTAATTTATAAATGTTTATAACCACAATCTCTTCATCCTTTTCTATTTTAACCAGAATAGACAGTGTGAGATGTAGCCTACAAATTGTCACTCTCTATATTTTTTTAAAAATAACATAAATGTATCAACACATAAATAAGTAGAAATAGAAAGAACAATTTTGGTATCTGTTTGTAGATATTAATATAAATTACAAATACATACATTGCCTAGTGTTTTTGATTCATTTTTTATCCATTTTCAGAAACCTAATAGGGCTATTATCAAGATCACAAATTATATTATTTTTGTGCATGCAAGTTTTTCCTCTTAAACTTTGTTGGCACCCTATATTGTCTATCACTATTGATTCCATTGTTCCACCTCCTTGAATATCAATCTATTCTAACATATCTTATAGTTCAGACAGAACTTTCATTGAAGTTTTGATAACTGTATTCAAAAAACAAAAATTAGAAATAAAAGGAATCACTGTATTCTTACAGAAGGGAACAACTTGCACAAATTGGGACAGCCTCACATAGCTTGATCACTATAACATGCAGAAACTTTTAAAAGTAAGTGATCCTTTAAAATGAATTGCAGTTTATCTTAGCCAAAAGGCCAAGAAGAACAAATAATGAAAAAAATTCCCTAGTTTGGTGAAGGAAATAGACATGGAAGTCCAGGAAGCACAGAGAGTCCCAAACAAGATGGTTACAAAGAGACCCACTTTAAGACACATCATAATTAAAATGCCAAAGATTAGAGACGAAGAGATAGTCTTTAAAACAGCAAGAGAAAAGAAGTTAGTTACTTACAGAGGAGTTCCCATAAGACTGTCAGCTGATTTCTCAAAAGAAACTTGGCAGTCTAGAAGGGATTGGCCAGAAATATTGTCATGAAAAGCAGGGACCTACAACCAAGATTGCTCAACCCAGCAAAACCATAATTTAGAATTGAAGGGCAGATAAAGAGCTGCCCAGACAAGAAAAAACTAAAGGAGTTTATCATCACCAAACCATTATTAAATGAAATATTAAAGAGACTTATTTTTTAAAAGTAGAAGATCAAAACTATAAACAATAAAATGGCAAAAATACATATTAACAATTGAATCTTCAAAGCAAACTAAGCAAACAAGAACAGAGACAGAATCATAGATGCAGAGAGCGATTTGATGGTTTCCAGATGACAGGAGGATGTGGGGAAATGGGTGAGAAGATGAAAAATTAAGAAGTACCAATAGGTAGTTATAAAATAGTCACGGGGATGTCAAATACAGTAAAGAAAATGGAGTAGCCAAAGAACATATACTCATGACTCATGGACATGAACAATGGTTTGGGGATTGCCTGAGGGAGTGGGAAATATTGGATGGAAGGAGGCAAAGGGAGAAAAATCAGGACAACTGTAATAGCATAATCAATAAAATTTTATTTATTTATTTATTTATTTATTTATTTATTTATAGAGAGATGGAGAGAGATAAGGAGAGAGACATCAATGTGTGGTTGCCTCCTGTATGTTTCCAACTGGGGACTTGGCCTGTAAACCAGGACTGTGCCCTGACTGTGAATTGAACCAGCAACCCTTTGGTTTGCATTCCAGTGCTCAATCCACTGAGCAATACCAGCCAGGGCAATAAAATACAATTTAAAAACATGCATTGACAACACTGATGTAACTAAAAGTTATGTTATATCAGTTACTTCATTTGAAATGTTGCATCAAAATATATGCATATATAATCCTATTTTTATGGAAGATGAAGTGTCTCTTAGCCACTCATCTCCTATATATCAAAACTTAAAATTAAGTTCTGTAATTGTATTCTTCCAAATGCTTGTTTGAAGCATTGTAAGGGAAGCTTAAAACAAATTGCATAGTAAGGAAAAGCTTAAAACAAATCCCTACCAGTAAATAATTTTAATGAAATTAATAATATTGCATTTCTTATCTAAATATGCAAGTATTATTGCTTAGCTATCATATATATTTTATTAAAGTTGGAGTTCATTTAAAAATATATATGAAATATCAGGAGCTGAAAGTCAGATGTACTTCCACTAAGATAAAAATGGCAAATTGTTTCTTGAACCAAAACACCATTTGTTGTTGCTTTAGTGATTACTGATTTCATGATAAGTGACCAGCACAGTATAGTTACAGCTGAGTTATGCTAACTCTTAACAGAGCAATAATGAGAACACAATTAGGTTTTCAGATATTCAGTGAGATACTTTTTACTTAAAACACAGACAATATTTTCTAGGTTTGGCTGCAGTATTCTCTCTCTTACAACTATTGCCTCTTTGCTAATTCTAACTGTGTCTTGCTTATTAAAAAGGACACGTATCCATAACATTTGTCATATCTTGAGTTGCAGGGGATATGAAAGCTTCAGTTAAAAGCAAATCTTATCAAACTGCAGTTTATTTTGCTACTGAAATTCTAACCCTCTGAAAACAAAAAGCATGCCATAATCTTTTCACATTTTTTCTTTGTTTAGATAATTTGAAAGAGTTTTAAAATCACATTACCATGCATAGCTGATGTTAAGCTTGCAAGTGTTAGAGCATATTCTGACAGACAGCTGCTTGGCTGGTGCTCATCCCTCTACCAGAAATTAAATGCTTTGAAGTAGTTGTCTACTTGTTGAGATGATTGATAGATAGATTAGATAGATAGATAGATAGATAGATAGATAGATAGATAGATAGATGAAGGAAGGAAGGAAGGAAGGAAGGAAGGAAGGAAGGAAGGAAGGAAGGAAGGAAGGAAGGAAGGAAGGAAGGAAAAAAAAGAAAAAGAAAAAGAAAAAGAAAAAGAAAAAACAGAGCCTGCTACCAACATCTCTCCCCAGTTTCTGCCACTGTTATTTCTCTCCTAACCTGCCTTCTCTCATCAACCTTGAGCCCATCCCATCACCCCTGAGATCTTAAAAACACAAATATGATCTAGTCACCACCATCACTTTATGCCAAATCTGTTTAATAGTTCCCAATTCTTTGTAACAAATTCCAGACTTCTTGCCTCATCAAGCTCCTGGCTTCACTTGGACATCCTTGACATTCTGCTCTCTATTCAATCACAAACTTCTCTCCATTCCATGAATAGACCCCACTCACTCCTGCTTTAGGCCTTTGCCACTGCCTCCTGCCTCTCATGGAATGACCGGTATGGCCAAGCTTATGTAGTTACCCCATTCTCTGGGGTTAAATTAAATGATCACTAGTACTTCTTCAGAAAGGCTTCCCTGACCCCTTAGGTTTAAACCAGTTTTGTTGACTTAGTCTCTTTCTTTCAGAATAATCATCTAGATTTGCATCAAATATGCATTTATTAATGTGGTTATTTCCTTAATATTGTTTTCATGATAAGACTGGGAGCTGTATGTAATCAGGAAACTCAAAACATATGAAGAGCTGTGATCTTTACCATAAACTCACATCCTGGGAAAGTGATTGTACAGAATGTATGTTCAGTAAATATATTGAATCAAGAAGCACATATTTGCTCTTATCAGGAATCAGGTTTTTATATTATTGTATTAATTAAATTATCCATATAAGAACTGATTATTTTGCAAGCAAATGTTAAGTTGTGACACCATTAGTTTATTATTTAAATAGGTTAACTCTGAAATTTATTTAAAATAAAAAATAGTGATTGGACTTATAAATAAACAGTGAGTTAAATATTGTCAGAGTATACCAAAGAAATATACCTTTCTACCAAATACATATGTTAGGTTTTCTAGGACTTTTCCAAAATATAATTTACATTATCATAATGATAATTCTAAAGCACTATACTGAAATTCAAATTTATGTAATATTTTCAGAGCTCCTGTAATGCAAGTTTAATTTTAGAGAATGTTGACCATCTAGTAAATGGTAATGGAATAGCACAGTGGAATCACATTTAAAAGAATGGGATTTTTCTCAGTCCAAATCTCTACTGGAATCTTAAACAAGTTTCTTGAACAAAACTACAAAAGACAAATTACTTATCAATATTTTGATGAATGTTAAGTTAGACATTTAGCATATATAAAAGTCCACAGGAAAATGTAACTAAGAAGCAATGGTTTAGCTTATTCAACTACTATGAATAAAAATTTCAAATTATTTCTACTTTATATTTTAGGACAATTATAAAAACAGAACTGTCAGGTGTCTGTATTAACTTATATAAGTTAAATCTGACCTGCTGTTTTTATATCAAATATACAACATTAGAAGATTCAACAGAACTGAAGATACACTTAAGCAGGTAAGACTTGCCATTTATTTAATACTTGGTAACATTTCAGAGTATTGCTCTTTTGGGTTACTTTTAAGTATAAAGGATTTGATTCAAACCTTGAAATATCTTTTGACTTTATATTTGAAAATACGCATGCATGTGCATTCATGAAGGTCAAAGAAATGATAAATGTTCTCACTTAAGTTAGAACCAAACACAGTGTAGGCAGCTGCTGTGAGCTTTGTTATTACAAGTTTGGTCTGACATATGAGTTGGAAAATCTTGACAGCATTAAAAGTCCACACCACTTAGTTCCCATCAGGTTCAGCTGTGACTTGCCGCTCTACAAAAGACATGCAATTCCACATGAGGTGATTCAGGCTTATGCATCCTCAGCCATTACATGATTACTTTCTACAACCTCGGTAGATTTCCAAGAGCCTGACACAGCTCCAGACACTATTTAAGTCTAAAGTGGTCAAAAACCCCGTGACCACCACCATTGGCTGCTCAATTACTCTTTCCGTACCAAGTGAACTTTTCAAAAGAACGAAAAATCATAAAGAATCACATTTTATAGAAGTTACTTTTCAAAGTCAAAAGAGATTTTCTATCTCAATGTGCTCTACTGAAATTATCAATATAAAGATCAAAAGGGATAGATTCTTTTGACTGACACTAGTTGAATCCTGTTTGGAAAACTATATCACAGGAGCATCGTCTCACTAAGGGTCCAAATAAGTTCTTCACCTAATTACACTTTCCCATCAAAAGCAATACTTATCTTAAAGTCAAAGGAAGATTTTAATATAAATGGAACAGTGATTTTTATCCCTATAGGTGTTCTTTCCAAATAGATGGGGGGATTGATTAATTATTAATCAATAAAAAATCTAGCAGCAATATAAGAAATGTACACTTATTTAAAGCCATGTTTTCAGAAACTTCATTCAATTTTTAGCAGAAAAAAAACAGTACCTTCTTCCTAGAGGATTATTCAGACTTTTTGCATGTCTGGAATTTGATGGAATGATAATCTCTTTTTTTATAAATCCCAAAGCCAGAAGATGTTTATTACTGGAATTATGTTTCAGTCTTTTTAAAACCAGACTTAAGCGCTGGCTGGTGTAGCTCAGTGGGTTGAGCGCGGGCCTGCGAACCACACGATTGCGGTTTGATTCCCAGTCAGGGCACATGCCTGGGTTGCAGGCCAGTTCCCAGCAGGGGACTCACGAGAGGCAACTGCACATTGATATTTCTCTCCTTCTCTCCTTCCCTTCCTCTCTAAAGATAAATAAATAAAATCTTTAAAAAAACAGATTTAGAGAGAAGGTATACAAAACAAATAATTAATTAGCTTTAAATGTTTTATGTATAATTTTTCCTATCTTAGATATTTAATACCCAAATTGAAATTATTTTCACACACTCACCTGTCTTACTTTTTTGTAGAAGTATTACTGGTAAAAGTTTAAGAGAACCATAGTATTAAAAAGCTATTTATAATTTTTCCTATAGACACTTATGCAGCGAATGGTATTAAACAATCATAGTGACTTGTAACTCCAGACTATTACAGGTCAATATGACTGTTGTACTGTTAACTTGATTGTTCACATGTAGAGAATTAAAAAAGAAACTTTAGATTTATTTAAAATCAGGTAAACCGTATTTGAAACTTTAAGGTTAAATAAATGATTAAATATTAATAGCATACTTAAAAATGTATGTGGAAGAAAGTTAATGATATGTAGGAAGACTTTGTTATTTAAAAAGGAAAACAAGATTGGCAAGAAACAGCAAATTTAATTAACTGTTTATTGATGTAATCTTAAACTATGTAATATATTTGTTGAACATGTGACACATTTTATATATTAATGTAGCAATTTCTGTCTAATCCTTTTAGAACTTTCTATAGTTCAGTCTAAATAAATTTATAATAAAAAAACATCTAGTATTTCACTGAGAAAATATAAGCAGCATGATTGAGGGAAATCAATTTGTCCATTTAAATATATTTTAGATATTAATTATTACAATTATTTATTTAATTAATTTTAGAGATAGGGAAAGGAGGGAGAAAGAGAGGGAGAGACACATCAATGTGTTTGCCTCTCATGTGCCCCCTACTGGGGACCTGGCCAGCAACCCAGGCATGTGACTGGGAATTGAACTTTTGGTTCAGAGACCAGCAGTCAATCCACTAAGCCACACCAGCCAGGGCTAATTACCGAAATCTTCACTAAACCATGTCTATTTATATTGCATGAAATATTAAAAAATGTTAGATGCTCTCAATCAAGACCAGGTTAAATCATACTCATTATATTCTGTTGGGGAAAGTGGATGAATATATTGTGTTCCTAACATAGATTTACATCAGAAAACAGTCAAAATAAAAAGAGATAGTATTCATCTAATGTGAAAAATAATTTATATGAAACATTTCTCAATAATGTCAGGTGAAACATTACTATAAATAAGCAACTTATTGTTTAAAATACAACAAATTATAATAAATTTATTTTTAAATTATTTTTTAGAAAGAAAGACCAATGTTTATGTTTTTTCTCTTTTAACAAATATTTGTAAAGTGCTTACTATATAACACAAAACATACTAAGAATGCCTTAATTTTTAAAATGTGGTCAGATGTTATTTTTGAAAATGAAATTGTTGCATTTGTGTGGCAAGAGTTGTAGTAAAGAAGTAATGAGAATATATGATTGATACAAATCTTGCATTGTAATATGGCAATATTATTCTATTTTTAATGTATAAAAATAGAATATTCTAATAGAATATAATAGAATAGAAAATTTGAGTATAACTCAGCAGTCTGAATTTAAAGACTCTAATCTACAGTAATGTGTAGTAAACCTGTGAGTGGAGAATGAGGTACTAGATGGAGTCATGGGCACACAAAAAGAAAGAAAAATTGGCTAAATACTTACTAAGGTGTTGCTCATCTTGGTGGGAAATGTAAATACATAAAATAACCACTGAGAGCCATTAATTTATATATAGATATTATGTAGTCATTAAATGAAGGAGTAAGTTTACATACATGAATATAAAATAAATAAGTGTACCCATAATGATATCTGCGTAGTGCCCAGAGTGAGGGAGGGACCACAGGAAATGCCCAAGGCAGCACCGGCAATGCCGTGCTGCTAGCACGGGCAGCACATGATGACACATTTCCCCAACCCCAGGCAAAGACCTGCAGGGGATTCTGCATGGTATATGCATGAGGCTAGAATGAATGATTGACAAAGGGAAAAGCCCCCTGACTCTTCCAGTCCCAGAGGACACAGGTACATGTGTACCACAAAGGTACACATGGCAACAGAAGGACATGATGTCCTGATAGTCTTACCTGGGGAAAGAACACTTCCAAAATGAGCTGAAGTTTGGGTTAGAGATTTAAATAGAGGGAAGGGGGAAAAATGCATCTCTTCCCTTGGCACCCATCAGTGCAGATGTGAGGGCCAGAGTTCTGTGGGATGGAGGGCCCTGGAAGCCATGTGCCCAGTCGGCAGGTGCTGGGCCTCTGGCCAGCACAACAAAGCCCTTGTACCACCTGCAAGAGTGGTCTGCAGCAGTCTTGGACCCCTGGCAGGGGAAGTGGTGGCAGAGGTGTGGCAGCACAGCCCTAGACCCAGACTCCAGCAAGGACCTGAAGCCCAACAGTGGCAGAGAATGAAGCCAAGTGACCTGGATGTCATGCTGCAGTTATCTGTGGTTCCCAGAGGATCGTATTTTTAAACAGGAGAAGGAACTGAGGGTCCAGCCGTGTACTGATCTGGCAGAGGGAGGTGGGATTTTACCTTTGGGTCTTCTGGAGGGGATGGCCTCTGTGGCAGAAGTCTGCCATTCTTCCAAATTGTACTGCGTTTGAATAAAAGACCTCTTTCTCTTTTCATCTCACTTCTGCCTTTGGAATCTGCCTATGAGTGACGATGGGCAGCCAAACCCCACTTTTTGTTCAATAAAAATAAGAATAGACAAATATTTAAAACAATACATATCATTACTTACTTTCAGAATATAAAATAATATTTTAATTTGTTTTAAAAATATTTCTTAACTATTAGGAAAAGGACAATCTCTTGTTGTAGACCGCTCTGGTTTTAGGAATTCCTGGTTTTAGGAATTGTATCTTTACCCCTTGTGGCTAAGGGCAAGGGACGACCTCTGAAATGGGAGCCGCAGGAGACAAAGCTTGTCTCTGGTAGCAAACACTGCCTCAGTTTCCTCTCCCTGCCCGCAAAACTTGGTCAGAAGTCAATGATGAGTAAGAAGCCTCACAGCGGGGGGCAACCTAAGCCAGACTTGATCACTTGGGAGGCCTGCATGGAAGGACACAGGGGGCTGCAACAAAAAGCAATGGACTCTCGCCCCCCTCCCCCACCCCAGCTTTGACATAACCCAAGTCCCCATGTTCTCTGGGAGAAGCGCTTCCTGGCTCTAATCCCCTTAAGCCTAAATACCTGATGGGGAAAGGTGCAGCTCCTTGCCTTGCTAGAGCGTGTCCTGGGGAATAATCTGGCACCACAAAGACTTCCTGATAAACCTGTGAAATCTGCTCTGCTAAGAGTGCTTTCATTCATATGTTAAGGGTTGGAGCAGGAAACCCTAAAACTCTATTCCTGACAGACTCTTACTCATAGTAAGCTCTCTACAGGGCTTACTGAAATATTATCTATAGTTTGATCCTTGTTGCCACGTATTCCTGTGTATTAGAACCCAATAAAAAGCCCTGGAAGAGGGGGCTCAAGGCCTTTTTCTCCTAGGAGAAAGTGGCCACTGCTGGCCTTTGTCTCCCCCAAGAAACTGGCTCCAGCCCATGGTCTTTTCACTCTGGGAAAATGGCCACTTCTCCTCCCTAAGCCCATCACATCATGTCTCGGTCATGATCACTCTCATCCATGGCAACTGAGGGGAATTGCGAGGGAAGTCACACCCACAATCTCTTGGCAGAGATCAGAATGGAGAGGCCTCTAAGGACTCAAGGTGTCAGGCAGGTAGTAAAAGTTTCTGAGCATAACAGAGAGAGATTTTTCCAATGAAGCATGATTTGACTTGATCTTAAGAATATACAGTGTACAGTTAGGCAATTAATTTGAAACTTTGTTTCTAAAGTAAGAGTTTACACAGTTTCCTACATAATGAATAAAAGAGAGCACCTACAATCATATATTACTTCACTAAGAAGAGGGACAAAATAAAAATAAAAATACTACTAATGATGATAATTACTATTATCACTAGTATAATGGTTTTATTTTCCCTCCAACTAACTTCTAATTACTTTGAGAAGTGTTTCATATTTGGATGTGAGGTTGGTAATACATTGCTAATATTTTAGTAAATTTTTTAAAAAATATTTTTATGCTTTTAGTATTTTAATATTTCTTACTTTCTTTTAAAAGGGAATTGTTTGTGGTCTTCAAAAGTAAAAAACTACAGATAAGTACTTTTTTAAAAGCTCAATTTAAATCAGATCTGTTCATGGTTTTTTGACTATTGGCATTTATGTTTGCTTTCTGCACGGAATAATTTGAAACCTTCTTAATTTTTAAATTGACATATTGGATTACTGTTCATCTTGACAGTTTTGAAATCTCTTCAAGAGAAGCACATTTTTCTATTTTTTTAACCTTTAAGAAAAACAAGTTTAAGCATGCTGTGGTATATATGTCTGCAACAACCAAGTTGTCTCTTCACTGAACACTCTTAATGCTGTCTTTCAAAAATAAATGCCACTTGCAAAGAAGTGGTCAGGTCAAGAACTCCTCTCCCAGACACAAACTATTTCTTCCCCAAGGCACTATTTCCCAATTATCCTTCCTTGTCATCAGTACCTTCTTGCCTAAGCTCATCAAAATTTCAGCCAACTTACTATGCTGCAAAGTGACTGCGAAAATCAGGACCTCACACATAGACGATCATCTTCGTACCACAGAAGTCCTACTATGGGCAAGAGAGATTAAATATTTCAAATAGAAAAGTGGGATAGTGTTCAGATAGGTGGCCTAAATGTCTAGTCTGATTTAAAAAAATACGTTTTAAGCTCAAATTATAGCTTGCTTTAATATTGAATCCAAACAAAATATGAAAGTATCTGTCCTGAACCAAATGAAATGTAGAAAATGAAATATGACTTAAAACAGAGTTCATCATGTATTTAAAGTTGCAACTTACAGAACAGATGTATTTTTTTCCTTAAATACATAAAAGATGTTTTTATTTCATAGGAGAACAAAGTTCATTTATACCACATTATTTGGCAAACACCTAAGTTTCATTATCTGTCATTTATCAAAAATGGAAGTAGTGTGATGACATGCAAAATATTTTATTTTAACTTTATTTTAGGCAACTATGAAGGTGGCTTTTTTGTATATTTGTATAACACAATATATGTGTACCCTACAGGGAAGGAGATTTTATAAATTTTCCCCCAACATAGTTATTACTTCCAATACTGCTTAACAGGATATTTTGCCTTTGCTCTCTGTATATATACACATCTTCAACATTCATTAGCATTAGCATTTGTTTTGGTTCCTATTAGACCTGTGTATATGTGCTTTTATTTAATAACGTTAGTTAACATTTTCTTCTTTTGTAAATAATGATAGTATAATTTGAAAAGTTTGGCCCAATTCCCAGACTTAAATCAAACTAATATATGAATACATTTAGTTCAGTTTACTTTCTCACTGGACTTGGTTGTCAAGTGACTTTTCTAGAAGATTATTTTTCATGTTGCAAGTTCCAAAAATGATTCTTAAGAACAAACACCATAGTTTTCTTTAATCTTTAACTGTAATGAGAAAGTGGGTCTAATTTGGAAATTCAAATTTACAATATATTTATTTGGTTAATCTGGGAGGCTTAAAATTGTGATGGGTATAAGAAATTATTTTCTAGCTTAATCTGTGGCATACAGTTAAGTTTTTATATTTTTCTTCATTACTTTTGCTGGACTCAGAATTTTAGAAAAAAAGAAAAGTGTATACCCACAATGAAAGAACAAGTAATAACATATTTACAATGTCTAAAAATAAAGCTAACTACTTTTCCTAATATTTTTGGTTTAGTTATAGCTCATCTTTATTTCAGACATAAATTGGAAAATCCTAGAGTTACTGTTCATTTCTTTTTATCATGGCTCTTTAAGTCTTTTTTTTATTCTTCTAATATTAAAAATGCTACTCAGTTTTGGCCCTGTATTACCATTAACTTAAATTAATTTAAGAATATTCAGGTGTTTTTACTATCAGTGTAGCTATGCTTAAACATTACTTCTAATGATTTTTAAAGATACTAATCTTTAGACCACAAACTTAAGATACAAATTTAATACATTGGGAGTAGACATGGGCCCTGATTATTAATATATTTCATGGTATATTAATGGTATTAAAAATACCACACTTGTAACATAGAACACCAGCTGGCTAATAACAGGTGTTAAATATATATTTGTAAAACAAATGAAAAATTGATTATTTATGTGACTAGTTCACTCTCAGTGAAGCCTTGTCTAATCACCTGAACACCAGTGTCTCTGCCCCATTACCATTTATAAATATTCTTTATAGAAATTAATACAGTGAGAAATTACTTTATGTTTTATTAACTTTCATATCAATCACATAGAATGTAAGCTGCGTGTGAGCCGAGCTCTTGTTTTGCTCACCACAAATCCTGATGCCTGTAATAGCACCTAATAATGAACAGGGCCTAAGAAAACATTTACTGAATAGAAAAATAAGTCCTAGTATATGTTTGAACAAAGTAAACAAATGAGGGGTCATGACAAGGATACCATAAAATTTTCTTCTATCTAGTCTCAAGGTCCAGCAACACCTCTACCAACTATCTGCTTTTAAAATCCCTCATGTCAGCTATACTAATTGGCAAAACTTTTCACTAAAAGCAGTAAGCAGAGTATCACTTTAAAATGTATTATCTATTTTTTTATGTCCCCGAAAAGCCTGGCTTAGCTATAGAGAAGTACCATCAAACAAAACTTTCTGCAGGGATAGAAATAATCTATATCTGTGCTCTTCAATGTGGTCACTAGGCACAGGTGTCTATTGGGCACTTAAAATGTGGTCAATGCCACTCAGAAATAGAATTTTTTATTGTAGTTAATTCAAATAGACACAGATAGCCAGGGGCTACCCTGTTATACAGTGTAGTTCTAGAGTTATCTTTCTCCTTATGCTCATATCTTATGATGTTATCAAAACTAAGGGGGTAGTCATGGCTCCTATTATGCGTATGAGAGTTGTATCCTATACAAAAACATTTATTAACCGGTTCCATATTTCATGATACAGCAAAATCCCAGTGTTGCTGGATAAGTACATGTGGGTATCTGGGATTTCCCTACATCTACTTCATTTAGTTTAGTAGATCTCTGGCCACGGTGCTTTCTTCGGTCCTGTATGGCTGGCCATTGCTATGCCATTTGCACAAGGCCTTTGAATAAGGTCAACTGTCGGAGTCTCTTAAGGTGGAATGAGCATCCCATTATGCCAACTAAAAGGATATACCCAAGTCCTAGGAGCCTCAAATCATCATAATCCCTTATGAATGTTTGGTCAGTAAGCCTACTAAGAGAATACACTGGTATTTTCATTTCTGGCCTGGAGCCAGCTGCTCACTGAAACTACCCAGGGCTGTCCCATTGCATCTAATAAGACAACAGTAACTAAAAGGTTTGTCATCATGTAACAGGGTGCAGCCGGGGGGGGGGGGCGCAAATTGGGAATTTGTAGTAGGATCCAGAACTCAGGGTATCCAGGAAATATTTTTTAAAAGTATGTATATATAGGATATTCTCACCCCCACAAGTCTGCCTGGGGGATGGGACCCATGGAGCAGGGCCATTGAGAGTTGTTTTTAATAGCAACAGTTTTGCAGATAACCTCTAGAATGGTCATTTAACATATCTATACCTTTAACTGGTTTCAAAGATGTGTTAAATAACTGTGACTGTGCTTTGAGCCAGGAGGATGGGAGGGACTTCCACCCAGGAGGTAACTTGGAGGCAACTCCTTTTGGGTACAGCACCTGCATAAAAGCTTGCAGATGATTGGCTCCATGCCATGGGGCCACGCCTGCCAGGACTTACTATGGCAGCTCAGTAAAGCTGGAGGAATATGGGAATGCTGGCAGGTGTAACTGATTGTCGGAGGAGTCAGAAATGGGGCTATAGAGGAAGATGGTGCTGGGATTTTAACCCAGGCACAGCAGCCATGCTGGGTTTTGGGGGGACCACATGGGTTTGGTGAAAGTTGGGACCGTGCAGCTTTAGGACATGCCCTTTTTTGCCACCTGGCTTAGGAAGCAGGAGAGACTTTGCCTGGAAGACAAGGGATAAAAGGACTCTTGCTGGCGGGCCATAAGAAGGTGACACATGGTGTTGGATTAACTGGAGATCGCAGTGGCGACACAGCTAATGGTGCTGGAACTGAAGGGCTGCCTGAACTTCTACTTCTACTTCTTTTTCTAAGATACCGTACTCTGGACTGGACAAAGGGGAGAAGGAAGGACTGCATTTGTGGATATTCTAAAGTACTTTAGTATTTTTAATGAAGACATTAAGTCATTACTCTAAGTCTGTATAACTTTTAAAATAAACAATCCCTTTCCTTTTCACCAATCTCTGGCATTGAGAGACGTCTTTCCCTGGTGGTGGGCAAGGCAAACCTAGTACGGGGATGGAGGGACCCTGGAGCACAAGGGTGTGTCCATTCGGTAATAGTATATCATTCACCTGCCAACCTGGGTCTGTTCTGTAACAATCAGACCATACCAGAAATATCACCCACATAAATATCCCCCAGTTATATCTGCAATTGCTTACTTTAGTGCCATAAACTGTAAGTCATGAACAATGTAAAGGTAACCAGACAGACTAGGGGCCAGCTGCTTGCTCTCTTATTTCAGCACGACACAAAGGTTTTTGAGGAAATAAATAGGTTTTCATAAACAGGTTACCAATTTGAGGGGCTTGCGGTATTCCTGCTGTGAGTCAACCTCAACCACCAAAGCATAGAAAACCAGCCACCCCCAGGAAGATTAAAGTCTAAATCCAAGCCCAGCAGTTTCCCATTATTGCTTATCTGTAGCCCAAAGTTGTTACTGGAATAGGTCTCCATCTCTCCAGCTCCAGGCTCTTTCCCTATCTGGTACCAGGAGCACCATCAGCTTGCAGCAGCGCTTTCTCTCTCTCACTCTCTCTCTTTCTCTCCCTCTCGGGTCTGGAGTATGCTGCCACATCATTCAGTCTTTTAGGGGAAGCTCCATCCATGGAGCCTTGGCACCCAAGGCTTTTTGGTCCCTGAGGTTGAGGAATGTTCCCAGCTCACAGGCCCTGTGTGTTGCTCTCAGGATGAGAGCCCAGGGGCTGGCACCCAGCAAGGCACACATCCTAGTGTGGCACTCTCCCTTCAGGACAATGCAGAGCCCCAGCCAGAAGGGAGCCTAGCATCTGCCAGTCCCACAATCACTCCTGCCTGTACAGGACAAAGCCAAAGAGAGCAGATTTTGCCCTCATTCAGTTTTAAAATCTCCTCCCAAAATATCACATGTTGTGGGAGTGTCCACCTTTTGAACCAATGTGGGCATGTCTACCATGTTTGTCTTTTCTCCTCTTCTGGCTGCCATGTTGTATAAGGGGGCAAAGTCTCCATTTGTGCATAGGATAGGGGTGCTGGGTCTCAGTAGGGTACAGGGTCAGGGGCATCCAGCAGGTCACGCTGCCTATTTCATGAACTGCAATGACTGTTTACAGTAGCCCCTAGGTGTGGGAAGGCTGTCATGTTTCATGTTTTCAGTTGTGATTTCTATCCACTGCCTTGGGGCTTCCTTCAACCCTGCCCCCTGCCTTCTCTGGGGGAATGAGGCCTCTGTGCCAGATCAGGGTTTTTCCCTGCCCCTTGCCTTCTCCAGTGATTTGGCCTGGCCACTAAGCTACATAAGCATTTCCACTATGCAAACCATTCTTCCTGCCCAAATTCTGTAGGCTTAATCATTCCTGAATTTTTTCTTATTTCCCATATATTTATAAACTAAAAATTGGCGTCATGGGTGGCAAACTATTATTTTAAAATTACAGAAACCTGAATAAGATAGATCACTACAATCTTAAATGTCTACGTGTAATGCCTTAACAAAATAACCGAAGTACTTCCAATAAAACTAGCACTCATTTTGTATTACCATTTACAAATAGATTAACCCCCAAAGTACTGAATGTACTTTCCACTAATGAACGCACTCTTCCAACTAATGAAAAATTTTGGATATACCAAATACTGCATTATTTCTACCAATATAACATTTGGTAACCTGAATCAATCCCAAAAGGTGTGTCTACAGACTGTAAGTTATGGTGAAAATGAAAACAATTAATTATGTGGCAATTCCTAAATGAACAATTTTGGCTCAATAAACTTCAAAAGTTAGAATTATTGCCATAGAAATAAATGCCAGTTTAAATGAACAGTAGATGAGCTTCCAGGAAAACTTCTTCCATTATCATACCGCTCTCTGATCTGTGACAAAATTCTCTGTTTTTAAGGCTCATGTAATTAACAATAATTCCCCCTGCTATGTAATATATCGACAGTCTACAGGGATTAAGACCTCACCACATTTGTGGGGAGGGCTGTTATTCTGTCTAGCCTTTGATAGTATAATCGATATAAAAATTTTCCTAAAACTTCTCTACATTAAAATTAATTTGCCAGAAAGGTATAGACGATCAGTATTTGAATCTTAAGATTTTGATATTTAGTTATTTGCTTCACCTATTTCTGACTAAAATGAATGGTTATTGGATATTCTGGTTACTCAAGTAATTGTATTTACATTTATTTTGTAGAATAACCTAATTTTAATTAAGAGTCTCTTTAATAACAATGAAAACTTATAAATGTTAGCTGAGGGTAGCCAATATAAAAATGGATTTAAAGTCTAATCAATGCCTCATGGAATACATTGAGAAGGTAATTAGAAACAGTTTTCTTTATAAGGCATTCAGTATGCTAATTCTTTCCACTTAGCCTTTAACTAAGCTAAGAATGATGGAATGAAAACAAGCTTATTTTCTTCTAATGATGGCCATGCCTTTATTCCCTCCAGAGATTTGCCTTTAGTTTGGGTCATCAAAATAAAATATTATGTAAACAATTGTGGGTAAACATCAAAGGAAGATGGATATTGCAACAAATATATCTTTCATGTTAATCTTGATAGCTGTTCAAATACATGAATAAAGAATGTTAGGATAGCAGAGGATTTTTTTTCTAAATGCATATTTCTATCAGATCGAGTCTCACCTTAAAAACAAGTATAAAACAAGGTAAGACACCAAAAGTCATTATGCTTCAGAACTTATTAAAAAAAGTAGATGGCATCTAAATTTTCAACAGGTAGGATGATCTATCATCTTGTTTAGATATTTAAGCACTGTAACATATGGTTCAATAATATTAGTGCTAGACAGAATACTAAAGTCAAAATAACTAAAAGGCAGAATTTTGTTGGTGAACTTTTTCTATAATTATTTGCCAAGTCTTAAGCTCCTAAGGGTGTCTGTCCTGTTGTTCCCTGGTTGTATTTCCTCCATGTCATCTTACAGACATTCCCTGCATTGAAACTATTTTCCCATGCCATAGTTTCTATTTGGACTTTACTTTTTAATGTGGGCAATAAGTGAAAAGTAACAGTGAGTTACTTTATAAAGTAAATGTGTAAATTGAAGGTCATGAATTACTTTTAAATTATGATTTCACTAGTCAAAAATAATTAAAGTATATTCAAATAGACTTTGGGGTATTATTTCTTCTTTTTTCTGTCATAGTTCTTGTAAAATAAACCCCTAAATTTATAAAGGAAAAACAAAAAGAAATATCAAACTGATTTTTATGGTATACAGGGAAAAATTGAGGAAAAGTCTCTATAACTACTTAGTTTATTTTCATTGTATTTATAAACATTCACAAGTAATTAAACTTCTGACAGTTGTGTTTGCCCAGTTTTTCTTGAATGCAAAGAGAATCCCCCTATGTCCCTTTATTTCATAGTAAGGACTATTTTCAGTTTTCTATTTCTTGGATGATCTCTTATTACTTGCTTTCATAATAAATTCCAGCTACTAGATTCTTGTTTTGTTAATCTACCTAATCATAATTTGATCCATTTTCTTGTCTATAATCATGATATTTTTCTTTACTAATTTAATCTTCTTCCTCATTTAGAATTTGGGATTGGGAGTAGGAAAGAGACTGGGATTATTTTCTCGTTAACCATAGCAAACTATGAGAAAAAAAATAATCTCTTAAGGTTACCAAACATGCTTTCAAATATAAAGAAGATATCTTTGTTACATATTAAACAGTCTATAATTCTCTTACTTTTCAGATTTTAGAAATTAAAAACTTCGAAGTATAGCAATTCTGATAACTTTTCTCAGTTTCCTTTAATTTTTGAAGATCACCATTGCTAGCTTATAAAGAATGCTCTTGATATCATGACATTTTATTTTTCTAATTTTTATATCAACCAACAAAATACTAAATGATGCACTCATTAATATTTACTAAATATACTTATTAGTTATCTATTAATTATATAAAACAAGTGGTAAAAGATAATTCATTAAGAATCCATCTCTATGGATATATAAAGTATCACACATATGTGAAGTCAGACAATTTCTTCAGCTATATCTTCAGCTATTTATTTTTTAAAAAACTATGTTCAATAGTGAATTAGAACAATTTTCCCAAGAATAATAGTGGTCATATCAAATGTGTGACAAATATGAGGTCTGTCCAGAAATATTCAGCCATATAATATAAAAATAGAGACATTTATTGAAGAAGATACAAGATACAAGAAACATTGTACATAGGACAATGATGCCTCAGTTCCCTTCAAAGTAGGTACCATGGCACCTCACACAGTTCTAATCATCATCAGCTGTCCCACTGTATTTTCCTGAACCTCATCCGTGGTCTGAAATCTCTTCCCTTCCATAGGTGATTTTAATTTTGGGAAAAGCCAGTGGTCACAAAGTGACAAATCTGGACTGTAGAGGGGCTGAGTCACCTGTGTGATTTGATGTTTTGCTGAAAAACTCTGCACTAGTTGTGATTCATGACTGGGTACATTGTCATGATGAAGCTGCCAGTCACCAGTCATCCGTAGCTGTGGCCTTCTGAATCATTCAAATAATATCAGCAGAGAAATGTTCATAGTTAATGCAAAATTTTATGTACTTTTGTTGCGCTACTTGCTGAGTCATTTTGAACACGATGGCCATAGAGTACACCTGCTCACTCAATGGCTACTACTACTCCCACTAACTAGTACAGTGAAGTCCTCATTTTTCATGCATGCAGATTCCAGTCCACTCTCCATCATTGCCAGGCTACGTTGATGTCACACAAACCACTCTCCTTATATTAACAATGGCTGGACTTCTTCCGGACAGATCTCATACACTTCTTATATATCAAGTTGGAGGGCATGGTACTGGAAGAAATAGTGTAGAATTTGGAGTAGGTGCCAATTCTATGCCAAAGACTATATTAGCACAGATTTGTTTGATAACTTACTTAGGTTTTCAAGAAGACTCTTGATAAGTTGTCATGCATAACATAAAAAATAAGTCAATAGGGTCAGCATTTCAAATAATTTTTCCCACTTACTAGAAGGTTAAAAGAGGAGCACTTGTTAGCTAGAATGTAGATTATGATAAAAGATTACATTTAAAAACATTTACTCATTAGTTCATATGTATGTAAAATATACACATATCAAAATTTTACTTAATTTAATAATTCATGAGAGAAACAATGACATGTTACAACCATTTCAAAATAGAAGTAAAAGTCACATATAGATATAACAAGTCTGTTCACAGGGCAATAATTATTGCTTTTCTATAGAACACAACAATTCTACATTTTTATACTAAAACTCATTTGTCTTTATATATTTCTTTTATAATTACAAAAGTTGAAGAATAGCTCAAAGACAATGAAAGGCAGAGAAATTTTGGAAGATTGTGCTGTGCAGCACATTTACTAATCTTTTTGATCCATTGCAACTTTTTGCTGTGTTTCTCTACATTCATCATCACACTCTATAGCTTTTATACATCAAAAACTAAATGACTCATTTCTACCCAAATAATATAAGATGTTTAGGGTAGTGAAAATATTCTATAGTATACCTGATGATGAATACAGGCTGTTATACATTTGTCGAAACCCATAGAATGTGTAGAAAGAAATAAACTTAATGTAAACTAAAGACTTAGGGTGATCTTGATTTGTGAATGTAGTTTTATCCTAGATAAATATGTACACTTCTGATGGGGAATGTTGATAATGGAGGAGACTATGAATCTGTCGAAGCAGGGAATATATGAGATATCTCTATACCTTTCTGTCAACTTATTATAAACCTAAAACTGCTCTAAAATTGGTCTTAATAAAAATATTAATTTACTTCTACATATTTTCTTATCATACTTTTTAAGCAGCTGTTCTTAAATTTAATTTTCCTAGAATTACTTAGAAAGTTTGTAAATGTTTAGATTGCCAGGCCCTATACCAGTAGTAAATCTGGACAGACAACAAAATATCCATCTTTATAAAGAACTCTGAGTAATTTTGATGTTATATCACACTCTGAGAGCAACAAAACTAAATAGGAAAAGGAAAATACATAGAAAGTGAAAAGTAAAAATTTTAGACTACCGACGCAAGTCCTTTCTTTTTTGTTTGTTTTAATATAAATTATATAAAACAGTTTTTCAGATTCTTTTCAACACTTTACCTATACTCAAACTCTGCTCAGCTTTGGTACCTGACTCTTTCTCTTGACCCTTATGACAGCTCTTTAATTCTTTACTTAGGTAATATTTCCTTAGATAATATTAAAATAAACAAGTTCTAGCTGGTTTTGCTCAGTGGATTGAGCACAGGCCTGAGAACCAAAGGACCGCGGTTCGATTCCCAGTCAGGGCACATGCCTGGGTTGCAGGCCAGTTCCCAGCAGAGGCTGCACGAGAAGCAACCATACATTGATATTTCTTGCTCTCTCTCTTTCTCTTCCCCTCTAAAGATAAATAAATAAAATCTTTAAAAAGATAAAATAAAATAATTATTTAACATTTATTTGAATATTTATTTATTTAAATATTTAATATTTATTTTAATCACTTAGGTTATTTTTTGCTTAAATAATATTTTTTATTTCCTCTAAGTTAGACACAAGTGAACAAAAGTGAAATTCAAATAATTTATTTTACCCTTTAAACTTGTACAAGAAAAGAAATTAAGCTAAAATCAATTGTAAAATGTGATTTTTAAAAATACTTCTGAAATTCAATAATTTGTTCTTTAACTTTTTCACCTCTAAATTTAGTGTTAACTTTTAATTTTTCAAATATTTTATTTATTTATTTTAAACAGATGGAAAGGGAGGGAGAAAGAGAGAGAGAGAAACATCAATGTGTGGTTGCCTCTCCCACACCCCCTACTGAGGACCTGACTTGGCCTGCAACCCAGGCATATTTCCTGTCTGAAAATCAAACCTGTGACCCTTTGATATGCAGGCCCAAGCTCAATCCATTGAGCCACACCAGCCAGGACGCTTTTCATATTTTATCTGATGCTATTTTAATGCCATTTACCATATTCCTGAGACGCTTTAGATTGCCACAGAAACATATAGCTGAGTAGTTAGAAAATGAGAAAAGTCACTCAGTGAAATTATATTTATAGGCATAGCAACAGAACTATTACAAAGCAATTTCCCAGTGATATTTAGTCATGCTGACAAGCTATAATCTGTCTACAAAGTAGTAGAAGCTATAGTTTATTGGTTTGAAACAAAGTTAAATTTACACAGGTCTGTAAGAGATTGTTCTCATTTTCAATCTGCAGTTCTAATTAAAGATACCTAATTTTTAAACTGCAGACAAGATACTAAATAAATTCTCATATCTCCAAAATTAAGCTAAATCCTTCAATTCTCTTACCATAAAAAAAAAATGGGGGAGAAAGAGTTAGGAAAGAACACATTGTAAATACAATCCAGTAAACGTCATTTGTATACTGCAAATTTACATGTCAAGAAAGCTCAAGTTAGAATCCCCAATTCTATAAGAGGTCAGTTAATTTTAAAATGTTCACATTTAATTTATATGTGTTAAATAGCTTGATAGCATTTTATATACTATAAGTAATAGAAATTATTTATTTATTTATTCAATTTTTTAAAAATATTTTATTTATTTATCTTTAGAAGGGGAGGGAAGGAGAGAGGGAGAGAAATATCAATGTATTGTTGCCTCTTATGTGTTCCCTGCTGGGAAATGGCCTGCAACCCAGGCATGTGGCCTGACTGTGAGTCAAACTGCAATCCTCTGGGTTGCAGGCCCGCGCTCAATCCACTGCGCTACACCAGCCAGGGCAGAAATTATTTATTGATACCAGATTAATCTTATAGCCAATCACTTGACTTCTATATATTTGATTTGTTGAGAAAAATGTCTATAAAGCTATTACATTTCAATAGATCTTCAAAAAATACCTAAATCATAAACCACAGACATTAAAAAAAAATTTTAGTCTGCTAGACATCTTTCAAAAAATGAATAATCAGGCCTGGCTGGTGTAGTTGAGTGGATTGAGCACAGCCTGTGAACCAAAGGATTGAGGTTCAATTCCCAGTCAGGGCATATACCTGGTTTCAGGCCGGGTGCCCAGTGGAGGCCATGTGAGAGGCAACCACACATCGATGTTTCTCTCCCTCTCTTTCTCCTTTCATTCCCCTCTCCCTAAAATAAAAAAATAATAATAAATAAAATAATTAAAAAGAAATAATCATGATATTGCTTATTACTAGAAAACATTTATGTAGATAATGTATGTATTAAGAATGTGCTCACTTGTTACTGTTAAATTAATTAAATAAGGAGGCCATTAGACTGAGGAGGTTTTAATGCCCTGGTAGCTACCTAAGCAAACCAAAACCTAAGCCTGAAATACTTGAGATTAAGAAATCAAAACTTAAGGATAACCAGTCCCAAACAGCCAACTAGGTTTTCTTAAATGAGGGAAACTCATGAGCTATAGACTATCAAATAATTAATTTGCTTTGTTTCTGCCTCTTCTCTTCAAAAGTCTTTTCTCAGCTCCTGTCAGTGGAGTCTTCTAACCACTTCTGATAGGATTCTGCCTGATTAAATCATTTTTTTGCTCAAATAAAGCCTTAACATTTTTAATGTTCTTTAGTTTATCTTTTAATAATTAATAGATGCCATCTTATAGGTTACCTTTAGCTGTCAAGATTGTCCCAGGAAAGTGGACAATAGACTGATCAATAAATGACAATGCTCTCGTTACTTAAATTTTGTAAAATAGTATTAGATGTGCCTACAAATTTATATTTTATAATTTCAAAGTTAAATAAATTAATTTGAGGGTTTGAGGATTTACTATCTACAGTCAGTAGACATATATGTAATGTAATGAAATACAATGCACAAAAATGTATTAACATTTTATGAAACAAATCAGCTCTAAGAAAATATTCCAGGATCTAAAAAGTTAACCTTGCAATCACTCTTTTCCACTTGGAATTGGTAGGTGGAAGAAGAAAATGAAGAAATGCCAAGGCACAACTTTCCTGAGAAATAAATAACAGTTGAAAGAGTGTTCTTTTACAAGTGTCTTTAAGGATTTGAAAATGTCATTTCTCTTCTAGAAATCTCATGACTTTTAAAAAGTAAAACTTACCATAAACCTAAAATTAAATAGAAAATAACATTTCTCTTTGCTAATACTCACCTTGGGGTTTTTTGTTGCTGTGTTTTTTTTTGTTTGTTTGTTTGTTTTTTTTTTTGAGGGGGACAACTTGAATGTGATTCTACATGGCAATTTGCACTGTCATTTTAAAAGCATTTCTCAGGTATTTGCTTGGCATTTTATGGAAAGAGATACTGAGTCAAAGAAGTTAAGCTGCGTACTCATAGTTAGATAAGAAAGCAGAAGTTAAGTCAGCCTCAGAAACCAGATACCCAGACTCCTGGGTCTTAATTCTTAAGCCACATTCCCATTTAAAATATCCACTGTGGCTTTTATCATGACAAAAAAAAAGTAATTGGATCCATGAATGCAGAGCTTTGGAAGGCACTATCAGCATTACACATTATCTTTCATCTTGAAATCTCACAAAGCTTTATTAAACTGTTCTAAAAGGAAGTGTTATTGTTCCCATGTACCTCTCTCTCCCCAAAAGATAGCTCAAGTGGATTTATCAGGTGGCTAAATGGGCTTACTAAAAAGGTTAAATTCAATTCAGGGAGAGATACCTCCCTCAAGAACAGAAGAGCTTTTGTAATGTCGGTGCTAAAATGGTCCCCTTGTCAAAAGACTTACGTCCTATGATTTCCTCCTAACAAATGTATAAAAGGAGAGGAAATTGACCGCACAAATTGTGTTTGGTACATTTGAGAACCACAAGGGTAAATATTCATTCCATAGCACCCTCCATTGAAGGAAGGTTAAATGTCTCAGATTGATCAACAAGTAAATTATATTAATCAAAAGCTATATTTATGGAAACAAGGTAAAGGGAAGAATCAGTTTAGAAATTATCTGGGTCACTTAGGCTGAAAAATATTACTTCGTAAACTTTTAGGATATCTTGAAATGCAAATATTTTTATTAAAAAATGTTGTGTATGTAGATACATCTCTTTTATTTAAGACAGAAGGTAGAATGTCAGTCTTGTTTATATTGGAATATCAACCTACAGAATGTGCGTAGAAAAATGTTTGTATAATGGCTTCAATTATTCAGATTTATTTTGTATTCATCTTTGTTAGTAGAGTACACTAATTTTTAGAAACACATTCATTTATGTATACTCATTTTTATCAAATCAATTTTAAGTAATCATTAAAGGCACTCATTTTTATTCCAAGTTACTAAAATCTCATCTCAATAATTTTTCACATTTGTGTAATCTATATTAATTTCTTACAATCCTCCACAGACATTTTTACTTGTCATTTAGAGAAACCAACAAGAGAAAAAATGTTCTTATCTAAAACTTGAATTTATCAAAACTCGCTTGTCTAGAAATTAGCCTGGGAACACACAGGCACTGGAATTTCTCACTTATTTTCCCCCTCCCAACTTTACATGCTAAAAGGATAAAGAAATTCCTAAGTGTACATTCTTAATGTTTAAATAAACCACATTGAAAGTTCTGTGAAAATACAGTAATTAGCCTGATCAATTATTGTAATGCTAGTTATCTTTTCAATGTTCATAATAATTTTATTCCAGTGACATATTTAGAAAAAGTGAAAATGATGCCCTCCCCTCACACCAACACATCCACTTGTCCTCAAAAATGTCTTTTTGTTGTTGTTGTTGTTACATACAGGATACTAAAAAGAAAAGAGAGAGAGTTAGATTTAATTATCCTTTTTGGTGATTGATGAAGTGGGTAAAAAAAGGAAGTAAAGTTAAAAGTAGGAACATTCTTTTATATCATTCTAAATCTGGTAAATAGCTATAGACAGAGCATGACCTCTTTGGCCAGCTACAATCTCAATCACTTATAATTTCCTGATTCAACAATTTATTTTAATCAGTTATAATTTGTGGGCCCAAAGCCATATGAGTCTTTAGCACCATTTCAGTCATGATCATCTCAGTATCTTAAGGTGTGTGCTGATTGGTGGCTCATTACTCTTGTCTCTCTACATAGCTCTGATATTCCAAAATATTTATATACTTAAAATATTTTGATTATAAAAGTAAGTCTCAAATGAATATAAAAATTAAAAATTAAAAAATTGTTCACACGAAAATGAACTAGTGTAAATATAAAAATCATACACTAAAAACAATTCTGAAATTTAATGGAGCAAGCACTTTAAGAGAAAATAGATGGTTCTAAAATGATTAGCAAATATTTTAATAATAGAGTAAATATGGCAGAAAAACATAATTTTTGAAATATATTCTTGGCATATCAGACCAATTCCTAAAATAGACACATGGATTTTAACATAATAAAGGACTATGAGAATTATTTTCAGAATTAATAATTCTGAGTCTTAGACACTAATTTCTTTGACTATCAAATTTAATTAATCATCAGTTTAACTGCTTATATTTTCAGCATTCCTCAAAACCAAAATATAATCTGTTATTCAAAATGATTTTCACAAAATCTTTACTGTTCATTATTATTTAATAGTCTGTAATGGTATTTATTACTATGGTAGTTATTATTAATTTCCTGGTAATTTTTGACTGACTAATTAGACAATGATGGTAAGCCTATATCACCTACACAGCTCAGTCTTCTCCAGTCTAAGACTATCTTTTTTTCCAAATATGTATCTTATACAAGTGGATTTTTCAAATAGATCTTTTCTTCAGATTCAGCAGAAAGTCAGAGTATATTACTTTCATTACACAATATCTACACCAGGCGTGCCAAATTCATTTTCACTGGGGGACACATCAGCCTCATTGTTGCCTTCAAAGGGCCAAAATTTTAGGATATATAAATGTAGCTATTCCTTAACTGTTAAGGAGCTGAAATTACATTTGGCCCTTTGAAGGCACTGAGAGGCTGATGTGGCCTCCAGTGAAAATGAGTTTGACACCCCTAATCTATAGGGTTTTCACCTTTGTGTACTTTCATTCCTTGTAGAGAGGCTTTGCCTTATATTCATTCAATAACCACTTGGCATTGAGGTGTGCCATATCCTGTGTTTCTACTCTGATTGAATAAATCAGGTGTAGATTCATTCCAATTGTGTCTTTACAAACATGGATGCAAGCAGCCTTTCTCAAGAGCAGATATAAAACTCTGGAGATAAAAGACACTCCCTTTCTGCATAGAAGGGACTGATTACACTGGGGGAGGGGAGAGAGAGGATAAAGGAAAAGTGACTCTAGTTGTGTACATGCAGAGCCTAAATCTTTTCTTCTCTTTTCATGAAAGTTAACATGAAGGCTATTTTAAACCAAACAATTTATCTTCTGGGCCACTCTAGTCAAACTTTGCTGTTGTAAAAGTGCATGGCACAAACTCTTGACTTATCCCATGCCCTCCTACTAAACCACAAGAATACATACATACCTCAGGAAAGCAGGACTTTGTTTTGCTATTTCATTATCCTGAGCACCAAAGTCATTGTGTGGCATGTAGTAGATGCTTAATAAATACTGTTGAGTGAAAGAAATGAGTAATTCCCCCAGCCAAACTATGTCCAACATTGTCTCCTCATTTGTGCATCACTTGTCTCACAAGATTGAGGATATCGACTCACTAATACATTCATTCAATAACCATTTGTTAAATGCTAACAAATATTTAGCCTTTGTGCAATGTTCTTGAATTTAGTGATGAATAGATCCTTGTGGGTGCCTCTCTTTCTTTCTTTTTCTGCAACAAATTTCTTTTCTGTAGTAGAACAGTCTCCATCCTTCTCCCTTCTGTGCTGCCTTCCCAAAACAAATATAATGTTGTTTATGCACTTTTTGCCAACTGCCACGGAAAAAGAGTAAAAGCAAAACAACAACAAACATTACAGAAATGTGAGAATACCGGAAGGTGCCATTAGTCTTGGATATGGTCTATAATTGCTGACATTTATTGAAAATGTTTTAGAACTTTGTACTAGTTTGCTAGGGTCTCTGTAAGTATTATCAAAAACTGGGTGACTTAGACAATAGTAATAATTTAGGAATTTGGAAGCCCAAAATGAAGATGTAAGCAGTTTGGTTAACTGGAAAATCTGAGAATCTGAGAATCTGTCCCATACTTCTCTAATAGCTTTTATGGTAGCTGGAAATTATTGGCATTCTTTGAATTACAGCTGAATTACTCCAATCTCTGCCTCTATCTTCACATGAACTTCTACCCTCTGTATCTGTATCTCCTCTCTTTTCCCTACAGGGACATGGCATAATCTCTGCCTGTCTTCCCTCAGACTTCTTTCTTGTCTCTGTCTCCTACCCTGTTCTTATAAAGACATGTCATATTGGATTTAGAGTTCACCCTACTTCATTATAACTTTGTATTAACTAATTACATCAGGAAGGCTTTATCTCAAAAGAGCGTCACATTTTAAGGTTTTGACAGGAATTTTGAGGGGATACTATTTAACCCAGTACAGACTGTTTCATCTATTCTCCCCACTTTTCCAGTGTCATATTTAGCAGAAGCCTTTATGAACTTGTTCTTCCAGAAGTATCCCTAAATTTAAAGTACATAAGAATAATAAGTACTCTTTAAATTATAAAAATACTAGCTCAAAACACATATTACTTATCATTTTAGTAAATGAGATTTTTTAGCAAGCAGTAGTTCACAAATTAAAAAAAAAATGCCTGTTATAGAAATATCATATCTTTTAAATCCAAATCAAAATTATGCAGTTTAGCCTTTGGGAACTTTCATTTTTAGTCAGTATTTGTAGAATGACAGGATGTGACAGTGAACTAAACTATGTGGACTAGCTGGTACAATATCCCTTGTTTTTCAGCTTAAGTATTACATGGAATAATATGTGTCCTTGGTTCTTAGTGTCATAAGACAAGAAAAAAATGTCAATGGTAGGCATTTGGTATTTGGTTTTGGTTTATTAGGATCTAACTCAGCTTTTTTTCTTTAATAATTGACTTGAAAGGGAGGAAGGAATAGAGAGACAGAAACAGCAATGTTATTGGTTAATTTTTGTTTGTGCCATGACAGGGGATTGAAGCCACAGCCTTGGCATATTTAGGCAATTCTCTAACCAACTGAGATATCCAGTCAGGGCAAATAAACAAGATCTCATTTTGAGGGGGACCTCCACATGTTCATTTGATGAGACATCTCCATTTCAAACAGTACTATTCTGGGCAACTGCTCCTTCTCAATATTGAACTACTGAGGAATTTGTACTTCACAGACAGTAGTGGTACATGTTAATAAAACCATTGTCTTCCAGCCTCCTTCAAAAATAATACTGGTGATGGGAACAATTTATTCAAGATTCACTAAGTGTCAGCTCCTAAGAAAATATAAATGCATTGAAATATTTCATTTAATATGTGCCATTATCATTCTGATTTAGAGATGAAGACATGACAGCCCGGTCTGATTCTATTAGCAGCTCACAGTGCCACAGGTAGGAGAACTAGGATTTGAATCCAAATCCCTGTAACTCCAGAGACTAAAACACTATAAATTCTGCCCATCCACTCTCTGAAGAGATTATTTCAAATAGTTTGTACTCATTGAAACTATGACCTTTTCATCCAATCCCTTAAATCCCAACAGATACCTGTTCCTCTTAGATCAAAGAGAAAACTGAAGACATGAAAAACACATTCCCCTAATATCCTCAATTATGATCCAGAATTCAGACCTATAATATCTGCTTCTCTCTCTTGCCTGTGGATAATGCATCCCTCTACCAAAACTCTAGATCCCAATCTTTCCTGTAGATGTGGAAACAAACTATTAATTCAAATTTTATCTCCTGTGGACCCTATCACCTATATTTAATATGCTTTAACATCTTAGTAATGAGAATCCTTTAACCTTAAAGTAACAATCTTTTTCCCTCTTTCGGTCTCTCTTTCCCTTAAAAGACAAACCTTTACAATGTCTATATTTGCTATCTCTACTTTTTCATTTCTCAATCAACCAATTTCCATGTGTCTCATATCTTAATTATGAAAGTAATTTATTTCTGTAGTCCATAACGTGTCTCTGAATCAATTGACAGTTTTAAGTTTTCATTTTCCTTAACTTTGAAACATTAGAATAGTTACTTGGTGCCTACTGTTGGGTTCTGTTGCTCCCTTCACCTCTTCCCTTCAGTTCTCAGACAAGTGATATCCTATCATTATATTAGTTTGCACTAAATAGAGAATTATATTATAAACCTCATATAATACATAGTCTATTTTGTTTGAGTTTATTTTCTTTCAGTGCAATTTTTTTAGCTTCACCCATGTTGAGTAGCATTCCATTATACCATAACTTATTTACCTGTTCATGAGCATTGAGTTTGTTTAAAGTGAATCTATTATAAGTGGAACTGTTGTAGAAATGTGTGTACAAGCCTTTTAATGAACATATGTGTTTACTTCTACTTCCCTAAGATAAATATCTAGACTATATGACTATATAATATTGTATATATATGCTTACATTTTTTAAAGATTCTGTTTATTTAGTTTTAGAGAGAGGAGAAGGGAGAGAGAAAGAGAAGAGAAATATCAATGTGCAATTGTCTCTCTTGTGCCCCCTACTGGGGACCTGGACTGCAACCCAGGCATGTACCATAACTGGGAATCAAACTGAAGACACTTTGGTTTGCAGACCGATGCTCTGTCCACTGGACCACACCAGTCACAGCTATGCTTACCTTTTAAGGAAGCTGCCAAACATTTCTTTAAAGTGATTGAATGGTTTTGCATTCTTACAATCATGGTATGAGAATTCAAACTCCTTATATTCACACTAGTATTTGGTATGGTCAAAGATTTTAATTTTAGCCATTTTAGCAGATGTGTAGCACCAACAGTGTGCTTTAGTTTGCATTTCCTTAAGGACTAATAATACTGAGTATCTTTTCAATGCATATTGGCCATTTACATTTCTTTCCTGGAGTGTCTGTTAAAACTTTGCCTATTTGTTATGGTAGTTGTTTTACTACTATAAAGTTTCAAGATTTCTTTACACATTCTAAGGCACAAATCCTACATTAAATGTATAACTCTTGAATATTTTTTATCATAGGCTATGGCTTCACTTTTAATTCTCTTAACATTAAATTTTGAATTGTTGAAAGTTTTGTTTTAAGTTTTGATGAAGTCCTATTTTCTATCTGGCATGGACAATGCTTTTAGTGTTGCCTCTGAGATAGCTTTACTTAACCCAGATTCATAATAACAGTCTCATAATATTTCCTCTGAAGGTTTATAGTTTAATTCTTTATATATATGCCTATGATACATTTTGAGTTAATTTTTGTGTATTGTGATACATATAATTCAATGTTAAATAATTTAGCAATGAATACCCGATTGGTCCAGCACCATTTGTTAAAAAGATGACAACTTCCAACCAAATTTCCTTTACTTCTTTGGCTGAAATCCACTGTCCATATATATACACACATATGTGTATATGTGTGTGTATATATATATATATATATATATATATATATATATATATATATTGTTCTATTTGTGGATTCTCTGTTTTGTTTCTTTAACATAAAATTTTTACTCCAAATATTCTACTTCATTTTTAAAAAATGTTATTACTGCCCTGGTTGGTGTAGCTCAGTGGATTGAGTGCAGGCCTGAGAACAACACGATCGCGGTTCGATTCCCAGTCAGGGCACATGCCTGGGTTGCAGGCCAGTTCCGGGCAGGGGCCAGTTCCCAGCAGGGGATGCACGAGAGGCAACCATACATTGATGTTTCTCTCCCTTTCTCCTTCCCTTCCCCTCTAAAGTTAAATAAATAAAATCTTTAAAAAAGAGAGATTTAAAAATGTTATTGCTATAATCTAATTTGTACTTACAAAAAATTTTAAATTCAGCTTGTCATTTTTTATATACAGCTTAACTGTGTTATATAGAATCTATACAGTTATTGGCAGGAAATCTATAGTGTTATTGATGTCTTAAAAATATTGAGTCTTCTGACACATATAAATATTTATCTATGCATTTCAGGCCATTTAAATTTTTTCTATAGTACTTTATAATTTTAAACTGTAAGTTCTTCACATGTTTTCTTAAATTTATTCCTAAGTATTTTTAATTATATACTGTTATAAATAGCATTTTTAACCACAGACTGCTTATATAGTATTTTGGGGGACACTCCAAAAATGAAATTTATTTATTTAAAAATGTGTATTTATTCTTACATGTTTAAACTTCAGTCACCTCCGAAGTATTCTCCCTTTGATGCAATAAACCTATCGAGACTCTTTTCCAATGTTCAAAACAGTTTTTGAACTCATCAATTTTGATGCCTTTTAGTGCTTCTGCCATTTTTTGTTTCACCTCTTCTACCTGGTCAAAATATTTCCCTTTGAAGACTTTTTTTCACTTAGGGAAACAAAAAGAAAGTCACTTCAGTTGAATAAAGAAGGTGGGGAAAAGGGGTTATGTCATTTTTGGTCAATAAGTGATGACTAGTCAGTGTAATATGGGGAGCTGTGCTTGTAAATAACCCATCATAAAATAGGCAAGCATGTTGAGTTTAAAAAAAAAATAACTTAAGCCTAACACAGCCTTTCACAACAATACAGGCTGGAACACTAATACAGATGGTGTTCCATACTGCTAGGTGAGAGCACTCACCTAGCAAGGGAAGCCTGTACTGCAGGAGACCCTCTCTCCAGAAGATAATTCTTTTTTTTGGGGGGGGGGGTGCTTATAATGTAGTTTATATATATCAAACTTGTTTCCTGCAGACTTACTAAAAATTATACAATAGTTCTAGTAGCTTTTTTATAGATTTCATTAAGTTGGTTAGGTAGCTCATTATATTACATTCAATTAAAAACAATTTACTTCCTCTTTAATCTGGATGGTTGTTATTTATTTTTCTTGCCTTACTACTATGGCTGTAATCTTTAGTACCATGTTAAACATGTGAGACCAATCATCTTCATTTTGTTTCTAATAATAGGTGAGCAATTGTAGCACTCAATTTGTTTGGTTATTTCCATCTCTCAGACTTCTGTTAGTGAATGTCTGATACCCCATGTCTTACAAACTTTTGTTTCTAAACTTCAGTCTATTTTTTGTGCTCTGCTTATTTGTTATTTGTTATGCCAAGGTAAATCTCGTTCCAATGTAGTCATCTTGGACAAAAATACTAGCTTGTTTTGGCCTTTTATTTACTTTTTAATATATTTTATTGATTGAAATGGGATAATTATCCCATTTTTCTCCCCTTTATTCCTCCTTTGCCCTGCATCCCCACTCCCACCAGCATAACCCCACCTTAACTCATGTCCATGGGTCATACATATAACTTCTTTGGCTTCTCCATTTCCCATACTATTCTTAACCTCCCCTTGTCTATTTTGTACCTACTATTTATGCTTCTTATTCCCAATACCTTTTCCCCTATTATCCTCCTTACACCTCACTGCTGATAACCCTCTCTGTGACCTCCATTTCTCAGATTCTGTTCCTGTTCTAGTTGTTTGCTTAGTTTTTGCTTTTTAGGTTTAGTTGTTGATAGTTGTGTGTTTATTATCATTTTACCATTCATAGTTTTTATCATCTTCTTTTTCTTAGATAAGTCCCTTTAACATTTCATATAATAAGGGCTTGGTGACAATGAACTCCTTGAACTTGACCTTATCTGGGAAGCACTTTATCTGCCCTTCCATTCTAAATGATAGCTTTGCTGGATAGAGTAATCTTGGATGTAGGTTTTGCCTTCAAGACTTGGAATACTTCTTTCCAGCCCCTTCTTGCCTGTAAGGTTTCTTTTGGGAAATCAGTTTATAGGAATTCCTGTGTAGGTAACTACCTCCTTCTCTCCTGTTGCTTTTAACACTTTCCCCTTATTTTTAATATTGGGTAATGTAATTATGATGTGCCTTTGTGTGTGTTTCCTTGGGTCTAGCTTTTTTGGGGACTTTCTGAGCTTCCTGGACTTCCTGGAAGTCTATTTCCTTTGCCAGATTTGGGAAGTTCTCCATTATGTTTTCAAATAAGTTTTCAATTTCTTGCTATTCCTCTTCTTCTGGCACCCCTATAATTCAGATGTTGGAACATTTAAAGTTGTCCAGGAGGTTCCTAAGTCCACCTCATTTTTTTTTAATTCTTTTTTTTCATTCTATTCTGTTTGCAAGTTTATTTCTTCCTTCTGTTCCAAACCGTTGATTTGAGTCCCAATTTCCTTCTCATAACTGTTGGTTCTCTGTACATTTTCCTTTATTTCACTCTTCATAGTCTTCACTTCTTCCTGTATTTTGCAATCATACTCAGCCAATTCTGGGACAATCCTGATCATCAGTATTTTGAACTCTTCATCTAATAGGTTGGCTATTTCTTCATTGCTTAGTTCTATTTTTAGAGCTTTGCTCTGTTCTTTCATTTAGGCCGTATGTTTTTTGTCTTGGCATATCTGTTATGTAGTAAGGGGTAGAATATTCTGTATTTAACAGGGCAGGGAAACTCACGTCTCTCTGTGTGGCTCTGTTGTCAGGGAGGCACCAGAGAGGGAACAATGCCTCTTGCTCAGCTCTCAGCTGGCTTTCAGTCACTTCCCCTACTACCCACAAACAAATTGGACCTTTCTGATGCTGATTCCTGGGTGGGTTAGTTTTTCTACATTCTAGGACCCTGTGTGTCTCTCCAACAGAATCTCCTGTGAGTCTGAAAGTTTCTCTTGCCATCATAACCCCCACAGTTTTTTTCTGTCAGAGGTTTTGAGATTTTATTTCCCCATGCTAGAACCCTGGGTTGCTAGGTCTGTCATGCTCTGCAGTTGTTCTTCCTAGTTTATCTGCATACAAATGTGAAACCATCCACTCCCCCAGCCACAGCCTTGTCTGGTCCTCTAGGTGCTACCTTGCTGTGAGATTTCTCCACCCTGGCTGGCCATCTATGCCCCTACTACCAGTTTGGATGAATGTTTCTTCTTTAACTTCTTGGTGTTGGACTTCCATACAGTTCGATTTTTCTGGCAGTTCTGGTTATGTTTTGTTTTTAAATTTGTTGTTGTCCTTCTTTGGGTTGTGTAAAGAGGTTAACTGTATCTATCTATGCCTCCATCTTGGCCAAAAGTTCTGTTTTGGACTTTTAAATGTTTAATTTTGATAATATTTTTTTCTTGTCTGACTATTATTTTCCTGGGTAATGTTATCTACTTTAATAGCTCTGATTATTATTTATATACAAGCAAGTCTCACACATATCACTAGCCTAGATCTCTCATTTGAATTCCAAAGGTAATTTTTAGTCACCAAGTCTAAATACAGTTTCATGTGAAAATATTACACATGAGCCAAACACAGCATGTTAAAAATGAACCTTTTCTCACCCCATCACCTATTTGATCTATTGAATTTCCTGTCTCAAACAAATGGCATCATCATCTATTATTCATGTCAGAAACTTGGAAGTCAACCATAACTCTACCCCATCTCTCAAATCCTACTCAGTCACCAGGTTTTGTTGAGTCTACCACCATATTTAATTTTTTATCATTCCTTTCATCTACCCATCATCCCATTTCCTTTAAGAGCTCTCTGTTATAGGTTAAATTACATTCTTCAAAAAGATATCTTAAAATCCTAACCTCTGATACCTATGAATGTAATCTCATTTGGAATAGTAGCTTTACAGATATAATTAGGTAATGAGAGGTCATTAGTGTGAGTCCCAACCCAATATAACTGGTGTTCTTATAAAAAGAAGGGAAGAGACAGACAGAAACAGGAGGAAAATAATAAAAAGACACATAGGTAGAATACTATGTGGTGATGGTGGCAGAGACTGGAGTGACATTATCTACCAGCCAAGGAATGCCAGGCATTGTTAGCAACTGTAGAGTTAAGAGAAAGTCATAGAATATCAGTAGTTTCTCCTGGAGAGACTTCAGAGAGAGCATAGACCTGCCAACACCTTGTGTAGGGTAAGTGAAGGCAGTCTGGCTTTCTCACCCTGGTGTCTGAGTAACTATGGTCAGCAGTGTTCCCATAGCCTTGGTGGGGCCTGATAACTAGTGTTCTCATAGCCTCAAGACTGGGTCTGATAAATTGTTCCCATAACATGAAGTAGACTTGCATGCACAGAATTATGTTATGTTATGTTACATAATGTTTTGGCATTTTTCCAGCTTTGTTTCCCTCTACTACTTAAACAAATAGGGGCTTCTCATTAGTCAGATATGCAGCTTGCAGCGTGGGTGGCTTGCCCACCTGTGAATGAAGGTATGTCAAGCATCCCCACAGCTGTGCACATTTCTTCCATCTCCCAAAAGTGAGAGTAGATTGGCCTGACCTTGATTTCATACTTCTAATTCTGCAAACAACATGCAGAATGTACCATATTTTGGTACGTTATTATGTAATCCCTAGAAATCAAACTTTCTATCACTTCATTTTAGCAAGGCCTACTTAAACAATTTCCTCATGTGTCACCTCACATTATTTTTAGCCTCTTTATATGTTACTGTCCATGCAGAAGTCAAAACGGTCATTTAAAAAGGCAAATCCGATGATAACATTGTTCTTCTTACAACTTTTAGTGGCTGCTTATTATTTGAATTTTTGTCAAGAATTTTTAATGTAATCCAAGTATGTTTCAGGAGTCAGCCCTCCAGCCTTATCTCCCAAAGTTTCTCTTTTCTGAGTTTTTTTTTAATCTTCTTCAAACTAGTCATAGTTTTCTTCCTTCTGAGTTTTCACACATGCTATTCCCTCTGCTTGGAATACTCAGTTCCCTTAAAACTTATCTGCTTCATCTGACTAACTTGTATATAGTTTTCAGACATCTACTGACATGTTACTTCCTCAGAGAAACCTCTCCAAGGTAACTGATAACAAAATTGTGTATTTTTTCTTTCTCTATTAGTTAATATAATGAGATATATTCAAAATACAATGTGCTTATTTATTTAATTTGTATAATAAATAAGATAAAGCACAAAGTATACTTTGGAGACATTATTAACATATGATTTTGCTCCCAGCTTCACCAATCAGTATCAACTATTTTCACACACATTCTCGTCCCTTGCTCTCTCCTATCTCCACTACACGTCTAAATTTCCAATCTTTTCCAAGGGTCAAATTAATCACCGAGACCCAAGACTTTTAAGACTTCAGGATACTGGGTGAGGAGCTTCAGGGAACTAAGGTGAGAGGGAAATGGACAGCAGAGTGCAAAGGCAGGAAAACCATTAAAGACATTAGAGTGTAGGGAGCATCTAAATTTTGCCAGCTGGCCTTGAAAATGCCCTTCATCTTGCATTTCTTCAATTATTCATCAATCACTTTCTACATTTAACAAATCAATAAATGGACTGCCTTTTTATGTATATTTATACGTATATTTCTTCTTGGGCACATCCTGTTTTCCCTTCAGGTTTTTGTTGTCATTTTTATTAAGGTTACCTTGGTTTTGGTTTTGGACTTCTAAGCTAACCTAATTTTCACAATATTCTGATTGGGCCAACAGATAACATGATTTGTTCTATATTTTTATAAAAAGTTACTCTGAGTTCTATATTCTGTAAAAGATATATTGCAAGCATTTTAATATCTCATATTTTTTTTGAAATTTACATTTCAGAAATTATTTATTCCTTTTGACACTTCTCCCCTTTGTTCGTACAAAATATATCTAAATGTGAAATGTCAGAAACTGTGAAACTATTAGAGGAGAAATAAACAATTTGCAAGATAATAATCAAATGCTATGGGGAGGAAACTGCATAATCATCAGTAAATCTGAAGTGAAAACTATAAAACAATTTAACCAATTTTGGAAATACAGCTATGCAGTATTTTTAAATAAAAGTCTCATGTAAAGTATAGCAATTTCAATATCTGCTTTTGCTTGCTCTAAAAGTGAAATGTTTAGAGGAAATTGATCATCAAAGTCCTGTTAAACACAGCTCCTATAATTGTCTGCTATCTATTTCAATATTTCTGGTAGAGTGAATGGAGTGACCAGTGTCAACCAGCAATACTTAAAAAGCCATTTCTTCATAATTTAGAATACTTTTGCCACCCCTGGGGATAAGCTTTGAATCTGGCAAGAACATTAGCTGAGCATGCTACTTCAGTCTGACAGCTTCAGATTTTTAACAGGAGAAAAAGGCAGAACTAATGGATGTGAATAAGCTTAAAAGCAAGGGAACTTATCAATCACTGTAAACAGCTGTATTTTTGAAAGCTAATAGAGGTACTTCTAAAACAATAAGTCAATAGGTATTTTCCTGGTAACTAATAATTTCAGTCAGGTCTTCTTCATTTGTTTCTCACCCCAATCCATTTCTTCTTTTTTTATTCAACCTAATATACTTCTTAGCCTTGATTAACACAAAAACATTCTGTTTACTTGTAACATTCTACTTTCCAGAAAATAATAACAAACACTTAATTTTATGAAAAGATAACTCAAAATATGAATAAAGCAAATTAAATTATTAAAATTATTATATTTTTCTTTAATTTCTGATTGTATAATAGAGAACATATACACACAGTATTAACTATAATTGGTACATTACTGAGTGATGACTATAGCTGTCTTTTTATCTAGTCTTAAGCACATAGCGTTTTACATATATGACAATATTTCAGCCCTGGCTGCTGTGGCTCAGTGAATTGAACCCCAGTCTGTGAACCAGAGGGTTGCTGGTTGGATTCCCAGTCAGGGCACGTGCCTGGGTTGTAGGCCAGGTCCCCAGTATGGGGTGCTGGAGAGGCAACCACACACTGATGTTTCTCTCCCTCCTCCTCCCTTCTCATCTCTCTAAAAAAAAATCAATAAATAAAAATCTTAAAAAAAGAATATATCAAAGAGCTTGAAAACATGATTATCTGATTTGCTTTACAATTATTTCAAAATATTCTATTATTGTATTTCTCTACAGTGCCTCTGACCCATTGTTTTCCAGAACAAATTCATTTTAGAAGGTATTATTTGTGTGACAATGATTGAGGAAGCACAATAAGACCCTGCTTACTCTGCTGGAAAAGTAGAAAAAAATAATGTTATTTTCTAAAGGATTAGGATCAGGCCAAGTTATTAGGTCTTAGAAAATGATGAAGCAAATGTCCTCAGGGTGGAATCCCTCAGGCTACCAGCCTGTTTAAAATACCACGGTGGTCTTCTCTTAAACTGAGAGGCTGCTTTTTCACTAACATAGCTTGACTGCTTTGGGTAAAATTTAAAAAGAATCAGGATTAATTTTCTCCTATGCATGATGCATTACATTGTTTGTGAGGGATAAGGCAACAGTTAAGATACAGTCATGCCCTGGCTGGAGTAGCTCAGTGGATTGAGCATGGGCCTGCGAATCAAAGGATCGCAGTTCGATTCCCAGTCAAGGCACATGCCTGGGTTGCAGGCCAGTTCCCATCAGGGGACTCATGAGAGTCAACCATACACTGATATTTCTCTTCCTTTCTCCTTCCCTTCCCCTCTAAAAATAAATAAATAAAATCTTTACAAAAAAATTTTAAAAAGACACCATTATGCTTCAATGGATTAACTTTTCAGTACAAGAGACAAACAGGCAATGAAAACACATTGCCTCAGAAAGTGACAAACCCATAGGACCCTGTAATTAACTATCTACTCAGTGTGTCCGGGACATTTTCAGTGGAAGACAATATCAGAGCTGAATTTTAAAAAATAAATCTTTCCTGAAAGAGCAAGTAATATGTGCATGTAAGTGAATAAATTTTAATAGCATGAGTTTTGAAGTCAGCTGCCTGGATTTGAATCTTTACTCCAATATTTTCGAGCTGTGCAATCCTGGAAATGCTATGTAACCTTAATGCTTCCCTTTTCTCATTTGAAAAAAAATATGGTTTAATCATTGGTTTTTATTTTTTTGAAGCATCCTGTATTTGCATTAGGTTTAAATCAAACTCTGCTGCACCTCTTCTATCGAATAAATTCCAACAGTTAGCTTGGAAAGAGATGTTCTAATATCTATGATGTTTTAATGATTTTTTTCCTAAAGATAAGTCAGTTAGGTGGTTTTATTGAGCAAAGTCATAAACAGATTAGGTTTGTGTTTTTTAAACTTTCAAATAGGCTAGTCTCACAGACATCACAGTTAAGCATCACAATTCCCAGGCACTCCCCATGATCTTTATAACCCTTTGATCCTAGCTAACCACTGTAGCTCAGAATTACCTAGAACACGTTTAGCTAGAATCTCTTTGTCATGGACAAGTCTTGGGAAACCAGAATTCCATTTCAAAAGTTGGTGGTGATTACCATAATTTGTCATATACAATGTGCACACATGTTTTTGGCCCAAACTTTCAGGAAAAAATCATTCACTTTAATTTTTTAATTCAATTACTTATTTATATTTGGATACTTGATTTTTTGTATTATAAAGAAATTTTAGCATTTATTTGTGAACATATTATGGCACAAGAAACTTTATGTAACAAATAATTACAAAACACATACAGATACAAGGTATTTCAGGCACTATGTATGTATAATGCCCATCCTTATTTTTCCCTCAAAAATTTCGGCAAAGAAATGCACATTATACATGGCAGTTATTTGCCTGAAACAAGATGGTATCTGATAAGGGCGAGAAGTCATTATCACTGAAAAGCAAATTTTATAAAAATAAAGGCCACCATTGACTATGAATGTATTTTAAAATAGTATCAACTAGAATGAACATACTTAGCAATGTTCAAATACAACCTCTAATAAAATATTCTAGCCTATGTCACATGTTAACTGCTAAAATCAGTGTGTCATAGTGAACAAGAAACATAGCTTCTTGCAGAATTAGACTTTGGAATAGGCTTGTAGCATACTTATGCCACTCCAGTCTTTCTGGGAAGCTAAATGAGATATATCAATGTGGCAAACAGACTCTAAGGTAACCCCATAATTCCCACCTCTTTGTGTTCACACCTTTCTATAACCCCCCACCTCTTGAATGTGAATAGGAGCTGTGACTTATTTCTAACTAATAGAATATGGAAAAGGAACTGTGCAACTGAGGCAAGACCTCCTCACAGACTTGAGAAAATAAATGGGCATGTTCATAGAGTTCTCACAGTGAGGAACTATAAGTGGTCTCTTAGGGTTAAAGACATCGTATGGACCTAATAAGGACCCCCAGCCACAAGGAAATGAGTTCTACCAAAGCCAAAATAATTTGATAGTAAATTCTTCCCCAGTCCATTTTTCTGTTGTGAATGCAGTACAGGTTGCAGCCAGGGAGACCCTGAGCAAGGTGTGCCCATGACTCCTTGACCCGTGGTTTTTGTGAGCTAGTAATTTCTGTTGTTTTGAATTATTAAGTTTTCTAGTGATTTGTTACACAGCAATGACAATGAATAAAATAGGTAATCAAATGCTCCCTTTTGCTTGATCACTTTTTATCTCTAAATTCTTATTGGAAGTTATATTGTCCCATACATGTTACTTTGTGAGCTGTTTTCAAGAATAAAACACATAATGGGGATTCAAGTGTCCTGTGAAGTACTTTGAATTGGCAGTGAATTTAAGTAGAGAAAATTCAAATATTGATTTGTCTCAAATAATAAAGGACACTTCCTTTTACCATTGGCATAGAGCCACAATGCAGTACATTGAATATTACATTTCAATCAATATTGCTGATTCACCCTTACCTGCTTTTAAAAATTCAAGCTGTTGTTTTAGGGGAAAATGTTAATAATTAAAATACTATTCATTAATTTTTACTAATTACTCTGAAGCTATATTTTCAAAGTATTTTCTAAGACAACTAATAAAAATAGAAAACTAATTCTTAGTTAATGATTCACTTTCTTCCAAAAAAAAACAGTAACTTTGCATTTAGTGAGGTCAACCAAAAGTGGAAAGAGTTCATTTGTTCAGATACAAAGCTGACTTGTTATTCAGAAAAGAAAGGTTTGGAGTGTTGTTATCATTGTTGTTGATATTAGTTGAAAGAATCCCATCATGTCTGGTCAGTAAGTGATAAAACACCATTTCTTGCACCCATCTAGCCTGTGGGTTTTCTTTTTCTTTCTCAATGTGACACAAGGTTAACAGTGGACTTTTGTTAATACTATATGATAAATCTGCCTGTGTAGTTGGAGAAATACATATGATTTGCATATCTCATCTTGGCAAGGCTGCACCATGTTGGGCTGATTTTCAGTAAATACTTCACATAAACAATAGTTAAAAAAAAGAATCAGATTTCTAGTAGATAGCTTCAAAAGGAAGTCAGTTTTCTACTCAAATGGGATCTTGCCTTTGTAGATAGTGTCCTTAGTCCTCAGACAGTGTATCAGTGGTAGAGCTAAGCATGGGATGCTCCACTATTATTTTAACCATAAACCAATGTAATTAGAATATATGTCATTTTACATATGTAACATATTATTTAATATATATACACAATATATGTTTTATATATGTTTATTTTTTCAGAAATTTAAATGGTAATTTCTAAAAATTATTTAATTATTTTTCAAGTATAGTTTTCTGTGTATTACTCCCATCCCATCCCACCCCCCGTACTCCCCCCTCCCTCCCATTTCCACCCTTCTGAGTTGTTGTCCATGTATCCTTTATATATGTTCCTCTAAATCCCTCCCCTATTTCCCCTGAAATTCCCTCCCCTCTTTCCTCTGGTCACTGTCAGCCTGTTCTCTACTTCAGTGTCTTTGGTTATATTTTGCTTGCTTGTTTATATATGTTTAAATATTTTACGAATACTGGGCTCCATTTTGTTTTAAGACACAGTTTTAGGAGACACCGTCGAAGGGAACAATGATAAAAGAAAAAATAACAAAAGCATATTATATAAGCAATAAACAATACATTTATTTTTAGCTATTGGATTTGGTCTAGCTATTAAACTTCTTAAAGCTGCAGTTTACTCAGTTATGAAATAAAGATAATAAAATAATTTATCTATTGAGACTGTAAATGAATTAAAACCTGAAAAATAATTTTGCCCAGCCTAGGACATAGAGTGCAAGAGCTCAATAAATGTTAGCCACTGTGGCAGGATTGCTATATGTAACATATTATGAGTTAAGAGGCACTGTGCTTAATAGATTGGATATGCTGTTTTGCCTTGTGCTTAGAAGGTTGAATTATACTGTGCAAAGATTTTTTATAAATGTAAACCAGGTGTCCCATACTTATTCAGCCTTCAGGGGTAGGTCATGCTTCCCTTTAATGCCTAAATAGCAATAGCCCATGTCCCTTTGTGTATTATAGCAGAAAATCTAGTCTTTTATGGGGTTTCTCTCCCCAAGTATTTCTGAGAATCCTTAGAAAATGCTTACATATCCCTCAACCTTGTGCATCATAGTTGCTGCTTGCCCTTTAGCAAACCATCTAGTTCCAGAAGTCTGTAGCACTTTTCCACACTCATCCTTTGTTTTCTTTGTTCTGGCTTCCTTGGGCAGATGCTGCTCCCACCTACTGTGCAGAATCACTTCAATGTGGCATCTTGTCCCTTAGTCCCTCACAACACAGCTAAAGTCAGGCTTTTACTGAGCACAACTTTAATAGAAGCTTGCAGGACATGGAACAGACATCCATTTAAAAAGCATTCCATTAGTCAAGATTTTACTACATAATGCTGTTTTATAAACAACTGCAAAGAGAGACTTGCACCAATAATCAGTTCTTGTTCATGGCCCTCCTAGTTACCTGTGGCTCAGCCAGAGGCTACTGGGATTAGCTGGATATGGCTCTAGGCTGTGAGTTATGTCTAGCTCATCTGTGTACATCTTCTTATTTTGGGACCTATGGTGATATGGAGCACGTTCTTCTTTTGACAAATAACAGAAGTGCATGAGGCCACAACATTTCACAGAAGTTCACGTAAAGCCTCTGCCCATTTTGTTGCCAATTCACTGGCCAAAGAAGTCAGTCATCCAGGCTAGAGGAAATGGAAAAGGGATGCATACTCAACATACATTCCTGGTGCCTCTACAAGTCACAGGGCAAAAAGGGTGGAAGTATCATCCTATTACAAAAAGGCATGGTGGAGTGAGAAGAGTAAATTGGATGTCACACATGACTGTTCTAAGAATTCTTGGTTTAAGCTCCTCTAGATATTTGAATAATGGTCATTTCTCACCCCCATGTCCCTAGGTTTTTCAGCTACTTGAAAGAACCAAATTACCAGAGAAAGTGCCTTTGACATAATTTTATCAGAAAGCTATTTGTACTGTCCAGATAGGGTAAATTCTTTCTTTCCTCAAAGAAAGTGTGCCAAGATGACATTGTACTAACAATGAAAACAATCTTCCACAATATTTGACAGATCTTGGCACATATTACATCCCTGACTTTTTAAACTGACATATTTCTAAAACAAATGTTTGTTTTGTGTTGCATAATCAAAAAACTTATTTTTAAAATTCTTAAAACAAAGAACAGTGCATGTTCAATTGTTAATTCAAACTACCTCTGTGGGAAGAGATACCTTGTTGATTGGTCTGAACGACAATCTTTCTATACTTCCAGTCATTGATATGCTATAAAACATCAGGGATCTAATCTCAGAGAAGATTTCCATTCCAAAATGTTCCAAGTTATAGAATTGCAAAAGGATTGGCTAATTTAAAAAACCTCAGAGACAAATATGCTGATGGATGCCAGCAAAGATGGGTGAGAGTCAAACACTGCATGGATGATAACTCCAGACACTCTCCTTTTAGTGACTAGCAGGATTTTTGCTTTTCTGTATCTTATAGGAAATGAGCCCATCCACAGTTGGTTACTCTTATGAACAGCCCCCCGGCACAAAAACCTTAAACAGAGACACAGGTGAAAAATGAAACAAGTGTACCATTAGAATGGATACTTCTGCAAAAATTAGAAAAGGCTGTTTAATAAAAATGATACTTTAAATAAAATACAGAAAGCCTAACATGAGTTTATTTTCTGATAACATGTTCAACAGTACCAAGTTATGATTTTGGCATCTATTGGCTCTCCAATTAGCACAAGTATGTTGCCTAGGTATTTGTCCTTCCTTATATTGTCAATGATACCTGAACACCTGTGGTAACTATTATGGTAGCCTTTAGCAGTGTTAACTTGAGTCCATCAAATTTACAAGCTATTTAATAGCTTGCATCATATACTAAAAAGTACTAAAACCATTTAAATAAGAAATATAAAATACCAAAAATTGAAATAAAATAGAAGACTTTTATGTTCATTTTGTTAAATAGAAAGGGGTGGAAAGATCTTTGATTATGCATATATGTATTGGGGAAAAAATCAGAGTAAATAATAGCAATATTTAAATTTTAAAATATCAACAGACTATAAATAAGAATTGTGTAACAAAATAAAAAGAAATTATTAAAATTAATTTAGCAATACTTAATTAATGTTAAGAAACATATTATTACCCAGGCTATTATATTTATATTTTCTTTCCCACATACAACAAAACAATAAAAGCACAGAACAGTTAGTCCTGAAATCAATTATTACTAGTAAACCTCAGGTGATTTCCCCAGAATCTGATATACCTCTGGAAAATAAAAAAAAGTAAATAATTTTTGGCTCCAGTGCATAGAAACTTCTGTAAGATTTGTTCTTAAAGTCTCCTCCATGTGGGATTCAAATTTATAGAAACTGCTCAGGAAAAAGTGGTCAGATTGAGGCTCAGCTGGAGATCCAGTTGGTCTTTGAAAGATCCCATAACTGGTACTAAAAAGCAAGAAACTGAAAAAAAAATGAAGCAAAGAAATAACCCAGGATTTAATTTTACAAAGATAGTACACATAGAATTAGAGAAAAGTTTAGTTGAGGGAAAATGGCATCTTAAGTAAAATGAGAAAGGAGGTGAGGAAAATGACTTCGTAAGAAAAAAATCCATGTTTTAGGCCTATTGTCTGTAAAAATATCTTTTTCAACACTGATATTCATTCATCTAATAGACCTCTTTGGCTGTACCAGTAGAACAGTCATGGCTCTGAGACAGGCATCTGACATCTAGAATGGGTGAATTTTGATGTTTCCTTTCCTTGTCCTATGGGGAAATTTGAATGGGTTGGCTGCTTCAAGAAGCTGGCCTGTTGATAACAGTGAGAAATTTGTGGAAATAAAAAATTAGTTGTACCTCACCTCATAAGAAAATAAAACTGCATAGAAAAATGAAAAAGGCATAAAATATGAACTGCAAAACACAGAAGTGAAGAGGCTGTTTTTTCAGTAATTAACCAAGGGAATAGGAAGATGCATTTCCAAATGTCAAAATGCTAACCACAACCCAGAGTCTAGAAGCTGAGGAGATGTTTATCCTTTCCAGAGATGACATCAGCTACATAAATATATATAATTTGCATTGTTTAGGACATCTAGAGCTTTCACATAATCCGCAAGAGCACTTTCTTACAAACTGTGACATTACATTTTACATTGATTTTCTTCATTCTTTATCAAAATGCTTGATATGTGTCCTTTAGTCATATTCTCTTCTTCCCCCATACTCTTGCTTCTGGTCTCTCTCTATTTCTGCTGTTTTACTGTTTCTTCTTGTTTTACCATTTCTTTGTCAAATGGCTTTACATTTCCTTGAGTAACTTGTCAAGACCTTCCCAAAATCATCTTCTTTCTCATTCTAATATAATTTCACATTAAAGTTGGCTCTCAAATGATCTTCCTTTCTGCAATCACATTTCCTTTTCCTCCTGTTCTAGCTCACATTCCCAAGGAGAACATCAGATTTCACACTTGATTGCCTAGTGACTAGCAACCGAAGTTTCCTTGCATTGTTCATTGTATATTTGCTGCATATTTGAAACTGGTAATTTTATTCAAAGCCATGAGAATGTTTTATGTATATAAAAATGTCATTATTGTAAGTGATGATGTATTTCAGAAACTCGTAGATTCTCCGCATGTATTTTTAGAGGTGGGAAATGGTTACACATCTCTCTGAATAGTGATTCATTCTTATATTTAAGTTCCTAGGACAGAAATATTCTTTGTGTAAATTACCCAAGTCTGAAGAAATTCTCAAGTGTGACATCTACTATCTCCACTGTGTGTGGGCACACATAACAGGTCTTCCCTCAAATTTTATACAGCATCTTAATATAATTTATTAAAAGTGACTTTTCATATAAATGTCTAAATCAAAGTATGTGTATTATAAAACTAAACTATGAAAAGATTTAATATGTTCAGTTGCTATTTGAAATTAGAACTTATGATGATTATTAATTTTTTTTCAGTCACACATCTTCTATGCCCTCTTCTTCTGGTCACTGAGTTCTATTTTCCTCTAGAGGAAAATGTTTGTAAAATCAAATATATAGTTTATATTGATTACCTATTTATACAAATATGCATATATATACAAATGTTTATGTTCATATATACAAATCCATAATACTAAAAATAGTCACTCAAAATGAAAAAATATTAGCCCTAAAGAACATTAAAGATATATAAAATTTATTTCAAATTATGAAAAGTGGTAATTCATACTTAAGTGTCTTGAATATTTCAAGATAAAATATCATTTAAGGGTCCTGCCTGTGTTCTAAAACTGTTTGTAATAGAGTTTAATACGTTTTGTATAATATTGTATGCATTGCATTTTGTTATCCTCACTACTCAAATTGAAATGGATAATAATGTGCCGTTTTATATTCATTAATATTTTTAGTATTCTCCAGTTAATATGCCAGCCATACTTACTAAAAAGCATACAGATGTGAAAAAATTCTATCTGGGGACTTTAATTATCACCTTGTGAAATTTAAATTATTATCTTGTGAGTTCATTTCCATAAAGTATCTACTTGTTGTTTCATGATTTAACATGTGTCTACTTTTTCATATATTATTTGTATCCATCTGGAGGTTCTAATCTTCTCAAAGGAGATAGTTCTCTGTCACCTTGTGATCTTTGCCATAAAAGTTAATGTCAAATACAATTTTACTAATACTTTATTTTGGCAGAAGAAAGGTATGTACAATGTATAAACTAACCTTACTATTAGTAATGTCCCGCAAATGAGAGTAAAAACTATTTTTCATAAACAGTATCAATTTAACAGGGGATATTAAAAAGACAAGACAATGATACTGGACATAATTTGAAAGACCATCAGTGCTACACAATCATTTGAGGAGCTAGAAGATTTGTAGTACCTACTCAATTAAGAAATGGATTGGCTTGGAATTTATGCTGAGACATTTTTTGGCAGGAAATGTGAGTAGAGGCAAAAGAAATAATAAAATTTGTATTTCTCTTCCCAGGTCAAAGTTGATGCATTTCTAGGCACAGAGCAAGGATAGGGATTGGCAAGAGAAAGATAAAGGATTATAGGACCAAAACAAAACAAAACAAAAATAGAAAACTTCAGCTAATTCCCTAATCATTTATAAAGGGTCAGAATTCAACATACAGATTTAGCTAGTTTATTCAGTCTTAAAATCTTTATCTTAAAATCAAATAAAAAGTACATGTTTGAAAACACTGAGCAGCTTTTTTTAAATAAGATAAAGTAATATTTTATTTTGACTTTCATATAATTTAAAGAGGTTTTATTGAAAAAGATTTACTGTTATCCATATATACTCTCAATAATTGTTAAAATGTGTTAAGGTATATCTTCAAATATTTCAATAAACATTACAGCTAAGAACCTCTATATCACCTGTCATGCCCCTCATCCCTAAATTTTACAAATGAAGGAATGTTAACTAGTGAGGTGATGGTAATAAATGAGTGGCTGAGAGAATGATCATACCCCCATCAAATCTAAACTCAGAAACACATCTCATCTACAAGGGTTTATCACAAAGGCCTATATCCTTAGTTAAGTCCATGTATTGGGACCAGGGTTTAATATTATATCTTACAGAAGAGTAAATGTCAGACAATATCTCTTGTGTCAAAGAAAATGACATGTCCCACTCTGAAGAAAGTACCTTAAAATGAATGGGAAAAAAGGCCAAAAAAGCTTTGAGTTAAGAAAAAGGAACTCAGCCAACAATACAAAAACAATAAACCAGACAAAATCAATCTAATTATTTTCCTTGCAAAGGACTTAGCTATTGGCATTTTTATTTACCTTGAGTTCTTCACTAGTCATTATTAGATATCCACTTCAGAAATATATCTGGAAAGTGTCCTTGTTTAAAGTAATAGTGATGAAAAGTGTTTTTAAATAAACAAGATAGTCAACATAAATGAATCTAATATTATATATCTTTCACTAAAAGTAACACATTTTTCTTTCCATGGTATTTATCAGGCAGAAACATGTAAATGTCCACTATTTATTACCTTCCTATTCAAAATGTTTTCATTTTTTTAAGTGTGTTGACTGACATTTTTTTCCACCATTCTTAAGAAGTTGTCCAATTCTCTCAACTATTGTTGGATAAATTGCTATGTGATTTTTCGTTCCATGCTGCCTGGTCATTAATGAACTTCTTCACACATCAAGAGTAGCAAAGTTAATGTCCCCATAGTTGCAAAGGCTACTATTTTGATAAAAAAAAAAACAACAACAAGAAAAAAACCCCAGCCAACCCTCCTACAAAGTTGTATATCAAGCTTTCTTTTAAATTAAAAACAACAAATAACAAAACAAGAACAATAAAAAACCTGTTTTCCTGCCTGAAAGCAAATGAACCTAGGGCCACAACTGCACAAAGACTTGTTATTTGTTGCAAAAGGAATAATTCTTTAAATTTGGGTTACAACTGTCATACCTTTCTTATATTTTCATGTGCAAACTTTTGTGTATATTGGGAATCAAACTCTTTTAAAAAATCCTGCTATTATATCTTCTTAATCTGTCCATACATTATATTATTTCATTTTTCTTGTTTTCCAAATTTCTAGCCCCTCACTTGCTTCCTCCCTGTTGACTCTTATGTTATCAATGGTGAAAGCAGCTCCTTATGACTTTGCAACATGTTGAATACATTGAGTAAATGAGAGGTAAAATATAAATAAATAGAACTAAAGTTAGGCCTGTAATCCTAACAATCAGGGAGAAATCAGGAGAAGAATTAAAATAGACCACACCACAGTTCTTTAGCACCTACTATACTTTTTCACATTCCCAGCAATCACAATTAATTTAAAACTATTCTAGATGTAAATTAAAACTTTGAAAATTATTCTCGCTGTGTTAAATGTAGAAGAAAAAAGAAACAACACCAGTAGGATACTGAGTTGGATTATATCAAGAATTTAATACTACTTTGAAAAGCACTTTGATAAGAAGAAATGACCTGAGTCTCAACCTTTTTTGTTGCAATTTCCCTAAGCAAAACAGGGCCAAAGAAGGTGAGGGCAAAAAGTGTGATTTCTTAATTTAATTTATAGCCTGATAAGCATCTGAGATATTTATCTTCAACTACATCGGAAACTAATAATTACAACAAACGGGCATATATAACTGAGGTAAATAAAAACAGATGTGGGTGAATCTAAATGTGCAAGAATAACAGAGCTCTCACCTATGCCTATATCAAATTAAAGCTTAGCTAAATGCAGTTTATTGTAGTTCTGAGCCAAGCGGTACTTTCAGAACACATTTGGAGAGACAACAGTGAAATGTGTAACTTGTATTCAGAGTACTGATAACTTTCCATTTGCCCCCATGCCTTCACTCCTCTGTGGTGTAAAGAGAACTATCGATTTCTGCCAACTGACAAGCAATCAAGCATAAAAACTAGTAGCAGACTCACCCATGAAGTAATTCCTGCAAATTCTTTCCCCGGGGTTTTTTTTTTTCTGTAAGGAAACCATTGATTTTGACTTGTGTAGGTGAATTTTCCAAAGTGATCTCTTTTAAAGAAAGTTTATATTCTAGACTCTCTTGAATAAGGAACCCAAATTAAATTGCATGAAACTGGTAGAACAAATCAGACTTCTCAAGTTTCCCAGGCAGAAATTTTGCCTTAGGTTTTGTTCTGTTTAAAGAGATTTAAGTCAAATGGAGGACATAAAAATACAAAAAAAAAAATTCTTACATCTAATTTGTGACCTAGGAATTATTTTAAATTAAGTATATGAAAAAAAAGCCTAAGGAGAAAATACCTCATTCTATTTTTACATAAACATAAATTTAAATTAAGGGCTAGATGAAATTAACTAAGTAGTAAATATAACTAATAGTATTTTTGCATTTGATACCTTGAAGAAAGAAATTAATCCAAGAGCAAATATTTATGAGAATATAGGTATTTGTGCAATTCTGGAGATGCACTCCAAAGCATATTTGAAGAAAAAACAGGAAGATTCTAGCAAGAAAGCAAATGTGAAAATAAATAACATTAACTGAGAAAAATACAGCATTCATATGTACCTCTAGGACATAAGTAGATGATTAAATTTAAAAATTTAATAAGAGATTTGAGTGTTCCAGTGTTTCATAAATTCTTTATTTTCCCCTTTCACACATATACAAGAAGTTTCAGAAAAGTACTTGAGGCCATCAGTGTGGTTGGGTTGGCTAAGGAAAGAAAGAGCACAAAATAACCTGTGTTAGATGGAGCTTGGCTAATAACAAATTGAAAGCAAGTACCATTCAAACACTATAGAATTTGTAATATTTCTCTCACCTATAATTGAGGCATTTGTGTGAACAATAGCCATAATTTATTGAGTGATTATACCATGTCCCAGGCATTATAAGTGATTTGTTTATCTATTCTTCATAATAATCTTATCATATAGGGTACTATTATTTTCCTCATTGTAGAGAAGGCACAGAACTGGTCAATGCAATCCAGCTCTGGAGTGAACTTGAATTTTAAAACTCCAGGTAATCTGACTCCTGCTACCTCATTTATGCACCAAAACAGCAATTTTTAAAGTATGGTACCTGGACCAGCAATATCAGCATTAACTGGGAACATGTTTTAAAAAGAATTGGAAACCTCTGCCTAAATCTACTGATTTGGAACTGAAGGAGTGAAGCAAGGAACCTTCCAAGTGACTGTGATAATCCCTGTTGATGGGGAAGAAGTGTGCTGGATTTCACTGCCACCAAGTACAGTGTAAAGTAACTGATTATTTTATAAGAGTTTATTCAACCAATTTCAATAACTCTTCATAAAAAAAATACCAACTAGGTTGGGCCTATTTACCAATTAGTGCAATTCCAATTCTACTGAATTAGTAACAATAATTGCTTTGCAGGAAATTGGTACACTAGAAAGAAAACAAGATGGCCGTTGNGTAACTGATTATTTTATAAGAGTTTATTCAACCAATTTCAATAACTCTTCATAAAAAAAATACCAACTAGGTTGGGCCTATTTACCAATTAGTGCAATTCCAATTCTACTGAATTAGTAACAATAATTGCTTTGCAGGAAATTGGTACACTAGAAAGAAAACAAGGTGGCCGTTCGGAGAGTATATGAAAAAAATAAGAAAACAAACATCAAATATATATATATATATATATATATATATATATATATATATATGCAATATACTTTCTGAGTGTTTGTCATCCTGGATTAATCTCATACTCCAGGATATTTGTCAACTCACAAAATATTTTTCAATATTCATCGAGATAGCTTTCCTAATAAATGTGTAAAACAACTGGAGCATATACCAAGTATTTACCAGGTGGTAAAGTGCCCAACTGACCCCAAGTGCTCTAGGAATTAAGAATAGAAATACTAGAGACACACTGACCTTGATTGATCTTTATTAAACAATATTATTTGGTAATTTATGTGCCTTCCCCTCTGTAACATTTCATTTTAATCAAACATGACTAAGCTACATGCCCAGTTGTTTGGTCAATCACCAATGTATGTGTTGTTGCAAAGGTGTTTTGCAGATGTGATAAATAATTATACTCACTTGGTTTTATGTGAAGAAGATTTCCCTAAATGAACCTCATCCAAGCAGTGAAAGACCTCCTTGAAAAGAAGAATTGTGCCTTAAAACAGTTCCATAGAAATGCTGAGTTTCCCGTCTGCTGGCTTGTCCTATGGATTTTAGCCTTGCTAGTTCCAACCAATCATGTAAATCAATCATATGAACAATTCCTTCATCTTTCTCTCTCCCTCTATCTTTCTCTATCCCTGTCTCTTTCTGTATACCATTCTCTCTGATTGGTTCTGTTTCTGTGGAGTACTCTGACTAATGTGCCCTCCAAGATGAAAACTCCTTTTGGACGGTGACCACTTCTCCTTTAGTCAATTTAGTGTGTCCTGGTGCTCTAGTCATCAGTAAATATTTTTTCCATGAATATCTATAGCTTATATATGACCTGCCCTTGAAAGAACCACTTGAGCAAAAGCAAGAAATTGTAATACTGGGAAATGTACGTATAAGCAGAGAGACCTAAATGTGAATCCAGAATTCACTTTGGTCTCACCAAGCCTCATTGGATTGGGGTAAATGAACATCAATAAAAGTGTCTGGAGCACCATAGCTGCTAAGCACATCTTAATGCTTGATGCCAAGCTTTCATATTGTCATAACATTAGGCCTAGAAACTGGAGGATCCAAAAACTGTATTTTAGTGTATACTTAAGTCAGTACATACTGTTTTCCATAATTATTAAATGAAGAGTGTATACTCAGCATGATTAGGCAATTTGCCCAAGGTTACTCACAAGGTCAAGATTAAAATTCATGTTCTTTTAATTCCAGATTTTCTGTACCTGTGCCTCAAAGATAGGGATCTGTCATTTTGCCTTTCTTTGAGTCTATCCCATCAGTTTCCGTTCATTGACCGTCCAGGTGGCTGGTTTGACCTGTGAAATTTGTCCAGCTGCTGAGATTAAAAAAAAGGAAGCACTTAAAATAATACCCAAGCTCTAATGGAGAATATAGCTCAGAATTCTTCTCCTAATTAACCCCTCTAATTTGGTTCACATGTGAAATTGGGCATTTAGAGATTTGTTTTAAAAATGCATTTAAAAGTATATAAATGGCCTTTTAAAGGCTGGGTTAAATCTTTAGGATTGATTTTTACATAACTTATAGAGATCATTTATGAGAAAAGCAAGATATAACATCAAATGCATGCAAATGGATGAATGGAACAAAATATTTAATGTAGTCATCTCAATACTAAATATAATTATTTTGATGTCTTTAGAATAGTAAGGAGTATAACTATTTTGTAACAGGTAATAAAACTATGTTGATGTCTTTAGAACACCAACTACAAAAAGAATTGTTCTAGCAAATGTGTTTTTTAAAATATTTTTCTCAAGTGGCTGTGCCTCAACTACACTAGTCACACTAGTGAGGAAAATATTTACATTTTATTTCCCATTAGGACATATCTTGGAAAAATGTTAAATAATGCTAATTCTGTTTAAAATTCCTGGGATGCTATGGAAGATGATAGCAGAGACCACATTTTATATAGAATAAGTGAGTTTGAGGCCTAAATTTTGAGTCCAACTCTTCTCTTTACAAATTGTATTTCCTTAAACTTTTCTATGTCTCTACCTCTATAAAAAAGAAATAACATTCAGCTCACAGCTTTGCTTACTGCATTTATTCCCAAACACTGCCACTCATTAGATACCCCTGGGGTGATAATAAAAAAAATCAAAACAGAATCTCTGTGGTTGGGATCCAGGCATTAGTATTTTTAAATCTTGTCACTGATGATAAAGCTTGAGTGCATATTGGATTGCCTGATAATTTACTAAAGCTTGCAAACCAAGTGCATAATTTGAGAAGTGCTTATTAGAACACTGTTTCTAAAGCCTCAGTGTATATAAAGATTGTGCCAGATTTTTATTAAAATACAGATTTTGATTCATCAGTTTTGAGATGGGCCTGAGATGGTGTATTTCTGATTCAGTATCTCAGGTGATGCTGCTTCTGGTGGTTGGTAAACCACACTTCTGAGTATCAAGAGTGTGGACTTGAAGCATGGCACACAGCTAGTTGCAGGTGTGCAGAAATACTGATCCCTCATCTTCAACTGGCCCCTCCATCCACGCACTCATCCATGTGTGCTATGCCAACATTCCCACTGTCTACCTGTCTTGAGATGATATCTTTAAAGGTCTAATTTAAGTATGTAAAATGTCTAAAATAGTTATAACAGGTTCTTGAATAGGGAATTTTTGCTCAATGTCATTTATTACATTATTGATGAGAAAAAAATTTTTGGTTGCACCAACTGTCTGTGAGGAGTTTGTATATTCTACCATGCCTCCATGGGCTTTCTCCTGGGACGTCAGTTTCCACCTGCATCCCAAAGATGTGCACTTAGGTGAACTAGGGCATCTAAATTGTCCCAGTTTGAGTGAGTCTAAGTGGCCCTGCAAGAGAAATGTGTCCTGTCTAGGGTGGGTCCTACTTCATGCCCTGAGTTGTTGGAACAGGCTCTGGTAACCAGCAATTCAACCCTGACCAGAAATAGGTAAGTTGGAAAATAATGATCTTACTTTCTAAAAAAAATTTTTATTTGACTGAGATCCTGCCTCTACTTCCCCCTACACACACCTTTTAGTGAATTGACTTAGGTGATACTGTTTAACAAAATCATGTAGGTTTTAACTGCATAATTCTACAACACATCATCTGTACACTCTATTGTGTGTTTACACTTCAAGTGTGCTTCACCACTTATCCCTCATACCTTTCTCCAGTTTCCCTCACCCTTCAACTCCCCCTGACAGTAACCACATTGTTCTCCACATTCATGAGTTTTTTTTCTTTATTTTTGATCAACCTATTTACCTCTGCAGCAAGCCCCCTTCCTTTCCCCCACCACTTTTTGCCTGCTTTTCATGAATCTGACTCTATTTTACTTATTAGTATACTTTATTCATTAGATTTTGCATATGAATTGAATCATATGGTACTTGTCTTTCTCTGACTTTCCTATTTCACTCAGCATATTGCTCTCCAGGTCCATCTATGCTGTTGCAAAAGGTAAATTTTCTTTTTTATGGCTGAGTAGTATTCCATTGTTTAAATGCGCCACACCTTTTTTATCCACTTGTCTTCTGATGGGCACTTTGGCCGCTTCTAAATCTTGGCTATAAATAATGTCATAATGAACATAGGGGTGCATATATTCCTTTAAATCAGTGTTTTGGGTTTCTTGTTTTGGTTTGTTCTTAAATGTATGTGTAGCATATATTTAGTGTTCAATATTAGAAGTGTTTTGAGTCTTTTATAGAAGTTTGGTGATGTTTTTGTGACCAGAAATGTGGTAGGAATTTAACTCTTGTTTATATCAATTAAACAAGAAAATATTGCTCTCTTATGTGCTTTTTTGCTTAATATTACAATTTTTAGGGAACTATAAATGATGTTAAGGGAGTATGTACCCTCCACATATATAGCAGGTGTTTAATAAATGTCCATTAACATAAATGAAAAGTAGTTTGCCTTCAAAATGCAACTGAAATAATCACCTAATTTATTTTTTACCTGCATCCCTCCCCACCACTCCAGCCATCTCCACCTCCTTCCCCTTTTTTTCACCCCACCTTGTTTTTTTCAATGTGTCCTTTATAGTTGTTTTTTGTGAACCCTTCACTATTTCCCCACCATTATTCCCTCCCCTCTCCTCTCTGGTTACTGTCATGTTGTTCTTAATTTCAATGTCTTTGGTTATGTTTTGCTTACTCATTTGTTTTGTTACTAGGTCACAATTAAAGATGAGATCATATGGTATTTGTCTTTCATCACCTGACTTATTTCACTTAGCATAATGATCTCCAATTCTACCCATGCTGATGCAAGAGGTAGGAGTTCTTTCTTTCTTTCTACTGTGTAAAATTCCATTGTGTAAATGTACCATCGTTTTTTGATCCATTCATTTCCTAATGGGCACTCAGGTTGTTTTGGCACTTGGCTAATGTAAAATAGTACTGCTATGTACACTGGAGTGTATATATATATTTGGATTGCTGTTTCAGGGTTCTTAGGATATAATCATAGCAGTGGAATTGCTGGGTCAAAAGGTAGTTTTATTTTTAGTTTTCTGAGGAAATTTCAACTGTTTTCCATAGTGGTTGCACCAGTCTGCAATCTCACCAGCATTGAACTAGGGTTCCCTTTTCTCCACACCATCTATAACAATTGTTGTCTGTTGCTATATTTAGGATGGCCATTCTCACTGGTGTGAAGTGGTATCTCACTGTGGATTTATTTTGCATCTCTCTGATTGCTAGCAATGCTCAGTATCCTTTTATATGTTTCTGGGCCCTCTGTATGTCCACTTGGAGAAGTGTCTGTTGAAGTTCTCTGCCCATTTTTATTGTGTTGCTTGTCACCTTAGAGAAGATATTGATATGAAGTCATATCAATTATTTATATATTTTGGAGATCAAACCCATCTTGAGGTATCATTGGCAAATATGTTTTCCTATACCATTGGTTCTCTTTTCATTTTAAAACTGTTTTCTTTAGCCATGCAGAAGCTTTTTTATTTTTATGAGATCCCATTTATTTATTCTCATCTTTATGTCCCTTGTTCTATGGCACATATCAGTGAAAATATCGCTGTGTGGAATATCTGAGATTTACCTGCCTATGTTCTCCCGAAGGACTTTTATGGTTTCATGATTTATATTTAAGTCATTTATCCTCTCTGAATTTATTTTATTTATGGTGTAATTTGGTAGTCAAGTTTCATTTTTTCCATGTAGCTGTCCAGCTCTCCCTACATCATTTGTTGAAGAGGCAATTTTTCCTTTGTTTTATTCTTCTTCCCCCTTTGTCAAATATTAATTGCCTGTAGGTTCTTGGGTTGATTTCTGGGCTCCTTATTCTGTTGCATTGTTCCATGTGTCTGTTCTTATGCCATTACAAGGCTGTTTAGATTACAGTGGCCTTGTAATACCGTTTGATATCAGGTATTGTGATTCCTCCTACTTTGTTGTTCTTTCTCAAAATTGCTGCAGCTATTCAGGGTCATTTATAGTTCCACATAAATTTTCAAAATCCTTTTTCTGTATCTATAAAATATGCCATTGGTACTTTAATAGGGATTGCATTGAATCTATAAGTTGCTTTGGGTAGTATGGTCATTTTGTGAATTCTTTCAGTCCATGAACATGGTATATGTTTCCATTTGTTTGTGTCTTCCTAAATTTCTTCAGTGTTGTGTAGTTTTCTTAGTATAGGTCTTTTACTTCCTTGGTTAGGATTATTCTAGGTACTTTATTTTTCTTGTTGCTGTATCAAACAGAATTTTGTCCCTGATTTTTGCTTCTGATATTTCATTACTGGAATACAAAAATGCCTTTGATTTCTGGATATTGACTTTGTATCCTGCTGTTTTGCCAAATTCACTTCTTAAATTGAGCAGTTTTTTGGTGGAGTCTATAAGGTTTTCTACGTACATTCTCATGTCATCTGCAAACAATAACAGTTTTACTTCCTCCCTTCCAATTTGGATGCTTTTTATCTCTTTTTCTTGTTTGATTGCTGTGGCTAGGACTTCCAATACTATGATGAATATGAGTGGTGAAAGTGGGTATCCTTGTCTTGTTCCTGATCTCAGGCAACAAGATATCTTGTTTCCTGATCTTAGGAAAGCTTTTATTTTTGCTCATTGAGTATGATATTGGCTGTAGGTCTCTCATATATAGCCTTTATTATGTTAAGGAATGCTCCTTCTATTCCCACTTTGCTGAGTGTTTTTATCATAAATGGGTGTTGTACCTTATCAAATGTTTTTTCCACATCTACTCATATGATCATGTAATTTTTATCTTTGTTTTTATTTATGGGATGTATTACATTAATTGATTTGCAAATATTGTACCATGTTTGCATTCCTGGGATGAGTTCCACTTGGTCATGGTGTATGATCTTTTTAAAGTATTGCTGGATGTGGTTTGCCAATATTTTGCTGAGGATTTTACCATCTATGTTAATCAGCAATACTGGCCTGAAGTCTTCTTTCTTTTTTATGTCTTTATCTGATTTTGGGCTTAGGATGATGATATCTTCATAAAAAGAGTTTGGGAGTCTTCCATCATTTTGGGTTTTTGAAATAATCTGTGAAGGATAGGGGTTATATCTTCCTTAAATGCTTTGTAGAATTCTTCTATAAAACCGGGGCTTCTATATGGTTCAGGGCCTTTGAGTGTTGGGGTATTTTTTTTATTGCTGCTTCAATTTCATCAGCTGTTATTGGTCTATTCAGGCTTTCTGCTTCTTCTTCATTGAGTTTTGGAAGATTATAATTTTCTAGAAATTTGTCCAGTTCACCTAGGTTGTCAAATTCTTTGGCATATAGTTCTTTTATTTCCATTTTTTTACTTAGTTATTTTAAGTACAGTTTCCTGTCTATTACTCCTATCCCATCCCACCCCCTGTGCTCCCCCCTCCCATTTCCACCCTTCTCAGTTGTTGTCCATGTGTCCTTTATATAGGTTCCTCTAAATCCTTCCCCTATTTCCCCTGAAATTCCCTCCCCTCTTCCCTCTGGTCACTGTCAGCCTGTTCTCTATTTCAGTGCCTTTGGTTATATTTTGCTTGTTTGTTTGTTTTGTTATTTAGCTTCCTGTTAAAGGTGAGATCATATGGTATTTGTCCTTCAACACCTGGTTTATTTCACTCAGCATAATGCTTTCCAGTTCCATCCATGATGTTGCAAAAGGTAGGAGTTCCTTCTTTCTTTCTGCAGCATAAAATTCCATTGTGTATATGTACCATAGTTTTCTGATCTATTCATTTACTGATGGGCACCTAGGTTGCTTCCAACTCTTGGCTATTGTAAATTGTGCTGCTATGAACATTGGGGTGCATATGTTCTTTGGGCTTGGTGTTTTAGGGTTCTTAGGATACAATCCTAGCAGTGGAATTGCTGGGTCAAAAGGCAAGTCCAATTTTAGTTTTCTGAGAAAATTCCATACTGTGTTCCATAATGGTTGTACCAGTCTGCAATCCCACGAACAGTGGACCAGAGTCCCCTTTTCCCCACACCCTCTCCAACATTTGTTGTTTATTGCTTTGTTTATGATAGCCATTCTCACTGGTGTAAAGTGGTATCTCATTGTGGTTTTAATTTGCATCTCTCTGATAGCAAGCGATATTGAGCATCTCTTCATGTGTCTCTGGATCCCCTGTATGTCCTCCTTGCAGAAGTGTCTGTTCAAGTCCTTTCCCCATTTTTTAATTGGGTTAGTTGTCTTCTTAGAGTGAAGTCGTGTGAGTTCTTTGTATATTTTGGAGATTAAACCTTTTTCCGAGGTATCATTGGTAAATATGTTTTCCCATACAGTTGGTTGTCTTTTTATTTTAATGGTATATAGTTCTTCACAGTGATTTTTTATAGTCCTTTGTATTTCTGTGGTATCCTTTGTGATCTCTCCTTTTTAAATTTCTGATTGTGTTTATTTGGGTCTTCTCTCTTTTTTCTTGACGAGTGTGTTTAAAGGCTTGTCAATTTTGTTTACCTTTTCAAAGAACCATCTGATGGATTTATTGATCCTTAGAATTGTGCTTTTAGTCTCATTTAATTCTGCTCTGATCTTGGTTATTCCCTTCCTTCTACTTGCTCCTGGATGTATTTGTTGTTCCTCCAGTTCTTATAGGTGTAGACCTAGATTTTTTTTAATTATTAAAAACGTTTCTTTTTTAGGTAGACCTGTATTGCTATGAACTTTCCTGTAAGGACTCCCTTTGATGAGCCTCATACGTTTTGGGTTGCTGTGAGTTCATTCTCATTTGTTTCCAAATACTTTTTGATTTCCTCCTTTATCTCCTCTTGACCCATTTATTGTTTAATAGCCTGCTATTTAATCTCCATGAGTTTGAATGTTTTTGAATTTTTTTCTTGAGGTTGGTTTCTAGTTTTACTCCCTTGTGGTCAGAGAAAATGCTTGATATGATTTCAATTTTCTTGACTTTGTTGAGGCTTGTTTTGTGTTTTATCATGTGTTCTATCTTTGAAACTACTCCCTGGTCAATTGAACCAAATGCGTATTTTGCTTTTATTGGGATGAAAGGCACTATGTGTATATCAGTTAAATTTATTTGATCTAGGACATTGTTCAATGTCACAATATCTTTGTTGATATTTTGTTTGGAAGATCTGTCTATTTTTGACAGTGAGGTGTTGGAATCCCCTACTATAATTGTGTTTCTGTCAATATCTTTCTTGAAGTCCTCCAAGATTTTATTTATTTATTTGGATGCTCTTGTGTTGGGTGCATATATATTGACAATGCTATGTCTTCTTGATGGATTCTTCCTTTGAGTATTATGAAGGGATCTTCTGGGTCTCTTTTTATGGCTCTTTTTTTGAGATCTATTTTGTCTGATTAAAGTTTTACTAACCTGGTTTTTGTTTTCCTGTCTGTTTGCTTGGGATATTTATTTTTCAGCCCTTCACTTTCAGTCTGTATAGGTCTTTTGTTCTGAGGTGGGTCTCTTGTAGGCAGCATATGTGTGCGTCATGCTTTATTATCCATTTGGCTACTCTATGTCTTTTGATTATAGTGTTTAATTCATATATGTTTAAGGTTATTATTGATAGGTACTTATTCATTGACATTTTTTGTACCCGTGTTCTTCTCTCTCTCATTCTCTTCCTTCCTTTTCTTCAAGCAATACCTGTACCATCTCTTGCAGAGCTGGTTTGGTGGAGATGTACTCTTCTAGACTTCTTTTTTTCTGGGAAACTCCTTATTTGGCCTTTCTTTTTCATTGAAAGCCTTTTTGGGTAGAGTAATCTTGGTTGCAGGCCTCTGTCTTTCATTACTTGAAGTATTTCTTGACATTCTCTTCTGGCTTGGACTATTTCCATTGAGAAATCAGCTGCTAGCCTTGGGGCTCCCCTGCACGTTAAATCCTGTTTCTCCCTTGCTGCCTTTAATATTCTCTCTTTGTCTTGGAATTTTTCCATTTTAATTATGATGTGTCTTGAAGTGGGCCTCTTTGGTTTCATCTTGATTGGGACTCTGTGTTTCCTGGATTTGTGTGATTTTTTCTGTCACCAAACTGGGGAAGTTTTCCATCTTTACTTTTTCAAACAGATTTTCTATCTCTTGGTCTTCTTCTCCTTCTGGTCCCTATCATACAAATATTATTACATTATCATAACAAATATTATTACTGTTGTCTTGCAGTTCCCTTAATCCCTCTTTGTTCCTTCTGAGTCTCTTTTCCTTTTCTTACTCTATCTGAATCTTTTTTTACCTTGTCCTCCAAGTCACTGATTCAATCCTCTGCTTCATCCAGCCTGCTTGTAAATCCTTCTTGTGTGTTTTTTATTTCCAAGATTTTATTGTCCATTTCTTCCTGGTCTTTGTTTGTAGTTTTTATTTCCTTTTTCATTCTGTTGCAGTTCTCACTCAGTTCCTTATAGCTGTATCTGAGTTTCTTGATCATCTCTATAACCATTATTTTGAATTTTATATCTGATAGTTTTCTTACCTCCACTTCATTTTGCTGTTTTAGTGGGGAGTCTTTTATTCCTTTTGATTTCAGGTTCTTTTTTTGTCTCCCCATTTTGATATTTTTCTTTGTTTTTGTGCTTCCTGATGTTTCTCTTTATTAGCTGTCTTTATAGGATGAACTTCTACAGTAAGAATTCTATGATATGCAGTGGTGTGGTCTCTGAGCTCCTTGATTGGACACTCTTGATTTGTCCTTTATTCTCTTTGTGTGGGCTCTCTTGTTGTACTTGGGCTTTTACTTTTTGGTCGTTCCTTTTTTGGTGGTTTTTATCCTCCAGCATGTATACTGATGTTCATAGCTCCCACCTATTCTTGTATGTGATAAGTGTCAGGGGGTAGACAAAATGGATTAAGACAGCTGGAGGGTATTTTATGGGATTTAAAGTATCAGCAAGTAGAGAAGAGATAGGAGATTATTTGGATAAGTACAGCATTAACTGTGATATTTCACCCAAGTAGACACTTTTTATAAAAAGTATAAGCGAGTTAAGACTCTTGTTAGAGGGGAGGAGAATTGTGAGCTGAATCCAGAAAACGGAGCGCTTGTGCAAGGTTAGATGATGAGATATAGTGAGAGTAAAGGATAGAAAGTAGGTATAGTATGAGAGAGAATAGAGTTAACTACAACAGTAATAATGCTCATAAATAAAGTGAAGTGGACTAAGATCAAGGAGGTTTGCTGTGTAGTATGTACAATGGTATAGAACAACAATTATTTACAATAATACTGGAACAAAAATAATATGACAAGAAATGTATGATTTGGATAATCAGAATAGAAAGTACCTACCTGATTAAAAGTACTGTGTTACTGGAACTTGAGTAAAGTGAAAGAAGAAAAATTAAAATACAATATGAGAGAATAAGGAAAACCAGACAAACAATGCAATTAAACAGAGAAATAAAATGAGGAAAACTAAACATAAAGAAGAGAAATAAAAAAATACTAATAAAATAAAAGTAGTAAAAATAATGAAAATAATAGTAATAATACACATAAACATTAAAATGCCAGCTTTATGGGATAGTAAGATGACATTTGTTTCAGTTTCTCAATTTTGGGGGTTATTCTTTTCCTGTCTCTTTGGATCTGTCTCTGGACCTTTCATAACTCCACTTATTGTCAGTTGGGGGAGGAAAAAAATAGAGAGGAAAGAAAAAATAAGCCTCCTGCTGACTTTAAACCCATTCAGAGAGTTCTGCTGGTCTTCTTGGATGCCACAGAAAGAGGGGGGCTGGGCTTCACTTTTCTCCTTTTTTATGGTTTTGAGAGGATGGGGACCAGGTCTTGGCTGCTATATTCACAGTTGCACAGCCTCCAGCCCAGGTCCTCAGTAAGCCACCAGGCTCAGATCAGCCACTCAGCCTCTGGGTACCCATTGTGAGTCAATCTCAGGCATATGGTTCCACTTAGCCATTCATCTAATCCCCTAATTTTTTATACCCTGGTCCCAAATCAGCCCCAACCTGCCTCCCTCATTCCAATGATTCCACACTTACTGAATAATTAGTTTTCCTTTAAGAAAAGCAACACAGGGCTAGGAAAAGCCCAAAGACTCTCATTTTATTTAGTGTTCTGGGAGCTCTAAGGATGCAGGCACTCTAGAAATACATTAAATTATATATTTTATTAAAACCTCTCTTAAGAGATCTATATAATTAGATAAATACCACAATAAAGCAGAAAGTAGCAGAAACTTATATCTGCAACTTGGCTCCCACTGAGGATTGTAAATCCTGATACTTCCCAGGGGTCTCAGGATTAAAAAGGGATATCCCAATAATGCTGATGTTTCTGATGATAGCTCTACAACTAATCAGATCTCTGTCCTGAGTTAAATTACATAATTTTTTGAGTACTCAATTATCCAATTTGTAACATGACAGTACCATCTCCCCTAAATAATTCATAGGAGGAATATGGAGGAAGCAGCAAAGATCATAAACCAGAAAATTAGAGTGCTGCATAATAATACATTGTCCCTTTACTTGTATTATTTACATTTAAACAGAATGGAATTAACATGCTCTTTAAATCGGTTTCTTGTTGTTTCTAAATATATTTCTAGGACTACTCAGCATCAAAATTACTTTTCCAAAATAAAGGTTGCGTAATTGTATAAATTTTTAAATCTAAGTTTCTGTGATAATCTTTTGCTCCATATAAATAATAACATTTGCTGAAAGATTAAACAAATTGCTAGTATTTTAATGTAGATCTCTACTTGATAGCTCCAGAGCATTTCAATGCCTTATATTAAAATTGCCAAGTTATAGGCAATTATTCCTATTTAAAATAGAAACAAACATCTTAAGTAATTAATTTAATGAATACACCATAAGGCATATTTCCAGAAAATTCCTAAACTAAATATAGGTTTTGATATAGATGGTAATACTTAATTTTATGATGATTGACTAGATCAACTAAATCTAGTTGATCTTGAGAAGAGTCACATATAGGAAATGTCTTTATTTTTCTTATTCATACATTAAACATTTTTACATATTAACACATTTTTCAGAATGGAAATAAGTAATTCCAAGGATCTCACACAGGGTAAATAAAACATTTTTAAAATATTATGATGATTTCATTGTTACATTTCTTTTTTATATAGCTTCTTACTGCTCATATTTCTGTATCATCAGTCTAATATTTATGCACACACCATAACTCCAATGAAAAAGTATATTAAGGTGTTCTTAGTGGTTTATATTTCTGATCAATTAAAGCAGATCTTCCTCAAAATTATAAGGGGGAACCTGACACAAACAAAATGCCTATTGTGTTTCTATGAAGATGATTAGTTTAATGCCTCATATACATGTAATTGTGCAGTCTTTATCTTTTCATGACTGTTATTTCACTTAACAAAATGACCTTCAACTTCACCCATGATGGTGCAGGGGCTTAGATGAGGATGAAATTGGGAGTAGCTGTTCAATGAATATAAGCTTACGCTATGCAAGATGAATAAATTGTAGGGATTAGCTGTACAACATTCTATTGTGCACTTAAAATGTGTTAATAGGTTAAATCTCATGTTACGTTTTCTTAACAAAATTTAAAAACAAATTGTCTTGGAAAATTTTTTTATTCAATAATACCTCTCTTAAAGTTGATTCAATTGTGAAATAAATTCAATTGACAATTCTCAGGAGACCTGCCTCTGGAGATTCAGTCAACATAGCTGAAAAATGTTTGAATAATACATCTGATGTATAACAAAAATACACTAAGAGGAATCACCTTTCCTTTCTTTTGGATGATTATAGGGCCTCTTTAGTTCTCAACTGTAATACTTTTTTTCTTTCACCTAAATTTGTCATATATGAGTTACATTAACAAAACACACAATCCCTCTCTCACTGTCTTTACTGATGGGAAGAAAATCTACATTGTGCATCCCTGCAATGGAACACCTTCATTCCACTATGAATTCCCAGTTAGGGCCACATGATACATCCTAGGGTCAGCCAGTCAGCTTCTCCAGCAGCTAGCAATGCAGGGAAGCAGAACAACCAAGAAGCCTCAATGAGCGCAGTTTCCCAGGAGGGGAGGAGTACTGCTGTGTTCCATTAGGGGAAGAACCTATGCTCTCACTGTTCTGAATTTTGAATTTGGGCTGGTTCTTGCCCCTTGTCTTCCAGTCTCTCCATTATGTTCAGAATATTTCTCTCTCACTTTCCTGGATATTTATGAAATCTCCAATATCTTTTCAATAAAGTACTTTTCTACTAAAATTGGTAAAAGCTGGTTTTTAATGTTTTTATGATAACTAATTTTCCACTTATGTAGAATTAAAATTGTTGCTCAACAAACTATTGAAACTTACACAATTAATTCTGAACACCATAATGCCTTTCTTTTAGAATTTTAGGTTTCTATTTCCCACATGAGAACCATTGGAACGTTATGTTTCAGTGTGCAAGCTTTCCTTTTTTCGCAAGCTTCTAATTTACTTAAAAAATAACCTGGAAGGTGACAACTTTCAAAGAGATTTGTGCAGAAAGTTCCAGTTCCTTTTAAGTTCCTCACTTTTTAGTTGTTTCCCAGTAGTCAAAGAGATAAGAACTCTGCCAGAAGCAAAGTTGTGGAAGCATAAGGCTGGGGCAAAAGCAGTTCATAATCCTAGTACTTCCCAAGGTCACCTAGGAGAGGAAGGTGACCAGCTAAACTGGTGGTATTTGACCACCCTTGTCACCTTCTCATATAGCTATTAGAAAAAAGTGTAATTTGTTAATGCATCCTAGATTTATCCATTGTTATTATGTGTAGTTTTTTTCCTTCCCCACTTTATGGTTCATTTATTCAGCTTAATGTTCTCATTTGCAGAAAAATTCAGAGATGTCTAGTTAATCACTGAGAAAATTAAAGTCAAAATGTACATGAAAAATGTAATTTTTTGATAATATGTTTCATTGTTAAAAGTGCCATCAGTGTTTCTTTATGTACACAGATAATTATGCATGGTGCTATTATGTGTGTAGACACCCTACAGTTTCAATTAAATATTATAACTACTTAATGAATGACAACAAAGATGTTTGCAGTTGGTAATTATAACCATAACCTGGAATTGAAACTCTCAATTCACCCTCATACAGCTTAATAAGTTAGAAAATGAAATAGCTGTGGCCATTATGTCTCTTTTTTGACAGAAGAATAATTATAGAATGACGAAAACATCCTGCGACTATTTTGGTAAAAGCACTGAAAGTGTTCTTTTTTCTACCTTCATAATTTTCCCTAGTATAATAATAATATATTATTTGAGAGTTTAGAAACATCCAGCATTTATTATTTATTATCATTCCATATAAAAGTAAAAGTACTTTTTTCAATAATCCATATATTTTTAAAATAGAAAGTATACATGTTACTAGATCAATTTAATTATTTTCTTCATAAAATTAAATATATATAATATATAAAGTAAGCATAATCTTAAATTCAAGATTAAGAACCTTGGAAATTAAGGCAAAGATGCCAATGGTAAACTCTTGTGTTTTTTGTTTTTACAGTAATATTACAAATTTTAAAGTACAGCATATGATCTTTTTTTAAGAAAGTAAGCAAAGTACTTTAAAATAGCATTTCGAAGCAGTTTTTTTAGGGTAAAGTTGCTCACTAAATCTCAAAATGTCATGACTGAAGTAAACTTAAAGTATGTATTATCCAGTTTTCTAGCCCATACATGAACTCTTTGACCTAATGGCTAATTAGGATGTTGCTTCTTAAAATATCCATAAACAAAACAAACCCCAAATTAATAGAAATTTTCTAGAGGGGAGTAAGTCTTCCAATATCCAATTAGTTGTTTAATTAATATAGCCTTTGACCTATTCCCTTATAATTATCTGCCTCAGATTTTTCCATTACAAAGCAGAGTTCTCTCTGATCTCATACAATGGGCTCTGCCATTTTGATAAGTGAACAAGGCAACGTTTTGGCCAAGCCATGTGAACTACACAACAACATTGTTTTAAATTTTTATGCAAATACTTTAGCACTTGTTAGTTGCCTATTAAGTTTACAATTCAACTTTACATTTTTAATTTACAAGGCAGTATTTTACTTTAGCTTTTAATTTTCAAGGACTCTAGCCTAAATGTCTTTCTATATTACTGATCAACTTAAAATATATCCATATCTACTTGTTCAACTCCTCTCAAACTTATAGTCAGGCATAACTTTCCTTTGATGTGCCCTATTTTCTAAGTTATTAAGCTTCTGGATTTTGTTAGCAATATTTTCCCACTAAGCATGCCCTTATACATTTTCTGGGATCCCTTAGGTAATGAACAATAAAAATTGATAGTTATATTATGACCCAGGCAATTTTTTAAAAAATAGCAAGGAAACAAACAAAAAATGGAGACACCATGTGAGCAGTAGGAAGAGCCCTGAATGAGATGTTGGATATTGGCACTGTTTTAGGAATTAAGTTCCTAGAGTCAAAAGGAGGTGAATAAAATGGGTCCCTAGCCATTTGGTGGAAATGTGGGAAGTGCTGCCTTTCATCCCTTGGGAAGATGGCCTAAATGACCTCTCCTTCATCACACCTATTAGTCTCTAAGCATAATACTTTACAGGTGATGTGAATGATTTGGACATGATCCCATAACCAACATGTATCTCTCTGCCCAACTCTAATGTTGAATGCTAATATCTTTTGACCTCCCAGGATAATTATGACAGATCTATGAGATTTTTAATAACTGTCTTTCATGAACTATAAGTGCATTATATATACAAAGTATCATTAATAATAAGTGTTTAATAATTGAACCTTAAATCTAATTTGCCATCATTAGAATAGAAATGTGTGATATTTAAACATAAGCCACAGATGACTTATTTCCTTCAACTTGCACTTGGATATGTATGCATTCCAAAATAAATGGCTTATTTAACAAGGAAAATAAACCTCATGTCAAGCTTTGTAGGCAATCAAGTTTCTAAGGAACACACTTCTTTTTAGAGGAAGGATACTTTTTTGAAAACTTAGTGAGATACTATCAGTGACTATTAAGTGTAGAAAGAGCTAAAACATGATTGCAAGAATTTACTATGAATACCATAGTAATTTTGTCATAGGTCAAAAATGATCTGGCATGAGAAATGTGGATACAGGAATAAAATGCCTGCAAATGAAACAGACATGAAGAGTAAATAATACATTTCAGCAGAAGCAGAGAAGACAATAGGAGCCCTGTCTTCTTTGCAGCCAAGGAAATTACCTGCACTAATAGAATTTGATACACCTCAGTGAGAAACTCTTGCCTTTAATTTCTCCATTTCCTACTCTAGTCCTCACCAACCTATAGAGTGCATTTAGTTAGTTAAGTGGTTGGAACTGAATTATTTTTATTTAGTTTTCATAATTTTCAAAGCATTCTTTTTATAGTAAAGCTAGAAGGCATTAAATATAACAAATATTTAAAACTATATTTTCAAAATAATAATTTAATGAACTCCTTGAACATTGATTTGACTACATTACATTCATAGTTTTGTTAATATTTATTTAACCTGAAAAAAATGAGCAAAGATACAATAATGAATTAACTTACTCATGCCCCTGCAACTCATTTAACTCTTCCCATCCCTTTCAGGGGAAAGCTCTTGTTTATGTCCTAGCTTGTCTTTGAAAATACAGAGTAGATCACTCCCAAGGAAAAAAAATCCTCTGATAACTTTCATTCCTGAGAATTTTTTTATTTTGTTTATTATAATTCCCTGTACTCTAGAATTATCAAAACTGTAAAATCCATTTAAAGTTCTCTTCCCAAATTGGTCAATGGAATGGGCAAGCAGTAAACTTTTCCATTTCTAAGCCCAAGTCTCCTGTCCCTTCCCCTATACCCTAATGATACTGTGGCTCTTGCAGGACTGATGTGAGAGGGGTTGTGGGGCAAGGTTGGTCTTATTGATCCCTAATAAACTACTGTCTGATTACCCTAAAAGAAATGGGACATTTAGTGCTGAGTTCTCCAAAGCAAACTTAGGGCTTCTTTGAGACCCCTTCCCATGGCTGGTGGTTCCTAATAGGTAGTTCTCCCAGTGAGGTTAATGGATCAGCTGTAGTCCTTTCCTGGCATTTTCCCTTAAAACCTTGAATATCTGGTGATGTCCTTCCAAGCCTCTTTTTGTAGAGGTCCCTTCACAGACCAAATCTTTTTTAGACAAGTCTTGAGACAATCTGAAGCTGAATTTTCACAAAACTCACATGTGATTCATAAGAAAACTGTAATTCAGCCTGCTCTTAGTGGGAATGAAGTGATTTCCAAGCTGCAATCTTCTTCTCATGCTGTAGGCCTCTAGACAAGCCTCTCATCCTTTAATGCTTTCTGGAGCAAAGTTGACACTTCTGTGTTCACTTAGGTCCACGGTCACCCAGGGAATTCTCAGATGGGGAAAGAAAGAGGGTTGATTTCAATGTCTCTGGTTATATTTTGGTTGCTTCTTTGTTTTGTTAATTAGATTCCACTTATAGATGAGATCATATGGTATATATCTTTCACCACCTGGCTTACTTCAGTTAGCATAATGCTCTCCAGTTCCAACTATGTTGTCACGAAGGGTAGGAGCTCCTTCTTTCTTTCTGCTGTGTAGTATTCCATTATGTAAATGTGCCACAGTGGGAAAGGGTAGTCAAGGAACACGTATAAAGAACCCATGGACAAAGCTAAAGGGTGGAAGGATGGAGGGTGGGACATGGGTGTGGATGGGGCAGGGGAAACTGGTGGCGGGAAAATGGAGACAACTGAATTCAAACAATTAACAATACATAAAAAATAAAAAAGTAAAATCTGGTAAATCAAGTTAAAAAAAGAAGATTGAGACTAGTAGCACATCTACAATCTCTCCAAGGAGAAACTGCAACTCTTCCTTTTTTTTCTTCAATGTGGATATTGAGCATAATGTCAGGAAACTTGTTTTGGATGCTTTTTTTGCAAATTGACAGTAGATATAATAGTCACTCTCTTAAAATCAATCTTTTCTCATTGATTATTTTTAAGATATACTCTTTGGCATAACATGTTAGGATGTGATTTTTTCTTTGATATCCTGATTCATACGTTTTCTGAAGCACATCAATACTATCCATCAGTTATTGGTAATCCTCACAAATAATCTCCATAACATTTTTTTTCTCCTTTGCTCTTGGATCTACAGTGAGAGGTAGGTTAATCCTTTACATACTTTCTTTTTTTTTACCTTAGGTTCTTCTTCATATTTTGTATGTCCTTGCTTGTCTTTGCTATATTCTAGAATGTTTCTTCAGTTCTGTTTGTTCACTAAATCTCCCCCCTGTGCCTTAACTGCTATCACACTTAATTCCACTTAGTAATTTTAAAATGACCTTGTTTATTCCTCATATTTGCTTTTTTCCATAGTCTCATTTTCAAAGTAGTCTCCTCTTTTTTGAACATATTAAATACATTTCCATATACATTTATTTACATTCTATAATTGATCTAACATCTGAATTTTAAAGGTCTTATTTTCAATAACTTGTTTTTTCAGGTTCTCATTCATAGTTCTTTTTCTTGTTTCTTTAGTGACTATTCACAGTGACATTTGACTGTGAATACTCATTTTCTCTGGAAAAAGTTTTCGAATTCAACAATGAAGGTGAAATCCACCAAAGAGAAATTATATTGCTTTTGACATACTAAGGTAACTTTAAAAATAAACTCTAAGATGTATTATTTTTTAAAAATTTTTGTCATGTGAAAAGTGTGAGTGTGAGGTCCAACTTGTTCTTTTTCTCTCTTTTACCTGGGAGATGGTTGTTTGTGTCTATACACACCTGTGTGTATACATGCTCTTACCTTCCACACAATATCAAGGTTAAGGACAGGATGTTTACCTTTTATCACCTTGAAGAATGTGTTGACTAGTTTTATTTCACAATCACACTACAAGTTTAGCCTTCTGATGGTCCCAGCTTACTGAGGGAGTCTATCCAAATAGATTCACATCTTGTTTGGGCCTTGATGTTCTCCCATATTTCTTGCATTCTGAGAGGTTGTGCAAACCAATTTGAAGATTTTTGGCAAATTTACACAAGGTCAAATTTGCAGAATTTTACTTTCCTCCCTGAGTTTCCTTCTCTCTACTCAGTTTTCAAATGAGAATTCTTACATTTTCTTTGTGCATTGATTCACTTATAGAGCACAAATTTCACATGACTTTAAGGCTTTAATTTTTAGTGGAACAATCAGAGTACTTAGTCCCTCAAATTGCAAGAAATTAAAAATTGTGACACTTGAATTTATAAAAAATTAAATGAAATCTTGCCAATTAACAAATGCTTCACAAAATTTAATATTTGTTTTTCTAATGCTTCTCACCTACTTTTTAAAATATAAATAAACCAATAAAATGTGGATATATACAATTTTTAAAAAATGAACTTCCAAATTTCACCATATCTATGTCTATGACAGCATTAAATTGAAGAAGTGCCACTATTTTATGTCTCACTTAAAAAAAAACACAGATATACTCAGTTTTAAACAATAAAATTTGAAAAAAAATATTGCTTCAATTTACCCAATCTTAACTAAATTGTAGACTTGAAATGTAACACTGCTTTATGTACTGCTTTAAAAATATTCCATAATTATCCTGATAATTGGCATATGCAAGTTTTAACAGATACAGTAATACAGTGGGGGTAATCTGGGGTATAATAATGACATACACTGCATTATTATTAACAAATAAGAACCGAATTTTCACCTTACTAATTTAACAGATTTGTAATGGTAAGATGTCTTTTTCATGAGTTTACATGATTGATTTTAAATTATAATATTCAAATTTGTTTTATTGTGGCATTTTAAGAAAATTAGGTATGGATTCCACTACATAGAACCCATTCTTCACAAGTTTCAGTATTTATAGATTTATAATAAAAAAACGACCTCTCTACACTCAAACAACAGAAGCACTGATATTAAACATAGCAAGTTTTCTAAACATGATCATTCATACCATTGATGGCTGGTAAATGTTTATAGATTGAGTAATCTGTGTAATTAATTTTAATTTCTGATTGCTAGATACATCTGAAGAAATAGAAAGATCCTTATGTGTATCAGGTACTTTATTATGAACTTACACTAATCTCACACAAGGTTATCTTTGGGCTTGACTATTATCTATGTGACATGATGGATGAAGCTACACATGTTCATGGTAAATATTAAGAAAATAAGTAACACAGGGTAAGTTTCCTTGGTGTAGAAACCCTTGGGATATCTTTGGGTTAAAAAAATATGCTTGGCACCTGAAATTATTCACTAATGCCTTAATCAAAAACATTAAGAAAAATGTGTTTACTGTAGCCTTCTATATCATAGCGTGTATTCTCGTTGCAAATAATATAGAGACATGAAGTCACCCTAATTTCTAGTGTCTAAATTATGCTAAGCCCTTAGTGCCTTTCTGGAAATGTGAGCTTTGTATACAGTCCATTTGCTAGCCCACTTCTCTGCTAGTCCTCACTATCCCTGTATCTTAGAAACCCCTCTGACTTCAGTGTACCCTGCACTTCTCTTTTAGTCCTTTATCCCATAAGGTCAGAAGATACTGTTTACTTCTACTTCACTGAGAAAGTTGAAATCCATCTCATCTTCCTCATCCCTCCTAACAAGTTTATACATACTTCTGTTTTCCTCACCCCCTTGCCTCTAGATTCACCTCCTTTTTTATGCACATAATGGTTACAGTAGCCTAGGATGCAAAAATAGAGTAAAATGTGGATAATGGCTACAAAGTAATAGAAGTGTGTTTCTTTCAAATATCATTGGAATGATATAAAGTGATTGTATTTCCTCTTGTACATTTCACCTTATTCTTAATGGTTGCAGCTTCTGTATTCAGCTGGTAGAAAGAAACAGAACATGGGGCAATACCCACTTTGTGAGAGTTACTGCCCTATAATGCCACATGTTATCTTCATGGCTAGACTCAGTCACGTGACCACACCTAATTAAACAAATATCTAACACCAGTCTAGCTGATGGGAAGGGAAGTTCAAAGAGAAAGGAAAATGGATTTAGGGACACTCTGCTACAACAATCTTCCAACCTAAGCTTGTAAACTTATTTTCCTCCCCATTCTCTAGCTTCCATCCCAAAACTTTGCTCCTTTTTCTTTCCTGCTTTATCTACAGTGACTCTTTCTCACTTTGCTTATCTTCAGTATATATATATATATATATATATATATATATATATATACTGAATATATAAGATAAGATACATATAACCATATCTCATTCTTCTCAATCATTTCCTTCCCCATTTTAATTTCCTTTAAATAATATTAATAATAATTATTATAATTTTCACTATCATCATCACCATATACATTCCCTATATTGACTGCTCTTCTTCAGGTCATTTTATTAAATACCAACATATATTTTTATCCCACTTCCACTGACAGGACCTAAGAAATATTTATTAATGATCTTGCTGTTAAATTCCATTAGTTCTCCTAATTTTACATTTTACTTTACAACTCTGTAAAATCAAATATTACTGACAACATCTTTCTTAGTTTTCCTGACACTGCAATCCCCCATTTCCTTTTTTTTATTTGCTTACTCTGACCTGTTTTACATACTTTTATTTTACTTCCACCTCTTAGTGTTGATGTTTCCCAAGGCATTTTCTGTAACCCTCTTCTCTTTGCACCCTGTAAGTTTTACACTATCTACTATTTTATCATCTCTAATAACTTCGACAACCACTTATCTCAGTGTTACAGCCAATTGTTTATATCCAAATTTCATCATTCACCCAGTTCAAGCTTTACATATTGAACTTTCCATGGAGTATGTTCAACTTGTTTTACAGACCCTTTAAACATAGCATGACAACCTTTGAAGTCATCACTTTACAGGCAGGCCTCTTCTCCTCTCTGAATGTCACCCATCCTCTTAGCCACCTACTCTGAGGAATTTGACTCACCCCATTTCCTTACAATCTTTCCTTGTTAATCAGTGTGCAATCATGCTAATGTTGCTTACTTGATGCTCCTGAGACCTTCCATTCTCACTTGTATTATTGCAGTTGTGTTCTTTTTGTATTGCAACATCACCTTCCTGGTCTAATTTGTTCATATTGATGACAAAGGCAATCTTTCAAAATAAAACCTGATCATTCTTTTACCTTGCTTATAATTTTCAGTAATTATTTATTTTCATTAGGTGTATTTGATTTATGTTGCTACATAACAAATTTAAAAACTAAATGGTTTAAAATAATCCCCATTCTTTTTCTCAAGATTCTGTAGCTCAGCAATCTAGGCAAGCTTAATTGGGCTCTCTTCTCATGGTCTCAAAAAGCTGAAATCAAGGAGTCAAGAGCCTTGACTCCTAATGGGAAACTCTGGAGACAATCTGCTTTCAAGATAATTTAGCCAGATTTGTTGGCAGGGTGGAGGGATGTGATTGTAAGACTGAAATTTATAAATATTTTCAGGGTGTTGATCAGGTGTCATCAGTTGTTAAAGACTACCTGATTCTTCTACCTACATTTTCAAAAACATCTGTGGTGGTGATTTCCGGTCAAGATGACAGCATAAGTAAGCACAGCTCACCTCCTCACACAACCACATCAAAATTGCAACTAAACTGTAGAACAACCACCACTTAGAAACATCAGATTTGAGATGAATGAAAGTCTTAAAATGACAGAATTAAAGAAACCACATTCATCCAGACTGGTAGAAGGGGAAGAGATAGAATGGGATAGTCTCACATCTACCTGTAGTGGATGAAAATTTTGAAAGGATATCTCAAAAGCCAGAAGTCTCAGCCCCACACCAGGCCCCCAGCTCATGGTTCCAGTGCCAGGAAAATAAGCCCCATAACTTCTGGCTGGAAAAACCAGGGGGTTTGAGTCAGTAGAATAAATCTCTGGAGTCCGAAGCAGTTCCTCTTAAAGAACCCACACTGAGGATTAATCAGACTCACTCCCTCTGAGTTCCAGTACCAGGGTAACAGCTTGAAAGGTACAGTGGCATACAGGGAGAAATTGAAGTGTCTAGCATCAAGAAAACAGTTGGGAGATAGCTTTCTCCAAGACAGAAAGGTAGGCAGAGACCATTTTCTCTTTTCTGAACCCACTTCCCACAGAGCCTCAGAGGCTAGTGTCATATCTTGAGATTTCATCCACCTGGCTAACACTGTTTGCCCTGCTCTAGAGATCCCCAGAGACTCCCCATTCCACCCAATTTATGGGCCCATCCAAGCTGTTTTTCCTTATGAATGGCTAGTGTTGGTTCATGACTCACAGCTTCCTAAATCTTCTCAAACAATCAACAGTCATCCTCAGTGAATACCCAGGCCCCACAACTTGCTTAAGTGGCCCCAGGCACAGCAATAAAGAAATAAGCGTAAATTCACAACTTAGCTTTACCTGGGAATCTTCAAGCCCAATGCAAGTAGAGGCCATCTCAGATTGCTTTATAGCTCAGGCAAAGTGGCCCCCAGCCAAACACAGTTCAGGGCTGACCATGATCTGTACCACCCAGGAATCCCCAGAGCCTGTGCACTCAGTGAACAGTGACAAACCATGTTAGAGCACCACAACCCTGCTCTCACACTCTGATCCTCCACAGAGGGCAGACGTTGGTGGTCAGTGGTCACAGCCAGTCCTTGCAGCTGACTGGTCTGGGTAAATCCCTCAGATTGACCTTCCAACAGCACTAAAAGCTCAACTACAAGAGGAGGGTGTACTCAGCCCACACAAAGGGTGTACCTTGAATACCCAGCTTGGGTGATGAGGGAGACTGTGCCACTGGACCCTACAGGACACCTACTACATTTAGCCACACTGCCAAGATAGGAAGTCATAGCAGCTCCACCTAATATGTAGAAATAAAGAGAAGGAAACTGCTAAAATGAGGAGACAAAGAAACATAGCCCAAATGAAAGAACAGATCAAAACTCCAGAAAAGGGGCTAAAAAATGGAAATAAACAACCTATCAAATACAGAGTCCAAAACACTAGTTATAAGGATGCTCAAGAACTTAATGAGGATCTCAAAAACACAAAAAAAGAGTTAGTCAAAAAGGAAGTATACACTAATTAGTATAAAGAACAACTTACAGGGAAACAACCCTAGAGTGGATGAAGCTGAGAATCAAATCAATGATTTGGAACATAAGGATTGTTCCCCAAAATTGGAACAATCAGAACAACAAGAAGAACAAGAAGAAAAAAGCATCCAAAAAAAGAAAAACAAACAAATATAGGGAAAGCAGCCTCTAGGACAACTTCAAGAGGTCCAACACTTGCATCATTGTATGCTAGAAGGAAAAGAGAAAGATCAAGAAATTGAAACTATTTTTGAGAAAATAATGAAAGACAACTTCAATAATTTGGTGAGGAAAATAGACATGAAAATCCAGGAAGAAATAGACATGCAAATTCACAGAGAATCCCAAACAAGATGATGCAAAGAGGCTCACTCTGAGACATGTCATAATTAAAATGCTAAAGGTTAAAGATAAAGAGAGAATCATAAAAGCAGCAAGAGGAAAACAGTTACTTACCTACAGGGGATTTCCTATAAGAGAGTCAGTTGTTTCTCAAAAGAAACTTTGCAGGCTGTAAGAGTTTGGCAAAAAGTATTCAAAGTCATGAAAAACAGGGATCTTCAGTTATGATTGCTGTTTCCAGCAAAGATATCAATTAGAATTGAAGGGCAGATAAAGAGCTTCCCAGATAAGAAAAAAAACTAAAAAATTTCACCATCAGTAAACCATTATTATATGAAATATTAAAGAGATTTATTTAAGAAAAAGAAGATCAAAACTATGAACAATAAAATAGCAATAGATACATATCTATCAACAATTGAATCTAGAAAATAAACTAAGCAAACAAGAGGAACAGAGACAGAATCATGTATACAGAAAGTGTTTTCCTGGTTTTCAGATAGGAGGAGAATGAGTGGAGAGTTTATAGGTTTAAGAAGTACAAACATGCAGGTACAGAACAGCCATGGAGGCATAAAATATGGTGTAGGAAAAGGAGTAGCCAAAGAATCTACACATGGCTCATGGACCTGGACAATGGTGTGGGGGTTGCCTGAAGGAGTGGGAGGTACTGGGTAAAGGGGCACAAAGGAGGAAAACTCAGGACAATTGTAATACCATAATCAATAAAATACAATAAAAAAATCAATGGCGTGCTAATCCTCCATACTTACATATATCTGAGTTTCTCCTTTCAGTTTTCTGCAATCATCTTCTGCTTTTAAAGACTCATATAACACTGGATCAACTTGGATTATATAGGATTATGTTTTATTTTAAAATCAGTTGATTAATAATAATAACTACATCTGCAAAGTTGTATTCACCATGTATATAATATAGTCATTAATGTGACAACAGAAATTGAAGGCCACGGGAAAAAATTATGCTTACCACACTGGGTAAAGTTTAAACCACTTAGTATGTCATATAAGAGGAGCCACTCACCCAGTGTTTAGGAAGACCATATATTTCAGTTTCCCTGAAATAGTTCTGGTTTATAAATATTATTCTAGAATAAGAATTAATAACATCCTTTTAACATATTTCCTAGTTTGGTCAACAAATTAAATGGTTACTGTTACAGAGTGAATGTCTGTGTATCTCAAAAATGTGTATGTTGAAGTTCTAACCCTTGGTGTGGCTATATTTGGACCTCTATAGAAGTAATTACAGTAGGTTAAATGAAGTCTTTTAGACAGAAAACTGTACTTGAAAAATAATTAAATAAAAAAAATTAGAGAAAAAAAATGAAGTCTTTTAAGATCAAGGTCTTCATCTGATTAGGGCTTTGTTTTGTTTTTAAAGAAAAACACCAGAAAACTCCCTTGCACAGTCTCTCTCTGTGTCTATACATCAAAAAAAGTCCATATGAGAAAATAGAGAAAAGGTTGCCATCTACAAGCCAGGAAAAGGGCCCTTCCCAGTATTGGAATCCTGCTCAACCTTGACCTTGGGACTTAAAGCCTTCAGAACTTCAAGAATATAAACTCCTGTGTTTAAGCCACAGAGCCCATGGTATTTATTGTGGCAGCTCTAGCTGACTAACATAGTTACTTACTTACACCCTATGTAGGTAAGTACACATTTCTCTATTTTTTTAGTATTCATAAATCAAAGCCTTATTCCATAGTTCCTTGTCTTTGTTAACAGAATGTGTTCCTTCCTCCTTTCAGAATGCCCTTCTCTTAGTTGTGTTTGGTCATTTTTCAGAATCAGTTTATACTCTCTGTGGAAACATCTTCACATTCACTCTCAATGTTTTTCTTCCCTTTTCCATCACTGTAATTTACATACCACACTCATAGAAAATAAAACTCTTGATTTTTTTATTCCTGTTTTTCCTCTCTAGGTTATAACTTTCTAAAGCCTATGGACTACATTTTATCCATTGATATTGCTATATTCCAAAAAGTAAAAGAGAATCTGATCCCTTTAGAGATGCAGGAACAGACAGCAGGCTGAGGGTTAAAGAAGTATTTTTGGCAAGAAAAAGCCAAACGAAGGCCTCCAGTCAGACAGTTAGCTTAGATGTAAGTATGGATCTGACAACTCTGTGTAACATTAACTGTGATAAAGACAGAGAGCCCTGTCCTGAGGAGACCCATTCGCAGGAGGAAAGAGATGCAGTTCTATCACTCTACGACAAATCTAGTTGTAATCCCTCCTGAAGCATTTGGGGCTTCAGTTCCTAGACTGCATCAATAATTTTACCACCTGATGAAGTAAGGATGAGGTTTGTTATTGTATTGATCAGCTGCCTCTTTACTTTCCCTAGGAGAGCTGGAGAGGGGGGAAATTTGCATTTGATAGTCAACAGCAGAAATTACAATGACCTATAAAAGGAAAAATGGTAAGCAAAGTCATGAAATAACCTTCCTCTGCCCTCCCTTTTCTTTTTTTGATAGTAAAGTTTTATTGTAAAATAAGAAACCAATATAAAAATATGGTACAAGAAAAAAAGAGGAGAAGGGGTGTGGGTGAGGAATACAGATATGCCTTGCAAGGTGAAAAGAAATTGATGGTGAGCATCTGGGTGAAGAAAAGATCTTGATAGGTACAGATCCTACACTAGAGATAGAATCCTGCAAGGTGTGATATTTCTTCTTAAGTGCTGAGGTTTACAAACAGGATAAACTGAGTTTGTCTGGGACAGCAGAGAAGGGACTTAGACATTTCTTTCTCTTAACTAGACTATGCCCAGTCACAGAACCATCAACCCATTCACCAATGGGAATTGGGAACCAGCACCCCCAAGGAAGCCTAGTTCCAGACACACACCAGGAAGCCTCGCTCTCACAGTAAGCCTCAGGAGGGAGAGATGATTATTGGCATTTTATCAATGTAGACATCAAGTTAGGAGAAACTAAACAACTTGAGATAGCTTCCTTGGATAGCTTCCAACCAAGTGTATGACTGATTTAAAATCTAACACTTATCTGCAGGAACATTTTCCTAACTTGTTGGGGACCACTCTACATGGTTTCAGGAGTTGTAACTGCCCCCCATGGCTAAGGCTAAGTGAGCGACCTCTGGAATGCCAGCCACTAAGGAGACAAATCTTTTCCCCTGTCCCCAACACTTGGTTGGTTAGTCTATGATGGGTATGACCCCTCAGAGGAGGGGCAACCTAAGCCAGACACTATCACTTGGGAAGCCATCATGGAAGGACTCGGGGGGCTGCAACAAACAGGGAGTGATGGACCCTCACCCCCTGGCTTTTCTGACATAGCCCGAGTCCCCATTTCTGTCTGGGAGAAGCACTTCCTGGCTCTAATCCACTTAAGCCTAAAAACCTATGATGGGGAAGGCGGTGCAGCCCTTTGCCAGCTAGAGTGGGATCCAGGGTGATCAGGCCTAAGAAAGAATATGTAAAATCCTGTGAAACCTGCTTTGTTTAGAATGCTCTCATTTAAATGATGAGCATCCAAGCAAGAAGTTTGTTCCTCAAAGTTTTATGGCTCTTTAACTATCTGACCCTGACTGAGAATAAGCCCTCATAGTTCTTTGAATGCTATCTATTGTTTGATCCTTACCTGTATTGTGAAAATAAACCCAATAAAAGTCCATTGAGGAAAAGGTTCTTGGCTTTTCTCATCTTAGAGATTGGCCACCTCTCCTCCCCAAGCAGATCACGTCTTGATAGTTTCACTTTCATCCTTGGCAGATGGGTGGACTTTGTGGGCAAAGTTGCCCCCACACTACCCTTCTCAAATGGTCTTCACAGTTAAAACAGTAAAAGCTAAGCTGAAACATTCCTGCTCTACCCACTTCCCCAAGAAGCCATCAATGCAAACACAGATCTTCTTTAACAGATCCCTAGGCCAAGGCAAAAGGAATCCCAGGTGTTCTAAGGCACACATGTACTAAGTATAGGTGTAAGATCCCCAACTCCAAAATTGCCAGGGGAGGATGATGAGGCTGCAGTGTTCGAAGTGGACAGGAAGCAGAGGACAGAGGATATCTATCAATTTGAGTCAGGAGCAATTCTTTCTTATAGTATATCAGAGAACAGATAGACTGAAATGCAGACTACATGATGTCCATCATACTTTGGTGAACTGCCAGCCTGCTCTAAGTGCTGTGTGTAGATGAAAGGGGTGTAATTGGCTGAATGCAGTAAATGCCAATTATATGTAGCAGTATCAAAATTGCTATACATGGCAAACTTTGCTAAATTTGTTCATACGTTGTACAACTAGGAGTCTCTATGAAGGTAGCTGCTAAGCGACATTTCCTGGAACTCAGCAAAATGAATCAAAACCTTCCTGCATAGAAAAGCATTTCCACATTTCTACACTCCATATTTTTCTTAGGTAAATATGTATATATTTGACTGACTCTCAATGCTGTTAAATGAATGTGAATTTCCAAATGAGACTGCTTGAAGTTCTTTGTAGCAAAATTCATATTCAGTGTTTGGCTTTATTACACCCCCTCTTCCTCATTTCCCCCATAAAATCCTTGATAAAATTGTGCCTTTAATGTATATCTGTGGCACACTAAACTGCATAACTCTTTAGATTAGCATTTTTGTAGCACAGAGTCAATAGTTTTTATTCTGTAATCAAGTTACAGCCTTCTTCTAATATGGAATAAAACTAGGTGATGATAACTTTTTGTAGTTGAGGCTGATTTGTCTTTTTACAATGGAATTTAAAATCTCTGCAAGTAATTTTTAGTCAATAACTAGTTATTATTGCAATAATTTTTACATTTTATAAAATACTTACAACCTGAGTCATAATTAAAATTTAACTTGTGTAAAAACTAGTGAGCCATGTTCTCCTTGAGGCTGTCTGGTTTTCGTTTCCTTACATTCAAAGTGTCCTAGGGAAAGAAGAGAGGAAACTGGCATGAGTCAGACTCTTTCAGGTGGTAACTGCCTTTACCATTTCTCATTTAATCCTCATACCAACAAGATCTAGAATTTATTAAGTACAGTCTTGCTGCCTGATTTTTAAGTTCTCATGGATGATCTCACTGAATCCTCGCAATCCCTCCATGGGGGAGGTAGCACTATTATTATTCTATAGATGTCATGTGATAGAGGGAAGCTAAGTAACATGAATGTAGTTTTAGGCAGCAGAGATGGGATGACCCTTGCTAGGTTTCATTCCCTACTTAGTTGATAAGTTAGTGTGTTTGAAAATTTGACAACAACATTCAGTGTTCATATTAAGCTACTAAAAGAAACACTGACAATTTCCACTAGAATTTGATATATGTGTCCTACTTCTTCTACCTGACAGACAGTAACAGGAATTTTCATGCTTTACTTGTTAACAGAGAAGTACTTATCCATAGATTCTTCCAATCCACATGGCATTGATGGAAGATATTCTGACAGTCAGCTTGCAGACATACTGGTCTGGAACATCCAAGATGGCTACGCTCACATATCCAGTATCTTAGCAGGATAGCTGGAATTCTGGGTTAGACTGGAAGTGTAGATCAGATTACTACCTTGTGCCCCCTGCTCAGAATAACAGTATTGAGGGCTTAGGAATTCTTAAGTGGTATCTCAGGTCTTACAGAGAGAATGTCCAAAAGAGCTAGAAAGAACTTAAAAGATGACTTATGATTTCATTTTGGAAACCACAGAACTTAATTTTTCCCCACATTTAGCTTAACAAGAAGTCACTGAAATAATCCCACATTCAAGAAGAAGGAATTAATCTCTATATTTAAATAAAAGGAACAGCAAAAAATTTGAAGCAGTCTTTACTTACTCCAGGGGAGAAAAATATACTCTAACTGTAAGTAAACAGAAGATTGCCCTCTTAGTTGTGGCAAAGTAGCTGCAACAAGACTAGTCTGTCTTCTATAAACCATTAATAATTGTAATAATGATTAGCAATAATAATGTTAATAAATATAATGAATTGTAACCCCTCATATACTACCCTGTTAAAATACTTACTTTAAACCTATTAAGACAGTGTGATAATAGCATAATGATGGACATAGCCATCAATACAAGCGTATAAAATTTCCAGAAATAAAAGTGTACAAATATTGTTACTTGATTTTTTGCAAAGTTATAATTCAATGAGGGGAAGGGAACACACTTCAACAGGAAAACTGTAAGAAAAGAACAAGTTTTTTTGAATAAATGGTGGTAGAATGAGTGGATATCCAAATGGAAAATGAGCCCTAAACCAACCTTATACCATGCAAAATATTCAAAATTAAACAAACACAAATGTAAAAATGATATCATAAAACTTCTGATAGAAAATGTAGAAGAAAATTTTCAGAACCTTGGTTTAAGCAAACATTTATTAGTACATAAAAGCATTAAGCTTAAAAAATAAAATAAAAAAACTACAATTCATCTTATGAAAATCCTGTTTTCAAGAAAGACTACTAAGAACATGAAAATACAAGTCACAGACCTGAAGAAAAATATTTACAATGTATATATCTGATGAAGAAATTATATCCATACTATATAAAGATCACTTAAAACTCAATAATGAGAATGAGAATGAAAATTATACAGGTGTTGGGCATGGCAAACATATAGCCCTACATGTGTTTATCCTACAGCCACACATTTTGGGGGCACACCAATAATTCAAGTTACCATTTTTTAAACAAGACCATTTTTCAGAGTTACTATATTCACAAAAAGCAACTTGAAAGGATAAAAAATGTATTTTTTATCTAGGACAAAATGCAAACTCTTTTACTATTTACCTAAAATGGAAGATTCTGTAAATCACTGTCATGTCCAAGCATCCATCTGGGCTCTCTGTGTCAGCCTCTATGGGACTTTGGGATAATAGAAACCAACATAAAAAAGGTTTCATGTTGTTTGTTGTACTATGGATAATAAAATCCTTCTTTTCCAACCCAGGAGCCTCTTGTCTTCTCCCTGTGCCCATAAAGCATTAATAGGCTGACATTAATTTGTAAGTAGGGAACAATCCCAGATTCTAATAACACCCACTTGTAGAAAACTAAGTAGTTAAATAAACACATACCACATGACCCAGAAATATAACTGCTCAGTGTGTCTCTAAGAGAAATTAAAATGTTTTCGCAAAAAGAACTGTAAATGAATTTTCATAAAACAAATACAGCCAAAATCAGTGTGTTCACATAATAAATTACTGCTAAACAATAAAAGGAGCACAAAACTGGTACAACATGGATGAATCTCAAAAATACGTGGAAAGAAGTCAAACACAAAAGGTGTAAATATCCTATGATTATATGAAGACCTAAAACTTAAAACTAATTCATAGTGACAGATTTTTATTTGTGGGGCTAAATTTATGTGATTTGTTTTGGATAAGTTAAATTTGAGATGTATCTTGAGAATTGCAAGGGAAAATGTTAAATATTCACTTAGTTAAATATTAATTTGTGAAGGTATAACATTTAAGAACAGGGGCTAATCTGGAGCAGAAGCAGAAAGAAAAAGATGAAATAATGGTCACTGATGTGAAAGATGGAAATATTTTATAAAGGCTGGAATAGTCCAAAGAGTTCAATGAGAATGAGTCTCCCTAGAAAACTCTTGGCCGACGGAGTATATATTGACTTTAGAGGCATATATATCACTAAGCACATTAAAAACTGTCTAAGTGAATCAAGGGTTGGAAATAAGAGTAAAGAAGACTGAGGAGTTCATAAGAGCTAACAAAATGGAAATGGAAAAAAGAAAATCATTTTTAAACTTTGTTATAAGCAATTATAAGCAATAGGAGAATGTTTGTTGCAGTACTAAGCAGGATTTAATGTGGCTTTTAGTTTTTGTTTTTTTACTTTAATTGAAATAATTTTGCAATATTGAGGCTAACAGAAATTATAAATGAAGGAAATTAGAGTATATAATATATTCAATATCTAAGGAGAAAGTAAGACTATTTTTGTTTTTCTTTTTCCTTTGACAATAAAGTAACATTTCAAGTTAACATACATTGATGGATACCTAAGAGACTAGATGCAGGTTGAATTTAAATCTGAAGATATTATATGTTTTATTCAGATTTCTCTAAATCTCTGAGGCTTATAACAATAATTTATTTTGCATTTCTGTTGAGGGTTGGCTATGGTTTTGCTCCTTGGGCCTTTTCACTCTAGAATCCAGATTGAAAGTGCTGTCCCTGTTTGAATCATGTGGTTCTTAGGACAAACAGGAAAAGTGCAATAACAAAACCATACAATAGCCCTTAAAGATCTCACTCAGACATGGAAGATGCCTTGTTTTGTGAGGTGCAATTTCCCAAGCAGCCCAAAAAGTAATAGTTTACAGGCAAAGAGAATACTATATGCAAAAACCTTAAATCACAAACTGAATATTCTCTTCAGGAAAGGGAGAATACCAGTGAGTAGCATTCAAAGAAGGGGCATAAGACTAAAGAAATGAGCACAAGAAACATTGTCATGATCCATACACATATAGACAGAGGGTATTTGTTAAACACAGAGCTAAGCCCCTATCATTGATAATCATGACATGGATAAGTAATTCAGACAAGCAATCTTTTCATTACAGTTTAGAGAAAAATCTAAGACTGTGGAATAACAGAGAAAGAAATGGGCATGAAGATGGTGTGTTTCTTCAGTACAGTAGGTACTAAGAGCAGGTTATATGGTAGTATTACAAGTTAGAGTATTTGGGTCACTAACTGTAAAGGTACATGTGTATTCAGGTGTGGAAGACCTTTGTAAATCATGGTAAACCATTTAAACTTTATTTATGGGGCAATGGCAAGATGTTGAATGATTTGGACAAGTGTATCATGCACTATGAGGTCTTTTGTAGAAAAAAATCTGCATAATGAAAAAAAAAAACAGAAAAGTTTGAAACAATTTGATTGCATTTTAAGCAAGTAATTACAGTGGCCTGAAATGAGGATGTAGTAGTCCAAATAAAGTGAAGTGAGTGCACTTGAGAGGTATTAAAAGAATCAAATTGATAGCATTCTGTGACTGGTTAGAAATAAAGAGAGGGTGTTTGATAGTGAAACTGATGTGAAAATCAAGGATTGCTGCCATGTAACTTCTGCGGGAAAATTGAGAGGTGCTGAAACTTCTATTAAAACAGAGAATTAAGGACAAACAGACTTGGAAGGAGTTTGAAGGGAGTAAATTCAGTTTTGATATTTGAAATGTCTGGTAAATATAAGATAAATATGTCCAGTTGACCAACTAGAGTTTTTTTTTTAATATTTTTTATTTAATTCTTGTTCAATTACAGCTTTCTGTCTTATATTCCCAACCCTGCCCACTCCCCGCCCCATGCTCCCCACCTCCCTCCTATTTCCACCCCCCACCCTTAGTTATTGTCCATGTGGCCTTTATACTTGTTCATATGAGTCCATCCCCTTTTTCCCTATGATTCTCTCCCCTCTCCACTCTGAACCCTGTCAGCCTGTTCCCTATTTCAGTGTCTTTGGTCATATTTTGCTTGCTTGTTTGCTTTGTTTAGATCCCTGTTAACGGTGATATCATATGGTATTTGTCTTTCACCGCCTGGCTTATTTCACTCAGCATAATGCTTTCCAGTTCCATCCATGATGTTGCAAAGGGTAGTAGTTCCTTCTTCCTTTCTGCGGCATAGAATTCCATTGTGTAAATGTACCATAGTTTTTTGATCCAGTCATTGACCAATGGGCATCTAGGTTGCTTCCAACTCTTGGCTATCTTGAATTGTGCTACTATGAACATTGGGGTGCATAGGTTCTTTTGGATTGGTGTTTCAGGATTCTTAGGATATACTCCTAAGAGTGGAATTGCTGGGTCAAAAGGCATGTCCATAGAGTTTTAAGAATGAGCCTGTGAATAATGCTGCAATGAACATAGGGGTATGTATACCTTTATGAGTAAATGTTTCGAATTTCTCAGATAGATACACAGAAGAGGAGTTTACTTGTTCATATGGTAACTATAATCTTAATTTTTTGAGGAAACTTTATACCGTTTTTCATAGTGGCTGTACCACTTTACATCCTTCAATAAATAACTGGATAAAGAAGATGTGGTACATATTGGGTTGGTCAAAAAGTTGTTTTTTTTTTCCATAGCATGGCTCTAGTAGTGCATAGTTGCTCTTTAACTTCATTTGAAACAATTTTGTTAGATTGTATCTTGACAACTATTATATCAGCATGCATTGAAAAAAAAAGCTTATCAAAATTGGTGAATTTATGTGTAGCCATTTTAATACTGAAGATGAAAGAAAATACACATCAGTTTCAGCATATACTATTTTATTATTTCAACAAATGTAAAAATGCAACAGGAACACACACACAGATTTGTGCAGTGTATGGAAAGGGTACTGTGACTGAACCTGTCAAAAGTGGTTTGCAATGTTTTGTGCTAGAGGTTTCCTCCTGTACGATGCTCCAGGGTGGGATAGACCAGTTTGAAGTTGATAGCAACCAAATCAAGACATTATTTGAGAATAATCAATGTTATACCATATGAGAGGTAGTTGACATACTCAAAATATCCAAATCAATAAATTTACTGGTCAAAATGGGAAATGTGTCTCTTATTTTATGGAAAAAATAAAGGTATTTTGGTCAACCTAATACATACAATAGAATACTGTTCAGGCATAAGAATACTGTCATTGTGACAACATGGATGGGTTTTGAAAATATTATGCTAAGCAAAATAAGTAAGAAAGAATAAGTAAAAAATTACATGATTTTACTTACATGTGTGATATAAAACAAAACAACAAATGAACAAATAATACAAATAAACAAACAAAAACTCATCAACAATAATATGGTAGTTACCCAAAAGAAGGGGATTGGGAGGAGGTAGTAAAGGGTAAAGTGGGTGAAATACATGGTGAGGGATTTGACTTTGGATGGTGAACACACAATGCAATATACAGAATAAGTATTATAGAATTGCACAATTGAAACCTGTGTAATTGTATTAACCAATATCACTCCAATAAAGTTAATTTAAAATAAAAGTTTTAAAAAGGATCTAGGAAGAGAAAAGGGATTAAAAGTCATAAGTAATATGGTGAAATAGCAGAAGATAATTTAAGGATGTCTGTGAAAGCTGTTGTTTATTATGGCAAAATCTAGGAAATGATTTTTACTTTAGAAGAATTGTTCTAAAGATAGTATTAATAAAAACAAGACAATTAGTTAAGAATATATTCTTCAATAGACAAAGTGAAACATGATACATGTTCTAACCAAGACAGTGATCAAGAGGATGACAATGAGTATGAAAAGGATTGAATGGCCTTAAGGGATGTTAAAGAGACTTTATAGATGGGGCTAAGGCAGTGAAGAGGGTGGAAGCTGAGTTTCTCTGTTGATTGGTTTTATAATGTTACAACAAACATGGGGGTACATGAGTAATAACAGGTTGAACAAAAGGCATTATATTTTAGAATATATTCAGTCAGAAAACTATATGAGGAAACCAAAAGCAGAAACTAGGTAGAAGATAGACATAGATAACTAAAATCTTAGCCAGAAAAATTTGAACATCAGTCACATATTTATTATGCTTCAAACCATGATAATAAATAAGACTGCTCTGGAATAGCATGTACCTTAACAGCAAGAGGTCAAAAAACAAATTTCTGAGACACCAACATTTACAGAGTTATCAGTAATCCTGTATATGTTACTACATTAGGCAAAGTCAATTGTTTAACCAATATCCATCAACTCTTCTTACTTACTAATGAAAAATGTTGAAAATGGAGGCAATATACCTGGATAAAAATATTAGTCTTCACAGATTCTCTTACACCTAGGAGTGTCAAAGATAAGGCTTGTTTTAATGTAGTCCAATGATATCTAAGGAGAATCTACCACAGGGATTCTTTGAAACACTTCCTTCCCTGATAAAAGGGAACAGAGGAGGTTTTAACTAGTTTGTGTCTCTTCCTATCTGACTTGAATGTAGACACTAGGACTGTCCATAACATATTAATTTTTCAGAGTTTGCTACAAGGCAGTAAACATGAAGACAAATACAAAAATGATAAGAAGATTTAAAGAGTAAAATGGAAATTACCTAGATCTCTTACAATATTGTCAAATAGCTGCACCAACTCTGGACTTCTTAGTACCAGACTTCAAGACAGGTGAAAAAACAACCTTGGCAATGTACACTGGTTTGTTTGTTTTAGTTGCTGTTGAATTTAGTTGCTTACAGTTAAAACCATTCTTTACAACAAAGATACAGAGAAGAAACATCACAAAGTAGTAAAACAACAAGAGATACATTTTCCCACAATCCACAGAAGAGAAATTGAAAATGCAAGGGACAAACTGAAGAGATCCCCACGATTTCTCAAGTAAAAAGTCACTCTTGCCAAGAAACTTCCAGGTAATAGGGTGTGAAGGTCAGCTTGTAGAGTTTTGAAACCTCAAATAGAGACGAGAACCTAGAAACCATGAGAAATACAATCATTTTCTAAGAAAGTTGATTAAAAAACACAATAGGATAATTTAATAGAGAAACTGGAAGAATATAGAGGAGGAGCCAACAAACTAAGGCCCACTAGGCCATTTGTTTCTGTGAATAAAGTTTTATTGGAAAGAGCCATGCACATTTGTTGAAAACAGTCATGGCTATTTTCTCTATGATGGCACAACTAAGTAGTACGATGGAAACCATGTGGTTCACAGAGCCCAAAACTTTTACGGAGATTGAGCTTCAAAGGAAGGTTTTGCTCTCGCTTTCAGGGTGAGAGTTCCATTGACATAATCATAGAAAAAGGGGGAAACTGCAAATAAATAAGAGAGTTGGTCAAACTACTAACACAATGATCCTGGGAAGGCAGGGTTGTTATAGAACTCAATATTAAAACTATACAGAAAAGATAATTTGAGAGGAGGCAGATGAAAAAGTGAAAACTTCTCATTTTCTCTGGGAATATTTTCTCTGAGAAGAAAAGGTTGAGATATCTTCTTAAAAGTGATTATCATTGGGACCATATAACCAGATTCTCAGATTACCACCTCTGAGAATACAGTTTAAAGTGCACTAATGAATGTGATTCCTCAGCAAGGACACAAACACATATGTCAAATATTTTCATGTTCCCCAAATACCTAAATCAGTAAAAGAAGTAAATACTGTACAATATGTTTGGATTTGTCCCCATTTTTTGTTTGTAGAAATTAATTTTATTTTATTTTGTTGTATTTGTCCTCTACCGGTTCATATTGAAAATTGTAGATATGAAATAGACTTCACTATAATTATTTAAGAATTTCAGAAAAATAAAGATCATTGTGAGAGTGCTGGGGTTTTCATAATAAATAAGAGACAAGGTATAGTGTTATTATGAAATAAGAAAAAATTTAAATGTTTTTATGTATTAAAATTACAAATAACAGCAAAAATCATTGTATAGAGCTATATAGATCAATAGACAACATATTCATTAATAGAAAATAAGAATTTATTGTGATGAGCTCCAGAGATATGAAGATACTCTCTGCAAATTGGTAGGTTGAAGGTTTTTCTGGTACATTCTTGTATTGCTTAAACTTTCTCTTTATTTTAATTGTAATATTAAAGAGACATTCAGTAACATTTACCAAATAATGCAATGAAATGGTCTTACAGAGCTGATGTAATGAACAGAGATATCATAGAATTCCATAAGGACACCTAACTATTTGACAAGCAATAAAAATATTTTGTTACATTAATTCACTGAGAATATCATGTTTAATTTGTCAAAGGAGTTAATGGCTTCATACTGCTGACTTCCAAAGAAAAACATTAAATTTGTATACTGTTAGAGTGTGGACAAGAGGGCTAAAGTTATTTTTGGTTCTTTAATCCTCCATGTATGTGTACACTATATTTTATAATTTCAAATTAAAGCTGATGAGAATTTATTAGATTCCATACTTTCTGTGTTAGAACCATAAATTAAATAACCTCAAGATACAAACTCGTTTAAACTGTTTTATGTTGATAAATGTTATAAATAGAAATACAAACTACAAAGGTTAACCAATCTCCTGACAACTTTAGCCCTATAGTGAAGACATAAAATGTAATTGTTATGGGGGAAATATGTGGTAAACAGAAGTACAGGTATAGAAGGCAAGTCACAAAAGCATCCACAGCTGCCTGACCAAAGGACCCAGAGTAAAATTTTCAAACCACACAAAATATCAATTAAATATGTTTCATGCATTAAATTTATAATCTCTAATACAGTATTTTTAATACAGATTTCTAGTAACCAGCCCAGATCAAGGTGCAGCTGTATTTTACATTATTTTAAAAACTTGGGCAATTTCAAAATCTTAAGAGGAATTTAGTATGCAGAAACTTCTCATATATTATCTTAAGTTTGAATCTGATCATTGCGTTACTTAGAGCTTCAAGGTTTCTTCAGTGATATGTTATGAGCATTTAATTTGTGATATTCAAAACTAAGGTTGAATTATATGAAACAGTAAGAATGTGGACGTGATATAATAAGTGTGGAAAAATGTCATAAAATATTCAAATGAGCAGAGAAGCTGTACTAGTACATGCCTTTGAATATTAAAAGATAAATGTTAAGTCCTCTGAATCTGAAACCATTTACAAAAGTTTTGTATTAGCTCTTTGAAAAACAATATCTATTACACATTTAAGTTCTATATTGGGTTAGGTAATCTTTCCAAATCAATGTGAGCAGGAACGAGAGACTCCAGAAAACTGAGGGAAGTCTCTTAGTATGTTGAGTACTTGATAAATTACTGTACCTAATTTTCCCTCTTTACAGGAGAATTAAGTTATATTAAGTGCCAATTTCCCCCCTTGTTTATTTATTTGGCATCAGGTTTCAGTCGGTTATTTGCAACAAAGTCTTGGAGTAATGTTTGACTCTCTTTTATACTCCCCTACTCCCTCATGGGTTTCTATACTGGGAAGTACTTATTCAAGCATCTTGACTTTTCTCACACCCATATACATATGAACACCCTAAAACAGTACACAAAATGTAGATACCTGCAACAACCTGCTGACTAGAGACTTACTTCTAGCCCTCATGCATACCTGGCTACTGGTTCTGAAAGACTACTCTGTGTCAAATCAGTTCTCAGGATCTTTCAGAGTTCCCCATTGGCTACAAAGATCAGATTCCCTGATGTTATTTTAGTGACACTGCAATTCATTATTTAACCACTTTTAGGACTTAACTTTCACTTTCACTTCCGTAAAAGCTCCGTTCCAACAAGTCCAAGCTGCTGGAAATGTCTTAAATATTTGATCATTCTTACACTTCACCTAAGAATTCTTGGCCCACATTGCCTCCTTTGAAAATTATTGGTGTATTAAGACATAGCTCAAAAACATTAATTATCGTGAAGCTCCCTGAAAATTTCCAGCAAGAAGTAATAATTCATCATTCATATGGAATTATAATGTACTGTTGTGTTGGAGGAATTCAAATTTCTTAATCTAAAAAATAAAAAAAATCATTTGGAATCTTGTTAATTTTGTCACCCTTAGTCACATTCCAAAGAACAACTATAATGTATATGTATATATGTATACATATGAAAGGGACTGAGATTTCCTTCTCCTATGCACAATGTTTCTTGTATTTTCTATCTTCTTTAATAAATGTCTCTATTTTCCTTATTACATGGCTGGATACTTTATGGTAGACCTGGTGTGTATGTGTGTAGCACATTTTGTCCAAACTAAGAATTGTTAAAGCAGTAGTCAGAAAATTATGTTATTTTTATGTTTTAGCCAATTTTGAATATAAGCCTTTGAGAGGATCAGCTATTAATGATATATAGTAAAAGTAAGTAGTGTTCATGGCATCTTGAAAAGTTCTTTAAATAAGGTTTATACAAATTATATAAATTTTAGATGAACAAATTATCTCACTATGTAACAAACATATTAAGTATATTATTGTAATACTAATTTTTAGACTTCTCATTTCTTAGTTCAGTATGTGCTGTATAAACTTTGTAAATATTAGCTGTTATCATTACTTAGGCCCAATCTATATACATCGGTGAACAAAGAGCATTATGGCCACAACCATTAGGGATATCTTATCAAAAAGTCTGGAAAAAAACACTTTGATAGGTACGGCAAGGTAAAGTCCTATTGGGCACATTTGAAATTCAGTTTTAAATCCTTCTGATACCTTACTTTTTAAATCACACATTATTGCTATAAGTTGTTTTACACACACAAATACATACAGAGAAAGTATCAGTGATATTATGTTAGAAATTCTTAGTTCATATTTTTTGTAGCAAGTATTTATCAGCTATTTTTATGGAGGTCTGTTTCTGAGGCCAGACTGCAGTATTTCCACACTCAATTACCCATGTCCTTTATTGTTCTCTCTACCACTTTGCATGGAGTTCTCTATACAATCTTCACTTCCCCTTTGAGGATCCGTCCTGTTCCATATAGAGGAGAAATTTAGATATCTCTAAATTTCTTTAATAGAGTGACATCTGGACTGGAATCTAAGCCATGTAAATGCCACTGAAAATAAATATGAAGCTCAAAACTATACAGTTCCTACACATTATCTATTCTTTACTACTCTGATCATTATATTTGCATAGGTCTTCTTTTGTGATTGTCTTTCCCTTATAGACTAGCCCCATTCATTATCTTTAAAATTTATTTGTAGAATCTGTTCCACTATAAAGGATCTGTTTTGCTTTTTCAAACTTTATTTTTAAAAAATCCTTATCACTGTACATTGACCGAGATATGGCTGTTCTTCAAGAATGTTTCTCTTCCTTGAGATTCCCCTCATTTGGGGGTCCAGAAGAAAATATTACATGAACTACTCTCTCAATTCTAACTTTCAAATTTATTGCCAGTGTATTTTCATACACAATCTTTTATCTTTAAATTCAATTTCCCCTTTTTTTACTAGTGTCCTTTATTGAATCTCATGTAATCTTCTGTTTAGAAATGGTTACAGTTTTTGTTCCCACTTTATTCTGTCAATATTTAGATCTTAGGATCTCCACCTTACCTGATCATTATAATGCCACAAAGAGATTTCTCAAAACCTTAATGCTTGAATTCCACCAAAATAAAATTATGGTTCACTTGGTCTTACAGGGACTATACATGAGTAAATATTTTTAATTCCCCACTTAAATTAAATGTGAAGAATTAAGGACAATTGGTTTTCATGGACTTCACTGCTGTCAGTGTATTATCTACTGGCCACAGATCCAAATTAAACTGCCAACTCATCATTTGTAAATTGAGGTCAACCTTAACTTATCAATAAAAATGCCAGTCATTTGTAGTGGGTTTAAATGAACTGAGGAATGATTTGGAACTGAAAAAGTTGAGACAATGAGAACATACTTTAGAAGTGTTGCCTTTGAGAAGAAGAATAAAAAGAAGAGGAGGAGCAGGAGGAGGAAGAGAGAAAGGGCTAGAATAAAATTGTAAAAATTTACTTTTTTATTTTTGAGGTAAAACTTGGTTGTGGTTACTAAATAAGGTAAAAGACCCAAGAGAGTGTGAGATTTTGGTGTTGTGGAAGGGAGAGACAATGACTGATGGAAGAAGATTGTCAATGTAGTTGGAGAGGGTGAAATCGATTAATAGTGAAGACTAGAAAGGGTGATAAAATGGAAAAGAAGAAGGATATAAGTCGATGTGGATCTAATTATGTTTGCAGTTTAGAGTGTTCCTTTCCATCAATGTTTACAATCTTTAAAGTAGCAGGTGAATTTCATTCTGAATATCAGGAAGGGAGAATTTGAAAATAGCCTTAAAATATTAAGGAGCAAATAGGAAAAAAGACTCATGGACCTGGACAACAGGGTGGTGGTGATTGTGGTGGGGGGTATAAGAGGAATATGTGGTAATGGAAAAATACAATAAAATAAAAAGAAGTAAAAAAAATAGGAAAGGTATGATCATGTAGGAAAATTATAACAACTGCTGACCAAGTATAGGGAAATATTTTCTGTACCTCACTGTGGACTCAAGAAAGTTTAAGATGGAAAGAATTAGAACCAATCCACATAATCATAGCATGTGTTTAGCAACAGAGGTGTGGAGACCAAAAGGTGAACATAGGGATTGTTCTCTATGTGTAATTTTCAGGGTCAGATAGAGGTTAAAGATAAAAGAGGATGGAATCAACTATGCTTAAAAGAGAAAAATTATTAGTACTCACTATATTCAGGCTGAAACAAAAAGAAAAGGCTATCTGAAATCATTGGTAGCAGGTAAGAATGAAGATATAAAAATGGAGGACCTGATATAATAAAATAGTTGATCTCTTTTAAAAAAATTAGATAGTTTACGTTTGGAAGGTAAGTTGTTAAAGATTCTAAAGATAAACTGAAATCAAAATAATGGAATTCTATTCCTGACACAGTGGCCAGCCGACAGTGTGACCTTGACTAGGGCCTGACGTGCTCCACACCTCAGAGTTTTGACATGTGAAAATAGAGGGTGAGTCTTTTAGTTCTCTAAAGAATCAATAAATCATCTTTTACAAAAATAAAATATTCTGTTAACGGTACTACTTTCAAAGGAAATTGTGATTTCAAAAGTGAACTTCCTCTGTATAATGACTGGAAATGCCAGCATCTAACAAATACATTATTGCTTATCATATTTAGTATTTATTCAGTATATTTTACTGTGTTCTCAAGGGTGATCATCCTTTGATTTCCACCAGATAATTGTCCTAGTTTCTCTCCTATTTCCCTGAACTTTTATTCTTCAGCTCTTTGATTGACTCCTTATCTTTTATTCCTTAAATATTGTGCATTATTCAAATGTCTTCTAATGCTTACTTCTCTTTCAAAACAACCCCCTTCAATGACCTCATTTATTGTCATTGTTTTGATTGCTACATTTATACTGATGACCCTCAAAAAATATTTTACACCTTTATTTTTCTATAGGGCTCCAGACAAATATATTAGACTGCCTGTTAGATCTCCACACATAACTGCCTCACACACTTCAAACAGTATATTTGAAGTAAACTTATTTCTTTGCCAAGCCTTTTCTTCCGAGTGCAATCTCTGTTCCTATTAATGCACTACCCTACTGCTCATTAACATACTAAACAAGAAAATAAGATCACATTTTTCTGCTTCTCATTTTTTATCTCCTATATTTAATTGTCTCCCAAGTCCTACATTACCTGTTTATTAAAGAGCTCCTGAATCTGTTTGCACTTCATCAGACATACTTCTATTTCCATGGTTTGGACTTTGTCAGTTGGAATTTTCAAATAGTTTCCATACTGACTCACTGATGTTCTTTCTATGCCAGGTGATGCTCCACACTCTTGCCAAAATGAATTCTCATACAGGTGAAAGCAATAATGTTGGTCACCTGTGAAAATTATTATAGTGGTGATCCATTCATAATAAAATACATGTCTGGCCTTTAATTATGTATTATAAAACCCTTTAACACCTAATTCCTACTGGTTATTGCCTTACCTTATCCCCTCACACTTTTGAGTCAAGCAGTGGAGTGACTTGGAGTTCTTTAAAAATGCCATTCTATTTGTTTCTTCTTATTGGCATTGCTCTACGCAATACTTTGAAGCATTGATTCCATTATCAGCGTGGGTGATCCCTACTTATTCTTTAAATCTGTGAAGATATTAGTACTCCCTGGGAACCACATCCTACAAATAGTTCTTATCTGCATTTTCCAGCCCATGGAAGGTTCTCATGATGGCATGTAAAAAGGCAAAAAATATATAAAATAAAATTCAAAACCACAACCCATACACAATGTTAACTCTAACTTCAGAAATGAATATGGCTAAAGGTTTAAAGAAGGACAATTGGGCATAACTGCTATGGTGGTTATGTTGTCAATCAATCACTTGGGTGAAGTCTGAATCACATACTTGCTGATATAATGAAACAAAAAGTAAGAGTAGCTGGGACCAGCAGATTTAGTTTATAATTGTGATGTTTTCATTGTTTGTCTCTCAGCATGTATTTCCTAGTCCTGCAGAAACACTAGGTTAATGTGTTCAAGGAACAAATCCTCTACCCCTACAAATCTTTGTGTTATAAACTATCTCTAATCAGAAAGGTTAAGTAATCCATTAGCATATTGTTTTCCCTTGGACTTAGTGATTGGTTCAAGGGTGTGCATGTGGCCTAAAATGTCCAATCAGAAATTTTCGGAGTCAAAGATTTTGGAAAAATATATTCACTCTTGCAAAGTAAATGCCAGTGAAGAAGCACATACACTTAGAAGGTACTAGAAGCCATTTGAAGTGCATGATAAGAGCTAACCTTACCATAGAGCCACTGCTAAAGACTGGACAACAAATAGCTGGATAGAAACTATCTGTATTAAAACTTGTTACACTTGTTAGCCATTAGATTGATGAATGACATTGCAAAAATAAGTTTGTCTTGTTTCTTCTGCCTATGTTCCTCAGAGTAATTTAAAAGTCCAGTGACATTGGGATTGACTCATGCTGTCAACACAAAAGTAATGGATGTTTTTAGTTTAAGAAATCTTTGAATTAATATCACCATTCTTTGGTGGGGAAGAATATTTAGCAAATTATTTCTTCCAGCTGAGCATGCACTGACCAAGAGAAATGTTGAACACACTTCCGCCAAGATGGAGGCATAGGTGGAAACACTGTGCCTTCTCCCACAACCAAGTTTGGATACAACAAAAGTTTTGGAGAACTAAGACACACCCAGAGACCAGAAAACAGAATTATACGGAAGTCCGACAGCTACGAACCATTCAGTGGGGATGGTAAGAGAGGCAGAGCCAGCAGCGGAGCAGAGTCAGGAAGGACAGACCTAGGAGCGCAGGCAGCCCGGACCTAGTCGGGGTGCGGGGCAGACTGACCAAGGTCCCACATTCGCGCACAGTGCACGCAGGCCCCAGGGGGCGAACACAGTGGTGAAGGGCTGACAGCAGTGGCACACTCTAGTGCAGTGGAGCGGGGTGCGTGGCCCTGGTGACGGTGGTGGCTGCGGTGCTGGTGGGGGTCGAGGAGGCGGGCACCAGAGGGAAGCCACTGTCCCTCTTTGACCCCGCCCCCACATACAACATCACAACCCAGCAACTGAGTTGCCCTGCTCTGGTGAAAACCTATGGCTCCGTTCAGCTCAAAAGATGGTACAAGAACTCAAAGTCCCAGAGCCAATAAATCTAAGGACCAACAGATTGCCAGCCTCTCAGAAGCCCAATTTAAAACACTATTTATCAGGATGCTCACAGAATTGGTAGAGTACAGTCACAAATTAGAGGAACATATGAAGGCTAAACTAATTGAAATGGAGGGAGGTGTCCAGGAAACCAATAGCGATGGAAAGGAAAATGGGACTCAAATCAAGGGAGTGGACCAGAAGGAAGAACGGAACATCCAACCAGAAAATAGTAAAGAAACAAGAATTCAAAAAAATGAGGAGAGGCTTAGGAACCTCCAGGACATCTTTAAACGTTCCAACATCCGGATTATAGGGTTACCAGAAGGGGGAAAGAAACAGCCACAAGTGGAAAATGTATTTGAACAAATAATAAAGGAGAACTTCCCCAGTCTGGCAAAGGAAATAGACTTCCAGGAAATCCAGGAAGCTTAGAGAGTGCCAAAGAAGTTGGACCCAAGAAGGAACACACCAAGGCACATCATAATTACATTACCCAAGATTAAATGAAGGAGAGAATCCTAGAAGCAGCAAGAGATAAGGGGACAGTCACCTACAAAGGAGTACCCATCAGACTGTCAGCAGATTTCTCAAAAAAAACCTTACAGGCAAGAAAGGGCTGGAAAGAAGTATTCCAAGTCATGAAATCCAAAGACCTACAGCCAAGATTGCTTTATCCAGCAAAGCTTTCATTTAGAATGGAAGGACAGATAAAGTGCTTCTCAGATAAGGTCAAGTTCAAGGAGTTCATCTTCACCAAGCCCTTATTATATGAAATGCTAAAGGGACTTATATATATAAGAAAAAGAAGATGAAAAATATTAACAGTGAAAGGACAGCAAACACACAGTTATTAACAACCACACCTAAAAGAAAAGCAAACCAAGCGGACAGCTAGATCAGGAGTGGAACCATAGAAATGAAGAACACATAGAGGGTTAGAAACAGGGAGGATGGGAGTAGGAGAAGGGGGGATAAGGCACAGAAAATAGCATAGATGGTAGGTAGAAAATAGATAGGGGGGAGGGCGAGAATAGTGGGGGAAATATAGAATCTAAAGAACTTGAGACATGTGGTTATAAACTAAGGGGAGAGAAGGGTGGGGGAGGGAGTGTGCGGGTGGAGGGGAATGAAGGGGGAATAGAACAACTGTAATGGTATAATCAATAAACTATATTTAAAAAAATAAAATAAAATAAAATTTATTAAAAAAGAAAACATTTAAAAAAAAGAAAATTACAAAATATTGCACTAACACTGAATCCTCTGTTTCTCATTTAAATGCTCTACCAGTAGAAACAAGGCAATATGAAAATAATCAGAGTAATAGTTGCTACTATGAATGCAGCATAGACAGATATCTTAGCAACATGACCAGACCATGTCAACAAAATCTAATTCCATTTTTAAGGTTATTTTCTCTTCACCGAACATTGTGGTTACATAGACCAGGAAAAAATTACTTACTATTTAATGCAATAATAATTTTATGTTAAAACCTAAGAAAATTATTAAATAGCAAGTTATTTCCCTCTAATTTAAAATATGGTAAAAAATGAAAAGGAACCAAAAGTCAAAGAAGTCAAATGCCCTGAATATGGTTACGCTTTCAATGAATGAGTGAATAAATTATTCCTGACAATTTTATTTAATTACTCTTAGTAATATCAACTTGATATTTGAAGTCATATATTATATATATCTTTTATATATAACCTTTGTTATTTTCTGCATAAATAACTACATTTCTAAAATTAAGTTACTTAACTGATTATGCTGCTCAGATGATAAATACTTAGTATATTTTTTCCTACTAAGAAAATTAGTCCTTAAGAAATTGGACTATTCAAAATGCCATTTAAGCTGAGTCCACTTGTCCTTGCCCCCAGATCAGATTCTTGGCTGATCTTCTGACAAATAACCTGAACAATCAACATAATCTTAGCTGGTATTAAATTTGGAAGCCAGGGAGTACAGAAGATGCTTCACAATTGGTATTAAGGTTATTTTATAAGTAGAAGGGGAGATATTTTATGTGTGGTGCCTGCAGACAAGGGAAGACTAGTGAGAAATTGCATACTTGAGGCTCACTCCCATGCCATGTGGGGAACACCTAGACCAGAGCTGGAGTGACTTGGGAGAATATACAAAGGCTGGGAGATCCAGGCTACACACACACAAACAGCAGCATATCCACAGCTGCAGCACCAAACACTTACCCAGAGAGGGGTATTTTGTTTCCCAAAATGATCAGGGCCTGTGCCTGGGTTGGGCAGTGGCAGGCTATGAAAAAAATCCGTGATTGTGAGAGACTTCTGGTTTTCTGGAGAGTTGGTGTGTGCAAAAAAACTGGACAGTGATTTAGCATTGCAGTGGGTGTGCCACAGAGAGGCTTTTTAAAAGGGGAGCTGAAGTGTGCTGGCCAGGGACCCCATGGGCAGCTGCCCTGCCAGCAAAGGAACAAGATTGACAGCAGTTTGCTCCCACTGAATACAGTTGCACAGGGAGATCAGAAAGTTGCACAGCAAAGGGACTCTGAACCTGTCCAGCACAACTCGCAAGCCTGGGGTTATGTAAAACTATGCAAAGAGAGTTTGGGACTATGTCCACTGCAAGAGCACTAGGATGGGGATTAGGCAACAGTTGAGTGCCTGAGATTATTTATAGCAAGGCAGAATCCCTTTCTTCCCCTGGGAGAGTTCAAATCTCTAGGAAGGGAAGGACCTACCCATCTCCAACCTCCTGTAGGATCTCAAACACTGCATCCAGTGAGGAAGCTCTTCAGAACAGACAGGGCAGGCTGTAGACCCCACTGCAGGGTACATAATGCAAGAGAAATACACGAAGAGAAATGTCATTTTGTACTTTTCTGAGGAAGACAAAATACACAGGTTCCTAGGGCCTTAATCCACTGAGGCCAGCAAAGCAGGGAGATGAGAAACCAGTGAAACAAGGGGAAATCAGCATCTTGCCCAGCTTTGGTTCACTCACAGACCCGCCATCAGTACCAAGCAAGAAACATCTGACCCTCTTAAACAGATTGGACCCTCCCTTGAAAGAGACAGCTAGTTCATCAGAAACTATACATTATTGGAAATAAGCTGGGACAGATCAAGACAGATGGCGCAGTGGCAGGAGAACATACCCACAAATTTTCCGGAAGACTGAACAGCTCTTACCAGGGGAGACCCAGGGGTTCCACCCTCCTGATCAGAGTAGAAGACCCCTCTAGAGGCAGGTAGAGATGGTACATGTGGTCCTTCCAGAAATGGGTTGACCCACTCATGGACTTTGATCTGATAAAAAAAAAAAACAGAGGCAGATCCAGAAGGACAAGACAGAACTCTGCTGAGATAAATTCCACTTCATTCTTCTTCAGAATTTGTGATAATTTTCCTCTCACATAACCTTGTAACTTTTATCCTTTTTCTTCAATTGTATTCCAACTAATTCATGATTTTTCATATTTCACTTTATTCTTTTTATTTATATTTTTATATATTGATTTTATTTTTATTTCTAATCAAACATTGTACCCTTCCTTTGTCTTACTCCATTTTGCCTTTTCCTTGGCCTTTCTTATTTTCATTTTAAATTCTATTCTGCTCTTTTCTACACCTTGTTCCCATTCCTTACACTTACTATTCCTCCTCTCTCTATCCTTTCAAAATCATTTTTCTTTATTTAGTGAACTCACATTCTTCCCCCCTTTTTAAAAATATTCTTAATTTCTTTCCACCTTTATTAACTGTTGCTTGTTTGGCAAAGACATTACAGTTGTTTTTCCTTAATTTTATTGCTATTTGTTCACTATTTTTTATATTTTAAATCTAATAGATTACTCTCCCCCTGTCTTATTCCATGTTTTATTCTTCTTGCTCGTGCTTATTTGAGTTTGGGATTTTATTTTTCTTTCTTAGCCTGGATTCTATGCTTCACCCTTATTATTTCTCCTCCCTCTATCTTTTCAACAATATTTTTCTTTACTGTACACAACTCATATTCTCTTTTCTCTTTCTTGTAGTATTCTTATTCTCTTTCTACCTTTACTGATCTTTGTTCATTTGCTGTTGACATTGCTGATATAATAAAGGGGGTGGGTATTTTTGCTGGCATGGGTTCGATTTTCTGGGGAGTTTTTCTTTGTTCTGCCAACACCTGCTAAAAGAGCATATAAGACTTGGAGAGGACTGTGACTCCAAGTCAGCCAACTGGAGGGGAGAACCCATCAATAAATCAGCCATCAATAACCAAGTACAACAAGATAGCAAATTGATACAAAATATTCCAAGTAATGAAAAGCAAAGACCTGCAACCAAGACTACTCTATAAACCAAGACTCTCATTTAAAATGGATGGCAAAATAAAGAGTTTCTCAAACAAAAGAAGGATAGAAGAGTACATCTCTGCCAAGCCAGGATTGCAAAAGATGCTAAAGGGACTGCTTGAAGAAGAAGAAGAAGAAAAGAGATAGAGGGGAACATAGACACAAAAGGAAAAATGGCAATGAACAAGTGCCTGTCAATAATAACCTTAAATATAAATAGATTAAATGTTGCAATCCAAAGGCATAGGGTAGTAGAGTGGATAGAAAAACATAATCTGTATATATGCTATCTACAAGAGGCCCACATCAGAAAAAGAGAGAGAGAGAGAGAGAGAGAGAGAGAGAGATGCACAAGCTGAAAGTGAAAGGAAAGAAAAATAATATTCCAAGCAAATGGGCAATTTCACTACTGGGATTATATCCTAAGAACCCTGAAACACCAGTACATAAGAATCCATGCACCTCATGTTCATAGCAGCCCAAATTACAATAGCCAAGTGCTGGAAGCAACCTAAATACCCATTAGTAAATGAATGGACCAAAGAAACTATGGCACATTTACACAGTGGAATACTACACAGCAGAAAGAAAGAAGGAGCTCCTACCTTTTGCAACAGCAAGGATGGAACTTGAGGGCATTGAGGGCATTATACTAAGTGAAATAAGTCAGGCAATGAAAGATAAATACCATATGATCTCACTTATTAAGTTTAAGTGGAAACTAATCAACAAAACAAACAAGCAAGCAAGATATAACCGGAGACATTGAAGTTAAGAACAGTCTGACAGTAATCAGAAGGGAGGTGGGAGGGGATGATGGGGGTGAGGGAGAAAGGGAGTTCAGGAACAACTATAAAGAATACATGGACAAAACCAAGGTGAGGTTGAATCAGGGGAGGGAAGTGGGAATGGCTGGGGTTGAGAGGGAGTAGTGGGGGGGAATGCAGACAATTATATTTGAACAACAAGAAAATAAAAATAAAAATAAATTCATACTGGGGGAGAATACTTAGATATGACAAAATATACATAAAATCAAAATCCTTAATATAAGAAAAGAAGATCACTACATAATACTTAACAGAGCACTTCAACAAGAGGACACAACCCTTGTAAATATTTGTGTACACAATATCAGAGCACCTAAATACACAAAGAAAATACTGGAGGACTTTAAGAAGGAGATTGACAGCAATCCAGTCATCACAGAAAATTTTAACACCCCAACATCAACAATGGATATACCTTCCAAACAAAGAATCCACAAGGGAGTAATAGACAGAAAACTGTACTTGAAAAATAATTAAATAAAAAAATTGGAAAAAACAAAAAACAAAAAAACAAAAATAAAACAAAAAAATAAAAGAAAAAAAAACAAGGATATTGTGTCATTGAACAACACTAGATCAAATGGATTTAAGTGATATTTACAGAAAATTTTACCCCAAAGAAGCAAAGTATATAGTATTTTTAAATGCACATGAAACATTTTCAAAAACAGACCACATGATAGAATATAAAAAGAGCTTTAACAAATTCAAGAAATTTGAAATTAAATCAAGCATATTCTTATATCACAATGGCTTGAAACTAGAAATAAACCTCAAGGAAAAAACTTGAAAACATTCAAAGGCATGGAGACTGAAACATTTTGGAGACAATGGAGACATTTTATTAAATAATGAATGGGTTAAAATTATATCAAGGAAGCAATCAGAAAGTACTGGAAAACAAATGAAAATGAACACAAAATAATCAAAAACCTATGAGACACAGCAAAGGCATTCTTGAGAGAGAATTTTATAGCAACAGGGGTCTACCTAAAGAAGATAGAAATATCTCAAGCAAACAACATGACTATACATCTACAAGAACTAGAGGAATGACAACAAACAAAGACCAGAGCAAGTAGAAGAAAGGAAATAATATCAGAGTGGAGTTAAATGACACAGAGACTACAAAAAAAATAATACTCATTGAATCCAGGAGCTGGTTCTTTGAAAATATAAACAAAATTCACAAACCTTTAACCAGACCCATCAAGAAAACAAGAGGGAGGATCCAAATAAATAAAATCTGAAATGGAAAAGGAGAAATAATGACCAATAGACAGAATACAAAAGATTGTAAGAAATTTCTATGAACAACTATATGGTAAGAAATTGGACAATCTAAATAAAATGGAATTTCTGGAAACATGCTGTCCCAAAACTGAATCAATAGGAAGAAGCAGAAATCTTGAATAGACCAATAATAACCAATAAAATCAAAACAGTAATAAAAAAAACTAAAGACACAAAAGCCCTGCACTGGATGGCTTCACAGGTGAATTTTACCAAACATTCAAAGAAGAAGTAACACCTATTTTCTCAAACTATTCCAAAAATTCAAGAAGTGGAAAGATTCCTAAGCTGTTTTTATGAGGCCAGTATTATCTTAAATAAAAAATCAGATAAAGACACAACAAAGAAAGAAAAGTATAGGTCAATATCTCTGCTAAACATAGATGCTAAAATTCTCAACAAAATATAGGCTATCTGGATCCAGCAGTACATTAAACAGATCATTGTACATTACACATTGATCAAGTAGGATTTATTCTAGGGATGCAAGGATGGTATATCATTTGCAAATCAATAAATGTAATACATCAAATAAACAAAACTGTTGGGGACCACTTTGTGTGGTATTGGGAATTATAGCCCTATGCAAGCCAGGCCTTGAATAAGGGCCTGTAAGTCTTGATCAGGATGCTAAGAATGCTGGGAGGCAGGCATGACTGGATACTAGCAATGAGGATTCCCATGGGAAATCAGGCCTAAAGAATGCATTATACACCTTGAGGTTTGCTTTGCTTTGTATAGCCCTGTTGCCACGAATCTACTACTAAATCCAAAACAGAAGGAGTGAATTCCTAATCTCATGAACCATGTATGCCCCTCTGGCATCAGCATATCTAACAGACCCTGACCAGAGGCAGATCTCTGAGTTTCCTCAATTGTTATCTATGGTTAATGTCTGTTTTCTGTAACTGGCCTTTAGACATTGATTGGTGAGCCTTGCATGGATGCTATACACCCCTGCACATATAATTCTCAATAAAAGCCTCAAGAGTAAGGACCTCAGGTCTATTCTTCTCTGAGAGATTAGCCAGCCTTTTCTCCCCAAGCAGATCTTGTTTTGGTAGTTTCATTCTGTCCGTGACTCTGGAGAACACTGCTGGATGGGGTCCCCCACACAAAATGAAAGTCACAAATCACAGGATCATATCAATAGATGCCAAAAAAGCATTTGACAAATTACAGCACCCATTTATGAATAAATCACTTAGTGAAGCAAAATTAGAAAGAGGGTACCCCAATATAATAAAGGCCATATAGGAGAAACTTATTACCAATATCACACTCAATAGGCAAAACCTAAAAGTGTTTCACTTAAGATCAGGAGTAAGAGAAGTATGCCCACTTTTATCACTATTATTCAACATAGTACTACAAGTTATAGTCACAGAGATCAGACAAGAAGAAGAAATAAAAGGTATGCAATCTGTAAAGGAAGAAGTAAAACTGTCATTATTTGCAGATGACATGATAGCATACATATATAGAAAACTCTACAGTCTCCACCAAAAAACTGCTCAACCTAATAAGTGAATTTGGTAAAACAGCAGGATACAAAATCAGTATTCAAAAATTGATAGCATTTTTGTACACCAAAAATGAACTTTCAGAAAGAGAAATTAGAAAAAAAAATTCATTTACTATAGCAACAAGAAAAATAAAGTATCTAGAAACAAATTTAACCAAGAAGGAAAAAGACGTGTACTCAGAAATCTTTAGGACATTGAAGAAAGAAATTGAGGAAGATACAAATACATGGAAGCATATGCACTGTCCATGGATTAGAAGAATTAACATCATTAAAATGTCCATACTACCCAAAGCAATTTACATATATAGATTCAACACAATTCCTATTAAAATAACAATGGCAAATTTTGCAGATCTAGAACGAAATTTTAAAAATTTATGTGGAACCAAAAAATATCCTGAATAATCTCAGGAATCCTGAGAAAGAACAACAAAGCTGGGGGGGGGGGATCACAATATCTTATATTAAACTATACTACAAGACCACTGTAATCAAGGCAATCTGGTACTGAAATAAGAGCAAACACATAGATTAATGGAAGAGAATAGAGAGCACAGAAAAAAACATGTCTCTATGGTCCGTTAATATTCAATAAAGGCATCATGAGCATGCAATGGAGTACAAACAATCTCTTCAATAAATGCTATTGGTAGAACTGAACTGGTAAATGCCCCCCTGCAAAAAAAGAAAAATGTAGTTTTCCAAATTACACCATACAACAGAATAAACTCACAATGGATAAAGGACTTAAATATAAGTTGTGATGCAATAAAAGTCCATGTGGAAAGCATAGATGGTAAAATTTCAGACATCCTCATAGCCAAATTTTGCCAATATATCTGCTAAGGTAAAGGGAATAAAGGAAAAAATAAGCAAACAGAACTACATCATATAAAAAAGTTTCTCCCTGGCTAATGAAACTAGTATCAAAATGAGAAAGGAACCAACTGTATGAGAGAACATATTTGTGGGTCATACATTGGATAAGGATTTAATCTCCAAAATGTATAAAGAACTCATATGATTCAATTCTAGGAAGACGACACAATTAAAAAATGGACAAAGGGCCTGAACAGACACTTCTCTAAGGAGGACCTACAGATGGCCCACAGACATATGAAAATATGCTCAACATCACTAGCCATCAGAGAGATGCAAATTAAAACCACGATGAGATATCACCTTACTCCTGTCAGAATTCTCAGTAATAAATCAACAAACAAGTGCTGGCAAGGATATGGAGAAAAGGCAGCCCTAGCACTCTGTGGAAATGTAGACTGGTACAGTCAACTGTAGAAAATAGTACAGAATTTTCTCCAAAATGTAAAATGGGATGGCCGTATGACCCAATGATTCCACTACTGAGGATATACCATAAAAATCATGAGTTACCAATTCAAAAGAACCAATGCACCCTTACGTTCATATATCAAAGAGCTATTTACAACAGCTAAATGTTGGAAACAGCCTAAGTACCCATCAGTACATGAGTGCATTAAAATCTGTGGTGCATTTACACAATAGAACACTACACAACAGAAAAAAAGAAGGCAGTCCTAAATTTTGGAACTGAATATTATTATGGTAAGTGAAAAACCAGTCGGCGAAAGTCAAATACCATAAGACCTCACTTATAAATGGAACGTAATGAACAAAAGAAACCAGTATGAAAAATAGAATCGAAGACACAGAAACATGGAACAGACCAATAGCTATGGGAGGGGAAGGAGGAGTTGGTGAATAGTGGAAGGAAGAAGAAGGAATAGTCAAAGAATGTGTGTGAATGAAGTATGGGTGTGGACAATGGAGAGAGGATTGACTTTGGCTACAGGGGTGGGATGGGTGGAGGTGGTCAAGAGGAAAAAAAATTGGTACAACTATAATAGAATAATTTTTTTTTCAACATTTATTTTTTTTCCAATTTTTTTATTTAATTATTTTTCAAGTAAAGTTTTCTGTCTATTACTCCCATCCCGTCCCACCCCCCCATCCTCCCCCCTCCCTCCCATTTCCACCCTTCTCAGTTGTTGTCCATGTATCCTTTATATAGGTTCCTCTAAATCCCTCCCTTATTTCCCCTGAAATTCCCTCCCCTCTCCCCTCTGGTCACTGTCAGCCTGTTCTCTATTTCAGTGTCTTTGGTTATATTTTGCTTGCTTGTTTGCTTTGTTGTTTAGCTTCCTGTTAGAGGTGAGATCATATGGTATTTGTCCTTCAACACCTGGCTTATTTCACTCAGCATAATGCTTTCCAGTTCCATCCATGTTGTTGCAAAAGGTAGGAGCTCCTTCTTTCTTTCTGCAGCATAAAATTCCATTGTGTATATGTACCATAGTTTTTTGATCCATTCATTGACTGACGGGCACCTAGGTTGCTTCCAACTCTTGGCTATTGTAAATTGTGCTGCTATGAACATTGGGGTGCATAGGTTCTTTGGGATTGGTGTTTTAGGGTTCTTAGGATACAATCCCAGCAGTGGAATTGCTGGGTCAAAAGGCAAGTCCAATTTTAGTTTTCTGAGAAAATTCCATACTGTTTTCCATAATGGTTGTACCAGTCTGCAATCCCACCAACAGTGGACCAGAGTCCCCTTTTCCCCACACCCTCTCCAACATTTGTTGTTTATTGCTTTGTTTATGATAGCCATTCTCACCGGTGTAAAGTGGTATCTCATTGTAGTTTTAATTTGCATCTCTCTGATAGCTAGTGATATTGAGCATCTTTTCATGTGTCTCTGGATCCTCTGTATGTCCTCCTTGCAGAAGTGTCTGTTCAAGTCCTTTCCCCATTTTTTAATTGGGTTAGTTGTCTTCTTAGAGTGAAGTCGTGTGAGTTCTTTGTATATTTTGGAGATTAAACCTTTGTCTGAGGTATCATTGGCAAATATGTTTTCCCATACAGTTGGTTGTCTTTTTATTTTAATGCTGTTTTCTTTAGCTGCGCAGAAGCTTTTTATTTTGATGAGATCCCATTTGTTTATTCTTTCCTTTATAGTCCTTGCTCTAGGGGACATATCAGTAAAAATGTTGCTGCGTGAAATATCTGAGATTTTCCTGCCAATGTTCTCCTCTAGGACTTTAATGGTGTCATGGCTTATATTTAAGTCTTTTATCCACCTTGAATTTATTTTGGTGTATGATGTAAGTTGGTGCTCGAGTTTCATTTTTTTGCATGTAGCTGTCCAGTTCTCCCAACACCATTTGTTGAAGAGGCTATCTTTACCCCATTTTATGATACTGCCCCCTTTGTCGAATATTAATTGACTGTAGAGATTTGGGTTTATTTCTGGGCTCTCTATTCTGTTCCATTGGTCTATGTGCCTGTTTTTATGCCAGTACCAGGCTGTTTTGATTACAGTGGCCTTGTAATACAGTTTGATATCAGGTATTGTGATCCCTCCTACTTTGTTCTTCTTTCTTAACATTGCAGCTGCTATTCGGGGTCTTTTATGGTTCCAGATAAATTTTTGAAGTGTTTGTTCTATGTCTGTGAAATATGCCATTGGTACTTTAATAGGTATTGCATTGAATCTGTAAATTGCTTTGGGTAGTATGGACATTTTGATGATGTTAATTCTTCCAATCCATGAACACGGTATACGTCTCCATTTGTTTGTGTCTTCCTTGATTTCTGTCTTCAGTGTTGTGTAATTTTCTGCATACAGGTCTTTAACCTCCTTGGTTAGATTTATTCCCAGATATTTTATTTTTCTTTTTGCTATATCAAATGGGATTTTTTTCTTGATTTCTGCTTCTGCTGATTCATTGTTAGTATACAGAAATGCCTTTGATTTCTGGATATTGACTTTGTATCCCGCTGTTTTGCCAAATTCATTTATTAGTTCCAGCAATTTTTTGGTAGAGTCTATAGGATTTTCCATGTACACTATCATGTCATCTGCAAACAGTGACAGTTTTGTTTCCTCCTTTCCGATTTGGATGCCTTTTATTTCCTTTTCTTGTCTGATCGCTGTGGCTAGAACTTCCAATACTATATTAAATAGAAGTGGTGAAAGTGGACAACCTTGTCTTGTTCCTGATCTTAGTGGAAAAGCTTTCAGTTTTTGCCCATTCAGTATGATGTTGGCTGTAGGTCTTTCATATATGGCCTTTATTATATTGAGGAATGCTCCCTCTATTCCCACTTTGCTGAGTACCTTTATCATAAATGGGTGTTGTACCTTATCAAAAGCTTTTTCCGCGTCTATTGATATGACCATGTGGTTTTTGTCCTTGCTTTTGTTTATGTGGTGTATTACATTTACTGATTTGCGGATATTGAACCATCCTTGCATCCCTGGGATGAATCCCACTTGGTCATGGTGTATGATCTTTTTGATGTATTGTTGGATGCGATTTGCCAATATTTTGTTGAGGATTTTAGCATCTATGTTCATCAGTGATATTGGCCTGTAATTTTCTTTCTTTGTTGTGTCTCTCTCTGGTTTTGGAATTAGGATAATGCTCGCTTCATAAAAAGAGTTTGGGAGTTTCCCATCATTTTGGATTTTTTGGAATAGTCTGTGAAGAATAGGGGTTAGCTCTTCCTTAAACGCTTTGTAGAATTCTCCTGTGAAACCATCTGGTCCGGGGCTTTTGTGTGATGGGAGTTTTTTGATTACTGCTTCAATTTCATTTGCTGTTATTGGTCTGTTCAGGCTTTCTACTTCTTCTTCATTGAGTTTTGGAAGATTATATTTTTCTAGAAATTTGTCCATTTCACCTAGGTTTTCAAATTTCTTGGCATACAGTTCTTCATAGTAATTCCTTACAATCCCTTCTATTTCTGTGGTATCAGTTGTAATCTCTCCTCTTTCATTTCTGATTGTGTTTATTTGTGTCCTCTCTCTTCTTTTCTTAATGAGCCTACTTAAAGGCTTGTCTATTTTGTTTATCTTTTCAAAAAACCAACTCTTGGATTCATTGATCCTTATAATTGTGCTTTTGGTCTCTATGTCATTTAATTCTGCTCTGATCTTGGTTATTTCCTTCCTTGTACTTGCTCTGGGCTGTCTTTGTTGTTGTTCTTCGAGTTCTTGCAGGCGTCGGGTTAGGTTGTTTGTTTGAAATGTTTCTATTTTCTTTAGGTAAGCCTGTATTGCTATGAACTTCCCTCTCAGGACTGCCTTGGCCGTGTCCCATAAGTTTTGGGTTGTTGTGAGTTCATTTTCATTTGTTTCCAGAAACTTTTTGATTTCTTCCCTAATTTCAATCTTGACCCATTCGTTGTTTAATAGCATACCATTCAGTCTCCATGATTTTGGGTGTTTTGGGTTTTTTCCTTTGGGGTTGGTTTCTAATTTCAGTCCCTTGTGGTCAGAGAAAATGCTTGGTATGATTTCAATTTTCTTGAATTTGTTGAGGCTCATTTTGTGTCCTATCATGTGGTCTATCTTTGAAAATGTTCCATGTGCATTTGAAAAGAATGTGTATTTAGCTTCTTTGGGATGAAGCGCTCTATATATATCAGTCAAGTCCATTTCTTCTAGAGTTTCATTTAATGCTGCTATATCTTTGTTGATATTTTGTTTGGAAGATCTGTCCATTTTTGACAGTGGGGTGTTAAAATCCCCTACTATAATTGTGTTGCTGTCAATATCTTTCTTGAAGTCTTCTAGGATTTTTCTTATATATTTGGGTGCTCCTATGTTGGGTGCATATATATTTATGATGTTAATGTCTTCGTGCTGGATTCTTCCCTTGAGCAATATGAAGTGACCTTCTGGGTCTCTCTTTATGGCCCTTTTTTTGAAGTCTATTTTGTCTGATATTAGAATTGCTACCCCGGCTTTTTTTTCTTGTCCATTTGCTTGGAAAATTTGTTTCCAGCCTTTCACTTTTAGTCTGTGATGGTCTTTTGTCCTGAGGTGGGTCTCCTGTAGGCAGCATATGTGTGGGTCATGCTTTCTTATCCATTCAGCTATTCTATGTCTTTTGATTGGAGCATTTAATCCATTTACATTCAAGGTTATTATTGATAGGGACTTATTCATTGCCATTTTTGTACCACAGTTCCTCTCTGTCTCTCTCTTTTCCTTCCTTTCCTTAAAGCAGCCCTTTTAGTATTTCTTGTAGAGCTGGTTTGGTGGAGGCATATTCTTTTAGACTTCTTTTGTCTTGGAAGCTCTTTATTTGGCCTTCTATCTTGATTGAGAGCCTTGCTGGGTAAAGTAGCCTTGGTTGTAGGCCTCTGGTTCTCATTACTTGAAATATTTCTTGCCATTCTCTTCTTGCTTGGAGTGTTTCCATTGAGAAGTCAGTAGCTAACCTTATTGGGGCTCCCTTGTATGTTACTTCCTTTTTCTCCCTTGCTGCCTTTAGGATTCTCTCTTTGTCTTGAAATTTTGCCATTTTAATGATGATGTGTCTTGAAGTGGGCCTCTTTGGGTTCCTCTTGAATGGGACTCTCTGTGATTCCTGGATTCGTGTAACTTTTTCTCTCATCAAATTAGGAAAATTTTCCATCATTACTCTTTCAAATAGGTTTTCTATCCCTTGTTCTTCCTCTTCTCCTTCTGGTATTCCTATTATTTGGATATTTTTACGTTTCATATTGTCTTGCATTTCTCTTAATCCCTCCTCATTCTTTCTGAGCCTGTTTTGTTTTTCTTGCTCTGTCTGGGAGATTCTTTCTACTTTGTCCTCAATCTCACTGACCCGATCTTCTGCTTCATGGATTCTACTTTTCATACCTTCTACTTAATTCTTCAGTTCCGAAATTGTATTCTTCATTTCCTCTTGTCCCTTTCTGATAGTTTCTATTTCATTTTAATGTTGAAATAGTTTGTGGTGAGTTCGTTGTAGCTCCCCTGTAGTTTCTGGTAGCTCATTGTGAGCTCTTTGAATTTCCTGTTAACTAGTGCTTTGAATTCAATATCTGATAGCTGACTTGAATCTCTTTCATCTAACATTATTTCTGAGACTTCCACCTTTTCTTTCATTTGGGCATTGTTTCTTTGTCTTCCCATTGCTTATGAGACTCTTCTTGTTAGCTTCAGCTTCTTAAATTGATCTGTTCTGACTCCCTAGGTTTATGTTGTGAACTTCTGTGGTAGAATTCCTGTGAAATTCAGTGGTACCGTCTCTTGCAGGTGTCTTGATGTTCTCTGCTTCCACCTACTCCTTTCTTTGTGTGTGTGTGATCAGAGTTGCTGGGCTCCCGCTGAGTCCTCTGCGGCAGACTCCCCGACGCTGGCCGTAGACAGAAGCCTCTGGGCCCTGGAAGCTGCGGAAGCAGTAGCTCTGTGGTCTTTACGCGCCGGCCAATGGTTGCTGGTCGAGCCGCTGCAGCTTTTGTCTTTACTTACAGGTGCTGGGGTCCCAATGAGTCCTCTGTGTCAGACGCCCCTGTCGCTGGGCGCAGGGGGAAGCCTCTGGGCCCTGACCCCTGAGGCAGCCAAGGCTCCAAGGTCTTTATGCGCAGGCCAATGGCTGTCATCCTGCCGCCGCCGCCACCGCTGCCGCTGCCCTTGACTTTTCTCAGGGTTGCCGGGCTCCCGATGAGTTCTCTGTGGCAGACGCCCTTGTCGCTGGGCACAGACGGAAGGAAGCCTCTGGGCTCCAACCGCTGCAGCAGCCGCGGCTCCGAGGTCTTTACGCACCGAGTAATGGTTCAGAATAATTTTTTTTAAAAATAGGGTTTAATTCTCCTGCCATTCTTGCATCGTTCATTCTCATTGTTTTTTTTTTTTTTAATTTTGTGATATGTTTTAGGCAATTACATTTAGTTTACTCTTCATTTTATTACCAAAGTTTATAGTCTAGTAAAATTTTCCTATGAAGTTTTTGCACTTTTACTTTACATGACTTTTTCCCTACCATGAGTCATGTCCTTTCACATATTTAATAGCGTTCCTTAAAAACATCACTCAATTATTTTTTATTCTACATATCTAATGAGAATGTCATTAGAGCTTTATCCTTCAGCTCATTCAAGAATGCTGGTGAGGAGAGTCCTGTTTTTAATGCTAGGCTTCAATAGATTCCCTTTCAAGTCCTTTCTAAAGTTAATATACTTTGATAATAACTTTAGAAACTAGGTAGGAAAAATTAAGTGACCTAATGCCTCAGTGCATGAGTCCTCATATTTTAATCATATAACAGATGTGATTTTTATTACTGAGTCATTTTTTTGAATCAGCGGGTAGAATTTCTACATTCTATAAAGAGAGGCTCAGTTTCTCTGACAAGTAAGTGGACATAAGAATCTAATATTTAAAAGGTAGTTCATAAGTTAAAAATAATATACTGAGAAACTCAAGGGTGTAAAAAGTGGGAAAATATTGTAATGTTACAAAAATAATATTAAGAAAAATTACAATTTAATGTAATTTAAATTTTATAATTTACTGTATAGAAAATCATAGCCTAAAATTTTTACTGTTTTTTATTAAATGCTTACCTAAATCTCATATAAGTTTTGTCTTATTTGAGACAAAAATTTGTCTTATTTGTCTTATTTGTCTAAAAGTAAATATTTTTTCTAAATTTCTTATAGTCCAGGGTCATCAGTGAGTAGAGCTCCTTGTTGACCATTCAGGAAACAAACAAACAAAAAAAAAACAAAGAAAAAGAAAAAAATGCCAGGAAATACCTTTATGTCAATTTACACACTGTGGCTAAACATAAGGGGAATCTTTTAGTTTACTACCTCTAAAGATATGAACAGTAAACTAAATATGATTTGCTCATCAAACAAACATTAAATATTCACTCTATATATGAACAACAATAATAGTAAATTCAACTCTGTAAATTAGTAAAAAAAAACTTTCATAAAAATGTATTATGATGCATGTACATAAGTGCTAAGATCTTAAATTTTCTGCTTATGGATATACAAATTATATATCAAATCACAATTAATGCAGAATATGTGGCTTTTCTGCATTAATTTTAGCTTTTTAAAATTTTAAAAATTAAAATTTTAAAATTAAAATTTTAGCTTTTTTTAGAGATCAGCTAAATCCTCAACCAGGAAGACTTCGGCCTATGTCTCCATCTCAGTTCCCAGTGGTTTTTCTTTCTCTCTCCAGCCTGTACTAGGAGACATTGCTCCATCTTGGACTGGCTGTTTCTTCATTCTCTTTTACTTGAAGATCATTTTCCCAGTGACAAAAGTTTTTTGTTTTTGACTATTGCATACTTTCTTCTGTGACAAGCCTCACTCTTTAAAGAAAATCACTTGAGGTGGACAGCTTAAGGTTTAAATATGTCCTTTTATTTAATGATTTTATATGAATGAATAGAGTTTCCAGAATAACACTGCAGGCAATGTAGTAGAATTATCCACCAGGTGCCTTACCAAGGCTTCTTGATGGTTGGTGTGTACTTCCCCAATTCTCCTCTTTTGACTTAATCAAATATGTTCATGTAGTCAGCTTGTCCTGAACTTCTATCTCTGCATTAAAAGAACATCCCCTTTGGTTACTGTCAGTTCCTTATTAATTTCAATGTCTTTGGTAATCAGAGGGGAGAAGGGAGGGAAATAATGGGGGAGGAAGAGAAAGGGTAATCAAAGAACGTGTATAAAGGACCCCTGGACAAAGCCAAAGAGGTGTAAGTTTGAGGATGGAAAGTGGTGGTGGATGGGGTAAGGGAAAGTGGTGATGGGAAAATGGAGAAAACTGTATTCAAACACTGGTAAAAAAAAAAGAAGAAGGACATCCAAAGGGTTGGCTTTGGGTTGTTCTTGTCACTTCAGTTTATGTCTCAGAAGGACATGATGAGCCAAGCTCAGCCAACTTGCAGCCTGAAGATATCCATCCACTAGGCAAAACAAATCAAGAGTTATGAAAGCTTACCTAACCACAAAATGAAGAGTTTGATTAACTATTTTTTTTTTGTTTTAAGTCATGACACTTTGGAATAGATCATTATGAAGCGTTATAGTGGCAATATTTGAAAAGAAAGACTTAAATTTCTAAATTTTGGATTACAGTTTTAAAACTAAGTCTTTAACCCTATAACTAATTAAATACTATTTTTGAAAAACAGAAGCATTTACCTCTTTCAAATTGTCTGTCTGATATAAAGTGCCATGTTCATTCTATTTGACCTTATCTAATTTTGTCTCTTACTACCTTAACTACATTATCAGTATTTCGGAAGGCCACCTCACTTCCTTCACATTTTTTCTACAACACATATTACATATTACTATAAATCTAATTATCCTAAATTATGAATTGATGATGCTTTGAGTTTTAAAGGATACTAGATAAGGACTTCCAGCTGACAAGGAGGCATAGGGAGATACACTGTGCCTCTGCCCACAGCCAAAAGAAGGACAAGAACAAATTTAAAAACAAAAACACTCAGAGCTGCCAGAAAATTAAACTGTATGGAAGTCCGGCAACCAAGGAGTTAAAGAAGAAACATTTATCCAGAGCAGCAGGAACCCAGTCAGGCAAGGCAGGGGCTATGGGACTGAAAATTCCCACATTTGTTTGCAGATTAACCAGGGAATCAACTGGAGAGTGAGACAGACCACACAACCCAGAGTTCCAGTGCAGTAAAATAAAGCCTCAGAACCTACCACTGAAAAAATCAGTGGGGGTTGAGGTGGTGGAACAAACTCCCAGCCTACCAGGAGAGTTCATTGGAGAGGCCCATGGGGTCCTACAGCATTCACAAAACCATCCACCTGAAAATCAGCACCATTAGGTCCAGTTTGCTTGTGGGTAGCAGGGAAAGTGACTGAAAGTCAGCCAAGAGCCAAGCAAGCTGCATTGTTCCTTCCTGGATCCCTCCCCCACATATAGCATAACACCACAGTGATGGGTTGCTGCACTCTGGAAAATATCCAAGGCTTCACCCCTTACTACATAGTAGGCACACAGAGACAAAAAATATAACCCAAATGAAAGAACGGATCAAAGCTCCAGGAAAAATACAACTAAGCAATGAAGAGATAGCCAATCTACCAGATGCAGAGTTTGAAACACTGGTAATCAGAATGCTCAATGAATTGGTTGAGGATGGTCACAAAAGAGGAATAAGTCAAGGCTATGAAAAGTGAAATAAAAGAAAGTGTATAGGGAATCAACAGTGAAGGGAAGGATACTGGGACTCAAATCAATGATTTGGAGTAGAAGAAAGAAATAAACATGCAACCAGGACAGAATGAAGATACAAGAATTCAAAAAAATAAGGGGAGGCTTAGGAAACCCCAGGACAACTTTAAACATTCCAACATCGGAATCATAGGGGCACCAGAAGAAGAACAGGAAGAGCAAGAAATTGAAAATATAATGAAGGAGAACTTCCCTAATCTGGCAAAGGCAATAGACTTCCAGGAAGTCCAGGAAGCTCAGAGAGTTCCAAAGAAGTTGTACCCAAGGAAGCAAGCACCAAGCCACATCACAATTACATTACCCAAGATTAAAGAGAAGGAATCTTAAAAGCAGCAAGACAAAAGGAGGTAATTGCCTACAAAGGGGTGCCCATAAGGCTATGGGCTGATTTTTTCAAAGACACCTTGCAGGCAAAAAGGGGCTGGAAAGAAGTATTTAAAGTCATGAAAGACAGGGGATTGAGAAACCAGCCCTGAACTGCCTAACTTTCAATTCATTCTTTATTAAGAAAAATAAACATACCACTTGTTTACATCATAGTCTTTTGAATTGTATGATACTTGTAGCTAAAAATATTGTGCTTTTTAACTTTACAGTTTCTTTTTTTATTGTTGTTCAAGTACTATTGTCTCCATTTTTACCCCATCATGCTCCCTGCCTGCTATCCCCACCTCCCACACTTGAACTGACCCCCTTTGGCTTTGTCCATATGAAAATGTTCTTAATTGATATAAATAAATATTTAATATATTCCATGATTGGTAAAAACTGTACAAAACACACAGTATTTTCGCAAGTCTCCTATATGTAATATTTTAACTGAGACACATCTTTACTCTAATGTCCAATGTCTTTCATTCAAGACTACCCATGAAATCCATCTTTCATCCAACATTCTGAAGTTAACTTGGGACTGAATTGTCAGTATGCTTTTCCTTTGGAGAAATTTAATGCCAACCCTCATGTTTTGAGCCACAGTAATTGCCACTGAATTTTTAAAAATATTTATTTATTTATTTTTAGAGACAGGGGATGGGAAGGAGAAAGAGTGGGAGAGAAACATCAATGTGTGGCTGCCTTCCAGGTGTCCCCTACTGGGGACCTGGCCTGCAACCCAGGCATGTGCCCCGACTGGGAATCAAACCAGTGACCCTTTGCTTCACAGGCCCTTGCTCAATCCACTGAGCTACATCAGCCAGGGAAAACTGCCACTGAATTTTTATTTCATTAAATTTTCCAAGGCCACTTCACATTTTGTCAAAGTTTGTTTTCGTGTCTGTCCACACACACAAATGAAGGATTTTTTTTTTGGAGTTTACTGATAAAATCGAAATAAATGTTTTCAAAATATTTTTCTTTCTTATTCCTCAGTTTAACTTAGTGAGTTTAGTAATAAAAAGAAGATATAAAAATCATTAATATATCTTTTTACAAATGAGATAGATGTTCTAAAGGCCAAGAGGGATTCCTAGGTAGTTTCAGTAAACATTTGATATACTATCTCACTTAATATTAGTAATATTACTACAGAAGATAGAAATACAAAAAATAATTTTGTGACTGTCTCTAAAGGTCTTTAAATAGTCTATAACTTAAGAGAACATCATAAATATTTTAAATTTCTTAGTTGATTAAATATTGTTTGACCAGCCTTTTTCAGGAAAACAATGAGACACATGCTTACTATCAATTCTAAACACACTTTATAAAGTAATGGCCTAATGATGCGGACACTGGCCCACAGTGTCCACAGCAGTATGGATGAGATGCAAGACATTCACATGGACTACTGAGTCGTGTGGAGGAAAAGGGCTGGCATGGCTTTTCTCTCCAGGGGAGAAAAAAACGTGGCCCTTGCCATGACCAGCCTTTATTGTTTTTTTCAGCACATTACATGATGGTCCTCATTTACTATGCACAGGTTCGCTTAGGTGGTTACCTTTTATAGAAAACAAAGGAGAGGGTGCCGGTAATCACATCACAGAAGAGGGATATTTACAAATGAAAAGGCAAAAGTGGTTGAACAAGTTACACTTATCCTTGTAAGGTTTAGCATGGATTTTAGAAAGTTACTTTTCAGTAAATGTTTGCCACAAACCTGGGTGAGGGAGTTTGTAGCAAAAAGCAAGACTCAAAGTGGCCTAGGCACATTGCAGGCCTGATTCCCCATGGGAGAGCCTGTTCATGGGCATGGGTCCTGTACATCTCTGAGTGGGAGCTGGACCTACACCACACAGAACAGTCTCCTACAGTCTAGGAGTTCAAAAATCAGATCCTTCTCTATTACTAAAGCATATTTAACTTTGGATAAATGACCTAAATAAACAAAAAAAGCTTTTTGTTGAATTTAAGTGATCATACTACATTAGTAAAAATTTAATAGAATTACTTTCAAAATCACTGTTGTTTGTTCTACCTAGAAGGTCAAAGATGACATCCAGGAATCTTTAAATCAACTCCCTAGGTACTTCTAGAATACATCTCTATTAGCAAATCTGTAAAAATTACTGAGGTCTTGGTCAAATACACCATTTTATGATTTTGAAGTTATCTCTCAGCAAGGTAAATGATTTGAGATGCCACTTTATTCCTTCACCCTTAAATATAATAAAATGTTAGTGTTGCTTCATGAGAGACTTTAGGTAGTCAAAGCAAAATTCATTATATAATCCAGCTGTTGCTTTGGATAAGAGAAAGCTGAGTGTTTAGAAAACTAATCTAACTTGTGGAGAAAATCTCAGAATTGACTGTATTTATAAAGATTCAAAGTGGAATAACATTTGAAACAAATCCTCTACCAAATTTGAGCAGATACTTTCAAGTACTTTACTCTCTCAAATTACTATAATTATTTTTTGTGTAAAGGAAGAATGAAACTTTATCCAATAAATGAAATGAAAATTGAAAATTAGAGTTCTTTTGGTGATAGTTTTTTTCTTATGGCACTGAATCTTTGACATTGAGATAATTTTCTATGAATACAATTCAAATCTAATATCCAGAGGAAAATGCACATCAATGATATTCTTTTATGTGTTAATTTTTATGTTTGTTTATTCTTTGAGTATTTTTTTGTTGAAAGAACAGTAACAATGGTCTCTAATGACAGTATAAAATCAATAACTGGTTAATTTTATTGTTCAGTGAGAAACAAAGGACTCTCAGATTGTTATTCTTCTACAAAAACAAAAGAACATTTAAGTGTTTAGTTCAGCTCTGAGGAAAGACTTCGTACAAGTTAGCTAATAAAATATATTATGTCTAGACAAAAACTTAGGGAGTTTCTTATAAGATGATTCCAGCAGTACAACAATTTCAGAAATGTTAAAGGCAGCTTTTCAGTTTCCTATTCAGTTGTAGAAAGAGAGAAAATAATAAAGGGTCAATCGGGACCAAGTACCTACCAAGAGTTCTAGGATTCCCCATACAAAGAGCATGCTCATATTTTAATGCATTACACTATGTACTCTCAGAATAAATAGTTTCTATTCCTCCATAGCTATATTCCCCACATGTAGACAAATTAGTGAAGGCAGCTTCTGGAGCTGTACATAAATATTCAGCTAGTGTCTGTATTTATACCCTGGCTTACAAATAACTAATAGTCGGTTGAGCCAAAATAATCAAATATGCTAGACATGTAGGAAAGATTGCTGATTTCATTTATTATACCACCTGTGAACCTCCTAGGGGAAGGGCAGTCTGGTGAAATATTTTGGTGTGATGACACAGTTTTGTATTTGTTTATGAGGTTGTACCAGCCTATTCCTAATTTCCTGTTGTAAATCTTTGTTTCAAAGGCCAAGTCCACACTTGGGGAGAATATTTTCTGCACACAATCTTCTCACAGCTTTGCTATCTCAGTCTCAAATTGCATCTCTGGGTGTTCTAGTCCCCTTTATACTTGTAACAGTCATGAAGGTTTTAAGTTAAAAATGGGGCAGAACAAAACCAAGGGCAATGGAAGTTTTATATTACTATGTCAATTACTGATTTTGATTTTTCTTGAAAAACTGGAAAAAATCTTTTTTTAATTCCTGAGTGACAAATGACACTGACAATAATTTTTTACTCCAATTCACTTCATCAAAAGATTGAATAGAAACAAATTATGTTGCTTTCAAGTTCACAACCTCTCCACACACCTGTTTCTACCTAGAGCAAAGTATTGGTGTGATATGGACAGCCGGGAAATAGTACTATTCATCTAGAAGGTATTGACAGCATTGTCTCCTGAGGGATTCATTATTACCCTTTTAAAGATTTCTTATTAAAATGCACTAATCCCAGCTAGGAAGTTCAATGTTACCAAACTGGACAGTAATGGTAGTAATTTGTGTCATCATAGCAATTTGAGAATACATGAAGGTGCCGCTGCCCGCAGCAGCAAGGGTGGTCGCGAGGTGAGGCGAGGGACTTAAAAGAATGGAGAGGACCAAGTGCTCTGCTGGCAAATGGCAAATTTATTCAAGGAACTGCTGGCTTATATGCAGAACTGCAGTGGCCTGAGAACAATGTTGTTTTACAAAAGTTTGTACACTCCCGAAAGCTATCAAGAGGGCAAGATGTTCTCATATCCTGAGAACATTAGCCCACAGATAACAGTGTCCTCATGACTATCACTTTCTTGGAACATGACACATATGCCAAGATCTTGTTCTTTCCTTTAAGGCTGAGAAGGAGAAGGTCCGGAAGATGTCAAGATACCCGCCGGCTCCAGGGACCAGAAACCAAGTCCCTCCACCATTTTCACAGTGGGGGCTCTGTCCTTGGTCCCCTGCGGCCTGGCGGGCTCCCACATGAAGGATTGTATATTATTATGACTTTCAGCTGAATATTTTTATACTCTTCGATTTATTTACTTATTTTTGTTGTTGTTCAAATACAGTTGTCTCCATTTTTGCCACCACTCACCCTGACCCCAGTCATCTCCACGTCCAACCCTTAGTTCTGCCCCACTTTGGTTTTTTCCATGTGTCCTTGTACATTTTCCTGAACCCTTCCCCATTTTCATTCCATTATTTTCTCTGGTTACTATCAGGTTGTTCTTAATGTCAATGTCTCTGGTTATATTTTGCTTGCTATTTTCTTTTGTTGGTTATGCTACACTTAAAGGTGGAATAATATGGTATTTATCTTTCACTGCCTGGTTTATGAAACATAGCATAATGCTCTCCAGAGCCATTTATGTTGTCTCAAAGGGTAGGAGCTCCTTCTTTCTTTGTGCTGTATAGAATTCCATCCTGTAAAAGTACCGTAGTTTCTTGATCCATTTTACTGATGGAGACTTAAGTTGCTTCCAGCCCTTGGTTATTGTAAGTTGTGTTGCTATGAACATTGGGATGCATACTTTTTTTTGCACTGGTGTTTCAGGGTTCTTAGGTATAGATCCAGCAGTGGAATTGCCAGGTCAACATGCAGTTTCATTTTTTGTTTTCTGAGGAAATTCCATACTGTTTTCCACAGTGGCTGCACCAGTCTGCAATCACACCAACAGTGCACTAGGTTTCCCTTTTCTCAACATCCTCTCCAACACTTGTTGTTTGTTGATTTGTTTATGGTTGCCATCATCACCAGTGTGAAGTGGTTCTCATTGTGGTTTTAATTTGCATCTCTCTGTTGGCTAGTGACTCTGAGCATCTTTTCACATGTCTCTGGACCCTCTGTATATCCTCCTTGGAGAAGTGTCTAAGTTCTTTGCCCATTTTTTAATGAAGCTGCTGGTTTTCAGGGAGTGGACTCATGTGAGTTCTTCATATATTTTGGAGATAAAACCCTTGTCTGAGGTATCACTGGCAAGTATGTTTTCCCATACCATTGCTTCTCTTTTAATTTTAATGATGTTTTCTTTAGCCATGTAGAAACTTCTTATTTTGATGAGATCCCATTTGGTTATTCTTTGCTTTTTATCCCTTGTTCTAGGGGACATAGTGAAAATATTACTGCATTGAATAGCTAAGAATTTCCTGCCTATGTTCTCCTCTAGCACTTTTTTGGTGTCATGATTTATGCTTATGTCTTTTATCCACCTGGAATTTATTTTTGTGCAAGGTGTAAATTGGTGGTCAAGTTTCATTTTTTTTTTTTTTTTTGCCTGTAGCTGTCTGGATCTCTCAACACCATTTGCTGTAGAAGCTATTTTTACTCGATTTTATGCTTCTGCCCACTTTGACAAATATTAATTGACCATACACACTTGGGTTTAGTGTTGTATGAAAGGAGAGAAGGTTAGCACTCCCCTTGACAGTCTTGGGTTTATTTCTGGGCTCTCTATTCTGTTCCATTGGTCTATGTGTCTGTTCTTACGTCAGTACAAGGTTGTTTTGATTACAGTGGCCTTGTAATACAACTTGATATCGGGTATTGTGATTCCTTCTGCTGCTCGTCTTTCTCAAAATTGCTGCAGCCATTTGGGATTGTTCGTGATTCTATATAAATTTTTAAAAATTTTGTTCTATATCTGTGGCATATGCCATTGGTATTTTAATAGGGATTATGTTGAATCTATAAATTGCTTTGGGTGCTATGGACATTATGAAAAGGTTAATTCTTCCAATCCATGAGCATGGTGCATGCTTCCATTTGTTTGTGTCTTCCTTAATTTCTTTCTTCAGTGTTGTATAGTTTTTTGAGTACAGGTCTTTTGCTTCCTTGATTAGGTTTATTTCTGGGTACTTTATCTTTTTTGTTGCTATATTAAATGGGAATTTTTCCTAATTTCCGTTTCTGATACTTTATTGTTGGTGTACAAAGATGCCTTTGATTCGTGAATGTTGACTTTGTATCCTGCTGTTTTGCCAAATTCACTTACTATGTTGAGCCATTTTTTGGTGATGTCTGTAGGATTTTCTATGGACACTGTCATGCCACCTCCAAACAATGACATCTTTGTTTCCTCCTTTCCAGTTTGGATGACTTTTATTTCTTTTTCTTGTCTGACTGATGCGGCTAAAACTTCCAATACTATGCTGAATATAAATGGTGAAAGCAGGCATAATTGTCTTGTTCCTGATCTTAGTGGAAAAGCTTTTGGTTTTTGCCCAACAAGTATGATGTTAGCTGTAGGTCTCTCATATATGGCTTTTATTATGTTGTGGAATGCTTCCTCTATTCCCACTTTGCTGAGGGTTTTTATCATAAATAGGTGCTGTACCTTACCAAATGCTTTTTTTCTGCATCCATTGATCATGTGATTTTTGTCTTTCCATTTGTTTATATGATGTATTACACTTATTGATTTGTGAATATTGTACCATTCTTGCATCCCTGGGATGGATCCCACTTGATCATGGTGTATGATCTTTTTAATGTATTGCTGAATGCGGTTTGCCAATATTTTGTTGAGTATTTTAGCATCTATGTTCATCAGTGATATTGGCCTATAGTTTTCTTTCTCTCTTGTGCCTTTATCTAATTTTGGGATTAGGAAAATGCTGGCTTCATAAAAAGAGTTTTAGACTCTTCCATATATTTTGGATTTTTTGGAATAGTGTGTGAAGGATAAGGGTTAGCTCTTCCTTACATGTTTTATAAACTTTTCCCATGAAACCATGTGGTCCAGTGCTTTTGTGTGTTGAAAATTGTTTTTACGACTGCTTCAATTTCTTCAGCTATTATCAGTTCATTCAGGATTTCTGCTTCTTCTTCATTCAGTTCTGGAAGACTATATTTTTCTAGAAATGTGTCCCTTTCACCTAGGCTTTTACATTTCTTGGCATATAGTTCTTCATAGTAATTTCTTACAATCCTTTGTATTTCTGCAGTATCAGTTATAATCTCCCCTCTTTCATTTCTCATTGTGTTTATGTGGGTCCTCTCTCTATTTTTATTGATGAGTATGCTTAAGGTTTATGGATTTTGTCTATCTTTTCAAAGAACCATCTCCTGGATTTATTGATCCTTAGAATTGTGCTTTTATTCTGTGTCATTTAATTCTGCTCTGATCTTGGTTATTTCCTTCCTTCTACTTTCTCTGAGCTGTCTTTGTTGTTGTTCTTGGAGTTATTGTAGTCATTTGGTTAGGTTTTTTATTTGAAATGTTTCTATCTTTTTTAAGTAGGCCTGTATTGGCATGAAATTCCCTCTCAAGACTGCCTTCACTGAGTGCCATACGTTTGGGACTGTTGTGAATTCATTTTCATTTGTTTCCAGAAACTTTTTTTTATTTTTTCCTTGATATCATTTCTAACGTATTCATTGTTTAATATCATGCTATTCAATTTCCATGAATGCAAGTGTTTTTGAGTTTCTTTTCCTGGAGGTAGGTTTCTAGTTTTGAGCCCTTACAGTCAGAGGAAATGCTTGATATACTTTCCTTTTTTTTGTACTTGTTGGGGCTTATTTTGTGTCCTATTATGGGGACACTGACATATGTCTTTGAAAATGTTCCATGTGCATTTGAAAAGAATGTGTTCTCTCATTTTCTGGATGAAAGATTATATATATATAATCTTTAAGTTAAGTCCATTTGATACAAAACATTGTTCAATGCCATATTACCTTTATTAACCTTTTGTTTGGAAGATCTGTCCATTTTTGACAATGGGGTAAATCCCCTACTATAATTGTGTTGCTGTCTATATCCTCTCTCTTTTACTTTTTTTATTCCTTTTTTTAAAGCAGTGTGTTTAGCTTATCTTGCCATGCTGATTTGGTGGAGGTATATTCTTTGAAAGTTCTTTTGTCTGGGAAACTCCTTACTTTATCTTTCTTTCTTTTTTTTTCCAATTTTTTATTTAATTATTTTTCAAGTACAGTTTTCTGTCTATTACTCCCATCCCGTCCCACCCCCCCCATCCTCCCCGCTCCCTCCCATTTCCACCCTTCTCAGTTGTTGTCCATGTATCCTTTATATAGGTTCCTCTAAATCCCTCCCTTATTTCCCCTGAAATTCCCTCCCCTCTCCCCTCTGGTCACTGTCAGCCTGTTCTCTATTTCAGTGTCTTTGGTTATATTTTGCTTGCTTGTTTGCTTTGTTGTTTAGCTTCCTGTTAGAGGTGAGATCATATGGTATTTGTCCTTCAACACCTGGCTTATTTCACTCAGCATAATGCTTTCCAGTTCCATCCATGTTGTTGCAAAAGGTAGGAGCTCCTTCTTTCTTTCTGCAGCATAAAATTCCATTGTGTATATGTACCATAGTTTTTTGATCCATTCATTTACTGACGGGCACCTAGGTTGCTTCCAACTCTTGGCTATTGTAAATTGTGCTGCTATGAACATTGGGGTGCATAGGTTCTTTGGGATTGGTGTTTTAGGGTTCTTAGGATACAATCCCAGCAGTGGAATTGCTGGGTCAAAAGGCAAGTCCAATTTTAGTTTTCTGAGAAAATTCCATACTGTTTTCCATAATGGTTGTACCAGTCTGCAATCCCACCAACAGTGGACCAGAGTCCCCTTTCCCCCACACCCTCTCCAACATTTGTTGTTTATTGCTTTGTTTATGATAGCCATTCTCGCAGGTGTAAAGTGGTATCTCATTGTAGTTTTAATTTGCATCTCTCTGATAGCTAGTGATATTGAGCATCTTTTCATGTGTCTCTGGATCCTCTGTATGTCCTCCTTGCAGAAGTGTCTGTTCAAGTCCTTTCCCCATTTAATATCTTTCATTTTAATTGAGAGACTTGGTGGATAATGTAGTCTTGGTTGCAGGCCCTTAGTTTTCATTACTTGGAATATTTCTTGCCTTTCCCTTCTGGCTTGGAGCCTTTCTATTGAGAAGTAAGCTGCTAGTCTTATCGGGGCTCCCTTGTATCTCACTTCCTGTTTCTCCCTTTCTCCCTTTAAGGTTCTCTCTTTGTCTTAGGATTTTGCTATTTTCATTTCATTGTGTCTTGCAATGGGTCTTTTCAGGTCCTCCTTGATTGTGACCATTTATGCTTCCTGGACTTGTGTGATTTTTTTCTCTCATCAATTTAGGAAAGTTTTCCATCATTACTTTTTTCAAATAGGTTTTCTATCTCTTCCTTGCTCTTCTTCTGCTACTGGTATTCCTATTATATAGATATTATGTTTCATGTTGTCTTGCAGTTCCCTTAACACCTCTTCATACTTTCTGAGTCTCTTTTCCTTTTCTTGCTCTTTCTGGGCGTTTTGTTCTACCTTGTCATCCAGTTCGCTAATTCGATCCTCTGCTTCATTTAGCCTGCTTTTGATTCCTTCTACTGTGTTCTTCAATTCAGAGATTGTATTCTTCATTCCCTCTTTGCCCTTGTTGATAGTTTCTATTTCCTTTTACATGTTGATATAGTTTGCAGTGAGTTCACTGTATTTTCCCTGTAGTTTTTGGTAATTCTCTGTGAGCTCACTGAGCTTCCTTATAACTATTGCTTTGAACTCAATATCTGAGAGTTGACTTGACTCTATTTCATTTAACATTCTTTCTAATGCTTCCTCCTTCATTTCCTTTGGGGTTTGTTTCTTTGTCTCCACATTGTTTATGATACTCTTCTTGTTAGATTCTGCTTTAAACTGAACTATTCTGACGCTGTGATTTTGTGGTGTAATCTTCTATGGTAGGAGACATGTGAGATTCAGTGGTGCAGTCTCCTTGACCCCCTGATCTTGATGCTCTTGGGATGTCTTTTATGTTGGCTCTGTGGATATAATTGAATTTTGTTTGTTGTTGGGTCATTCTTTGGTGGTTCCTTCCCTCCAGCTGGTTGACTGGGGGTCGGTCTGTTCACCACATCTTGTATGTTGTTTTGCAGGTGCTGCCAGAAGGAAACCACAAAGCCCAGGGAACAAACCACAGCCACAAAAATATCTACCCACCCTTGACAATATCAGTTTCAACAGCAAATTAACCAGTATTATTAAGGGTGTAAGGAGATTAAGACTATTATACAAAAGGAGAGAAGTAAACTATAGCATATATTTCAGTGACTTAATATTCACACACTTACTGGACAAGAAATGAATGTTCAAAACCTATACAGCACAAGCTGCAAACACAAGGCCTGTGGGCCAAATATGGCCCTCCACCTTGTTTTATCTGGACCAGCATCTTGTTTCTACCCAGTAGCAGAGCTGAGGTCCTTTCCCCTAGTTAAGGAGTAGTTACATTTATACAGTCTTAAAATTATATTTGGCCCTTTGAAGGAAACCATGAGGCTGATGTGGCCCCCAGTGAAAATGGCTTTGACACTCCTGCTATACAGGAAAGAAAATATTGCTAATAAGCCTAGTGGTTTGGAAAAAAAACACAATGGATTTTGTTTATACAGGACACCACCTGTATGGAGAAAACCACAGTGGATTTTGTCTTGGCAGCCTTTAGTATTTACCACTGTTTTTTGTTTCTGGATCGGCCTCTGGTGATGTCAGATTTTGACCCAGTCTGACCTTAGGCAGCCTGCTCTGAGACTGCCAGATATATGCTGTCTATGGGTGTTTCCTTCAGTTTTTAATGTAGTTAATTTTCACTCATCTGTCAGGCTTCAGCTTCGTAGGGAAGGGCAGAATTCCTCTTAGGATTGGGACTATTGTTTTCCCTCCGGCTACTACTGCTCAGAGGGGAGTGGTCTGCCTAAGTAAGATGGCTGCTGCAGTTTGGGTGATGACTCAACACTAGACTCCTGGCCACCACTCTCTCAGTTCTTTCCCCCAAGCCTCTGTCCCCAGTCTTTTCTCAAGTGTCTCTAGTCCAGTTTGCCCACTTTTGCCAGGGATCCACATCTGTGGCTCTTTCAGTTATTTATCTAGTCACTCTGCAGTCAGCAGCCAGGCTTAAAGAACACAGAGGTGGGGCAGAGTCTCTCTTGGGGGCAGTGATATTGTTTTCCCTCAGGCTCAGAGGGGGAGTGGTAAGCCTGAGCATGATGGCTGCCACTATTTGGGAGATGATTCAGCACCAGGATTCCTGTGGCTACTCCCTAAACTCTCTTCTCTAAGCTTCCATCCCCAGCCTCTCCTCAGGCATCTCTGGCCCACTTTGCTCTCACCTTTGCTGGAACCCTGGGTAAGTGACAGCAAATGAAAAATTGTTCATTGACCCTTCAAACAGCTCTTTGAGTCTCCAGCCCTCCATCTCTGGCAGAGAGCAACCCTGCTGGTTTTCACCACTGGTTGTTATCTGTGTACTTTTTGGGTTCTGGTGTTCTAGGCTGTAGATTTCACCTTAGGGTTTAGACCCCATACTTCTCAGGGGGATCCAACCTGGCACTTGATTATCCCTCAGACACTGCTGCCTGTAGGCACTCAGCCAGCCTCTGGATTCTCCACTGTACTCCTTACCAAACAGGTTGTGCTGAAGGTGATTCTTCTGGCTGTCCAAGGTTATAAGGCTTCTCTCTCGCCATTGTTCAGTTGTTTGTTTTGGGTGATTTATCCACAATTTAGTTGTAATTCCAGATTGGTCTTGGGAGGAGGTTAGTGTAGCTTTCACTTACTCCTCCACCATCTTGCTGAAATCAGACTTTCAGCTGAATTTATCTTTTGTTGTTCACTAAACACAATCTTAGTGTTTATTGAATTTGTGACTGCCCATTTAATATTGATAGTTATGCCCTGGTATTTTTATTATTGGATATTTGTAGTACCTTAATATTGGTAGATATTTAAAGACATGTGAATTTTTTATCCTGAATATTAAGATTTCTGAAATATTTCAGCTCCAGTAAGCTAATCTAATTAAACCTATTGTTCAATTAAAGACAAAAGTAGAGCAATGAGAGATGTCATTAACGTTTGTGAAAATATTGGACAAGTCAGAAAGCTATCAGCCTGAACCAGTTTGAGGAGAGGGAGAATAGAACCAGTAACATCTGATGTTCTCAATCAAAGTATTTCCAAAATTCCCTAACTACTGACAAAGTAAAGTTATTATAATATTAAATAATAAAAGTTTCAATGTATGCCAATGTTTTTTCCATTCTTCACGTGTCAAGTAATTACTGGCATCATAAAAAATAGCAAAAATCTTAATAATGACTGGTCCATGCCATAAAAAGAATTTTAGAAACAAAAAGGAACATGCAAATAAAAATGATAATTAGAGTCCAGAGGGCACATTGATTAACTGATAATTTGCTTGTTGTACTTAAATATTGCAAAGGTTTCTGGTATGAGCATCATGTTGTACCATATGTGATTCTCTTTTATTATACCAAAACAATTGTTGCCTGGGCTATTGAATCAATCTTTTTTTTTCTTGTGTATGCCACAATGATCACATTATTTAAAAATGTCAGTGTGAGTATACCAGCTAAAATTAAATATATGTCTTACTGAGCTGATTATTTTTTGTTTTGTACTGTATACATTTTAACAATCTTTGAATATTTAAGGTATACTTTCCAAAATGATGCATAAAGAAACTGAGCTTTTGTTCTGTTTTACCTAATCATCCAATAAATTAATACAACAAGGGAGCTCATTAAATGCAAACGAGAATGACAGAAAAGGTGTTGCTAAAACTTAATTAGCGAGATACAAAGATACCAATTAACACCTATAGCTCAAGAAAAAAAAAAGTCATGTGGCGGCATCAAAAATAAAATCACAGCTGGTTACACATATTAAGTGGAGTGCAGATGAATCTTAGTCTTCTGTTGCTATTAAGGCCTCAGAAGCAAGGAAAAAGGGAAGAGTGGAAAGCAGGAGAGAAAAATTTATAGACTAGTCAATAAAACACAATTTTGTTAATATGGATGTCTCCTGTCCAGGTGTTTAGCAAAGAGTCTGCATTTTAGGAAAAAAAATTCTACACAGATTTCAAGCTAATAACATTTTTTTTTTTTTGGTTTTCAATATTTTGTACAGACATCTTCTCTAAAAGGCATTGTAAATGTGTACTTTATAATGATCATTTCTGTCAAATTTATTTTTCTCAAATATAATGATTTGTTTTGGTAAAATAAACATCAAAAAGCATAAATCTTCATTAGTTTAATAAGTGTATGTTAAAAGAGGATTTTTTTTTGTTTTTTTTCCGAAGGACTGTGAGACACCATCTAACAGTGTTATTTGACATGTAATATTTTAAAAGGCAACTAGTAGTACCTAGAATTTTTCATTTTTTAATATTATTTAAACTAGATGTGCACACTTATATCTATCAAGAATATAATTAAGGCAGAAAGATTAAGCTTTGCGTGTGAAACCAGAATGCTTGGATACATTTCAAGAAAAACAAAAACAAAACTATTTGAATACATATTAACTTAAAATAGTGCTTGGCAAATCTCCCCTGAAGTGATGTTTTTAAAATTTTATTTGTAGATAATTTTAAGCTCAGAAAAATTTCAAGAATAGTACAAAGAACTCCCCCCATACATTTTTCCCAGATTCACTGATGATTGCATTATCTCCACATAATGTGTGTATTGTACATGTGTGTGTACATTCACAGGCACAGTATTTGAAAGCTAATTGTTCATAGAATGTCCTTACCTCTCTAATATGTTAATGAATATGTCAAAGAGGATCCAAAGGACATTCTCTTTCTTAACAACTGTACAGTTAACATTTCAGAAAATATAATATTGATAGAACACTTTTATCTGACCATAGTGCACCCATAATAAAGATTTGCAAATTGATCCAATAACATCCTTTATACCACATATTACATCACATACTGCATTTGGTTATAATGTTTCTTTGAGTCTTCCTAAATCTGGAATGATCTCTTAGCCTTTTTTTGTCTTTCAAGACATTGACATATATGGAAAAAATAAAAATAAAATAGTATTTATTTTGGACTTATAAGATGTTCCCTAATGATTTCATTCAGGTTATTTGCCCCTGTCACAGTGCTCCTTACCTGATGCTGTGTTCCCAAATGATAGCTATTGGAACCACGTAAAGGTCCATCTACTCTCATCAATAATAATTCTGATTGCATTAATTCTATGTAGTTTATCCACTGCATAGATCAATAGGATAATTATAAAGCTTGTTATATATTGGCTAATGATCAAAATGACTTTAAATGCCATGATACATGTTGAATTATGTTGCATGTCTGACATGTTGATCAAATTGGACACATCTCTACTGTTTTAAGCTTCTATAAGCAAACACACAACATCTGAATATCAGTTTTAATTTACATTCAGCTAAACAACATTGGAAACTTTTTTATCAAGTATATTTTATTGATTATGCTATTACTGCTGTCCCATTTTCCCCTTTGACCTCCTCCACCCAGTACTCCCATTCCCTCTAGCATCCCTCCCTTTACTTCATTTCCATGCATCATATGTATGAATTCTCTGACTTCTCCATTTCCTATACTATTCTTAACATCTTAACTGTTTTGTATCTACCAATTATGCTTCTTATTCCCTGTACCTTTTTCCCCATTCTCCCTCTTCCTCCGCCACTCTAATAACCATCCATGTGATCTCCATTTCTGTGATTCTTTTCCTGTTCTAGTTGTTTGCCTACTCTGGTTTTTTATTCCATTGTTAAACTTAGATTTAGATTCCATTTAAATTTATAACTCACTTGGATTCCTTGGCTGCCATACAAGAAATCAAGTTTGATTCTCTCTTAGATCTTCATACTGATAAGCCACACACGGACAATGGTTAACAGTATCACTGAGTACTTCTAGCCATCCTTTCCAGGTGCCAAATGTGTGCAAATAGCCAAACTGAAATGTACAAAGGAGTCCATTTGCTAGCTGAAAACAACATAATGATCTGAGTGATCACATAGAGAGAGGAAACCCAGTTGAGCACTTCCCAAAGTTCTGAACCACAATATCGTGAGCTACAATAAAATGATTGTTGTTTTAAGTTACAAGTTTTGGCATAATTTGTTATGCACCAATGGATAACTGGAACAGAAGGGCTGACTAAAAGTTTCTTATGTTGTTTAAATTTATTTCAAAAATTTCATCATAGGCAATGTGATTTATAAGTATGAACCAATGTGATACAAAAGTGTGAAGCAATTGATCTGATAACATTTGACATTCTTCGACAGTAAGAAGGCAAACAGGTTTCAACAAAATATTAATTTTGAGATTTACTCTTGTGTACATATAATTAGAAACTCAAACCCAGGGATGGTTTTTAACTACTAGGGATGTTTTTTATCAGAATCATGGAACCAGAAGTGGCAAGAACATGCCATCTTATGTTGTCTCTGATGGGCTTTGGTTAAATGATGTAATTCACACAATGCAATGTATTTTAACTGATTTAGCACTAATTTTAAAGATATATGGATTATCTGGAAACATTGCATTTACAGTCTCCCATTTCATGAATAGCTTTTTAAGATATAATAATTTAAATAACCTGAATGGTTGGTGATGATGAGCAAAGCTTACTTCTGAAATGGCTTTGTATCCAGCTGCTAATTAAATGCTTTTGGTTCAATTACCTGACCATAAGTCAAACTGGATTCTGTCTTTAGAATCTTTTGTCCTCTGGATAAACTCTGCATTTTATGGTATGTGTAATTAAAAGGCATAAAAAACAGAGTGACAACTTCATTAAGTTTAGTACAACTGATTTTTCCTGCTTGATAACAAGTCTGCATGTACAGCAGACTCCAGTCAGAGACTGTAAGGAAAGAGACATCTAATTTTCAATTACCAACACATAGAAAAAACTGACAGCATTACAAAGTGTCCTGATATTTGTAAATAACACAATAAACTTAAGTCAGACATAGAGCAGACTGACAAACTGCCCCTATCCTCAACCATCTGGTTAAAATTAAGGAACATTTTATGTTGGAGTCCCCAGCAAATGCACTGACATCTTTGACTCTTTTCAAACTGTTCACTCATTTATTTATTTCTATAACTCACTAGTATTTGACTGACTGTAAGTTCCAGCCTGTTTTCCTCTTTGGATATGGGTATATGGAACTAACCTAATTGGCACAACTGTTGAAATATCTACCTTTGATTATTTATAAATATCCACCTATGCCTTCCCTTTAAACCCATTTTCTTTCTGCATACCCATGACTATGAACCCCAAATCTCTCTGGCTCCCCAGTATCCACTTTCTCAGCTTCATTCTCACACACATACTTCAGATGCATATTTCTGCTTTCATGTTAACTTTCATAGGCTTGCTTTTTTCTATGTATTAATGTAAAACTCAACAAAGATTTGAGAAGGTAAGTAAACCTTCTCATATAAGTCTCATGCCTCCACAGTCTACATGGTCACTTTCTATTACACAGCTTCCTCTGACAAATATGGGGCTAGGGACTCTGAAAGTACATTTTGAAATTGTCAAGGTATTTATAAAAGGGTAGCTGAGGAGAAAGGGCTATCATTAGGGTAGGGGAAGATTGTTCCTAAGAATGCTATGAGGAAATAAATTATGTTCTGGCTGACTAAAGGTGAAGAAACAACAGCAGAACGGGGAAAAAAAACTTTGAAGTTGCATAGAAGGTATCGGGATATAAAAAATGAGGGAGAGATGACGTGATTTACTGGTTGCAGATACTGATTTTTCATAGTTCAGAGAGGACAGATTTCTAGGTGCTAACAAAGTTCTAGGCATAAACAGAAGAGTGGGTGGCAGGATGAGACACTGAAGATTACTGAGAAGGAGTTGGGTGGTAGGGGAAGCAAGGGTTGGGACACAAGAAAAGTTGCACTGGAGTGTGCATCCCCTGGGGTTCTGCATATTGCTATATGCCAAGGGAAGACTGATACAATGTTGATGCTAAATAATTACTCACTAAATAAGAATGAAATGTTATTTGAACTGTGTACTGAAGGACTAAGACACAGGGAAAGTCAGTGAATAAATAGTGAAAGTGTGCAACTATTAGAAACATTCTGCAGAAAATAAAGATCTGGCAACAAAATGGAGAACTATAATGTAGAAGAATAAATAGCAAAATATCATTTCAAAAGTTTTATTTCAAACTACTGGAAGAGCTGCAGTACTAATAAAAGAAGTCAGACAGCTGAAAAGAGACTCTGGAATCAGAGGAACATTAGCATCTCTATTAAGACCAGTTGTGTTTGTGATAACACACAACTGGAGTACATCAGTAGAACATGAGTTACGCAAAAGTAAGCAAGAGCAACAGAGTGCATTTTTATCATGTTTTTTCCAGAGGCAATGACTAGTAGAATTACCTTTCAACATAAGTATAAACATAATAGAAAAATAAAAATCAGTTTGTGTTAGCTCTTGGCACAGCCATCAGTCTAAAGGCTTTGAGGACTTTGTAATATTTAATTTTCCAGAACCTCTATACAATTGCTCATTTCTTCAGCCTTCAAAGTTGAGGGTACTGAGTTATATTCCAGGTTCACACTTGTAAGTAGCATAAATAGAAATTAAACACAAATATGGTTGACTCTAAGCTCCGCAATTTAATCTCTTTGCCATTCACAAAAGAATATGCAATTCTAGAAACTCATAATGTGAACGTTTCAAACTGATTTAACAAACATGTCTTTCTTTGCAGAATCCCCAGAGTTCAAGTTGTCAAATAAGTATAGAACGGCAGTGGCTAAGAGCATGGACTTTGTTTATTTATTCTGTTTTTGAACTTCAGAATCAGATCTGAGCTTCCAATTTATGTGATTTATATCTTAATTATTTGGGAACATTGGGAAGAACGTGGACTTTGTTGCGAGCATAAGTTTTAAGATACAGTCTTTCCTATAAGTCAGCTGGGCAACTGCTAGTCTAGCTGCCCATGGAGTAGCCTGGCACTATGGGATAGACAAGAGTGACATAAGGTGAATATGCTGTCCACTCAGCTTTTGTTGAAAGAAAGTTCACTCAAAATATAATATATCAACATACATTAACATCCTACTCACACTCTAACAATCTAGGACGGGGTGTCAAACTCATTTTCACCAGGGGACACATCATCCTCATGGTTGCCTTCAAAGGGCCAAATGTAATTCTCAGGCTGTATAAATGTTAACTCGTCTTTAAATAGGGGCAAGGAGCTTGGCACCGCTGCTGGGTAGAAACAAGGTGCTGGGCCGGATAAAACAAGTGGAAGGCCAGATCCAGCCCACAAGCCTTATGTTTGCCACCTGTGCTCTAGGAGGAATATAACACACACACAGAATAATCAATGGGGAATAACAAACCCAAGTCCCAGAGTCTCAGCAAACAGGTTCAGGATATAGCACAGTAGAAAAGGGAACCATCAGCTTCTTCCAAGTCGATCCAGCAGAGCAGAGTCTCCACTGGCCAATGCCAAGGGAGATCAAGGTGGCATTGAACAGCACTCCAGTGTGTGGAGCTCAGCTGTGTCAGCAGTGGTCTGAAGCCTACCTCAGTATACCCTTGAGGATGGTATATTCCACCCCTCTGGGTCTCTTGATTAGTGTACTGGCACCCCTGGTGGTGAGTGGGGGACTTCCCCAGAAGCCTATATGTGAGTGGTCCTGCTCAACACACATGGCTATTCTGGTCACATGCAGATATCTTAGGTGTGCCTCTTTGCCAGATGTGTCTGGTGTGACTTAGGTAATTTCCTTCTTAAACCAAGTGTCATGGCTGACTGTCAGTCATCCTAGTTGACATGACTGATACCATTTTGTTTAGCACACTTTATCCTAGTTTGACCAGACCAGTGCCATTTCATTGGTTCTGCTGTCAAGGACCAATAGTGTTGCAAAAATCTGGGTTCATCTTTAAACTCGATCATTTCTTTACTGTGTAACCTAGGAAAATCACTAAACTTCAAGACTTCATTTCCTCATTTGTAAACTAGGACAATAAAAATGCCAATGTCATATGATGTTGTGACAGATAAAATAACGCATATAAATTTTGTATCATAGGGCTAAATAATTAGTAATTAATAATAACTATCAATAACTACCTATACATTAAGCATATTATTATGTTTAGTTTTATATTTATTTTATAAATATATATTAATAAAAAGTCTTTCTACATGACTATAACCAAATTAAGCATTCCTATAACTACACTAAAAAGAGATATATAGGACATAATGATTATAGTATCTTGATCTGTACAAATTAATCACAGAACCTCTGTGAACTCTCCCATTGTTCTTATATTTTGCAACCTGAATATTGTAACACTTCAGGAAACACCTTGAATTTAACAGATGGTTATATGCAAAAAAGTTGTAAACAAAGGAATATTTGATTAAAGTTTGCTCTTGATTTCTTTTAGAGTACTCCTCATAATCAACAAAATCGATTACTAATAAGAGAAAGCATTGGATTTCTTTAGCATCAGAATTAAGAATAACTAAACTTTGTGGTTAGATTAGATTAATTTCTCCTTTGGCCTTGATGGGGTTAATTCAAAGCTGTTACTATAAGAATAAAGATCACATAAAAGTAAATCTAATGAAGAGAAATTTTGTAAATACCAGAAAAATAAACATTGGACTTTAAAATATTTTAAGACAAAGTATTTGAATTTCTTGGTTTGAAACTTTAGGGGACAGATATAATTATTGACCTGGCTAATGATGGTGGTGGCAACTTCTTTCCCTGTAATCTCTATGGCATTTCAACTAGAAATATCTCTCTTCCTATATGTGTGCAGAGTTTGTCTTAAAAGAAAAGTAAAGGACAATGTGTGCTATAAGGGTATAATTATTTTTTAGCGAGGCTCAATAATTTAACTTGAAGACTAGAACAAATGTAGGTTCATATAAATAGATCATATTATCATTTTTCAACTGAAAATTCTAGTTTTTCTTTCACCATGTCTCTAGTCCCCTTTTTTCATTATCTGCAACAGCCTCTCCACCCACTCAACTGCACCACAAACTTTTCTAAAGATATGGGAGCTCAGTTGGTAGTGGAGTCACCAACAAAAGATTGTCTTTGATGCTAAAATTTTTTTAGTTCCCTATCTTAGTCATTTTGGGTTAATATATCAAAAATACCATAAACTAGGTGGCTTAAACAATAAATATTATTTTTCAAGTTCTAGAGGCTGGGAAGTCTAACATCAAGGTACAGGGTTGCGTAGTTCCTGGTGAGAGCCTTCTTTCTGTTTTTGTTTTTTCTTATGAGGACACTGATCCCATCCATGAATGCTCCACTCTAATGATGTCATCAAAACCTAAACATCCTCCAAAGGCCCCTCTCCCTAGAACTACATTAAGACTTCAGCATATGAATTTTGTGGGAGACAGGGACATTTGGTCCACAGCGCTCTCCATCATCCATAGCAGTCTGTCCAATGGAAGATAAATAAAGAACAACCATGCTGCATTAGGCAGGCAGAGGCAGCATCCAGCTGGCCTGCATGATGCTGAAGATGACTGAATTGAGACCTCAAGCACATGAGCAATAAAAATGCAATCTTTACAGCCATATATAAAGATACCAAGAGAATAAGCATTGGCTTCCATATTCATAAAAGGTTTAATTATACCTATGAAACTCAGGCTTTCTGGAGCCTGGTAAGAATTTTCCAACATCAGATTTCATTCATCTCCCAAGGGTTGAGAATCTATATCCTGCAGTAATTGGTTTCCAGTAGAGACATGATGCAGTATCCCCAGCTCTGTTACTGAGCAAGCACCACAGGGGTACCACATTTCAGTGTTGAGTCCACATGAGTACCAAGCTGACCATGTTGGGATACTAACCTTTTTCTGTCCAATAGAATAAGATTATCTTTTCCCAAAATGTAGACCTATCTAGAAATGCATATGTAGTTTTTAACCAGAAAAAGAAAATATATATAACCACAAGTCTCTATGGAGTAGATTCAAAGCCTTTTTATTTATAGTTACAATGGCAAAACAAGTATTTCTTACTTGCAAACACACTTCAACTTTTCTCTTTTAGGATATAAATTTTAATGGAAAGTGAATTAAATAATTAAAAGAAAGTGTGGCATAGTATGGACAAAAATTTTGGGACAAAACCTAAGGTGGTGTCCCATCTCAGTACAGGCCACTTAACAGCCTTGTGATCCTGCTCACATTATTGAAATTCTCATTTTGTCTCCTTAGAAGTAAGATGGAGAAAATAGTTATAACCAACTCTTTACATTACAGTGAGAACCATTTGAGTGCACAGGAAAGCACTAATTTTCATGTAGAACACTATTAGATTTATCAATTGTTGAACTCAACTTCATGCTGTAACATGAACATACTAAATATATCCCCACAAAGTATATGTTTATTGCTTTGGCATTTACACACCATATTTTTCTCTTTACTTAGATCCCTCGCATTCCCCCCATTGCAAATTTGCCATCAGAAATATTATGATTACTCAGCCACGGGTGCAACAATACAGCATGACTCACAAAACTAGCGTTGCACACAAAAGCAAAAAACACTATATGTTATTCTCATACATTTAAATACAAGTGTATGGATTCTCTTGTACTCAATGACTATTCTACTTTCCACAGTAATTGCTCTCAACTTTGAAGCTCTCTTACTTGTAGGAATGAAGAATAACATATCTTGCTTTCTCTTGAGAATTGCTTATCACATGATTAAATATATATGGAGAGATTTAAATTAATTTGATTTTTTTCTCTGATTTGTGTGCTAAATCCTGTGTTTGTTAAATCATCTTTTGTAGTTTCTGATTTGTAGCACTAATTGCATTTACTTTAAATTCTTTTTTTAAAGATTTTATTTATTTATCTTAGAGGGGAAGGGAAAGAGAGAGAGAGAGAGAGAGAGAGAGAGAGAGAAATAAATATCAATGTATGTTTGCCTCTCATTTGTCCCCTGCTGGGAACCGGGAACCAGGAACTGGCCTGCAACCCAGGCATGTGCCCTGACTGGTAATCAAGCCGCGGTTGTTTAGTCTGCAGGCCTGCGCTCAATCCACTGAGCTACACCAGCCAGGGCATAAATTACACATTTTTATGAAGATGATTTCATACAGAATTTAAACTAAATGAACCACACGATCGCGGTTCGATTCCCAGTCAGGGCACATGCCTGAGTTGCAGGCCAGTTCCCGGCAGGGTAAGCACCAGAGGCAACCACACATTGATATTTCTCTCCCTCTCTCCTTCCCTTCCCCTCTAAAAATAAATAAATAAAATATTTTAAAAATGTGTAATTTACTGTGTCATATTTATGAGCTTCCATCAATTTATGTTTTATATATTTTAAAATAAACCAGATTATAAAATGAATATTTAATGAATTCAATAACTTAATATTTATTAGAATTTATTGTTAAAATAATTTTTCAACAATATTGAGCTGCCCAGTGAAGGTTTTTGATATGAAGTACATTAGCTTACATTCTGAAAAAATTATATTAGTTTCTAATTATTTACACATTGCTGCTATGACTTTTTTCTTTGTATGTTATATAAACCTCAAAACAACCCTGTGGAAACTGACACTCATAAAGATGAACTAAGTTGCTCAAAGTAACATAACTAGCATCAATGATTTGCAGACCCATACACACTTAAATCATCTGGCTCTATAGTTCATGCTTTTTAAAAAAATATGTCACTGGTTCTCAAGTTTAACATGTATAAGAATCATCTAAAGAGCTTATTAAATCATAGTCTTTTTGGTCCCATGATCAGGAATTCAGAGATTCAAGATGGGGTTCATGAAATTCTGTTTCTAACAAACTCAAGGATGAGGCTGATGCTGCTGGTCCAAACGCCCCACTTTGAGAGCCGCTGAGCTTACTATCCTGTATTGGGTTTCTTATGAGAATGTTCAAAGATATCAGGACACAAATCCATACAGTGTTTGCTACTTATACTCTGAAAATACTAAAACTATGTTTTGTTTTGAAAGAGCTAAAAGTTAATCAACCAATATATTATACCCAATACTAACACCAAGCCTTAAATACTATGTAAAAGCATCTTTCAATAGAGATTCAGAGTCAAATGGTTTTGTATTACGATTCTTTCTCTAACAAATCTGCTAAGATGATACTGCATGTTTTCCCTAAACTCTAATTTCCACAGTGTAAAATGGGCATAATGGTTGCCTCACTGTATTCTTGAGTGAATTAACTGAGATATTAGGATGGCTCCTACTGTAAGAACTCAGTAGTTGCTTAGTTAGAAGTTATTTTTATCCTCAGGTCTTTGTACCCAGGTAAAAAATTAGAAATTATTCCATTTCAACAACTATATACTGAAGAAGAGGGAGAAAAAAGCATAAAAAGGAGAGATCAAGATATCTGAGGTTTTATATTGACAAACTTCAATAGAAAATTCAATTAATTTTAAAACAAAAGTAAAAACATATCCTGAAAATCTTTAATGGCAATAGCTTGAATAAAGTGATTAATTATTTGCCCTTAAAATTGTCACTTTTCTGTAAGAACTCATTAAGCACTTTAAACTGTGAGAGTAATTATAGAGAATAGAATATTAATTGTTAAAACTAAATATCATGTCTGAACTATCTTTAAATATGCTGTTATATAATGTTCTATAACCACATGTAATTCTTAAATATCGTTTCCCTCCTTTCTGATCATTAAAATTGTTGCCTATTTTTTATTCATTTTTCTGTTATATTTTAAAGGTCCATGGATAATTCAAGCTTTTACTTTGTTAAATTTAATTTTGGGCCAAAATAGTATAGAAAAAAATCATGGAATCAAGCATTTGGCTGCTATCAAAACACAAACTATACTCTCAATGTGGGTGACATTTTCAACTTCGGGGTACTTAGAATATAATGAAGAGCACTGTTATGTTAACACTGCTTTGATGTGTTTGATTTTCCTCTGATTCCACATTGATGCCTCTTGCCTAATGATTGATAAATGGGAAAAATGTAAAACCACCTGTAAGATATAAAGTGGAACTAATACTTGTATGGAAGAGTTGTCTTCCAGAGAATAGATAAGACTAATCTGGTGTTAGATGGCTGGATAGCAATTATCTTTGTAATGAGACATGAGAGGGCCTCTGGGATCTGGTGATATTTTATTAATGTTCTACTTTTACTGGTATGCTGATTACATAGGTTGTTCACTTAAAATCTATAGAGCTTATGGTTTATGGCATCGATACATATCTGTACATGTGTTAGCTTATAAAAAAGTGTTACTTAAAAAATAAAGTAAGTTCCTAAACTCAGTGTATTTTCCCATGCTCCAATAGTCCCTGTTTACAGAGCAGGCTAAGAAAAAAACTAAATTACAAAACTAGTTACTCACCCCTGAAAATTTGATTTTTGATTTGCCATGCAGAGTGGCATTAAAAATAAAACTTCTTGAATAAAGTATTTTTATTTCATGGGCTGTATAAATACATATTTCAAAAGATTGTAAACTTAACCTTGTTTTATGGTAGTTCTTAGTTTCCATTTTTTATACAAGTAAAAAAAAATCTCTGGATAAAATTTAGTGACCTAAATTCAGAGGCATAATCCAGAAGAAACCCATCTAGTGTTGGACAGATAAAAATTATCATCTTTTACATTTATTTACCCTGTTACTATGTTCCAACAGCATAATTTCAGTTTCTAAAGACTTTAGAATAATTTAGTTTCTCTAAACCAATAGATGAAGCAGAGATGAATGCCTTTCCACTGGCAAACTGTCAGAAGGGTATAGAAAACTCTCTTCCTAACAAGAGGAAACAAAACATTTATTTTTTGAAATAAATCTCCTCATTAATAATTTTCTAAAAATAGATGGTCTTACAAATATTTAGGCAAAACTTAGAGCCCAGACCAAGTAAAAACTACACTTGCAGCACCCATAGTGGGCAAAATGTTCTGCAGTATATCCATCTCCTTTAACTTTCCTTGTTGTCAGCTAGGTATGATAACTAAACTGAATCAAGAATTTGAAGTTGAGTGTAATTATACAGTCACCAAAAGTCAATGTAGCCTCCATTAGTAATCACTAGCACTGGATCAAACTAGGAAAACTTTGATTGTGAATTTTAAGCATTTCAAAAACTGGCCTCCCCCAACTTCTTGCACTCTAGTCTCTTAAAGCCTATATCATTATTTTATATATTCCACAAACACTTATATCCATGTTATTCCACATGGCATTTCTTGTCCCTAAGTGTCACTTCCACTAAAAATTTTGCCCTTCTCTGAAACCTTGTTTATCTAATTTCATCTGGGAAATCCTCCCAGTTAGCTTTTATCTTGGTACACAAGAAGAAAGGGAGATGACTTGTTAATAGGATTTCAAGCAACAGAAAGTACTCAGTTTTCTAGAAAACTTACTGTTAGTTGGCCGATGCCTAATTCTAACACTTTCAAAAAAGCTTTATCAATTTTGACCATTTTGACTTATTAATACTAAGCATTTTTTTAAATATTATGGGATGTCACCCTGGCCAGTGTGGCTAAGTTAGGTGTAGTATTTTCCTGTAAACTGAAAGGTCACACACTCAATTCCAGACTGGGCACATTCCTAATTTGTGGGTTTGGTCCTTGGTCTGAATGCCTACAAGAGGCAATGGATTGATATTGCTCTCTCATATTGATGTTGCTCTTCCCCTCACTCTTCCTCCCTTCCTCTCTCTCTAAAAACAATAAACATGTTCTCAGGGGAAGATAAAAAATTGTACTGTAATTGTACTAAAAATATTGGGTTGGCCAAAAAGTTCATTTGTTTTTTTCCATAAGATGTCTCTAGTAGTGCTTAGTTGCCTTTAACTTCATTTGAAACAATTTTATTAGATTTTATTGTGACAGCCTGATTTTATTGTAATCAGTGTGCATTTAAAAATTCAAAATTGGTGAATTTTTACATAGCCATTTTAATATTAAAGATGGAAGAAAATACCCAACACTTTTTGGCATATTGTGCTTTATTATTTCAAGGAAGGTAAAGTGCAATTATAGCACAGAGAAAGATTTGTGTAGTGTGTGGAAAAGGTGCTGTGACAGACCAAATGTGTCAAAAGTGATTTGTGAAGTTTCATGCTGGAGATTTCTCACTGGACAATGCTCTACCTTTGGGTAGACTAGTTGAAGTTGATAGCAATTAAATCAGCAATCAAATCAAGACAATAACTAAGAATAATCAATGTTATACCATGTGAGAGATAGCTGACACACTCATAATATAATGGGGTGCAGAGCGGGGGGTTCCCAAAAATAGAGCTTATTCCCCACAACCCTGGATTGGGGGAAGAGGGATGTGAAAAATATGGTGTTTAAAATACTTTGCACAACAACGGCAAGTCAGTAGCTGTGACTTTCCTGTGGAGAAAAAGACTGCTGCCCAGGGCAAAAGGTGAACCGTGACTTTAAGAGTGTATAGTGACTCATGACATAGCCAGAGGAGATGGATGTCCACCTTGGATTCCCCTATGTCACTGTGAACTCTTGCCCTGACTAAAAATGGCAGCCAAAAGAAGGTAAAAATACTGGGGAGTTGGCAAAAATGGCAGGCGCTAATACATCATAGGAGGATCTGAATATGAAGTAACATGGGAAATTCCAGGCCAAGTATTTAATGAAGGCAGGCTAAAAAGCTATAGGAAAGAGTCCACCATGAAAAGGAGAGGTCCAGAGTGAATGAAACAGACATGAGAGTGCACCACAAGGTCTTGAGGGGGAGAAGAGCAGATTAGAGAAGCCCAAGGGAGAGCTGAAGGAGCTGAGGAGACATGCCTAACCAAACACAAGTTTGTGGGAGATGCTCAGAGCTGAACTGTGGTTGGGAATGCTTAGTTACAGACTTCTGCTTCTCTAAAGGACTTTTTAAAATTTTATTTAATTATTTTTCAAGTACAGTATTGTCTATACTCCCATCCCCTCCCCTCCCCGTGCTCCCCCTCCCTCCCATTTCCACCCTTCTTAGTTGTTGTCCATGTATTCTTTATATTTGTTCCTCTAAATCCCTCCCCTATTTCCGCTGAAATTCCTTCCCCTCTCCCATCCGGTCGCTGTCACCCTGTACTCTATTTCAGTGGCTTTGGTTATATTTTGCTTGCTTGTTTGTTTTGTTGTTTAGCTTCGTGTTAAGGGTGAGATCATATGGTATTTGTCCTTCAACACCTGGCTTATTTCACTCAACATAATGCTTTTCAGTTCCATCCATGCTGTTGCAAAAGGTAGGAGCTCCTTCTTTCTTTCTGCTGCATAGAATTCCATTGTGTATATGTACCACAGTTTTTTGATCCATTCATTGACACACCTGATGATGCGAGGAACCGAAAGGCTACCTGAGCCATGAACTTCTATTTCTTTTCCTGGGACATTTCTTCTTCTGGACTGGGCAGAGGGAGAAGGAAGGACTGTACAGGTTTGTGGGCATTCTAAAGGACTTTAGTATTTTAACGAAGACATTAAGTCATTACTCCAAGTCTGTGTAACTTTTTGAATAAATAATTCCTTTCCTTTTCACCTATCTCTGGCATTGGGAGATGTCATTCCCTGGTGGCAGGCAAGGTGAACCTAGAATGGGAGGTGACCCCAGGAGCAGAAAGGGGGGTCTATTAGGTAATAGTGTATCATTCATTCACCCACCAGCATCTGTTCTGTAACGAATAGGAGAGGAGGGCTCTGAGGAGGAGTGCTTTCAGCTCCCCCTTGGTTGGAACCCTGTTAATAAAAAACCTGTTTCCTTCAACACTAATTGTTGGATCATTGTCAGGACGCCATGTGGCTGAGCCCAGGTATGCATGGTTACAATAATATACAAATCAATAAAATTAGTGGTGAAAATGAAAAATGTGTCTTTTATTTTACAGAAAAAAACTAAATGACCTTTTTCGGCCTACCCAATATTTTATATCTAAAAATCAATGGGAAACCAGTGAGAGAGCAATTCATTCTTCAGAGAAGGTGGGGAATGTAGCAGGGATTTCACACACAAAAATGAAGTACTCATACTGGCTATTAAATGCGAATCCAGAATTCACAAGGAAGTGAGGCAAGAGAAGGCTTTCTAGGCAGAATTAAAAAACAGAAACATTTAGTTGTGGAGTAGGGAGAGGAGTGCTCAATTTAAACAATTGTAACAGTTCACAATCACTAGAGATTTGGGGTAATGACAATCCAATGACAAATTCTAAGCCTCCATTTGCTTATTTAACCAATAATATAATTTTTTATTGTTAAACTTTTAATACACTTAAGAAATATTTAAATAAATACCTGATATCAATTTTAATTGATCTATGATTGAAGGGGAAACAGAGAGGAGAGGGTCTAGAGGAGAAAAAATGGGAAAAAGAAGGAGAGACCTTGGAGGTGATAAATAAGATTTATTTTCCCTGCATATTTTTGTACTCTTATTCTGTCTTATAAACAGATTCTTTCACTTTAGAATTATGAATAGGATTCTATTCACGAACATGAATCTTCAGCATAGCAAATGTAATTGAGTTTCTCTGCCCTTTTCTAAAGCACTAGTATTTGAAGTCTTCATTTAAGATGGACTTAAAAAATACTTGACTAAATGATAAAAGTTGATAAGGTTTCTGGGCATTAGAATGATCATAATCATTTTAGAATAGAGCCAACTCAAGATTTTCAGATTGACTTGATTTACCAATTATATTTAAGTAGGTTACCTAAAGCCCTTATTAATTTTTTAACTTCCCATTTATTGTAGCAAATTTGTTAAAGTGTAGTAGGGAAAGATAATATATTTAAAGATTTTGTTTTTTTCCTTTAATACCCCACTTATATTTAATTAATTAAATTTGGGATTCACTGGCATTATTATTATGGCTTAGTAAAATAAGGTATTAGCACCTCTTGAAATATAGGAGAAAATATCTAGTAAAAATGACTGTAGTAAGTACTACATTGTTTTATGTGCATTTTAGGGTTTCAGAGACAATTTTAAAAATTACTAGACCTGGAATTATACCTTTATACTAGGAAATGTATTTTTAAATACAGTACTAAATCATTAATAGTAAGCCTTTCAATTAAAAAAAAAAATCTTGCTTTTCTTTCCAAATTATATATCTTTAAAGTGTACCTAACCCTTCACCAAATTTCATCTACCATCATTCTCTTAAGGAATAAAAAATAATAACATATTTACTTAGCTTCAAGTTCAATTTATAATTTATTTTTCTTATATTCATCCCCCCAAAACACCCACAAAAAGGTGAAAGGGTTTAACACACACCTAACTGAAGCATTGTCTCTGCTGCAGCCATTGGCTCTGGTCACCATTGCAATGCCTTTATACGTCACTTTGCTCTAGCATGATTTTGTAGATGCAATTGAAATATATAATGCATTCTTTTCCAAGCAATTAATTCTTTTTTTTAGTTAGTGTAGGCATAGTCTATTAGGCAATTAACTGTGGTTAGCTCAATTACATAAAATGTAATTCATCTGGTTTAGAAACTTAATTGACAAGGCAAGTGAACTTTGGCTAACCTCAGTTGGATAGAAATGGAAACAATGTCAAAGGACCCACTCATATTAAAAGAGAAAGCCACAGAGTAATAGATTTAGGGGAAAACAAGTGAATCGTAAAATGCTTTAAGATTTGGTATGATTTGAGTTGCAAAAATTATCAGGGAATAAATAAGAGAAAACTTTATTTTCACCAGAAAGTATAAGAAGGTCTTTTTGGAAAAACAATATTGCATGAGCTTACATTAATTATTGATAAAAATTATTCTGTATTCACCCAAACTTCTACCCAATTGTCATTTTACCACTGTGTATTCTGAAACTATATATTCTAAACTATATATATTTGCTGTAATGCTTGATGAAAACATCTCATTACTCATTTTTATTAAGAGAATTTCCTCTTCCTCTACATGACACTGCACAGAAAAATTTTAAACTAAATGCCTGATTAAATTTGTGACAAAATTATATGGCAAAATATTTGCATAAAGATTATTCAATGTACAGGGTGAGGAAAGGGAGGTTTATAGTTGTTCATATGGAAAATAATACAATAATCAGTGAGTAATAATACAAAAGTGAACACTGTTTCACATACAACTGTAAACCCACTTTGCTTTATTCTGCGAATCACTTTTTTTTTGGAAGATAGAATCACTAAATCAGTTTGATTTCTTTAGAGGCAAAATGTTTCATGTTATAGTAATTCAATAAAAAAATGACATGAAATTCTATTTGTAACGTTCAAAGTAAAGTTGTCCTTTGAGCAGTGGGAGAATTAGAGGCACCAAACCCTTCCATGGTAAAAAATTCAGGTATAATTTTTGATTCCTCAAAACCTGTAGTGCTACAATCCTACTGCTGACCAGAAGGCTTATTGGTAATATAAACAGTCAATCAACTAATGCATATTTTCATGATATATGTTTTATATACTGTAATCCTATAATAAAATAAGCTAGATAAAATATAATGTTATTAAGAAAATCATAAGGAAGAGAAAATACACTTATAGTATTGAACTATGTTTATCAGTGGTATAAATAAATGCAGTCTGTTTATAAGATGAATCTTCTATCAGTAGCTGTATCGATACTATCTTATATGATTCAAAAGACTGTAGATGCTATACATATTATTAACACTACACATAAAAAAGATAATGTGAAAAAGAAATTAATATTATTTATAAGTATAAATATTTATGTATTGATAATGAAGATAATAGCCTTATAGTAGGCTAGAAAAATCAGTATAATTGCTTCACGGTAGCATAACCTATATGTTAATGGATGAAGTGTTATAAACTATTTATGGCTTCTAATATTACAATTATATTCATAATACATCTTTGGAAACATTGTTACATTTTATGAAAAGAAACACTTGTGATGATATTATACGCAGCTCCTCCAATTACAAGAGTGAGGCATACTCCACAGTGATATAACTCTTTGAAAGCAAAGGTATAAAACAATAAAAGACTAACACATTTTTTCATTTTGTATTAAATATCACTTACCTTATGACTGTTTAAGGATAGGCTACCCAGTTCAATAGCAGTGTCTCATATGATGTTCTACACAGTAAATACTTAGGTGATTATGATGATGATGGTGATGATGCAAAAATCATTTACACAGCTCTGTCCTTACAGTTATTAAATTTTAACAGGAAGATACTCACAAATAGATTTGTTAATTAGCTATATGGCATGATGATAATTCACCATTAAGTGGACGTGACTCCTTATAAAGGTCTTTTATTTTCTTCATGGTCTTCATGTTGAGCAGGCTAGTGAAGAGGAGGAAGGAAGAGAAGGATTGTATTGCTGTCTCAGGGGTGGAAGAAATGGAAGAGAGACAGGAGAAGCAGATATACTTGATAATAGTTTACAGAAATACAGCATAGTGTCTGTATGGCTTTTTTTGTTTTTCAATTTTTCTAAAAATGTTTCTGTATGGTATAAATTCTCTCTCCACTGTTTGATTTCATTTCAGTGTTCACATCAGAGAAGGGCCCATGCTATAAAAACAGTCAAAACTGTCCTGAATAACTGAAATCCTTCTTCCAGATTATCTCTGTCAGTTTATTTTCTGGCACTGCATCATCTACGTCTTCTTCCTAATAGTCTGGTTCTAGTTTTGGAAATGCTCATCTCCCACAATTTGTCTTCCACCAATTTCTATTCCTTTGGTTTAGTGTCTATTAGCTCTTGAATTTGTCTGAGATTCATATCTTGAATTCTTTCATCCTCAACTGTTTTGCCATATCTACAATCTCTTTCATGACTTGCTTGTTTATATCTGTTGTAAATCCTGCAAAGTCACATGCAACATACGGACAATTTTCTTAAGCAGGAATTTATTGTTTCAGGCTTGATGACTGCTTGGATTCTCCTGTAACAGCAACTTCATCTTCAATAGTGCAATCCTTCCAGACTTTCATGATTTTCTCTCTCTCAAGGTTCTCTTCCATAGCATTGCTAACCTTTACCATGGAGTGTGCAATGATGCTCTTATGAGCCCCTAAGCTAGAGGATGATTTAGAGACTGTGTTTGGGGGCAAGTGGGCCATTTTGATATCTAATATCAATAGAACTTTAAAAGGCAGTTCCTTATTGGCAATATACTTCCTTATTTCCTATACTTCAGTGAATCAGTGGAAGCAATCCAGAAAAATGGTTCTTATTGTCTAGGCCTACCTGTTGTACAACCACAAGACTGGCAGCTGTGTTTACCCTTTCCCTTCAAGGTTTGAGGGTTAGCCTCTTTATAGGTAGGGGCATTCCTGATCAGAAACCCAACTGCATTTGCACAAAATAGCAAACTTAGCCTATCCCTTTCTGTCTTCAATCCTGGTTCTTGCTTTTTTTCCCTATAAATGTCTCTTATGGCATTTCACCCCCAAAATACTGCACTTAGTCTGCATTAAAAACCTGTTCAGGTGGGTATCTTTCTCCTTAATAATTTTATTAATGGCTTCTGGGAACTCATCAGCTACCTCTTGGTCAGCAAAAGTTGCTTCACCTGTTATCTTGACATTTTTAAGCCAAACCTCTTTCTAAAATTATCAGACCATCCTTTTCTTGGCATTTCATTCTCCAGCTTAGATCCTTCACCTTCCTTTGGCTTTTAGTTGTCATATAACGACTTGGCTTTTTCTTGGGTGCTTTTCTTAGAGTAGTACTGTACCCACATAAAAGCTGCATTTTTAATATAAGATAAAAATGTGCTTCACAAAAAGTGCAAGGTTTTCACACTTGCTTAAGTAGTCCTGGCAATGACTTCGCAAATTTTCTTTTTTCACAGTGGTCCTCAAGCTGACTCATTTACTCTGATAAGGTGGGCAACTGGAGCTACAGACCTCGATCTATGGTGCATATCAAGCAATATAACTTTTTCTTATAACGTCATGACTTTTCTCTGCTTCTTGGAAGCACTTCCAGTGTCGCTAGTGGCACTTTGTATGGGTTTCTTGGGGTTATTTAATGTTTACAGTATTGCACTAAACATAACGGAAAATATATAAGAACCAAGAGACGACATTTTACTGTGAGTCTCAACTACTGGAGAGACACTGCTCATGTGTCTCACTGCCTTGGACTTTTACAAGGAAATTCCCAACACTTGAGCTCTCAACACTGTGATAACAGGGTGTAGAAACAAAATCATTACACTAGTACAATATACACTACATTTCATTTTATGCATTTATGATTTAATATTGCAACTTTTCCTTTGGCTACATTTTTATTGCAAACATAACCGCGTACATTTTGTAAGTCCTGTTTGCATACATTTTGATAAAATTTAACATTTCATAATAGATTCATATATATTTAGGATAGTAAATAATAAAATACCAGTATGTACATATATTTTATACATTCATGGCAAATGGAGGGAAAATGGGGAAGGGTTTTCAGGAATTTTTTTGAACATTTTTATGCTATGTGGTTAGACTGCACATTTGTTTCAAATTGTCACAAATTTCCAAAAAATTCTCAGTATATTTATTGAAAAATATCCACATGCAAGTGGAACTGAACAGTTCAATTCTGTGTGATTCAAGGGCCAACTTTAAATACAAAGGTTCCAAGAAAAAAAAGGATGCACAGAAAAAAAAAACCTAGCTAGTGCTTAACACTTTATAAAATAATGTTTACAAGTAGTGTCTTGTAATTTTTAAAGTACTCAGTGTATCAAAGAAGTTCAATAAATAGTCAAATCTAATACCAAATAGAAACAGCTGGGGATAGAGTTAGTGTCTCAAATAGTGCTTTTCTTAGATTAAATTTCAGACAGAACTTACTACCTATAATAGTAGTAAGTAGGTAAAGGAAGAGTCACAGATAGTGCACCAATGATAGGGCAAAGATGACAGTGGACATTGGCAGGGAAGAGGAAAACGAATGTTTGCGATGAGGGCTTCTGAGGAGACCCTTCTGTGCCTCCACAGCTGAACTGAGAACTCCTCTCACAGCATAACAGTTCTCTGTTTGGGGGACTCTGTCCCCACCATTCATCACAATGCTGGAAATATTATGCACAGAATGCTAGGCAAAAATTGTCAATTTATTAAAGTTAGATATGATGGGGGACCCCCAAAACAAAATTTGTTTATAAAAATTGTGTGTTTATTTTTACACATTCAAACTTCAGTCACCTTTAATGTATTCTCCATTTGATGTAAAACATCTATTAAGTCTTTTTTCCCCACTTCTAACAGTCTTTGAACTCATCAATTTTTACACCTTTTAGCACTTCTGCTATTTTTTGTTTCACCACTTCCACATGGGAAAAGTGTTTCCCTATGAGGATTTTTTTCATCTGGGGAAACAAAAAAAGTCACCTGTGGTGACTTTCCAGTGAATTAGGGGGTGAGGCACAGAGGACATGCCATTTTGGCTCAAAAACTGCTGAACACTCAGTATAGTGTGGACAAGTACACTCCTAACTCACTCATCATAAAATGGGTGGGCATATTTAAAACAGGTTTTCATATTGAAAAAGTCTTAAAAAATTCACTGAAGCTGAACACAGGCTCTCACAACAATGCCAGCAGGTACATGGACACAGATGGGTTCCTAAACACTCAGCTATTGAGGGAAGCCTGCACTAGAGGGGTCTGTTCTCCAGAAGATAATTCCAGTTTTGGGGGGAGTCATGCCTCATGTAATTATCAGCAGATCTATTTGAGCATTGGCAAATTAATTTATTTTCTAACGTTTATTAGGATTACATAATACATTTTTTAAATTCTGCAATTTCTATGCCTTTAAATCTTTACTTTATGTAAGATGCTTTTGCTCCCTCTCTATATTATTTTTCCTTTACACTTTTTGTGACAAGGTAGTTTATATATTCAACTTCCTAAACATGCTTGTTCATTAGCCATGGGAATGTGATTGTAAAGGTTTTCTATGTCCAATGAAATCCTAATTGGTTCAAGTTTGGCCTCTTCTTTTCTTAACCTCTATTCCTTGCCTATGAATATCTACAAGAGAAATACACAATTGCTTTACTTTGGCTTTTAAAAAGTATACTCAAACTAATCAAATTAGATTACTTGGCCAAGCAGCTCACACATTGACCTTAGGACTCACACATTTAGTTCACAAATTGATTTTGCAGGAGAAAAATTAAGAGTAGGTTAGCAGAAAGAGTTCAAAAACACATTAGCAAAATGAGTCAAAGGTAGAGTCTAGACATCTAAATAGAAACTCAAAATAGATGGATAATCATAATGCAGAAAGAGAAATATGGCATGGGAATTTAGAACTTTATCACAGAGTAGCTGCAAATCTTTGGTTCAGTCCTTATCTTAAACTTCAGTTTCCTGATTGACATATAAGGCAATAAATTATAAGGATCTGAACATTAAATTCCCTCTAAATATAAAATTTTATGATATATTAATAATTTGTAATCTATCGAGTACCTTTTACTATAGAAATTATGTAAATAACTTATAAGACTAAATTTATCTTGTTTATGAATAAGTCAATGTATAAATTATATCTAAAGAGATTATAGCATTATAAAATAACAACTGATAATTTCATCTCTTTAGAAATTGAAATAATTCAGTAAAAAGTTCTTATTTTTTAAAAGTTTAAGCCGTTGAGACATAAAACATAGTGTCATGTAGAGGATATTACAGCATCCTTTATAGTTACTTGACATTTGCATCTAAGGCTTTCTATGCCTTCATATATATACCCTGTGATATTTTGTTTTTCTTTGTTTATGTATAAAGTTAATCAAGTAGAAAATAAAATAGTTGGTGCTTTAAGTCAAATTGAGGATATCAGTGAACGCAATCCCTATTAGAATAACAATGGCATATTTCACAGATACAGAACAAAAAGTTCAGAAATTTATATGGAACCATAAATGACCTCAAATAGCAGCATCAATTTTGAGAAAAAAAGCACAAAGCAGGAGGGATCACAATACCTGATATCAACCCAAATTACAAGGCCACTATAATTAAAACAGCCTAGTACTGGCATAAAAACAGACACATAGACCAATGGAACAGAACAGAGAGCCCAAAAATAAACCCAAGTGTCTATGGGCAATTAATATTTGACAAAGGGGGGAAAAGCATAAAACAGAGTAAAAATAGCCTCTTCAACCAATGGTGTTGGGAAATCTGTATAGCTACATGCAAAAAAAGTGAAACTCAATCACCAACTTACACCATACAGAAAAATGAATTTATGGTCGATAAAAGATTTAAATATATGCTGTGACACTATAAAAGTCCTAGAGGAAAACACCCCTAGGAAAATTTCAGACATTCCACACAGTAACACCTTCACTAATATGTCCTTTAAAGCAAGGGACATAAAGGAAAGGATACATAAATGGGATCTCATCAAAATAAAAAGCTTCTGCACAGCTAAAAAACAGTATTAAAATTAAAAGAGAACCAACTATATGGGAAAACATATTTTCTAATAACACCTCAGACAAGGATTTGATCTCCAAAGTGTATAAAAAACTCACAGAACTACACTCTGGGAAGACAAAAAAAACACACAATTAAAAAATGGGCAAAAGACTTGAACAGACACTTCTCCAAGGAGAACATCCAGAGGCCCAAGAGCCATATGAAAAGATGCTCAGCATCACTAGTGATCAGAGAGATGCAAAATAAAACCATAATGAGATACCACTTCACACTGGTCAGAATGGCCATCATAAACAAAGCAACAAACAAGTGTTGGAGAGGATGTGGAGAAAAGGAAATCCTAGTGCACTGTTGGTGGGAGTGCAGATTGGTGCAGTCACTGTGGAAAACAGTATGGAATTTCCTCAAAAAACAAAAAAATTGAACTGCCTTTTGACCCAGCAATTCCACTGATGGAATTTTATCCCAAGAACCCTGAAACACCAATCCAAAAGAACCTATGCACCCCAATTTTCATAGCAGCACAATTTACAATAGCCAAGTTCTGGAAGCAACCTATGTGCCCATCAGTAAATGAGTGGATCAAAAAACTGTGGTACATTTACACAATGGAATACTAGGCAGTGGAGAGAAAGAAGGAGTTCCTAAACTTAGCAACAGCATGAGTGGAACTGGAGAGCATTGTGCTAAGTGAAATAAGCCAGGTGGTGAAAGACAAATACCATATAATCTCACCTTTAAGTAGAACATAATCAACAAAACAAACGAGCAAGCAAAATATAACTTTAATACAATCTTAATTTCAAGATATTGAAATTAAGAGCAATCTGACAGTAGCCAGAGGGGAGTGGGGGAGGGCATAATGAGGGGAAGGGTTTTCAGGATCTACTGCAAAGGACACATGGACAAAACCAAGGGGGATGGTGAAAGCAAGGGAGGGAGGTCAGTTGGCTGGAGTGAGGGGGAGTGGTGGGGGGAAAATGCAGAGAACTGTAATTGAACAACAATAAAATACTTTTTAAAAAAGGATAAAAATGTACTAATATTATTAGCTGTCCTCTGTGCGCCTAGAATTGTAACAAAACTAATACATATTAGTTCAGTTAGGTAGTCTAGAGAGCAATGGATAAGCAACAGCTCTTTTAACTAATCACTGAAACTGACATAGACCCCACCATAGGCAGAGCAAGTCACATGCTTATATTGTTAATCACTCCCCATACTTTTCAGCGTAAGAAGGAACAGCTCTTTTCCCCAGTTACTTATTGCTAAATAACTAATTACTTCCAAAACTTAATGTTTTAAAACAGTAACAGTACTTTTAGTATATCTCAGGGTTTTTATATGTCCATAGCTATGAAAAAGCTTGACTTGGTGGTTTCAGCTCAGATTTCATGGCTTTTCAATGGTAGCTGGAACAAGGGTAGGAGGGCAGAAAGGAGCAATGCTAGAGAAGGGGAGGGCTGGAGGAACAGTGCTGTATCTTTTTTATAGTCTTAATTTGGATTTCCTCACAATGTGGGAGTGTCAAGGTAGTGAGAGTGCTTATATGGTGGATGAAGGATTCAATAGCAAGTATTCTAATGATCAAGACAGAAGATGTATTACTTTTCATCACCTAAACTTGGAGTAAACTCTGTTTGCAAATGAGTCTAAAACTTGCCCATATTGAAGATGATAACAATTACATGATACCTGTTACGTGGCTCTACTTTTTAAAGGACATGTGGTCTAAAAGACATTAAGGCAGCAGTCTTGTATTAATTTTTTTTAAAAAAACTATCATAACCCTAATTTCTCCTTTGTGTATTTTCAACTTTCCCAACTACTCCCACATAATTCTTTCCAGAAATATACCTTTCACAATGTTGGAATTTACTAAATAAAACTTGAAATACAAATCCTTATTAATAAAGAAGTATACAGCCCAAAACAACCATCTGTATTCATTTTACACTTGACCCAATGACTATTTCTTTGTACTATAATTGCCATTCTCTCCTCTTCACTCCATATCTCTATTTCTCTCCTCTATGCATGAACACAGAGAGCTCCTTGAGGAAGAACTGTATTTCATTTATCTAATACCTAGTTGATAAAGTTACTTTGGTATATGAAATTGTGAATGAATAAATAAATCAAGTTATTTATTTCTAGAAATAAAACATTATTAATTCTCTATTCCTTAGAAAATTGTCACATTCTAAGCAAGTTCAATCAATGCACGTTCATTATCAATGTTTCCATGGGTTACAAGTTTAAATATACATTGACTTTTAGGATCCTTGGCTAGTATCTCACCTCATGGACCAAAATCAAGATGTTAACCAGGGCTGTGGTGATGATTGTTCCACCTGGTCCATGGCACCGTTCACTCCTTCAGTGGCCTCATCATTCAGGGCAAGTAGAAGAAAGGCCCTTCTATCTTTCACAATTTAATCGTTACTGACCTTTTCTAGAGGCTCATATGATTAGATTAGACCCACCCAGGAAAATCTGTTTTATTTGACATAAAGTCAACTAATTAGGGTGCTTAATTTTTTCTGTAAACTGTATGTACTTTTGCATGCAAGTAAACATATTTCATTACTTTCGTCATTTTTTATTTGGCAGATGCAAATTACATGTCCTACCCACACTTGAAAGGAGGGCATAATTGACAAAGTCCAGGTTTTTGGTGTCATCTAAGAATTCTTTCTAACAGGTAACAACATTTCACATTGAAGTTTAAATGTTCTCCACTGCAAAATAAATTAGAATTACTATAGCTAACTAACAGTTTCTTTTACATGTGAATTTCTATATTGCTTCTCTTATTCCACCTCATCTTACTTTTCAGACTCTTATGTAAAAGACTTGGCAGTGCCCAGGTTATAAGTTTTTAAATATATATTATTTTTATAAACATAATATATAAAGTTGAATTGTTTTAATTTCAAAAATACAAATAAAATATGTGAAACAGTTTTTGAGCCTTTACAGGATATGCAAGAAAATAGGACACATAATAACATTGAGGGAAATAAAGATCTTTGTGAAAGGCAAAGGCAATGAATAAAAATTAGCTCAAATGTCATTCATTTTGTCAGAACAAGCATATGCTAGGAAGAAAACTCTGATTGATTTCCACATAATCACGTTGATTGTGTACAATCAGCCTCAGCCACATGTGCCATCTCTTTCACTTCGCCTGTTGGCTATGCCAGCAAACAACCAAGAAAACATAAATCGAGAAGAGGAAATGAATAAAGTATAGATTTAAATCTATTTTATCAAACCTTAGGCTCCACATAGCTGTTGACTATTTCACTGATACCTAAAACAGCTTGGGCCAGCAATCCTTACTGTCTGTGTTAACATTTCCTGTCATTTATGAAAAGCATTTTGTACTTTATGATCAGAGAAAGAATTTACCTAAGTTGTTCTTGTCTTTCATTAACAGGATAGCAAAAAAATGTGTTTTCACAGTTTAAATGGATGATGTTTTTCACATGAACTATTTCCTCAATAAAACTTGCTATTAACTTATACAATATTTACACATAAATTTAATAATAATATATCCAAATTATTTTTGTTTGTTTTTTTGTTTGGGAAGCATTTATTTCTTTACAATCAAATTCTACTTTCCTCATCAATCTGAATCACCATGTTCTAGCCAAATTTGGTATTTCTTTTTTTTAAACACTAGATTTATTTTCTAAAATATTTTATTAATTTATCTTTAGAGGGGAAGGGAAGGAGAGAGGAAGAGAAACATCAATGTATGGTTGCTTCTCGTGCATCCCCTGCTGGGAACTGGCCCCTGCCGGGAACTGGCCTGCAACCCAGGCATGTGCCCTGATTGGGAATCGAACTGTGATCATCAGGTTCACAGGCCCACACTAAATCCACTGAACTACACCAGCCAGGGTGGTATTTCTTTTTGTTTGTTTGATTGTTTGTTTTGTTTTGTTTGTTTTTTAATTTATTTAATTTTTGTTCAAGTACAGTTTTTTGTCTTTTGCTAGAGAAGAGAGGGGAGAAAATTTCAGTGGAAAGGGGGAAGGATTTACAGGATCTAATATATCCAAATTTTATGTAGTTCAATTAAGTAAGCTCAGCATAAAAAGGAACAAAATTAGTACTCAAAAATAAGCACTCACAAATTCACTGACCAGTTAGCTTGGTTAGGTAAGAAGGGAATAAAAATTTAAAAATATATTTGATCTCTTCATTATTAATCTGATAGTAACATTTACTGAGCACCTTTATATGTTAAAAATAGTAATACATAAAACATTTAATGTATTTTAAAGACTGATAGATATACCTCAATTAGAGTTTTAAAATAGAACTCATCTTTGTTATTAAAGAAACTGAAATTACATATATAAAATATGTATAATATATGATAGAACACATAATGTATAATATATGATATTGTATATATAATGTAGTCTCATAAAGACTGTATCATTTATTTTAGATATTTGAACTATTATGAAAAAATAATGCAATTCTACATGTGGTAGCTTTCAGTTTCATTTTTTAAAATATTTTATTTATTTATTTTCAAAGAGAGGGGAAGGGAAGGAGAGAGGGAGAGAAATATCAATGTGTGGTTGCCTCTAATGTGTCCCCCACTGGGAACTGGCCTGCAACCCAGGCATGTGCCCTGACTGGAAATCAAAGCAGAGACCCTTTGGTTTGCCTGCTAGCGCTCAGTCCATGGAGCCACACCAGCCAGGCCAGCAGCTTCTGAATCAGAATTTAACTCATCTTAAGTTTCCTCTGTGCAGAAAAATGGAGTCATAGATCCTTAGATTTTGTTTATATCACAGTAGATATTTTTTGTAGGTAACCCAAAATATATTTTTTCAGTAGGTAACTTTCTATTTTTAGCCTGAAACCAACTCACTGCTTTTAAACTCCTTCTCCACCACTGCCAAGAGTAGAACAAAGGTTTATTACTCTCAGTTATTTATTACCTTTGAAAAACAAACTAGCCTTTCATAATTTTATAAGAAAAGAAATTTTCTTTTTAAACTAATTCCTACACATTCATTGAGTGTGTAAGTATAAGGACTTGCACTTGCCCTTTGTAGTAATGAGCAGACTTTTTAAAAAGTCTTTTTTTTAAAGATTTTATTTATTGACTTATTTATCTTTTTTAGAAGGGAAGGAGAGGGAGAGGAACATCAATGTATGGTTGCCTTTCGTGCGTCCCCTGCTGGGAGTTGGCCTGCAGGGAACTGGCCTGCAACCCAGGCATGTGCCCTGACTGGGAATCGAACCGCGATCCTCTGGTTCGCAGGCCCGCACTCAATCCACTGAGCTACACCAGCCAGGGCTAAAAAGTCTTTTAACTGCATTGTAAAACCACTGTCAATAATAAATCACAGGTCATAGAAAATATTTTTAAAAGTCATAAAATTTACTTGCCCATTTGCTTAGTTATTAATTTATTAACTTATTCATTCAATAGACATATTAGGCAAGGAAAATGTCCAAATCAATGATTCTTAATAGGACATTTGCCTATTGCAAGGTATGTGTTGGTGGGATAATAGAAGGGGTTATAAAATCTTCTGGGGGGTCTTTTGAAAACATTTATGTCAATCATCCCCACTCCATCTAGTTACATCAGAATGCAGAGGAAGTTGCTTCTGAGTTATATTTTCAGTAATAGGTATGCTACAACCAGGTAGATCCTTGAATGTTTAAGAGAGCAGAAATCATTCCAAGCTGAAGGAAGAACATCAGTTAAGGGCAAACAAATGCAAGAGAATACTAAGTAAGATTAAGGGAAAAAGTATTATTTCAGCCCTGAGCAGTGTGGCTCAATTGATTGGGTGTCATCCAGAAAAGCAAAAGGATTCCCTGTTCGATTCCCAGTCAGGGCACCTGCCTGGTTAGTAGGTTAAGTCCAGGTTGGGCACATACGATAGGCAACCAATCAATGTTTCTCTCACACACTGGTGTTTTTCACCCTCTCTTTCTCCTTCCCTTCTCTTCTCTCTAAAAATAAATTCATACAATCTTTTTAAAAAGTATTAGTTCAGTTTTGGGATGTTAAATTGAGATACCAGTGGGATGGCATGTAAGTATAGATGTCCTGACAAGCAGTTTCACACAGGACTCTGTGTCCAGGACTCTGGAAGGGGGAAAAAGGACTCACTGGAAATAGGAATATGACAGTATTCCTTATGAAAATATAGTTTAAAACATTGGAGCACATAAGACCTCCAAAGGACAGAAAAAGGCAGAGGGCTGTGATGAAATTTCAGAAAAATCTAACTAACATTTGCAAAATGTTTACAGGATTAGTAACAAAAAAATATTTTAAAGGCTGAAAGAAACAGAATCCCAAGGAGAATAGGGAGGTAAAAAATGCAGAAATGAATAAACAGTTCAGAAGGGTGATCAAATCCTCTAGAGTGAGCCAGTAAAACAAGCAAAAACAAACTGCCAGTGGATATAATGATGAGAAAGCACACTAATACTATATTCTAGTGCATTTTTCAATGAGATTGTAGGAATAGAAGTGATTTGTTTTGGGGATTAGAATGAGATAAATAGTAAAGAACTGAGATGAGAGTATTTTAAGATGGCTGCGGAGTAGGACACAGGATTTCACTTCCCCCCATGCGCCAGAGAAAAACCCGGCTGATCTGCAGAGGAGCATAGCGGATAGCCAACAGAGACCCAGCATATAGGAAGGCAGGACTCCAGAAAGTGTAGCGGACACTGAATGACCAGAGGTTGAGGAGAGGAGATGACCGCAGATCAACAAGGTACAAGGGAACAGCGCAGAGGCTACAGGCCCTCCACCGGGCCACACCAGGGCCCCAGCAGGTCTGCCTTGTCTCTGGGAGCTGAGGNACTAACATTTGCAAAATGTTTACAGGATTAGTAACAAAAAAATATTTTAAAGGCTGAAAGAAACAGAATCCCAAGGAGAATAGGGAGGTAAAAAATGCAGAAATGAATAAACAGTTCAGAAGGGTGATCAAATCCTCTAGAGTGAGCCAGTAAAACAAGCAAAAACAAACTGCCAGTGGATATAATGATGAGAAAGCACACTAATACTATATTCTAGTGCATTTTTCAATGAGATTGTAGGAATAGAAGTGATTTGTTTTGGGGATTAGAATGAGATAAATAGTAAAGAACTGAGATGAGAGTATTTTAAGATGGCTGCGGAGTAGGACAAAGGATTTCACTTCCCCCCATGCGCCAGAGAAAAACCCGGCTGATCTGCAGAGGAGTGCAGTGGATAGCCAACAGAGACCCAGCATATAGGAAGGCAGGACTCCAGAAAGTGTAGCGGACACTGAATGACCAGAGGTTGAGGAGAGGAGACGACCGCAGATCAACAAGGTACAAGGGAACGGTGCAGAGGCTGCAGGCCCTCCACCGGGCCACACCAGGGCCCCAGCAGGTCTGCCTTGGTCTCTGGGAGCTGAGAGCGGGCAACAACAACCCTGGGAGAGAGCCAGTCATCAACACCCTCCCTAACCAGCTGGGTGCAGATTGAAAAACACCAGGAGAAATCAGTTTGCCTGTAGTGTCAGAGAGGAGCGGGCATTAGGAAGCAAACCAGAGAGCTCTAATGACCCGTGGAGTCAGGCTGTGGCTGTCTGCTTGGGAGAACTGAGAGTCGCCCATTTGTTCCCTGTAGCACGGGGCCTCAGTAGGGTCTGCCACAGACTCTGGGAGCCGTGGGCTGCCAGCAAGGCTCCTGAACGAGAGCCTGTCATCAGCTCCCTTCCTACCCAGCCAGGCACAGGCTGAAAAATGCTAGGAGTCAGGCTGTGGTTGCTGGCTTGGGAGAACAGAGAGCTGCCCTGTGCATTCTGCCATAGCACTGGGAAAGGTCCCCGCCCAAGCCTGTGAGACCAGGAAAGCCTGGCTGGGAGCACGAGCCCTCATGCCAGGCCAGGACTGTGAATCCTGGGGAAAAATTTGCTCTCAGTGGGGCACTGGAGAATGGCGCCAGTCTGGACCTTGGAAAGGCACCCGTGAGACCGGTTGAGTTCACCAAGAAGCGAGGAAGGCTACACTAATAGTCCCTCAGGCTGCTGCAGCTAGTGAGACCAGAAGAAAAGGTTTGACCAGCTGGAAACCAAAAAGAGGTGTTTTTGTTGTTGTTGCTGTTGTTGTTGTTTGTTTTTATTTTTATTTTTTGGGGGGGTTGTTTGTTTCTAAATAATCTTTTATTTCTTTAACTTTATTATTCTTTTATCTTTCAAAACTTTTATCCTCTCTCTTCTCCTTTCTTGTTTTATTTCTTCTTTCTTTCTTTCCAAACCTACTGCTTTTTCCTCCCATCTGCTGCCCTTCTTTTCTTTCTTTTTGTTCTCTTTTTCTTTCTTTTTGCTCCTCTCCCCTGACCAAGTGAGACAAAAGACTTGGAAAGGCGAAAAGACCAGAGTTGGACTCAAAGAGGGAGCATCCCAACAGTAGAAACAGAGACAAAATTCACTTTGCTATAACAGAAAAACTACAAGTTACTGAATATTTGTATTTTTTTCATTATTTTGTCATTATTCTTACATCTTATATTTTAATAGTATCTCTTTATTCCTTCTCTTTCTGTATAGTCTTCTTTTTTTGGCTGGATATATTGTATCACTTGACAGTTTTCCCCTGTCCCCTCAATCATAGTGTATTGCTAATTTACTGTCCTTTAATTCCTCTTACCCAGCTAGCACACCATTGAAGGTCCAATACTCCCTAATCTTGGTATATCATAGATTCTGTCATATGATCGTTGCTCCAATATTATTGTAAATAATAGCTATTACATACTATTGTAAACACTACACAACACCACCCAGTTCTTAGCCCACTACATTGTTGCCTGAACTATAATTCTGTGCTGATTAACTCTATTCTCTCTCACGCTACACCTATTTACTATCCTTTATTCTCACCTTACCTCAGAATCTGACCTCCCTCAAACTCACCCCTTTCGAGATCCAAATCATAAACCTCCCCTCCCAAATGAGAGCCTTATCTTCTTTCCATTTTTTCTAAAAAGGGGCTAGTGGGGTTGAAGATTATGATTATCTCTGTACATAGCCAGGGGATCACCTATCTCCTCTCTACCGGCTGTTGCTGTAAATATCACAGAATGCTCTCTTGCTGTCATAAACCACTTTGCCTTCCCCTCCAACTGATCACAAAAAAAACCCCAAAAAGACCAAAAAGAAAAAAGGAGTAGGTGGAAGCAGAGCACATCAGAATAATCGAAGGAGTCTGCAACATTGAATTTCACAGGCATTCCACCACATAAGTTCACACCATAAACCCAAGGAGTCAGAAGAATTCAATTTAAGAAAGTGAGGCTAACAAGAAGAGGCTCTCAAATAATGGGAAGACAAAAAAAACAACCCCCAAATGAAAGGAAAGGAGGAAGCCACAGAAAGAATGTAAGATGAAACACAGGCAAGTCAACTATCAGATATTGAATTCAAAGCACTGGTTATCAGGAAGTTCAAAGAGCTCACAATGAGCTACCAAAACTACAGGGGAGATACAACGAACTCATCACAAACTATTTCAACATTAAAATGAAATAGAAACTATCAGAAAGGGACAAGAGGAAATGAAGAATACAATTTCCGAATTGAAGAACTAAGTAGAAGGTATGAAAAGTAGAATCCATGAAGCAGAAGATCGGGTCAGTGAGATTGAGGACAAAGTAGAAAGAATCTCCCAGACAGAGCAAGAAAAACAAAACAGGCTCAGAAAGAATGAGGAGGGATTAAGAGAAATGCAAGACAATATGAAACGTAAAAATATCCAAATAATAGGAATACCAGAAGGAGAAGAGGAAGAACAAGGGATAGAAAAACTATTTGACAAAATAATGAGGGAAAATTTTCCTAATTTGATGAGAGAAAAAGTCACACAAATACAGGAATCACAGAGAGTCCTAATCAAGAGGAACCCAAGAGGCCCACTTCAAGACACATCATCATTAAAATGGCAAAATTCCAAGACAAAGAGAGAATCTTAAAGGCAGCAAAGGAGAAAAAGGAAGTAACATGCAAGGGAGCCCCAATAAGGTTAGCTGCTGACTTCTCAACGGAACACTCCAAGCAAGAAGAGAATGGCAAGAAATATTTCAAGTAATGAGAACCAGAGGCCTACAACCAAGGCTACTTTACCCAGCAAGGCTCTCAATCAAGATAGAAGACCAAAATGAAGAGCTTCCAAGACAAAAGGAGTCTAAAAGAATATGCCTCCACCAAACCAGCTCTACAAGAAATACTAAAAGGACTGCTTTAAGGAAAGGAAGGAAAAGAGAGAGACAGAGAGGAACTGTGGTACAAAAAAGGCAATGAATAAGTCCCTATCAATAATAACCTTGAATGTAAATGGATTAAATGCTCCAATCAAAAGACATAGAAGAGCTGAATGGATAAGAAAGCATGACCCACACATATGCTGCCTACAGGAGACCCACCTCAGGACAAAAGACCATCACAGAATAAAAGTGAAAGGCTGAAAACAAATTTTCCAAGCAAATGGACAAGCAAAAAAACCCGGGGTAGCAATTCTAATATCAGACAAATTAGACTTCAATAAAAGGGCCATAAAGAGAGACCCAGAAGGTCACTTCATAATACTCAAGGGAAGAATCCACCAAGAAGACATTAACATCATAAATATATATGCACCCAACATTTGAACACCCAAATATATACAGAAAATCTTAGAGGACTTCAAGAAAGATATTGACAGTTAAACAATTATAATAGAGGATTTTAATACCTCACTGTCAAAAATGGACCAATCTTCCAGACAAAATATCAACACAGAAATTGTGGCATTGAACAATGCCCTAGATGAAATGGACTTAAATGATACATATGGGCCCTTTCATCCCAAAGAAGCTAAATACACATTTTTTTCAAATGCACACAAAACATTTTCAAAGATAGATCTCATGATAGGGCACAAAAGGAGCCTCAACTAATTCAAGAAAATTGAAAACATACCAGCATTTTCTCCAACTAAAAGGGACTGAAACTGGAAAACCAACTGAAAGGAAAAACCCCCAAACACTCAAAATCATTGATACTGAATGTCATGCTATTAAACAATGAATGGGTCAAAAATGNAAATACACATTCTTTTCAAATGCACACAAAACATTTTCAAAGATAGATCACATGATAGGGCACAAAAGGAGCCTCAACTAATTCAAGAAAATTGAAAACATACCAGCATTTTCTCCAACTAAAAGGGACTGAAACTGGAAAACCAACTGAAAGGAAAAAACCCAAAACCCTCAAAATCATTGATATTGAATGTCATGCTATTAAACAATGAATGGGTCAAAAATGAAATTAGGGAAGAAATAAAAAAGTTTCTGGAAACAAATGAAAATAAACTCACAATAACCCAAAACTTAAGGGACACAGCAAAGGCAGTCCTGAGAGGGAAGTTCATAGCAATACAGGCTTACCTAAAGAAGATAGAAACATTTCAAACAAACAAATTAACCCTACGCCTGCAAGAACTCGAGGAACAACAACAAAGACAGTCCAGAGCAAGTAGAAGGAAAGAAATGACCAAGATCAGAGCAGAATTAAATGACATAGAGACTAAAAGCACAATTCTAAGGATCAATGAATCCAGGAGCTGTTTTTTGAAAAGATAAACAAAATAGACAAACCTTTAAGTAGGCTCATCAAGAAAAGATGAGAGAGGACCCAAATAAACACAATCAGAAATGAAAGAGGAGAGATTACAACTGACACCACAGAAATACAAAGGAGTGTAAGAAATTACTATGAAGAGCTGTATGCCAAGAAATTTGAAAACCTAGGTAAAATGAACAAATTTCTAGAAAAATAAAATCTTCCAAAACTCAATGAAGAAGAAGCAGAAAGCCTGCACAGACAAATAACAGAAAATGAAATTGAAGCAGTAATCAAAAATGTCCCAACACACAAAAGCCCTGGACCAGATGGTTTCACAGGAGAATTCTACAAAGCATTTAAGGAAGAGCTAACCCCTATTCTTCACAGACTATTCTAAAACATCCAAAACTATGGAAGACTTCCAAACTCTTTTTATGAAGCCAGCATCACCCTAATTCCAAAAACAGATAAAGAAACAACAAAGAAAGAAAACTTCAGGCCAATATCACTAATTAACAAAGACACTAAAATCCTCAATAAAATATTGGCAAATCGCATCCAACAACACATTATAAAGATCATACCCCGTGACCAAGTGGGATTCATCCCAGGGATGCAAGGATGGTTCAATATTCAATACATCACATAAATAAAATGCAATGCATCACATAAATAAAAGCAAAGACAAAAACACATGATCATATTAATAGATGCAGAAAAAGCTTTTGATAAGATACAACACCCACTTATGATAAAAACACTCAGCAAAGTGGGAATTGAGGTAGCATTCCTCAACATAATAAAGGCCATATATGAGAGACCTACAGCCAACATCATACTCAATGGGCAAAAACTAAAAGCTTTTCCACTAAGATCAGGAACAGGACAAGGTTGTCCACTTTCACCACTTCTTTTCAATATAGTATTGGAAGTTTTAGCCACAATGACCAGACAAGAAAAGGAAATAAAAGACCTCCAAATCAGAAAGGAGGAAACAAAACTGTCATTGTTTGCAGATGACATGATAGTGTAACTGGAAAATCCTATAGCCTCTACCCCAAAACTGCTCGACCTAATAAACAAATTTGGCGAAACAGCAGGATACAAAGTCAATATTCATGAATCAAAGGCATATTTATATACTAACAATGAATCAGCAGAAGCAGAAATCAAGAAAAAACACCATTCCATATAGCAAAAATAAAAATAAAATATGTGAGAATAAACCTAACCAAGGAGGTAAAAGACCTGTATGCAGAAAACTACACAACACTGAAGAAAGAAATCAAGGAAGAAACAAACAAATGGAAACAAGTACCGTTTTCATGGACTGACAGAATTAACATCAAAATGTTCATACTACCCAAAGCAATTTAAAGATTCAATGCAATACCTATTAAAGTACCAATGGCATATTTCACAGACATAGAACAAACACTTCAAAAATTTATATGGAACCATAAATGACCCCGGATAGCAGCCGCAATTTTGAAAAAGAAGGACAAAGTAGGAGGTTTCACAATACCTGACATTAAACTGTATTACAAGGCCACTGTTATCAAAACAGCCTGGTACTGGCATAAAAATAGGCACATAGACCAATGGAACAGAACAGAGAGCCCAGAATTAAACCCAACTCTGTACAGTCAATTAATATTCGACAAAGGGGGCAATGACATAAAATGGAGTAAAAATAGCCTCTTCAACAAATGGTGCTGGGTGAACTGGACAGCTTCTTGCAAAAAAATGAAACTTGAGCACCAACTTACACCATACACCAAAATAAATTCAAGATGCATAAAACACTTAAATTTAAGCTGTGACATCATTAAAGTCCTAGAGGAGAACATTGGTAGGAAAATATCAGATATTTCATGCAGCAACATTTTTACTGATATGTCCCCTAGAGCAAGGAATATAAAGGAAAGAATAAACAAATGGAATCTCATCAAAATAAAAAGCTTCTGCACAGCTAAAGAAAATAGCATTGAGATAAAAGAAAACCAACTGGGGAAACATATTTGCCAATGATACCTCAGACAAAGATTTATTCTCCAAAATAGACAAAGAACTTACTCGACTTCCCTTTAAGAAGACAAGCAACCCAATTAAACAACGGGCAAAGGACTTGAAGAGACACTTCTCCAAGGAGGGCATACAGAGGATTCAGAGACACATGCAAAGATGCCCAATATCGCTAGCTATCAGAGAGATGCAAATTAAAACCACAATGAGATACCACCTTATACAGGTCAGAATGGCCATCATAAACAAAGCAATAAGCAACAAATGTTGGAGGGGTTGTGGAGAAAATGGGACCCTAGTTCACTGTTGGTGGGATTGCAGACTTGTACAACCAGTATGGAAAACAGTATGGAATTTTCTAAGAAAACTAAAAATGGACCTGCCTTTTGACCCAGCAATGGAATTGCTGGGATTATATCCTAAGATCCCTAAAACACCAATCCCAAAGAACACATGCACCCCAATGTTCATAGCAGCACAATTTACAATAGTCAAGAGTTGGAAGCAATCTAGGTGCCCGTCAGTAAATGAATGGATCAAAAAACTATGGGGCATTTACACAATGGAATTCTATGCAGCAGAAAGAATGAAGGAACTACTACCCTTTGCAACATCATGGATGGAACTGGAAAGCATTATGCTGAGTGAAATAAGCCAGGTGGTGAAAGACAAATACCATATGATCTCACCTTTAACAGGAACTTAACAAAACAAACAAGCAAGCAAAATATGACCCAAGACACTGAAATTCAGAACAGGCTGACAGGGGCCAGAGGGGAGATAATTTCAGGGGAAAAGGGAAAGGATTCACAGAAACTAGTATAAAGGACACATGGAGAACAACTGAGAGGGGTGGAAACGTGAAGGGGGTGGAGAACACGGGGGGTGGGCTGGGATGGGAGTGGGGGATGAAAAACTGTACTTGAACAAGAATTAAATAAAAATTAAAATTAAAAAATAAGAAAAAATGGGAATGAAAAGAAGAATATGAAAAAAAGAATTGAAATAAAGCAAATCTAGAGAGTTCTTTTGTCATTTCGTATTAAACAGCACATTGAAATTATGGGGTATCATGTGAATGGAGATGATGCTTCCAGGAGGTACTGTGGAAATATATTTGTAACAGGGTTCTGCTCTAGAAACTATATCTGAAGGAAAGAAACAAGTGGGTTGAGAGAAGCGGAATACAAAACAGAAAGCAGAAATGTTTGACCTTGATCAAGCCAGACCCCAGGGTGATTGAAATTCGCAGCCATCTTTCACTTCTCACAGCCATGCTCCTTCCTTCAGTTACTATTGCTGAATGTGAAACCTTAAATTGCTGTTATCTTTCTACCAGTCTTAGGATGCAGTCAAGACTAAAACCTTTTATATAATTGTAAGACTTGCAGGTATTATTGAACTGGTAAACCCACTAGCTCTGAAGTTAACCTTACCTAAACTACCGAACATATGAGAATAATATTTTTTTAATTTTTAAAGCAGTTTGAATCTAGATCTTTTGCTTAGAGCTAAACACATATTAAATGTCCTAAGTAAAAAGGATGCTCTTTTTTTACCAAATTTTGTGATGATTTACAGAAATACTACACAAATTAAAATTTTATCTACAACTTTACCACAACATAGTCCTAATAACAAGAATTTTAGAAAGGAAATATTTCTGGTACTTTCTGGTTGTTAGCTAAATAGCAGTCTGTCAACAGTGCTTGGAGAGACATTGTTATATGTTACTTCCATGAACTTAAATTTATACAAACATTTAAAAAACACTTTAATGTTATGCTTCAAGATCCATTAATTTTTTTCATATGTTGATATGCTGACTTACATTAATTGATGTACAATTTCAATGAACATTCAAGGTAGACACTATGATTCTTCATATTACAACATAATTATGTCAGATACTTTTTTAATAAAAGCTAAATGTACAGTAATAGAGGAACAAATGGTCAATTATTATAAAATGCCAATTGCAGGATTGTTGTAGACCTCTCTGCCTAGTTTTAGGAATTGTATCTGTACCCCTTGTGCCTAAGGGCAAGGGACAACCTCTGCTGGTAGTAAGTCAATGATGGGTAAGACCCCTCACAGCGGGGGGCAACCTAAGCCAGACTTGATCACTTGGGAGGCCTTCATGGAAGGACTCGAGGGAGGGGGGGCTGCAACAAAGAGCCATGGACTCTAGATCCCCCCCTCCCCCAGCTTTGACAAAGCCTGAGTCCCCATGTTCTCTGGGAGAAGTGCTTCCTGGCTCTAATCCCCTTAAACCTGAATACCTGATGGGGAGAGGTGCAGCTCCTTGCCTTGCTAGAGCATGTCCTGGGGAAAAATCTGGCACCACAAAGACTTCCTGATAAATCTGTGCAATCTGCTCTGCTAAGAGTGCTTTCATTCATATGATAAGGGTCCTAGGGGAAATGGGTATGTCTCCCAAAGTTTCTGCAACTCTCTTCCTGACAGACACTGACTCAGACTCTGAAGCCCTCAGATATCTTTGAAATGTTATCTACAGTTTGATCCTTGCCGCCCTGTATTCCTGTGTATTACAATGCAATAAAAGGCTATGGAGGAAGGGAGCTTTGGTCCTTTTTCTCCACGGAAAGACTGGCTGTTGCTGGCCTTTGTCTCCAGTGAGAAACTGGCAACAGCCCACTCCTCCTCTCCAAACAGATCACATCATGTCTCGGTCATTATTCACTCTCATCCGTGGCACTCGGGGGGACTCGTGAGAAAGTCGCCCTCACACAGGATATATCATCAAAATGAGAATGATAAGATTTGTGTAGTATGAAAATATATTTTTCTCATTTTGAGTTGAAAAAGATACAAAATCATATATACAGAATTATCATTACAATTTTACTATGTAATTTATTCACTTATATCCTATTTGTGGATCTATCAGTTTTTTTATCAATTCATTCATTCATTCATCTAACCACATCTAGAGTATATAGAATGTACAAACAACATGCTAAAGTACCAGCTTCCATTGTTTGATGGTGTGTTGCAACCGTTCAAGGCCGGACAGGTCCATAGTATTCATGCAGACAAAGTAATATTCACAGAGCTGTTAGGATGTCTAGCATGCCTTTGTTCATGGGTGAATAGCTGTGTACCCTGCAAGCTGTGTGTCTCCCTGCATGTCACACATCATGGCCCTTGCTCCTCAGTGTGGCACCCACTCTGGCACCTGTCCCCTTGCATTTCTCTCTTCATTGCCCCCAGAAGGGAGTCCCTACCTGTTTAAGTACTACAGGGGAACAAAGCCAGAAAACTGCCAGAACATTACATAACATAACATAGTTATGCACATGCAAGCCCACTTCATATTATGGGAACAGTTTATCGGACCAAGTCTCAGGGCTATGAGAACCCTAGTTATCAGGCCCCTCCAAGGTTATGGGGACACTGCTTCCCTTGGTTATCCAGACACCTAGGTGAGGAAGCCAGACTGCCTCCACTTACCCTACAGATGGTGAGAAATGTGTGATTATTTACTTTTTCCACATATGTCTGCATTTTCAAAAACAGTGTTACATATTTTATGATCGTACAAACAATTGACAAATTGTTGTCAACAATAGACAAGCTCCGGTTTTCCCTCTAAAGTAATCATAAAGCTTCTGTACTTCAAGTATAAGATGTGTGTGGAGAAAAATAACAAATTTTTGTTACAATAAAAAACAATAAAAAACATTGGAATACTTAAATATTTAAAATAAAATAATAAAATATATCCACAAATTCCATCAAAACCTGACTTTAAATGACTCCGATGAAGACTCATAATCAAATCAACAAGGATTTAACAAGTTTTCACATAAATGTCAATCCTGAACTCATTCATTTTTTCCTGTTTACACTTGATATAAAATATAATCCATTTAGTTTAAAAATAATTTCCTTACTATGCAAATGTTCCAAAATGGACTACTTTGTGGCATACTATAAAAATCTCCCTCTTTATATTCAGAATCTAGCTCAGGTAAAAATTTCAACTTTGTTATACAAATGAAAAAATAAATTCTATTTCACAGGTCACCTTGGTTACTTTCAGGGTTTGTGTTGAAGCAGAAAAAACAAGCCTTTCAAGCAAAAAGTAAGTAGAACTGAAGTATATGTGGGACATTAATGAAAGTAAATGCTCTATTTCCTTCTAAAACCTGAAACCGTTGGCTTTTGCCTCCCCCCGCCCCCACATACTGGGCATAGACCTGTGTGAGCATCCTCTGCTTCATCCACAGTAGCATCTGCGTATGGATAGTCATTCCTTGTTTTTCATCAATACCAGCTTCTTTATAAACCTGGAAGTGACCTTCTATAGCTGGGCACTATTCACTAAAGTCATGGCTAATACTGATCTCTTGTTTTATTTTTTAAAGCTTACAGAATCCATTGAAATAGTGTCAGGGAAAGATACTTTTAGCTAATTTCTAGAGATGAAGAATCTGAAGATCATAGAAATTAGGTGACTATTACAACTCCTTGTGAAATATTTAATATTATAATATATGCAAAATTATATAGTAAATAATAAATTAACACCCTGTTGTATAACCAAGGTATCAAGTCAGCATTACTCCTTTACTGGTGACTTGAATAAACTTGGTTGCCAATCTCAGTTTTATTTCTGAGTCTCTCTGTAATTTCTGCTAATCATATCTTTTGCTTCCTGCTTCAATATGTGCTAATCTTGAGACACCAGTGTTGATTCAAATTCAGGACCACTTTGTGTTACACACCTCCAAAGAAGTCACTTATACAAAGGAATATGGCAAATTTTACTGGTAATTTCACAGAAGAAAAGGTGTTTCTACCCAATAGCTCACAACATAAAACCATTTTAAGAAAATCCAGTTCCCCCAAAACTCGACTGTAGGTTGGCCTATTACCAGCAGCATTTTGGTAAATATCCAGCAACTGGGTCTCTGGTGAGAAAAAAAAAAAACCCTTAACTGGTAGTGTCTACCAATTTCTATGATGTAAATATCCCACTGTGGCCATTTTCAAGCTATCGCTGTGACATCACTGAATTCAGAGTTGGAATTGAGAAAATCTGGGGATAATTGGCTCTTGCAAGCCACTATTTATTTTCAAAGGTTGTTCTTTCTGGGTTTCTTTAATGCCATCCCAACTGCTCTTACTTCACTCATGTTGCTCTGAATCATACATCAGTACCAGCCACAGCCCATGGGAATTTCAGTGTTTTTCCCTTGAATACAGAGCATCTCAGCCTCTTCATACTATAAAGTTTTAAAATTTGTCCACAAATTCTTTAATCTACTTTCAATTGACAAACGTGGTTTATATCCCCTTGAGACTGGACCAACTATCTCAAAACCAGTAGAATGGAGAACTGTTTATACCTTCTAAAACTGGTTAAGAGTAGGTGATGCATCTTTTACTTTGCATTACCTTGGATCCTTTCTTATATAGTATGCTAACTACCATAAAAAGTTCTGCTACCCTGAGATCGTCATGCTACAAAGGCATTCCTAGATGAGCTTCCTGCCAGCAGCCAACATTTACCACCAACCATGTCAACAAGCCATCTTGGATGTTCAATCTAGTGAGATATCATATGTTTGCACCCCCAGGCAAATCTGACAGTATCCACAGGTAAGAATCCATCTCTGCCCAGCCAAGTCCTTTTCAACTTCAGGCTCATGGTGTCATATCAAGCTGCCAGTTACCAGTTGCCCATATCTGTGGCCTTCTGAATCATCTGAGTATTTTCCCTGAAGGAATTTTCAAGCTTAATGCAGAATTTGACTCATTTGTTGCTCTACTCACTCAGTCACTTTGAATGCAACAGCCACACAGTATGCATGCTCATTCAATGGCATCTACCACCCCATTGACTAGTACAGTGAAGCTGTCATTGTTCATGCATGCAGATTCCAGTCCACTTACCTTGGCTGCAGGTAACATTGATGTCATGTAAACTGTTCTCGTCACATTAAACAATGTCTGTACTTTTTCCAGACAAACTATATATGTTTCTGTGTGTGTGTATTGGAGGACCCTATACCAAGTAAAGTAAAATGTTTCTTTCAGTTTGCAAATTCACTAGCATACATTCTTCTTCATAGGTTTTCTGGTACTAAATTTCTTAAATTTTGCTTTCCTGAATTCTATTTAGTCTTTTAAAAAGTTAGGGTTGGCATATTTCTATCTTAATTCAAAGAGAGATTTTCTTTGTTCTAGCTGTAGGATCAAGCTCAGCCTCTAAAATTCCAAGATGAGTAAAAACAAAAAAGTTTCTGTATTGTTCTTGATAAATCTAGTTAGCTATACATAGAATGCCATGTACAATAGGCAAGGCTCCCAGCTTCACTGCCCACAATCCTTTATCAAAAATAGCATACATCTAAACTGGAATTAGGCCAGGTCCTACTGTTACCACTTGAACCAAAGACTACAACCCAGTGTGTGAAGTGAAGGAGTCACATATTTCTCTGGTAACACAGCCTGCAGGATGTTCATGATAAGTGACAGAAGCTCCATTTCCATAAAATGACAATGCCAAATTAATTCTAATTATCCTGATCATTGAACATTTAAATGAAAATGAAGACATTAAGGTAACTAATTACTAGGAAGGCCATTTCTGAGAATGAATTATGAAAGGTTTTAAACAAAGACATTGTAAAACAATAGGTTTCAACTGCCCAAATCTTGTCAGCTTGTTTATTTGTACTGATCACATTGAATTTACATACCAGAAAATTGGGAATTATTTGGTTGTTAAAAGAATGAAGAAAAACTCTATGGAGAGCTGCATTCTCATTTGCGTTTCCTAAAATAAGAAGTCACAGTTGATAATTTCTAAACTAGTAACTTTATCAATTTGCAGATTCAAATGTAAATTAGAAACAAATGGTATGAAAAAGTGTGAGAGTTGTTTAGAAAACTGATTTATGAATAATTGTTGATTTCATGAATTTGGTATTACTGAACAATAAAATGATAATAGTTTTGGGGTACCACTTAAGGAGATGACAAGAAAAGAAGAAGGAATAATAATCTCACTAGATAGCTATTTATGATCACTAAATAAGATTAAACTATATGATAATCTACCCACTATGCTGTACACTTGAAACCAATACAAAACAATATTGAATGTAACTGTAATTAAAAATAAAACTTTTAGAAAAGAAGTTAAATGAAATAAAATAAAATTTGATTTGCAATTGAAATGTGTATATATATATATATATATATATATATATATATATAATTTTATTTATGTAAAACCTAAAGTTGAAAATATATTTTCTTTCTTTTTAAGTCTAGAAGAATCATTTGCTTATTTAAATTTTCCCCAATTTGTTTTTCAGAAGAAATTCAACAGGAATATTACTACCTCCCAGTAGAGGGAAAAATGCTTAGCTAGGTGGAATTTGTTTTATTAAACAAACAAACAGTAATGTAAAGAAGTATACTTTTCTAAATTTGATTACTTTAGTTCTAACTTATTTCCTACCTCTAATTGAATAGTGTTCATATTATGAAGATTCAGGCCCATGAAGACATTTCTTTGTAAAAGCAAATTAAAGCAAAACAAAACAAAATAAAAAGGAATTCTTTGCATTGTGAAATTGTGATTGAGCAAAAACTCAAATATGGAAAACATTAATAGGCAATATGTTTATGTTCAATTAAATGTGTGCTAAATTGCTTAGAGAACCCTGGCCTTAAGTTTATTAAATAAATTCTTTATTATATTTAAGTGACAAGAGAGAGTTGCTGAACATTCACTAAGTACTATATCAAAACTTTGACTTTAGGACTTATGGCCAAGATGGATGCTTAGGTAGGTACACTGTGCTTCCTCACACAACCAAAAGGACAACAACAAATTTATTTATTTTTAATTTTTTTAATTTAATTCTTATTCAAGTACAGTTTTCTGTTTTATATTCCCTGCCCTGCCCCCTACAGTGCTCCCCACCTCCCTTCCATTTCCGCCCCCCACCTTAATTATTGTCCATGTGTCCTTTAGACTTATTCATGTGAGTCCCTCCCCTTTTCCCATATGATTCTCTCCCCTCTCCTCTCTGGACCCTGTCAGCCTGCTCCGTATTTCAGTGTCATTGGTCATATTTTGCTTGCTTGTTTGTTTTGTTGTTTAGATTCCTGTTAAAGGTGAGATTATATGGTATTTGTCTTTCACCACCTGGCTTATTTCGCTCAACATAATGTTCTCTAGTTCCATCCACGATGTTGCAAAAGGTAGGAGCTCCTTCTTCCTTTCTGCAGCATAGAATTCCATTGTGTAAATGTACCATAGCTTTTTGATCCAGTCATTTACTGATGGGCATCTAGGTTGCCTCCAACTCTTGGCTATAGTGAATTGTGCTGCTATGAACATTGAGGTGCATAGGTTCTTTTGGATTGGTGTTTCAAGGTTCTTAGGATATACTCCTAATAGTGGAATTGCTGGGTCAAAAGGGACGTTCATTTTTAGTTTTCTTAGAAAGTTCCACACTGTTTTCTATAGTGGTTGTACCAGTCTGCAATCCCACCAACAGTGAACTAGGGTCCCCTTTTCCCCACAACAACAATAAGTTTAAAAACAAAAAAACAACCAAAACTGACAGAAAATTAAACTTTATGGGAATCTGACAACCAAGGAGTTAAAGATGACACACTCATCCAGACTGGTAGGAAGGGCAGAGACAGGCCCACAGAGAGCACTTGCAACAAAGCGGTGGTGGAGAACCATGCTGGCAAGGTGGCAGCATGCAGATCCTGTGCCAGATTGTGGAGTGGGGCATGCAAGGCTGCAGGTGGCCAGCAAGACTAAGGTAGCGACTGGTGGAGTGGGTGGTCACATTTGCATGCAGATAAACTGGGAGAAATGACTGGGGAGTGAGACAGACTGGGTAACCCAGACTTCCAGCATGAAGAAATAAAGCCTCGAACCTCTGATTAAGCCTCAAACCTGCCTCAGATACCTGTGGGGGTTGAGGCAGCAGCAGGAGAGTTCATTGGAGCGATCCACAGGCTCCAAAAATGTACACAAACTTAGCCACCCAGGAATTAGCATAAGAAGGGCCCAATTTGCTTGTGGGAAGTGACTGAAAGCCTGCAGAGAGCAGAGCAAGTGCCATTATTCCCTGTGTGACCCCTCCCCCATGCATAGGGTCACAATGAAGCGACCTGGGTTACCCCTCATGGTGAACACCTAAAGCTCTGCCCCTCACTATGTGAGAGACATGTCAAAACAAACAAACAAACAAACAAACAAGCAAAAAGACCCAAACAAAAACATATCAAAACTCCAGAAAAAATACAACTAAGCAACAAAGAGGTAGCCAACCTATCAGATACACAGTTCAAAACACTGGTAATCTGGATGCTCACAGAACTGATTGAATTTGGTCACAAATTAGATGAAAAAATGAAGGATATGCTAAGTGAAATAAAGGGCAGTGTACAGAGAACCAATAATGATTGGAAGGAAACTGGGACTCAAATCAATAATTTGTAGCAGAAGGAAGAAATAAATATCCAATCAGAAAACAATGAAGAAATAAGAATTCCAGAAAATGAGGAGAAACTTAGGAATCTCCACTATACCTTTAAACATTCCAACATCCAAATTATAGGGGTACCAGAAGGAGAAGAGGAAGAGCAAGAAGTGGAAAAGTTATTTGAACAAATAATAAAGGAGAAGTTCCCCAATCTAACAAAGCACAATAGACTTCCAGGAAGTGTAGGAAGTTAGAGAGTCCCAAAGAAGTTGGACCCAAGGAGAAATACACCAAAGCACATCATAACTACAATACCCGATAGTAAAATTAAGGAGAGAATCCTAGAAGCAGCAAGAGAAGAGGCAACAATTACCTACGGAGGAGTTCCCATGAAACCATCAGCTGATTTCTCATGAGAGACCTTACAGGCAAGAAGGGGCTGGAAAGAAGTATTCCAAGTCATAAAAGGCAAGGACCTACATCCAAGATTACTCTATCCAGCAAAGTTACTATTTTGAATGGGAGGGCAGATAAAGTGCTTCTCAAATAAGGTCAAGTTAAAGGAGTTCATCATCATCAAGCCCTTGTTATATGAAATGTTAAAGGGACTTATCTAAGAAAAGGAAGATAAAAATATGAGCAGTAAAATGACAGCAAACTCACAGTTATTAATAGCCACACCTAAAACAAAAACAAAAGTGAACTAAGCAGACTACTAGAATAGGAACAGAAGCACACAAACAGAGATTATATGGAGGTTTATCAACAGGGGAGTGGGAGGGTGAGACAGGGGAAAAGGAATAGGTAATAAGTAGCATAGGTGGTAGGTAGAAAATTGACAGGGGGAGGGTAAGAACAGTATAGAAAATGTAGAAGCCAAAGAACTTACATGTACAACCTAAGGACATGGCAGGGGAATGTGGGTGGAAGAGGGTGTGCAGGGCAGAGGGGAGTGAAGAGAAAAAAATGGAACAACTGTAATAGCATAATCAATAAAATATATTAAAATAAAAAAATTGAGTTTAACAATACAGTTATGAGTCGCATAAGGACATTTTGGTCAATTACCAGCCAAATATACCAGAGTGGTTCCATAATATTATAATGGAGCTAAAAAATTCCTGTCACCTAGTGAGTTTATAGCTGCCCTAATGTCATTGTGAAACACATTAAAATTGCCTATAGCATTCAGTTAACATGTTGCACATGTTTGTAGCAAAAGCAAAAGGCTATCCCATATAGCCTGTATTTTGGGCTATTATACCATCTAGGTTTATTGAAGTGTACCCTATGACGTTCAATGTTCACACAGCAAAACCAATCAACTGTGCTTTTCTCAGAACACGTCCTATCTTAAAATAACACATGACTGTATGCTCAAAAATGCATTTTTATGCATATACTTTATAGTTCTGATACCACTCTCTGCTATAATTCTTGTGTTAGTTCCTGGTATCTTATGAAACTGAGCCCAATCTAATTAAATTATTTTAAGTTAAGGAGCCGCTGAGGGCACTTAAAATATTATTCATGATTCACTCAATGAAATTTGTTCTTTCTGTGCCATTGCATTTTACATCTCCTGCTTAGATATCAGCATTACTTATCATTAGTTGAAACAAATGAATATTACATTTTCTATATAAAAAACTATGAAATATCATCAATATCATAAGGTTGAACCAAAAACATAAAAGAAGGGGCCACTTCTTCCTTGCTCACTACTATATTTTGAGAGCCAATTTTTTGTGTACTGTCACATACCAAATGCCTAATAATCACTTGCTTAATAAATGGAGTCCCAAATAATTGTCCTAACACTTTATTTTATGTTACTCTTGTATATACACATTAAATCCTTTACTTTTCATTTAATGAGTCAACAAACATATAATCAGTTGAGTGGGCATTATTAATCAATTAGAGAGGAAATTTATTATATTAGAAGAGTGCATTATCAAGGATAATTAGTATAAATAGAATATCTTAGACCACAAAAATGAGATGAGCCACAAATCCAGTGAAATCTTGATCTGCTAGAGCAGAGTGTCCAAATGATGTTAAATTGGGGTATTTCACCATTTTAAAAATATCATAACTGTGCAAATGAAGTGAATAGTGATTTTGGCATGTCTACACAGTGTTATTTAGCTCCACTTTAAGTCAAGGTCAGCAAAAGACTTTGGGAGAAGCTGGTGCTGTGGACAAAGACATGAACTTAAAACCAGTGTGTCTGGAGAAAAGGCTGAAATTTTGTTTTTTTCTCTGAATCTATTCAAGTAGTTATGATTTAATCCTCTGGCTCTGTTTTCATGTCTTTCTGATTCTACATACTCAAATCACTAACTGGAAGAAACCAAGAACTAAAAAAAGGCAAACTATCACCCTCATATTGACTGAAAGAGGCCTGGGTGGGAGAAACTGATTCTGCTCAGATTTCTCTCCTAGACTCTACTACTATCAATGAGAGAGTTGGATTTGACCAGAGGAAGGTGTGAAAGAGGGTCAGCACAAAATATGTTAAGCAATAAAGATACAACAATGAAGAGCCCCCTCACTAGAGGGTAGCATAGAATTTGAGCAATACTAACTAGAGAAAAGAAAAAAAGAGAATTCCATGGAAGAATGTTGGAAGTGGAGGTTGGTTGACTTAACTAAAAATTCCATGAGTAATTAGCATTTTCACCTTGCAAAAAGGGATTGACAGAAATTGGAGTAATAAGGGTGGATTTTAATCACAAGTCTCTGAAAATGCCTGTCATGCCAGAACAACACTTTTAAGTGGTTAGTCATTAACTATAGGAGGAAATATCCAAATCCTAAGTGAAGGATTTAAGAAATATAACTACTAAGTGGTAGAAATTATTTTTAAATCTATGTTTTCAACCAACATTCTCTGTTTGTTCTTTGTAAGGACACATACAGGCTCTGGAGTCAGAGAGACATGTCAAAAATTATTCTACTTTCCTCAGCTCTAAAAATAAATAATAATTACAATTAACTGACAGGATTGCTCTGAAAAAATTAGAAAAGCTCACTAAATTATTTAGCATAGAATCCAGTTTATATGAGGTGCTCAATAAATGTGCTACTCTCTTAATTTTTATAAAATAATAATAACAATCAGAGTCTAACCAAATTAGAGGTGTCAATAGATTAACTATTGTCCATAATGAATTTTGATGTTTTGCTGGCCCCAGCAGTTACTTTCTTGTGACAACAGAAAACTGAATATAGCTTAGGGTAAACACAATCTTCCTTGCTTAGGTTAGGCTGACCACATCCCCAGCCTTAGGAGATGGAGGCTGCCTCTGAATCACAGGACTCCAGAGGACAGCCTTTTCACAGACTTGGATACATGGTGTAGGCGGAAAATTGGCACTCACTGGGTCTCTGGACATCATCAGTAATAAAATCATCAATGTGGAAAGATTACCATTAGATTTAAAATAGAACCACCATTGCAATTATCTTTTTTAAAAATTCTAAGCTTGTATCTATATTCCCTGATTCTATTTTAGAAACTAAAATCGCTGTATATATATAATATTTTCCTTGTTATCTAAAAATGTACCCAAAGGCTAGAAAGCAATGGAAGATACATTCACTTCCGTAAGTAAGTTATCTGCTTCTTGACAGAAAAATACCTTAGGGCTTCAGTGATGAATGTACAAATGACTGCTAGAAAAGCTATCCTCAATAAATCAACAAACAAGTCTTGGCAAGGATGTGGAGAAAAGGGAACTCTTGTGCATTGTTGGTGAATATGCAGACTGGTGCAGCCACTGTGGAAAACAGTATGGAATTTCCTCAAAAAAGTTAAAATAGACTGCTTTATTACCTAGTGATCATGCTTCTAAGCATATATATGTCCAAAGATACCCAAAATACTAATTCAAAAGAATATATGTACCCTTTTGCTCATTGCAGCATCATTTACAATAGCCAAGATCTGGAATCAGCCCAATTGCCCATCAGTAGAGCTCTGACCAGAGGTCAAGAATTTAACCCTGGGCCAAGAATCTTGCTGGAGCTCCAGCAAGTTTGCCATGCAGATTAAAATCAATAAAATTTCATTTAAAAGCATAACAGAGAGAGTGCATCTTCTCATACAGTGTTGTGCCTTATTGCTGATTGACATTAAACAGGTCAACACACCAAAGGCAGAGTCACAATGTGCATTAGTCAATACATCACACAGAAAAGAGACACAGGATCTACCTAGGTTTTTTTCCCCATTGGTGCCTGTAAATTTGAGTTCTAGAGGCAAATAAACATGCCTAAAGCCCACAGGTCATCTCTCTATTGGAGTAAAGTATTCCTGCTCTGTGGTTTTTGATTGTCTCCATTTCTCTTATGTCATTAAAAGTTCGTATTGTAATTTTTTTAAGTATAGGAATTAAGCTGTATTTAATAATAAGCCCATCAAGTAAAGTTAGGAAATTTAATAGTTTATTGTTAAACATTTAAAACTAGTTATACTTCATTTCCTCTCCATATATAAAAAGAGATATTGACCTCTCCTTTCCAAAAAAGACACCAATGAGAGAGGTAATATTGTAGGAGCCAGAAAAGGAGGAAAAGTAATGAATGCTCAAAGACATAGGTTGAAAACCAAAAGAACTAATATTTAAAAGGAAAAAAGAAGATGAAATACTTCAGAAAGGATATAAATTATAACACAAGAGAAAGTATTGAATCTTGTTACAAATCTATTCTTGAAGATTTGAGAGAAGTTGTGGCAGAAAGATAAGGTAAATTGACTGGTTATTCAGTATAAAAAATAACGATGAACTTGAATGATTCCAGGAAGTTCGGAAATGAGAGGTAAAAGATAAATGGCATAGTAAAAATAAAATAAGCAGTAGTAATCAATCCAAAATAGCAGCATAGATTGTTCTGACACATAGAATACATTCCCCAAATTTGGATACTTTGTGGTCTGATGGACAACATTCTCAAGGGTCAATATAGTGAACCTTATGTTTTTCAGCATTTCTAGACTTTCTTGAGAGTTTCTAAAATGATAGCAAACCATCCCTCATCACCTTCAGCTTGGGGGATAAGTTGATAATACCCATGACAGGTCATTTTTTTCTCTACATAGTGGAAGCATCATGTATTTCATTTTAAACTACCATTCAATGTGCCAGAATGGACTATATTAAGTGAAGGACATTTTTTTACCAGATTTTCAAATATACAGAAATCTGTTGCCCAAACAAAAATTTGGAGGGGGAGAAAATTATTTAATTATAATTATAGTGATAATTAAGATAAACCAGAGAAACATGCTTTTGCTAATAATTTAGAGTACACACTCAGAACATGTATGGTGTGTTTGACAAAGGACAAAATGTGTACAATGATATAAATTATATTATTGTCAGTGACAAACCCCAGAACAAAATCTCCCTTTAATTTCTAAGGCTAAAAGCTAGTTTTCTGAAATAAAAGAAATTAAGCTATATTGTGTCTATTTTTAAAAGAGTAAAATACATTTTCTAAAGTAAACCTAAAATAAAACTTAATTTTTATTTCAAAAATGTTTTAACTGAGACTACTGTCAATTGGAGGGTATATGTTAAACATTTTTAAGCTACACAATACAAAAAAGGGGGTAATGTTTGTACATTTCACAGATAAATTTAGGGCGAGGAAATGAAGTAAAAGCAGTATGTAAGACATACCCACAGGTTTCTTATTCCTTCAATGAGCCAATCAGCTTTATTATGTTTTCTGACACAAAGCATAGCTGTCTTGGCATCCCTGATCCTCATCTTGCAAACATGTATCTTTAATCCCCAAAAGGAGTTAGTGAGAGAATGCAGATTGTACAGCTGGTGAGAGATGCCACCTCAGCCCTGCTGGAGGAGCAAATTAGTATCACAACATATGGGACATTCAGTTACCAAAGAAAAGTGGTTTCCTTTTGTTATTGTTATTATTATTTACATATTTTATTTTAAAAAGATTGTATTTAATTTTAGAGAGGGAAGGAAGGGAGAGAGAAAGGGAGAGAGAAAGGGAGAGAAATGAACGCATGGTTGCATCTTGTGCACCCCATACTGGGGACCTGCACACAACCCAGGCATGTGCCCTAGACTGGAAATCAAAACTGCAACTCTTTGGTTGCCAGCATTCAATCCACTGAGCTACACCAACCAGGGCTATTATTTTAAATATTTTATTGTTCTATTACAGTTTCCCCAATTTTCCCCTATGTCCTCCTCTACCCATCCCATCACCCCACCACCCGCTCCTACCTACAGTCAGTCTCCACACTGTTGTCCATGTCCATGGGTCATTCATACATAATCTTTGACTAGTCCCTACCCCTTCTTTCTACCATTATCCCCCTCTCCCCTCCCCTCTAGTCATAGTCAGACTGTTCCATGTCTCCATTCCTCTGGTTCTTTGTACTCATTAGTTTGTTTCTGTACATTAGGCTCCTCTTATAGTTGAGATCATACAGTATTTGTCTTTCACTGACTTATTTCACTTAGCTTATTATTACTGTTATTACTTTTACTTTTCTACAAATATTGGTTGGTAAGCAATCCATTAACTCAGTGGTAACCAAAAAGGGCCTACTTAACAGATCATAACATTCTCCCAGGTAAATAATGCAAAGCTTTGTATATTGTGTTTCCATATAGCCTAAGGGCTCTCAAACATGATAGGTGACCCATTAATTTTTTAAAAAATTCCTTTGCTCATGTTTTCCTAAATCAAAGGTCTGAGCTTTAAAATTAATGAATGGGTTTATAATCTTTCAGAGTAATCTTAACTACCCACTTTCACATAGTAACAAAAAGACTAAAAGGCCAAACTATAATTCATTTTTCTTCCTGCAATGTGCTTCATGACTTAAAGTCATAAAATTTTTTTTCTTAAAGAACAAATAATAACCTTGTGTTCACTTTTGCTTCACATTTGACCATGACTCCTATACCATTGCTGTAAATGAAATTTGTTATGCATCCTTACTGGAGTTTCTATGTGGAGAAGTACTTATCTGGTGTTAATATCGGTCAGCCTGATATTAAGAAGGAGCCAAAGGTTCCAACCCTTGGGAGACATAAAGACATGGCTTGTACTGGATCTCCAGCATAGGGAAAGAGAAGGAACAATGTTTAACTTACATAACAGTGTATAAACTCTCATGAGAAACATCAACCTCTTCCTATGTCCTCGAGCACATTAATTCATAAAAAACTCAAAACAAAAACCACTTCTGATCAGTCCATGTCTATATAACCTCTCAGAAAAAAAAAAGTATGCAACTCTTTCATACAACAACTTAGGGTCAATTTTCCAAATTTGGATCTGGTGATATACATCGGAAATCTTTATCCACTCCACAAATGAGAAAGAAATTGCAAGAGATGACCCAATGACCAGCTCTTGGTGGCAGGATGCCTTGTTTAGAGTCAGTATGCACCTTGTCACTCTGAATTTCTCCTTGTTCTTTTCCAAAAAAAGAAGCAGATGTAAATGGAAAAAAATATGTTGTTGTTTTTCTGGGTTAAGAAATGACTTTTAGTAAACTCCATTTGTTAGTACCACTCCTTAATTTAAAAAAAAATTTAAACCTTTAATAATAAATAGAAAAGTGAACCAGAGCCAAAGGCATTTAGTCATCAAAATATGTAGCTATTAAATATTGCTATCTTAATTCTGAAAAAATGGTCAGATTTTTGAGATAGTTTCAAATGACTTAACTTCAAAATCAGATTAGAGAGTGATGAAGAGAGAAAATGAGTCAAGATTGTATAACTTCCCAGTCAGTGACCCATATGTGTCAGCAGTTAGTGTGCTAAACATAAACTAACAATTAGTGCCACTCCCCAAAGAAAAATTCCCATAGACTAAAAAAATTTCGTAACCATTTGTAACATTTATGGTTATTAGCTAAAATTTATAAAAGTATACACATTTCATGATTACAACTTTTACTTCTTCACCTTACACTTCATTTTCAAAAAGTAAGTTTTCTTTTGACCTTTTATTGTGTGATATTTTTGATTAAGCCCATCAACATTGTCTTAAGTACTATATTTTTCTTTTTTATTCCTTGAAGAGAGGATATAATTAGTAATGCAAATTGTGAGCTTGAAGCCTGAGAGAGGTGCTGCCTTTCTCAAGTATTTATCTTCTCATATGTCCAAAATAACATATTGGCAAAGGTGTATGCTGCATAGAGGCTTTAATAAAACATCTGTGATATGATTGCTGCCATGGAAACTAGTTTATTAAACATTAACATTAATAACTCTGAAAATCATTTAGGCTGACATGAAAGAAAGAACTTTGCAAATGTAACTGAGGTATAATAAGAAAATAATCTCCGGCAAGAGGGACCTCCTTCGTGTTGCCTTCTGGGACCAGAAAAATGTCATGACTGGTCCTTGGGGGTTGAAGCAATATGTGAAAGTTAATTGTGGCAGACCCCTGGGACATTTTAAAATATTTGTGTAGGTTTTTATTTCTTCCCAGATATTTTTAAGACTGTTATTTCCATGTTTAGTTCCCAGTCAGTAACCTCCAACTAGGTCCACATAATAACTCTTGGGAGCTCTAGGAATTTTTGCCTTTATTAGACCTTACCATCATAATATTATCAATATTTTTAAAATATTATTAAAATACTTACTCTTTTTTCCATTTCAGATAAAATTTGATTTTATCTAAAATTTGATTTTGATTTTTATGGCTCTGAAAATTGCATTTTATTCTGATGTATGAATATAATTAAAACTTTTTGTGAGCCTCAAATTTTCTTTGTCTTGTTGATTTTAAAATAAATTAAAATATTTTCAGGGTCCCTATAATTGTCATGGACCCCAAGTATTGTGCCTAAAATGCTGATTAGTAAGTCAATCTGTCCTCTTACATGTTTATTTTTTATCAACTTTATGCACATGGCTTTGTCAATGTAGGTAGATAGGTATTAATAAAAGAAGGGTGCAAAGGGAATCAGATATTAATCATAATAAACTGGGAAGTTGAGTCAGATATTCAATTTCCATCAGGCCTACTAGGGAGCTAGAGCATGTACAGACTCATTCACACACTCTAGGGATAGCCATTATGGAGATTTAGTCATCCAAGCAGGCAGGAAAGCCTCCCTGGTGGTGCTGCTAGTTAGTACCAGATCATCTAGGCAAGCACGGGGAAAGCAGCATATGTGCAAGAGAAGCCAAGATGGTGACCATAGATCCTTGTCAGTCTAATCTGGAATGGGATCTGTTGGTTAGGAAGTACACCAGGAGCAATTCCAAGTAAGCTTGGAAAGTTGATTGGTTATTTTGAAAAAGTATCTGACCTAAGATAATATAATTCCAGGGACCAGAGCCTTCTCTCTCTCACTAAATAACACATTCTGGCCCCCTTTGCTTAGCACATCCTCTCTTCATAGTAACCATGTGGGTCTAGCAGCCCTCACACCCATACCCTAGGAGCCTGGATATAGCAGCATAACAACAGATCATAGGTGGGAACAACACTAAGCTACCTAGATGAGGACTGAAATCACAGCGCAGATACCTGGGGCTAGTGGCAGGCCATGCAGGCTCCACAGGACTAAGCTTTAGTATGTCATGGAATCTCTGGATTTTGGCCCTATTTCTGGCCCTGATTTTCCATGGTGGGATGAACAGAGATAAGAGATTGGGAACCCAGAAGGGACACTTTTTTGATTTTGTATGTGATGTTACAAATAAATCTTATCACCGATCTTATCTTCCCTTGTGGGGCTTCTGGAATTCTTTCCTTGTGACACTCACTACAAGAGCCCCACTTCCACACAAAACAGCTCAGTTACTACCTATATACAGATTCCCACAAGTGTTTGTCTGCAAGTAGTTATCTGCCTATCCAGAACCCCAAAATTCTTTGGACATCTCTTGAATTTCCCCTTGGTATGTCACACTCGATGTATCTAAACATCAAATGCACACATTAACTCAACAGATTATTCTTATTAGTATTCTCACCTGTTAATAGACTATCATCCCCCTCCTCTATACACCATAAAGGACAACACTACAACCACAAATTACCTGTGATTTCTGGAACTAGAACAAGTTTTTATTCTCATTCATGTTTATCTAAGTAACTATAATTTTCCATTAATCTTCATCATGTATTAGCAGGTAGTAACAGAAAATGTATTAGCAGGTAGCAACAGAAATGTTTTATTAAAACTGACATACCTGAGAAAGGTAAAATAACAGTAATAGTTCTAGATAAATTATTATAGGATATCAAACTCCTATCTTATACTAAGATATGATCAATTCAAAAGAAAACATGTTGGGAATGAGAAGATGGCAGTGAGGTAGGTGGGAGTGGAGCCCAGTTCTCCTCGTGCCCACCTGGAACACCTAGCCGATCTTCTGAGGAACAGAGGGAACAGCCAATGGAATCCCAGCTTATATCAAGTTTGGAAGCAAAAAAAAAAAAAAAATGCAGAGGACAATGAAAAACAGACAGTGAGGAGAGCGTGCTGGGATGGTAATGTCCTTGGGATCTGCACCAGGACCAAGTCTGCTTCTGCCACCAGACAGGATACAGGGTACAGGGAGGAGAATTAGATCACCAGTTCCCTCCCCTACTAGAGCAGGGAGGGCAGCGGCACTAGGAGGGACCTGGGTGCTGAAAGTCGCTAGGGGAAGTAGAGGCGAAGTGCGAGACACACAGAGACGGTACACACCCACTGGGACTGTGGACACTAGCACCAGAGAAACAGGGGTGCTGGCAACACCTGGAAGAGAGGAGTGGGGCTGTGTCAGACCCTGACAGATAGTCTCCGGACTGGTTGAAAAGTGGGTTTATGTGATGCGCTTATTAAGAGCGGGGCGGTGGGGGAAGAGAGGGGCAGCTGCTTTATAAAGAACTCTCCAGCAGCAACCGGTGCTCCTTGAGGGAGATTCCAGCTGCCTCTGCACAGAGTGAGTGGTAGGTGGGAAACATGCACCCTGCCTGTCTGTCACTGCTCCTACAAGGACAGTGGTAGAGGGGAACCCTGCACCCTACTTGTCTCCGGCTCCCTGCTGGAGATTGACTCACAGAGATTGACTCACGCTGTGAGCAGCTGAGTGGCTGATTTGAGCTTGGCAGCTCACGAAAGACTTATGCCAGAGGCTGGGAAAAGAAATAATGAGACCCAAATCTGGTCCCCATACTCTCAGAACCAAAGAAAGGGAAAAAAGTGAAGCCAGTCCCCTCTTCCTGTAGCATCTAGGAAGACCAGCAGAACTACCTGAACAGGTTTAAAGTCAGCAGGAGGTTGATTACTATCCTTGTTTTTTCCTTTCCTTTTTGGATCCTCTCTCTTCCCTCCCCCCACCTTATTTTTCTTCTTCCAAGTGAGACAATAAGACTTGGAGTTACGAAGTGTCCAGAAATAGATTGAAAGGAGGAGCACAAGGTTAACCCCAAAACCCAGAAACTGAGACAAATGTCACTTTGCTATCCCACAGAGCTGGCATTTTATTGTGTATGTGTTTCATTATTATCTTGTCATTTTTTACCACTTTTATTTTATTAGTTTTTTTTATTTCCCTTCCTTATGTTTAGTTTTCCTAGTTTCATTTCCCTGTTTAATTGCATTGCTTGACTGTTTTTTCCTTATTCTCTCTGTATTGTCTTTCAATTTTCCTTCTTTTACTTCACCCATGTTCCAATAATACACATTTTTTGATCAGATACTTTCTATTCTGGTTATCCAAGTCATATATTCATCATATCATTGTTGTTCCAGTACTACTGTAAATAATTGTTGTTCCACACAATTGTACATACTACACAGCAACCCTCCATGATCTCAGCTCACTTTAATTTAATCCTGAATGTTATTATTGTTATGGTTAACTCTTTTCTTTCTGAGACTACACCTAATTTCTATACTTTACTCTAACCATACCTCATCATCTAACTTTGCACAAGCACTCTGTTTTCTGGATTCCGCTCACAATCATCCTCCCATCTAACTAGAATCTTATCTCTCTTTCACCTTTTATAAGAAGTGGCTAATTGGGTGAAATATCACAGGTAACGCTATACTTACCCAAAGAATCTACTATCTCTTCTCTCCTTGCTGGTACTTTAAACCCCATAAAACAGTCTCTTGCTGTTTTAATCCATTTTGCCTACCCTCTGTCACTGATCTAAAACAAGAATAAGTGGGAGCTACAAACATCATTATACATGCTACAGGAGAAAAACCACCAAAAAAGGAACCACCAAAATGTTCAAACCCAAGTACAACAAGTGTGCACAAACAAACAGAAGAAAGGGCAAAACCTAGAGTGCCCAGTCAAGGATCTCACAGACCATGCAACTGAATCTCATAGAATTCATGCCAAAGAAGTTCACTCTACATAGACAGCTAACAAACAGAAACATTAGGGAGCACAGAAACAAACAAAAATGTCAACTAAAATGGGGAGGCAAAAAAGAACATGCCATCAAAAGTAACAGAATACTCCCCATAAAAGAGCTAAATGAAATGGAGATAACCAAACCATCACATATAGAATTCAAATTAATGCTTATAAAGATGCTCAAGAACTCACAGATAACTAAAATGAACTGAACGACAATTGGCATGAAAAATGATATAGACACTATAAACAAAAACAGGAAGAAATGAACAATAAAATCTCGGGAAAAATAAAAAAACACATTAGAAGGAATTACAAGCAGGCTGGATGAAGCAGAGTATTGAATCAGCAAGTTGGAGAACAAGGTAGAAAAAACTCCCAGATAGAGCAAGAAAAAAGAAAACAGACTCAGAAAGAATGAACAGGTATTAAGGGAACTGCAAGAAAACATAAAATGTAATAATATCTGTATAGTAGGGACACCATACGGAGAAGAAGAGCAAGTGATATAAAACCTATTAGAAAAAGGAATGATGGGATACTTCCCTAATTTGATTAGAGAAAAAAATCACACAAATCTAGGAAACACAGAGAGTCCCAATGAAGAGGAACCCAAAGAGGCCCACTTCAAAAACGCATCATAATTAGAATGGCAAATTTCCAAGACAAAGAGAGAATCTTAAAGGCAGCAAGGGAGAAACAAGAAGTAACATACAGGGGGGGCCCAATAAGGCTAGCAACTGATTTCTCAATGGAAATACTCCAAGCCAGAAGAGAATGTCAAGAAATACTGCAAGTAATGAAAGCTAGAGGTCTGCAACCAAGATGACCCTATCCACTGAGGCTCTCATTAAGATGGAAGACCAAATAAGGAGCTTCCCAGACAAAAGAAGTCTAAGATAATACACCCCCACCAAATGAGCTCTGCAAGAGATGCTAAAGGAACTGCTTTAAGGCAAGAAAGGAAAAGAGAGAGAGAGAGGAATGCAGGTGTGAAAAATGGCAATGAATGATTATCTATCATTGATAAACTTAAACAGGGTAGCAGTACTCGTATTAGACAAAATAGACTTTTTTTAAAAGGCCATAAAGAGAGACCCAGAAGGTCACTTCATAATACTCAAGAGAAGAATCCATCAAAAAGACATAAACATTGTAAATATATACGCACCCAACGTAGAAACACCCAAATACGTAAAGAAAATCTTGGAGGACTTCAAGAAAGATATTGACAGCAACACAATTATAGTAGGGGATTCCAACACCTCACTGTCAAAAATAGACAGATCTTCCAAACAAAATATCAACAAAGATATTAATATCAATAAAGATATTACAGCACTGAACAATGTCCTAGATCAAATGAACCTAACTGATATATATATATATATATATATATATATATACAGCCTTTCAACTCAAAGAAGCAAAATACACATTCTTTTCAAATGCACATGGAACATTTTCAAAGATAGACCACATGATAAAACACAAAACAAGCCTCAACAAATTCAAGAAAATTGAAATCATAACAAGCATTTTCTCTGACCACAAGGGGCTAAAACTAGAAACCAACCTCAAGGAAAAAAACTCAAAAACACTCAAAATCATGGAGATTAAATAGCATGCTATTAAACCATGAATAGTCAAGAACACAGTCAAGGAGGAAATAAAAATGTCCTGTAATCAAGTGAAAATAAACTCACAACAATCCAAAACTTATGGGACACAGCAAAAGCAGTCCTGAGAGGAAAATTTATAGCTATATAGACCTATCCCCCCCAAAATAGAAACATTTCAAATAAACAACCTAACCCTATGCCTACAAGAACTCAAGGAACAACAATAAAGATAGCCAAGAGCAAGTAGAAGGAAGGTCAGAGCAAAATAACCAAGATCAGAGCATAATTAAATGACAGACAGACTAAAAGGATAATTCTAAGGATCGATGAATCCAGGAGGTGATTCTCTGAAAAGATAAACAAAATTAACAAGTCTTTTAGCAGGCTCATCAAGAAAAAAGAGAGAAGACCCAAATAAACACAATCAGAAATTAAAAAGGAGGGATTACAAAGGATACCAGAGAAATACAAAGGATTGTAAGAAATTACTATGAAGAACTATATGCCAAGAAATTTGAAGACTAAGGTGAAATGGACACATTTCTAGAAAAATATAATCTTCCAAAATTCAATGAAGAAGTAGTAGAAAGCCTGAACAGACCAATAACAGCAGATGAAAGTAAAGAATTAATCAAAAAATTTCCGACACACAAAAGCCCTGAACCAGATGATTTCACAGTACAAACTACAAAGCATTTAAGAAAGAGCTAATGTATGTCCTTCCCAGACTATTTTAAACAATCCAAGGAAATGGAAGACTCCCAAACTCTTTTCATGAAGCCAGAATCATCCTAATCACAAAACCAAATAAAGACACAACAATGAAAGAAAACTTCAAGCCAATATTGCTGATGAACATAGATGCTAAAATCCTCAAGAAAATATTGGCAAACTGCATCCAGTAATACATTAAAAAGATCATATACCATGACCATGTGGGATTCATTCCAGGGATGCAAGGATAATGTAATATTCACAAATCAATAAGTAAACCATCACATAAACAAAAGCAAAGAAAAAATCACATGATTATATCAATAGATGCAGAAAAAGCATGTGATAAGCCACAGCATCTATTTATGATAAAAACCCTTAGCAAAGTGGGAATAGAGGGAGCATTCCTCAACATAATGAAGGTCATATATGAGAGACTTGTAGCCAACTTCATACTCAGTGGGCAAAAACTAAAAACTTTCTCAGTAATATAAGGAATAAGACAAGGATGCCCACTTTCACCACTCCTATTCAACATAGTATTGGAAGTCCTGGCCACAGTAAACAGAAAAGTTAAAGAAATAAAAAACATTCAAATTGGAAAAGAGGAAACAAAACTGTCATTGTTTGCACATGGCATGAGAGTGTACATAGAAAACCCTATAAACTCTGCCAAAACCCTTCTCGACGTAATAAATGAATTTGGCAAAACAGAGACATACAAAATTAATTTATAGAAATCAAAGGCATTTTTGTACACCAACAATGAAATATCAGAAACGGAAATTGGGAAATAACTCCATTTGATATACTGACAAGAAAAATAAAATACCTAGGAATAAACGTAACCAAGGACGTAAAAGAGCTGTACTCAGAAAACTTCACAGTACTGAAGAAAGAAATTAAGAAACGCACAAACAAATGGAAATATATATCGTTTTTATGGATCAGAAGAATTAACATCATAAAAATGTCCATACTACCCAAAGCAATTTATAGATTCAATGCAATCCTTATTAAAGTACCAATGGCTTATTTCAAAGATATAGAACCATCACTTCAAAAATGTATAGGGAACCACAAATGGCCCCAAATACCTGCAGCAATTTTGAGAAAGAGTAGCAAAAGTAGGAAGAATCAGAATACCTGATATTATAATATATTACAAGACCACTGTAATCAAAACAGCCTGGTACTGGCATAAGAACAGACACATGGACCAATGGAACTGAATAGAAAGCCCAGAAATAAACTCAAGTCTCTGTGGTCAATTAATATTTGACAAAGTGGGCAGAAGCATAAAATGGAACAAAGACAGCCTCTTCAACAAATGGTGTTGGGTAAACTGGACAGCTACATGCAAAAAAAAATTGATACATGACCAACAACTTACACCATACACAAAAAGAAATCCAAGGTGGATAAAAGACTTAAATATAAATCCTGACACCATTAAAATCCCAGAGGAGAACATAGACAGGAAAATCTCATATATTCCATGCAGCAATATTTTCACTGATATATCCCCTAGAGGAAGGTACATGAAGGAAAGAATAAACAAATGTGATCTCATCAGAATAAAAAACTTGCACAGCTAAAGAAAACAGCATTAAAATGAAAAAAAGACCAACTATATGGGAAAACATATTTGCCAATGATACCTCAGACAAGGGTTTAATCTCTAAAATATATAAATAACTTACATGACTCCACTGTATGAAGACAAGCAACCCTATTAAAAAATGGGCAAAGAACTTCAACAGACACTTCTCCAAGAAGGACATACAAAGGTTCCAGAGACATATGAAAGGATGCTCAGTATCGCTAGCCATCGAAGAGATGCAAATTAAAACCACAATGAGATATCACTTCACACTGGTCAGAATGGCCATCATAAACAAAGCAACAAACAACAAGTGTTGGGGAGGGTGTGGAGAAAATGGAACCCTGGTCCACTTTTGGTGGAATTGCAGACTGGTACAACCACTATGGAAAACAGTATAGCATTTCCTCAGCAAACTGAAAGTGGAAATGCCTTTTGACATGGAAATTCCACTGCTAGGATTATATCCTAAGAATCCTGAAACGCCAATCCAAAAGAACCTAGGCACCCCAATGTTTATAGCAGCACAATTTACAATAGCCAAGTGCTAGAAACAACCCAAGTGCCCATCAGTAAATGAATTGATCAAAAAACTATGCTACATCTATGCAATGGAATTCTATGCCGCAGAAAGAAGGAGCTCCTACCCTTTTTGATAGCATGGGTGGAACTGGAGAACATTATGTTAAGTGAAATAAGCCAGGCAATGAACGATAAATACCATATGATCTCACCATTAACAGGAACCTAAGCAACAAAATGAACAAGCAAAGTATACGCAGAGACACTGAAATTGAGACAGGCTGACAGTGATCAGAAGGGAAAGGGGAGGAGATCATGGGGGGAAAGTGTGAAGGATTTACAGGAACAACTATGAGGGACATATAGACAACAACAAAGGGGGATGGAAATGGGGGATGGAGGCGGGGAGTGCTGGGGTGGTGGGGAGAAGTGGGAGGAAAAGGCAGAAAACTGTACTTGAACAACAATAAAAAAGAAAACATGTTGAAAATCCCAGTAGATCAACACTTTTTCAGTATACCTCATTTCAATTAAAATGAAGAAGCTATTCATCTTATGACATGTGGTGAAAACTATGTTAAGGTAAAGAAAAAGGCAGAGTTGTTTAGTGAATTTATACTTATTAAAATGTCATTTTTGTGGACTAATTTTGTCCCCCACCTCCAAATTAATATGTTGAAACCCAAACCCCCAATGTGACTGTTTTTGGAAATAGAGCCTGGAAGTAATAATTAAGGTAAAATTAGGTCACAAGAATGGGATCATGATCTAATAGGATTGGTGTTCTAATAATACAAAGAGACAGCAAGGGTCCCTCTCTCCCTGCCTCCTTGCACAGAGTAGAACCATGTGAGAACATAGTGAGAAGATGAGTGTTTACAAGTGAGGAAGGTAAGCTGTACCAGAAAGCAACCAAGAAGACATCTAATCCTAGGCCCCCAGCCTCAGAATTGTGAGAAAATAAATTTCTGTTGAGTCATCTCATCTTTGGAATTCAGTTATGTCAACCTGAGCTGACTAATACAGCCACTAATAAAATATTTTTTTTTACCTGTGGTTGACTGATCATTGTGATATGCATCCTGGTCATCTCAGATGCTCATTCCTAATAGTTTAGTTTTACACCAGTTTTTCACTGCCTCAAAAAATTAAAACAATAACTAATATTTATTGATTCCATCCTATGTCAAACATGTTAACTCAATCTACAACCCTAAAAGGTAAATACCTTTGTTTTCCTCACTTTATAGCTGAGAAAACTGAAGCACGGAAAATATATTAACTTGCATGAGGTTGTGTAGCACATAAATAATAAAGCTATATTTGAAACCCTACCAGTCTGACTACAAGAGCTGTTTTTTATCCTGTTTTATTAACCCAGAATATTATATGACCTATTAAAAAATTGGGGTATTAGAAAATACTGAATGTCAACTTTTTGACACAGAGCTTTGAATAGGCTTATTTCTTGTTTTGTAAATGAATTATGTATGATAAGAAGGGGAAAAGTATGCACCCTCTCTACCCCACAGCATAGATATAGCTGTGCCCATAACTGAGACTAAAATCAAATTATAAGAACCAAATCCATAGCACTTCAATGTCGGGAGGGTCTTTCTAGTACTTTTGAACAACCTTTCATTATGCTCATGAAAAAGGGGTTTTTGGAGATACAGAATGACACCCCAACACACACATTTGGAAATAGGTTTGACTTTCTGATGTATAGCCCAGCAGTCTACAGGATACCGTGCACTTTTCAGAGTTCCTGCTAAATTCATTTTTGAGACCTCCTAGGAAGAAAACTAATTTTAATCATGTTGAGAGAAATGCTTACTTGTTCAGGTGTGCTTGATAAAGGATCTGCTCTAAGCTGAAGAGGCTGTCATGTGGGTAGTAGAAGGTCACCAGTCATTCCTCCCACATGGTCTGGACCTTCCTCTGGCTTATAGGATGTAGTTTGTGCCCAGTTAAGAGCTACCCAAGATATCTTATGATGAGTCCTGGTAAGATCAAATACAAACTCCTTGAAATATGAGTACTTCTGCTGGAAATTAAATACACATCTTAGATTATTTATTGTAGATTCATCAGTATCAGATTCCCTTATGGTAGGGAAATCTGGTATTAATACAATCATTAACTAAAAGCTCATTACTGTTCAGTGATTTTTAATAAACAGAGCATCTCCTTCAAGTGTCAAAACAAAACAGCATCTTCCCTATGTGTCAAAATAAAAGAAATAGATGGGGGCTGTAAATTCCTATTATCACATTGGTTTTCAAACATAAACTCATTTATTAAATATCACTGCAAATCATTGAAGCTATGATAACAGACCTTAGTTTCCATAACAATATTTTTGCTCACATCACAGAAGAGTCCTTCTGCACATTTTAATAAAGTATTTGTAAGAGTTGTGACCATTTAAGCAGAAATTCCACATTTTGCAACTTTGACAAGCATTGTTTATTTTTTAATAAAACTCTCAATGACAACAGGCAAGGTTAACTGGGTAGTTTCCTATTTATAGACAATCAACACCATGGTGAATATTAAGACATTTTTTAATCTTTAGCATTGATACAACAAGTCAGCAAAAAGCTTCCACCCAAACTCTGTTAGGTATTCTGAAATCAAAAGCATACAAGAAAACAAATACCAAATAATTTTATACACACACACATTGAAGCATATTATTTGATGATTTGCCATTTCATTGAGAGCTGCGATCACTCCCATTTCACAATTCTATTCTAAAAGTCTGTTGCTGATTTTCCTTAAAAAGGTCCTAAAATCCTGTAGTTCCTTATTCTACTTGTGACTAAAATGTCTAATTGCTACAGAAGAAACACCGAAAATCCTCAGCATAAGAAAGAACATGTGGTTAATGATCATTACTTTTAACTTACGGCAGAGGACCTCTGTCTTCCAGACTAAAAAAAAAAAAAAAAATTAAAAATGAAAGAGGTGATTGTTGATGTGACTGCTATTAACAACAGCTAACCATTAATGTATCTTAATTAAATGCACTGATTCTACTTTTTTAAAAAATTTGGCTTACTTTGTATTTAAACAGAAAACTTAAAACCACATCAAGGTGGTAAAGCTAGTTAGACAAACATTTTCCCACCTAAATGTTCAGAAATATCTCTTTAGTGATTGGTCAGAGTGAACTGACTGCACTTCTTGGCATGTGGCCTTGCCAGCCCAATTGGGGTCGCTCCAGAGTTGGACCTTGCCAGGCCATTGTGAAGGGTGTTGCTTTTTAAGGAACCATTATTAGCCAAATATGGGATTGCCCTACAGTATTCAACAGTCCACTGACATCATGACCCAATGAACAAACAGCCACCAAACCAACCATTCTGATCATATGTCTGGGACCACATCCCAAATAAAGCATTTAATCTCTGTGGTGGGGGGTGAGGATGGATGTTATGATAAAGACTCAAAGTGAAAGATAGAAAGAGAGTAAAGGGAACATCTCTATTACATATTGTGGTTCAGATACATTTATATAGACACACAAATTTATTTTAGAAATATGTCATATCCAACAAATTTAAATTTTGAAGGAGTAATTTGATATATTTTAGCCTATGTAAAAGGAACGTTTAGCAGTTTATTAGCTTCTTGTGTTTGACCTTTATCCTCAAAATCTTTTTCAATCATTTAACTATTTTGCCTATTAAATACTTAACTCTGTACATATTCTCATTGCCATGAATGTCCCTTCAGTTGGTGAAGATATACAATAAATTAACATATTCATATTATGTCACTGGTGATAGGAGCATTGAACAAAAGTACAAAGCAGATATCAGCGAATGGTATAAAACCACAAAGCACGGAGGTCAATGTTACTTTGTTGAACAGAGTGCTCAGAAAAGACCTCTTAAATGATTTTTGGGCAGAGATTTGAGTGAAAAAGAGATTTGATATTGGAAAGAAGATAATTTCTTCCACAAAAAATAGTGTGTCAAAAGCCATCAACCACTCTCTATGTGGCTGATGTCAATAGAAATGACATATTTTTAAGAGGAGATAAAGATAGAAGTCCAATTTGTGAGCAGGCATAATTAAAACTCTAAGATTCACCAGTGAATCCTGTAGACCATTCTCAGTAAAGACATCACCAGAAAGAATTTTATTAGATTTGAGACATAATACAAGTATCCTAAGGGGTAAAATGCTAACTTGAAGATGGGATCCAAATTCAGAATAATTAATAATTAAAAGTGGGATCAGAAAAAATTAATTTTGATAGGAACAAATTAATAAAGAATGCAAATAACTTGAGAAATAATTTCATGAACTTCACTAATTATTTGTAACAACTCTGTGAGGTTGGAATTTGCTACTTTATTCTCACTGAAGAAGTCATGAAAATGAGATTAGGAAAAAAATCATAACAAGCAAAAAATTACCCAGGTATCTTTGTTTAGAGATGATGAAGATTCTTTGCATGTCCCATTGACAAGTGAATCGAACTGGCCTCAGTGATTTATTCATCCAATGAAATATATCAGAAGAAATTTTCTGGGACTTCCAGGACTAGTCATAAGTATTTTTGCATCTGTTTTCTTGGAAAACCCTTACCAGCTGCCCTAGAAGTGTTATAAGCCTGAGACTGCCATGCTAAGCTGGTCACATATACAGATGAAGGTCACCAGTCTCAGGGGAGCCCACTCTTCTAGAATCCCTTTCCAGAGTACTCTTGCATCCTCCAGACAAGACTGTCCACCACCTACACACCACTCAGTGGCCTCCATGAATACATGTAAAACAGAAGAGGTATTTGACTGAGTTCTGCCCTATTCTTGACCCATAAAATTAAGAAGTATAATAAAATGGTTATTGTATAAAGCTCCTGTTTGTGAGGTAATTTGTTAAACAATAATATATAACTGGTTACCAGCTGATAAGTGGACTCAAACATGAAATTAAAAATAAAACATGTAACAATGTGGTTAAAAAACTCATAAATCACTTCAGATGAGTTAATCACAGGTCAAAAACATAATCCTTGTAAAAATATATCATAAAATTGTGATATCTATATAGAAATTAAGACTTTCGTGTATACTTTGAAGGTGAAGTACTACACCAAAATAGAAAACTTGGAGAGAAAGGAACTTGGTAGTTTATACAATACTAATTGTGGGAGACATATTCCAATTTTAGGAAGTTACTCTAAAATTATTTCTTAATGTTATGGTGAGTCATGAATCAAACTTTCTGTAACTTGTTGTAAAATTCTGTGAAGATAGTTCACCAGTAGTTTTGAAACACTTAGGATGGTTTTCAAGGTCAACATGTACCAGGAATTGGTGCCTTCCTAAATAGCACTTGAGAATTCCTTGAATGTGAATTTTATGCATCAGTCTGCCTGGACCTAAATAAACTGGAAGATACAAAAAATAAGTAAACATCTTTGAATTCATAAAATCAAAGGACAGGACTCCAGAGAAACACAGGTTTAACTACATAGGATTATGATTATACTATATTTGAAACCAAATTATCCAGCCAATAATTTATTTGATAGCAAATGGATGGTTTTTAATTTAAATTACTCATATTCACTAAAAGGTCAAAGAAGATTTTTTGAGTACCAGGGTTTGAAAATTCTGGTCTAGTTGTTTGCCTTTGCTTTTTAATTGGGTTAATATTACAAGACAGAATATTTCTAGAATACCATTTCCATAAAATCAGAGGCTCAGACAGACCTCAGTGACTGCTCACAGGATACCCACAGATACATTTAATACATTTAAGAATTATAAGACCAAGCCTAATAGGAAATGTAGTTCTCACTCCAAACAAGCAAAGAAATTAGAATTACAGATAGGCTTAATATGAACATTTTATCCTTAATTTTGTGATTCTACACTGTTTCTCCTGTGACCTGGAAAAAAACCAGAATGCAGTTTCTTGAAGGTCCTAGATGAGGTTAGCCTTTGCCATACTGTTGTAATTGAGCTGATGAATGTCCCTTTCACAGTCCCTCTGTCCAAATACTAAGGAGATTTTCAGGAGACAAATTATGTATGCAATTGCAGCAACACCTACTTCATATCATTCCACTCTGGTTTGAATCACATCCTTGACAAGGCAAGTCAAAGACTCACCAGACAATGGGAATGCACTAGCATGGTGCCTTGCAGTAAGATTTATAGGTGGAGTACTTTTCATAGTATTCCACGGTAAGAAAATTAGGTGGAGTACATTTCACAAAAAGACACCTGCTCCCACTCACCATCAGTGCGGTGTTCAGAGTTGTTTCTATGATGGTAGCTGAACGTTTTTAGGCATATACTTATATTTCCCCTGATATGACTCCCTTGCTTGTATTTCTCTAGTGCCACTCAGGTGGTCCTTCTGGACTATGGATTTGAGAGCCTCCCTGTCTTGACTCTGTACATCTAGTGACAGCCTGTAAATAGCTTTGGCTATACTTCCCATCCTCCTGTATCTCTGATCTCAGACCCCTGCCTATTCAATGGTTGTTATCTATAGCCTTTTATTATCCTGAGTTTTCATTTCTGTCCAACCTTTTGTCCCTTCAGGCACTACAACCCCTTGCTGTGCTGTCCAAAAAATTAACTGGGAATTTATCAAAGATAATATGAATATCTGTTGGATAAACTATTTAAATTTAGTCAATAGTATATTAAAATAATTTCAAAATACAGTGATTAAAAAATTTAAGCCACTTTCTCTGGGAAGAGCCAAAGTTATGATGACTTTTAGCTTTTATCTTTGGTATTTAAGAATCTTAGTTTTCTGAAATCACAGCTGTTTCAACTGAATTTCATTATGGTCAATTTTACTTAAACTCATTCTATAAAATGGCATCCCCAAATTTGGACTAGTGATATCACTGCTCAGATTGTTATTTCCTGCAACTGATGCCCAGTTGGCCCACAAATTCTGTCTGTGTTCTCTCACCTTTTTCTCCAATTTCAGGATGACAAGTGACCTTCACAAGGACCACTGAAATTGATGTTGTCTTGCCTCTCCCTATTGAAAAATACTCTTTTACTACCAGAAAAACATCTTTCTAATCCCAAATGGAATCAGTTAGTTCTCTAACAACTTTGACTGCCCCTACCCACCCTCCAGCTCCAAAGTAAGAATCCTTGACATACAGTTGGAAAGCCTTTAATGTCTGCCATTAATCACCCCCTCTGATTCTCTCCTTTGCCATTCTCTCCCAGAAAACTTATCCTCCAATAATACCAATTCTTCCCTTTCCCAATATCAAAATATGTCCAAATTTAATAAACTTCCATGACCTTACAGAAGCTATTTCGGTGCTTAGAAATAATTTCAAGATCCAAATTCAAAAGTCCTATTTTCCCTGAAGCTTTCTCTAGCTTTTTGTAAGTATCTCTCATGTTCCTATAGCACTTTATTCATACCCCCCAGCACATTAATCACACGATGCCGAAATGATTTAGGTGTATACTTTTTGCCATCACATAACTGTGTCTCAACAATAGGTGTCATTCTTCATAATGTCATGTGGAAAGCATCACATTGTAGAGATTCAGTGAAAATATGGTTGCAGTGTCTTTTAAATTTAACATATTCAATTATACGTGGACATTATTTATTTTAAGCAATATAACCAACTTTATAGAATAGGTTCTCGGTGCTATTTGTATTCAGTGATGTTTGAGCCATGGCCTCTTTTTTTAAAATTATTTTTTAAATCTTCCATGTTTGATACAGGACTTAACATATATAGGTTTCTGCACAATCCAAAAGTAGTGTTTCTATGAAAACTTTTGTAAGCTCAAATGACATAAAGCAAAGAAGCAATTACAATTAGTTAATATAGAACAATTTTTTTAGTATTTCTGGACCCAAACAATAGATTATCAAATCATACCAAATATGCCTCATTATATCTAGATTTATGCCAAGCTTAACACTTTTACAAGAATTTTCATACTTTTCTGATACCTTAGCACACATCTTGTTAATGGTTGAACAAAATAAATTGAGATAAAGCACAGATACTTACAAACTCAGTCCAAAGCTATGGTGCTTGATGCTGAGATGCTGGGTGTTTCTCCAGGGTAAAGAGCCTGGTTGTGCCATTTTTGATGCTGGGGTGGGTGCTGCCTCTGTAACAACTCACTACAAAACAAATGCGATACACTATTTTCACTTTTGACCTTTACTTGTAAAAATAAAAACCTTTTTCTGGTTTCTTTTGGTTAATGAAAACAGATACTAATGTAGGTTTTTTGGAAAATTGAAATGCTGTAGTGAAAACTCTCTAATACCAGGAGATAACTGTATTTAGGGTTAACTCAATTTTTGAAATAGATGAATAAATAAGTTTCTCATTATTATTTTACATAATAGATGTTAAATTAAAAAATAATTATGAAAACACTGATTTCTTTGTATATTTTGGAGATTAAAACTTTGTCTGAGGTATCATTGGCAAATATGTTTTCCCATACAGTTGGTTGTCTTTTTATTTTAATGCTGTTTTCTTTAGCTGCACAGAAGCTTTTTATTTTGATGAGATCCCATTTGTTTATTCTTTCTTTTATATTCCTTGCTCTAGGGGACATATCAGTAAAAATGTTGCTGCCTGAAATAGCTGATATTTTCCTGCCAATGTTCTCCTCTAGGGCTTTAATGGTTTCCCGGCTTATATTTAAGTCTTTTACCCACCTTGAATTTCTTTTGCTGTATGATGTAAGTTGGTGCTCGAGTTTCATTTTTTTTTTTTTGCATGTAGCTGTCCAGCTCTCCCAACACCAGTTGTTGAAGAGGCTGTCTTTACCTCATTTTATGTTACTGCTCCCTTTGTCAAATATTAATTGACTGTAAAGAGTTGGGTTTATTTCTGGGTTCTCTGTTCTGTTCCATTGGTCTATGTGCCTGTTTTTATGCCAGTACCAGTCTGTTTTGATTACAGTGGCCCTGTAGTACAGTTTGATATCAGGTATTGTGATCCCTCCTACTTTGTTCTTTTTTCTTAACATTGCAGCTGCTATTTGGGTTCTTTTATGGTTCCATATAAATTTTTGAAGTGTTTGTTCTATGTCTGTGAACTATGCCATTGGTACTTTAATAGGTATTGCATTGAATGTGTAAATTGCTTTGGGAAGTATGGACATTTTGATGATGTTAATTCTTCCAATCCAAGAACATGGTATATGCTTCCATTCGTTTGTGTCTTCCTTGATTTCTTTCTTCAGTGTTGTGTAGTTTTCTGCATATAGGTCTTTTACCTCCTTGGTTATATTTATTCCATGATATTTTATTTTTGTTTTTGCTATATCGAATGGGATTTTTTTCTTGATTTCTGCTTCTGCTGCTTCATTGTTAGCATACAAAAATGCCTTTGATTTTGGATGCCTTGGATATTGACTTTGTATCCTGCTGTTTTGCCAAATTCATTTATTAGTTCAAGCAGTCTTTTGGTAGAGTCTACAGGATTTTCCATGTACACTATCATGTCATCTGCAAACAATGACAGTTTTGTTTCCTCCTTTCCAATTTGGATGCCTTTTATTTCCTTTTCTTGCCTAATCGCTGAGGCTAAAACTTCCAATACTATATTAAATAGAAGTGGTGAAAGTGGGCAACCTTGTCTTGTTCCTGATCTTAGTGGAAAAGCTTTTTGTTTTTGCCCATTGAGTATGACTCACACGACTTCACTCTAAGAAGACAACTAACCCAATTAAAAAATGGGGAAAGGACTTGAACAGACACTTCTCCAAGGAGGACATACATAGGATCCAGAGACACATGAAGAGATGCTCAATATCGCTTGCTATCAGAGAGATGCAAATTAAATCCACAATGAGATACCACTTTACACCAGTGAGAATAGCTATCATAAATAAAGCAATAAACAACAAATGTTGGAGAGGGTGTGGGGAAAAGGGGACTCCGGCCCACTGTTGGTGGGATTGCAGACTGGTACAACCATTATGGAAAACAGTATGGAGTTTTCTCAGAAAACTAAAATTGGACTTGCCTTTTGACCCAGCAATTCCACTGCTGGGATTGTATCCTAAGAACCCTAAAACACCAATCCCAAAGAACCTATGCACCCCAATGTTCATAGCAGCACAATTTACAATAGCCAAGAGTTGGAAGCAACCTAGGTGCCCATCAGTAAATGAATGGATCAAAAAACTATGGTACATATACACAATGGAATTTTATGCTGCAGAAAGAAAGAAGGAGCTCCTACCTTTTGCAACAGCATGGATGGAACTGGAAAGCATTATGCTGAGTGAAATAAGCCAGGTGTTGAAGGACAAATACCATATGATCTCACCTTTAACAGGAAGCTAAACAACAAAAATAAGCAAGCAAAATATAACCAAAGACACTGAAATAGAGAACAAGCTGACAGTGACCAGAGGGGAGAGGGGAGGGAATTTCAGGGGAAATAGGGGAGGGATTTAGAGGAACCTATATAAAGGACACATGGACAACAACTGAGAAGGGTGGAAATGGGAGGGAGGTGGGGAGAACGGAGTGGGTTGGGATGGGAGTAATAGACAGAAAACTGTACTTGAAAAATAATTAAATAAAAAATTGGGGAAAAAAAGAATTTCAAACAGTAAAAAAAAAGGAAGAAAACACTGATTTCATCTTTAAATATATATTTCCAAAACAACTTTGAGAATATGTTTATCCTCGTACAAAATTCTAGATAAATTCATAAATGTTTTAGAAACAAAGAATAAAACAAACTCATTTTAATTTTTTCCACTCAGTTAGTTAATAAAAATTATACACAAGTGAATTGTTTTTGGAGAATTATGCTGAAATTACTTCTTATTTCCTGAAACTTAATTTAATTTTATTAAGAAAATTTGTTATAATTTCAGTTATTATGAAACCATGCGTTAGAAAACATTATATAACTGTTGTCTTCAAAATATATTTACAAGATATGTGTCTTTTAGAACAAGACATAAAATATTTTCAAAGTTTAACATATATTGAAATACACATAATAAATCAAAAATTAAGCTTGCAAAAATACCAAGGGCATATAATACTTCATTTTAATTTAGCAGCAACACAAATTGTTGATTTTATTATCTCATTGAACATTTGAGAGTAGGTCATAGATTATTTAAATTTATGAATTTCTATGACTTCTATTAAAGACCTTTAACAAAATCTGAAACTTAAATTCATGGTACCTTATTTATACTTTATTTAAGAAAGTAAGTACACAGTACTTTATATATATTTTTTTTCTTGAAGAAAACAGTCCCTTTAAGAAAAAGGGCATATTGCAGAAAATTCTCTGAATGTCCCTGGCCTTTACCCCAGCCCACCTACAGACATTGCAACAAAGTCAAGTTGGCACACAAACTCCATTAGGAGGGAAAATATTCTTCCTGACATTTATGGGTTTATTTTTTAAGGATAAATTATAAAACTTTCCAAATATGTGGAAATCCATTAAAAGCAATGGTGTGCTAGAAGCAGCACTCATTTTTATAGAGTACTGCATGTCATTGCTTCACTGGTCTCACCATGTAAACCTTATTTCCAATTAGACTGAGTACTACAAGAATAAGGGAATGCATAAACATCCTAAACACATACTGAACATGCCACTTTGAATTTGCCACTAGCCTTTTACAATATATCCATCAAATACTCCAAGGAAGTAAGGCACACTACACTACAGGGACATTTAATGGTATTCCACTCAAACATCGAGTGCTGTACACTGCACACCCCCAATGTGGTAGATAAACATTTTATCTTTCTACTTTTAGTGGCATGTAATTTTCAGCCTTTGATCTAATATAATTTAAGGTGTGTCAAGATGAATTTTTGGCACACCAAACTAGTGAAAAGAAAGGTTTAGCACCTTTCTTCCTGGAGATGCACATCCCAGACACAGGCTTTGGCAAGATTTGGGATTGTATCGCCAGTTTGACTACAGGAAATAAAAGAGGTGCTATTTGAGGGAAAGAACTTGGGTTAAAATGGAATTGCTGCTGTAAAAGATGTTCAACTCACATTGCCATATGGGTTTTTTGGAACCATTCCCATGCATATTAGCCATATTCCTGGCACTTGGAGCAGCATTTGGATCTGCAACATGCTTTTGCTGCTTTGTAGCTCTCTGAAGGTAATGTCATATTGCCACAACTTCACAGTAAAAATCATTGACAATTTCATTAGCAAGATCGGGATAAAAAGCTCAAATAATTCATCTTGTACCTTGGAGTCTGTAACTACAAATACATCATCTAGTACTGTTAGGCATTCCTCTATAATTTGACATAGAAATATTCCACTGTTTTACAATGGCAGTGAGAAAAAATATATCTTTTTATTTGGGCAATTTATATAAAATAAGTGCAATATGTGTCAAATTTCAATTAATTTGAAAACTACTGCTATTTTAAAAATGTTTCTGTGCAACTATATACAAATAATTCTCAAATGAATTCATTTTTATGCTGCTCATCAAGAACCTTCAAAGGCAATATGTATCATTCATTCGCTCATTTATTCATTATTTTATTTATTCCTTCATTTAAGAAATATTTACTGAGCATATCCTATGTACCACATGCTGAGTTTAGTTTGGAGGATTCATATCAAGCTTAGTAAACTATCTGTACCCAATTCTCTTCTGGTGGGTTCTGTTATTGCCATATTTCATAGAGCCCTAAATGCAGAGAATTTTTTAAAAATAGGATATGGATGTATTAAGCAATATAACTAAGAGACTGGGTTTTGTAGAGAAATTTGGATTTAAACTTTCACTCTTTTGGTCAATATTCAGATGGCATGAAGAAAGTAATTAAACTCAGTATTTTAATATAATTATCTACAAAATAGGGATATTTTATAGCAGTCCTTTCAAATGCATGTAGTCTATAACTATGGGGGTATTTTAATTTTAAATATGTTTTCAACAAAGAAAATAGTATCACACCAAATTTTATAGTACACATTTATTTGTGAATGCTAATATATATGAGGCAAGATTTAAAAGGTGCAAAGGAATGAAAAATAATATCAACTCTCTCTGCCTTGGCAGCTATTCCCAAGCACCTGGTTTCCTTCCATATGGACAACTACTTTCTTGAGTATGTCTCCAGAGATAATCACAAAATTTTATACATATACCTGTGTGTTCATGTATACACAGACTTTTACCCTACATAAATGGAAGTGTATGCACTGAAATTATATCTGGAAGATAACTCCATATGGTTACATAAAAGCTGCCTTATTCTTTTTACCGGATGCCTAATATACCATTGAATGGATGTCTCATAATTATTATCTAATCACTTATATTTACACGAAGTTATTGCTATTGTTTTGGTAATATGAATAAGGCTACAGTATTTATCTTTGTTTCTATCTAATTTCACACAGGAGCAAGCATATTTGTAGACTATATATTAATGGTGAAAACAGTATATTATATATATAACATATATATCAGTACATTATATATAATATATAAAATATATATTATATATACATTGGATTATATATATATTATCCAATAGTCCTTCAGATAGATTATAAATATTTATGGTCATATGTAAGAGTCTGTTTTCCCACAAACTTAGTATCTATCATTAAAAGCTTCACTTTTTGCCATTTTAATGTGTGAATTATTGCTGCCTCAATTTTCACACTTCTCTGAGAAAGCTTGAGAATCCTTTTGCATATTTGAAAAGCTTTTGTGGAAACTTTGTGGTCATATCCTTTGCCCGTGATTCTAGTGAATTATTTTTCTTTTACTAGATTTTAGAACCTCTTTAATACATTAAAGTATGAAAATTAGGCATGTATTGAATGCATGTCTTAGTTTTTCCCAGTTTGTTACTTTGTTTTAAAATTTTATGTTTATACACTACAGACATTTACAATTTAATGTAGTCAAATATCAACTTTTAATGTTCTTTGTGTTTTATATTATACTCTAAATGCTTTTCTTTCTTACTACATGCATGACCATTAAAAACAAAACAAAACTATAGTAAACAAAAAGAACAAACTCCATGTTTTCCTCTTGTATTTTTGCTTATATTGATATTATGATGCTTGAGAAATGTATTAGATAAAAGTATGAACTAGAATTCAACATTCCTTTTATTTTTCAGAGGCTAAATAGTATTTCTTTTACCATTTATTGAATAATAATTTTCTTATAGTATAAAATGTCACATTTTGCTTTTGGCAAAATTACTGTATGTAATTTTGAGTACACCTGAATTTTATACATGGATCTCTTCATTTTTCAAATAACCATGCATTTGAACCCCATTGTTTTACTTATTATAGCTTTATAAAATGCTATACATATATATGTGTATACACACACACATATATATATATATGTGTGTGTGTGTGTGTGTGGTTGTTGTAAGCATTCCTAGAAGCCATACAAAATGATTTTTTCCTATAGATTTTTTATGACTAATTCAATTGTTTGAATTGACACAACTATTCTCTTTGCAGCCTGATTTGAGTAAAATATATTAGGAATTCATCAGTGTAACCTAAATTTCAAGTTTATTGGCATATATATGGTTTTTATGAAATTCTCTGTTTTCTTTTGAGTACACAACTTTTAGGTCCCAATTCTTTACAGATATCTGTCTCTCGTTCTTATCTCTTTCTTTTAATTGCCTTTCTTCCCCAAGTCTCTGTCTTTTCAAACATGTAACTTTTTATTTTATTGCTTCTTTCATTTTTGTTTTTATTTTTTATTAATTTTTGCTCTCGTACATATTATTTCTTCTTTCCCAATATTAATTTATTTTACTTTAATTTTATAATTTCTTTAAATGGACATTATCATTAACTTGTTACATGGCAATTGATCTGGCTGAACGCTAGTCCCCAGAATCGCTGTCCTCTGTATATTTTTAGTCAGGGAGCCTCTTCAGGAGATTCAGGAAGGAAGAAAACTGGCTGCCATTCTGTAGCATGCACTCATGTTTCAGTTAGGTTGTTAAATGCTGATCTGGGGGCTTCTGAGACAGGATTTGCACAGAAAATCGAATTAGTTGATTTTGAGTGGATAAGGTGGAATATTATAACATCATACTTAATCAAATAGAAACAATAAGAAGAAAGACAAGTCGTCCCTGAAGATCAGACTCTGACATAGCAGCTGGGCTGACAGTTACTCTCTCCTCTCTTGGCTTCCTTCTTCCTTTCCCCAAGCTCCAGTTTAGGCTCCTGAGAATCCAGCCTGCTTGTGATATTTCCTTCTTTTACCAATCCTGCTTCACTGATTGAATAATATCTTTCTATTCAAAAATATGTTGGGAGGAGAAAATGGCGGCGGAGTAGGACGGAGCGACTGCAGTTCTCCTACACTTGGGGGAAAATCCTGGCAGATTTACAGAAGAACAGCGCAATCAATTCCCCAACCAACAATTCCCCAGCATTTATGAAAATAAGAGACCAGAGATAGTGACGAACCAGACCGCTGGGGGTTGTTGGGGTCTCAAGGACGCAAGTAAGGAGGGAGGCGGCCAGACCTGCAGCAGCCATTAGCCAGCGAGTAAAGACCTCGGAGCCGCGGCTGCCGCAGCGGTTGGAGCCCAGAGCCTTCCTTCCGTCTGTGCCCAGCGACAAGGGCGGCTGCCACGGAGAACTCATCGGGAGCCCGGCAACCCTGAGAAAAGTCAAGGGCAGCGGCAGCGGTGGCAGCTGCGGCAGCACAGCAGCCATTGGCCGGCGCATAAAGACCTTGGAGCCTTGGCTGCCTCAGGGGTCGGGGCCCAGAGGCTTCCCCCTGCGCCCAGCGACAGGGGCGTCTGACACAGAGGACTCATCGGGACCCCAGCACCTGTGAGTAAAGACAAAAGCGGCAGCGGCAGGGCCGGCTGCCCTCGGGAGCCAGGCACCCCAGAGTAAAGTCAAAGGCAGCAGCGGCGTGACCAGCAGCCATTGGCCGGCGCGAAGACCTCGGAGCTGCTGCTGCCGCAGCTTCCAGGGCCCAGAGGCTTCTGTCTATGGCCAGCGTCGGGGTGTCTGCCACAGAGGACTCAACGGGAGCCCAGCAACTGTGAGTAAAGACAAAAGCCGCAGTGGCAGGACCGGCTGCCCTGGGCCAGCCCAAAACGCCTCAGAGCCGCCGCTGCCGTTGTGTTAGGGGTGTAGAGGCTTCCGTCTGTGGCCAGTGCCACGGAGGACTCATAGGGAGCCCAGCACCCAGTGGAGGATTGGGCCGGCTGCGGGGTCCCTGGAAGAGCGGGCTCCCTCCCTCAACATCTAGGAGGGGCTGGGTGGCAGAGACCTGTCTGCCTAGGTGTGCAGGGAGGGTGGCAAGGACAGGGGGCCGTGTTCAGTTGCGATCTCTGTGGTCGCCAGTCCACCAGCCTGCCAGCCCAGGAAATTTGAGAGGAGCATTGTCCTAACCAGTCAGGTTGGGGATTGGGCTGGGCTGAGAGGCACGCTTTCTGGAGAAGTTTTTACTGGGAAGTGGACTGAGGTGTTCTGTGAAGGCATCTTGACTTGCTTCTCACCCAGCCACAGGACAGTACCAGATCCCGTGGGACCAAGGCAGCCTGTCAGGTGGGCGGGCGCCTGCACCCCAGTCTGGTAGCCTGGCTGGTGGCCGGGTGTGCGCCTGGGCCTACAACCCAGTCCATAGAGGGGTCCCACTGAAACCAGAAAAACCGGATTGGACAGTTTGAAACCAACAAGGAAGGAGTTTTTGTTGTTGGGTTTTTTTTTTTGGTTTTTGTTTTTGTTTTTGTTTTTTACTTTTATTTTTAAACTTTTTTCAGTAATCATATATATTTTTTTAATTTTATTGTTGCTGTATCTTTCAGTACTCTGTTCTTCTCCTTTTCTTTTTTCCTGTCTTAGTCCCTCTTCATTTCACCCCAAATTTATTGCTTTTTTCCTCACTTCTCTTGCCCTTTTTGTGTGTGTTTGTTTGTTGCTTTCTATAGCACTGTAAATACTTCACAACACATCTCTCCAGTCTTAGCCCACTTACAGGTTCCTGAATTCTATTACTGTAGTGATTAACTCTACTTGCTCACACCCTACGTCTATTTACTATTCTTTACTCTCACCTTACCTCAAAATCTGACCACCCACAACCTCACTGCTTTCTAGATACAACTCACAAGCCTTCCCTCCCCAACAAGAGGCTTATCTTTGGTCTATCCTTTCCTAGAGGTGGCAAATTGGGTTGAAGATTACAGTTAACACTATATAGAGCCTAAAGATCTTCTATCTCTTCTCT